>NC_142515.1:27924375-28541093 GCF_057876585.1 Rhinolophus sinicus
TACCCTGATAAAAATCCCAGCAGAGCGTTTTGGTAAATTTATAAACAGATACTAACATTCCTTTGGAAATATAAGTAGCTATGATTACCCAAATAATATTAAAGAAGCTGAACAAACACAATTGTACAATTGAAATCTATGTAACTTTACTAACCACTGTCACCACAATAAACTTTAATTAAAAAAAAAAAAAAAGAAGGTGAACAAATTTGTGAGACCTACACTGCCAGATATAAATGCCTGTTATAAAGCTAGTAGTCAAAACCAGAAACAACACAGTATCCACCAAGCTGTCACACATATGGTTTTTGTACTTCTCTCATCTTCTGTTCATAAAAGACTGGACCCATATTGTGAGAACATGGGAACTTCAAAACCACTGAGGTCAGTAGAAGAGAAACACATCTTACCTTGGGGATGAGGTAGTTTCTGAATTTAACATCACGGGTCACCAAATGGGGCAGATTGGTGGGGACAAGGTCTATGTATCTCTGGGCCTCGTGCACCATGGCATCTGTGTAGGGCATGCGGCTCCTGTCCTGCATGCAGGGGCTCCGGTGTCTGCCAACCACACGCTCAATCTCTTCTTGGACTTTAGCTGATAAGACATAAGTAAGACTGATGAAAAAAAAAAGAAAAATGCATACCACATTTGCATACCCATTCAGGAATATGTGAAGCAATATGAAGGTGTCCCAATGTCATTATAAATATCAGTTATATGCCCCGAAATATACCTAGACATAGAGAAAATGTCATAATATAGATACATATGATTCTTATATAAGTTAGGCTTTGAGATACATCTGTGTGCACCTATATATTAGCATACAAGAGAAATAATACAAATAGAAATTATGAAATGCTTCAAAATATAAATAGCATATTACTAACCCAAGAAATGACTGTCTTCTGTTCTGGTCAGATGGCAGAATAGGTAAACACAGAGCATGCCTCCTTCCATGACCACCTCAAATTACAGCTATACAGAACAATCATTAAGAATTGCCTAAAGTCTAGTTGAATAGAAGTCCTATAACTAAGGATACACAGAAGAAGCTATGTCTAGATGGGTAGGAGGGACAGAGATGTGAAACGGGCTGGGCCCACACCCGCGTGTGGTGGTAAAAAATCAGAAGGGATATCTCAGCTGTGGAGGTCCCTGCTGAGGAGTGAGGGTTCCCAACCCTACACAAGGCCCCCCAGCCCAGGGTTTCAGTGCTGGGAAGAGAAGTCCCTGCAACTTTTGGCTATGAAAACCTGTGCAGATTGTGGCTGAGTGAGATAGGGTACTGCTGGAGTCCCAGGTATTCCTCATAAAGGGCCCACACCATGGACGTACTCACTGATGGACTCACCCGCTCTGAGCTGCAGCACTGGGGCAGCAGCTTGAAAGATACCAGGGACATACAGGAAAGAACTGAATTATCTGTCTTCAGAGTGAGAGTTGAAGGGACAACTTTCTCCCAGACAGAAGTGCTGGCAGAAGCCATTGTTCCTTTGTTGAGCCCTCCCACTGTCCACTGTGCAGACACAGGTAGCTACCACATCTGCATCTCCATGAACCTGGCTAACACTGTTTGCCCCACCCTGGTGATTCCCTGAGACTCTGCCCCAACCAACTTGTGTGCCCGCTCAAGTTGCTTCCAGAGGCTTTTCCATACAAATGCCTGTCATGACTCATGCTGTGGACTACCCTAAAATCTCTCAAAGGTCTACAAACCCCAAAACAGCAGTATCTGGCCTCTGTGTGCCCTGTACCTCTTGCTGTGTAGCCCCAAGCCTGGCATTAGAGGCAGCAGGTCTCAGTTAGAGGCTTGGCCTCTCTCAGGCACCTCTAAACCCAGCATAGATGGCAGCCATCTGCAGATTGCTTTGAGGCTCATGTCAGGTGGCCCCTGGCAGGGCACAGGCTGTGGCTGAACTTGGCCTGCAGCAGAGCCCCTCCCAGGAGGTCCCGAGGCTGGCATGTTTGGTGACTGGCTTCGATCTTAGCTGAAGCACAACCCAGCTGCCTCCAAGGATGACACAAAAGGCAGACTGGGCAAGCACCAGAGCCTTGCTAAAGTGAATTCTGCTCCATAGGTTCAGCCCCTGTACAACAGCTTCTCCACTGTTGTCATGGCCAGTGTTCACAACCAATCAGCCCGAGGGTCGGTCCCTCCCACTGATGTGCAAATAGCAACCATGGTTCAACTACAACAGGAGGGCACACACAATGCACACAACGGACACACCAGTAGCAACTGGCTCAGATGACCAGGGAGACTGCGGCACTGGTCCTCACAGGACACCTACTACATGAGACCACTCTACTAAGACTGAGAGACATAGCAACCCTATCTAATAAATAGAAACAAACACAGGGAGGCAGCCAAAAAGGAGAGACAAAGAAACATATCCCAAATGAAAGAATAGAACAAAACTCCAGAAAAGGAACTAAACAAAATAGAGACAAACAATCTACCAGATGCAGAGTTCAAAACACTAGTTATAAGGATGCTCAGTGATCTCAGGGAGAACTTCAACAAAGAGATAGTATAGAAATATATGAAGATACAAAACATAAAAAAGAACCAGTCAAAAATGAAGAATACAATAACTGAAATGAGAATACATTTGAGGGAATCAACAGTAGATTAGATGAAACAGAAGTACAAATCAGCAATTTGGACAGTAAGGTAGCAAAAAATACCCAATCAGAACAGCAAAAAGAAAAAAGAAAAAGAATAGCAAAATAAAAAATGAATTTAAAAAAATATGAGGATAGTTTATGGGGCCTCTGGGAAAACATCAAGTGTACCAACATTCACATCAAAGGGGGACCAGCAGAAGAAGAGAAAGAATAAGGAATTAAATAACTATTTGAAGAAATAATGATGAAAAACTTCCCGAATCTGGTGAGGGAAATAGACATATAAGCCCAGAAAGTGCAGAGAGTCCCAAACAAAATAAACCCAAAGAGGCCTACACCAAGACACATCATAATTAAAATGTCAAAGATTAAGGCAAAGAACCTTCAAAAAAATATATTTGTTTACTTTTTTCAGTAACACTTGACATTCAGTATTATTTTAGATTAGTTTCAGGTGCACAGCATAGTGGTTAGACATTCAAAGAGAGAATCTTAAAAGCAGCAAGAGAAAAGCAGCAGAGAAAAGCAGTTAGTTACCTACAAGAGAGCTCCCATAAGGCTGTCAGCTTATTTCTCAACAGAAACTTTGCAGACCAGAGGGGACTGGCACAAAATATTCAAAGTGATGAAATGCAGTGACCTACAAGCAAAATTACTCTACCCAGCAAAGCTATCATGTAGAATCAAAGGACAGAAAAGGAGCTTGTCAGACAAGAAAAAGCTAAAAGAGTTCATCACCACCAAACCAGTTTTACAAAATATGTTAGAGGGACTTTAAGAGGAAGAAGAAGAAATAAAAAGGTAGAAAATATAAATAATAAAATGGCAATAACTACATATCTATCAGTAATTATTTTAAATGTAAATGGATTAAATGCTCAATCAAAAGACATAGATAGGTTGGCTGAATGGATAAGAAAACAAGACCTTTATATTGGCTGTCTATAAGAGACTCACTTCAGATTGAAAGACACACACAGACTGAAAGTAAGGGGATGGAAAAAGGTATTTCATGAAAATGGAATGGGGAAATAAAGCTCAGGTAGCAATACTTATACCAGACAAAATAGACTTTAACACAAAGGCTGTAACAAGAGACAAAAAAGGGCCGTAATCCTACTTCCGGGTATTTATTCAAAGAAACCCAAAACATTACTTAAAAGGGACACGTGCATCCATATGTTCATTGCAGCATTATTTACAGTAGCCAAGATATGGGACAACCTGGGTGTCCATCAATGGATAAATGGATAAAGAATAGATGGTACATACATACAATGAAATATTATACCCCGCCATAAAAAAAGAATGAAGTGTTGCCATCTGCAACAACATGGATGGACATGGAGAGCTAAGTAGAGTAAGTCAGACAGAGAAAGACAAATGCTGTATGATTTCACCTATAAGTGGAGTCTAAAGAACAAAACAAATGAACAAAACAGAAACAAACTCATAGACACAGAGAACATTTGATAATTACCAGATAGGAGGGCGCTGGGAGTAGGGATGGAAAAGTAGAATGGATTAAGAATTACAGATTGTTAGCTACAAAATAGTTATGGGGATGTAAAGTACAGTATAAGGAATATAGTCAATAATAGTATAATAAGTATATATATGATGTCAGATGGGTACTAGATTTATTGGGGTGATAACTTCATAAGTTATATAAATGCCTAATCATTATGTTGTACACCTGAAACTAATGTAATATTCTACGTCAAATGTGATTGAAAAATAAAAATTTACTAAAGAAAAGATGACTTGTCTTCACAGAAAGAAAAACAGGAATCAAATATTAATTTCATATAAAAATATGATGCTTAAAGATCAAATTCTATAACTGATGTACTCGTATATGCACGCATGGCTTGTGTGACTAAATATAGTGACTAAACGCACACTAGTGTTGTGTGTATGTGTATTTATCTGCATCTTGCGACGATACTTTCTCTCATCCTCACACTCTCCCAAAGGCAGCCACTTTGAAACTTTCTAGCATTTTCTTATGAAATTTACGTTTCTTACTTCTAAATGATGATTATTTCTATTACTTTTTTTTTATGAAGGGAACTAAAATTTGTTGTTACAATTGTACTAATTGTATTCCAGACACAGCATTAGACCCATAAAAACATATATTATTCTTAATTCTCTTAGCTTTTTTTTTTTTCTCTATTTCTTGATTAATCCGTTTTAAGCACTGTATAATGACTTTCTGGTAAGAGAAAAGAGGGCTTACATCTCAACCACGACCCCATACAAAATACACACACCCAGAAACGGAGTCTCACACACACACACACACACACACACACACACATTTCCCCCTCAATTCATTTTCCCCAATAAATTTATATCACAATTTTTTATTACATCAATATCCATTGTTTATATCATTGTGACTACAATAAATATTATACTGGTAAGAAAACCATCTTTTGTAGATTCTTGGTCTTACAAGTGCCTATTTCAATACCTAAATTTTCTAATTTTTTAAAAAGATTTTTATTAAAAAATATAGCTAACATACAACATTATATCAGTTTCAGATGTACACCATATTTGTTCAACATTTATATAGCTAAAGAAGTGATCACCATAATTCTAGCAACCATCTGACACCATACTATGCTATCACAATATTATTGACTATATTCCCCATGCTGTACATCACATCCCCATGACTTATTTGTTTTATACCTGGAAATTTGAACTTTTTATTTCCCTTGACCTTCCCCCCTCCCCTTTTAAAATTTTCAATTACAACTAACACTCAATATTGTTTTGTATTAATTTCAGGTGTACAGCATAGTGGTTAGACATTTATTTCATTTAAGAAGTGATCCCCCTGACTAGTCTGGTACCCACCTGGCACTATATATAGCTATTACCATCATATTGACTATATTCCCTATGCTTCGCTTTACATCCCCATGAATATTTTGTAACTACCAATTTATACTTTTTAATCCCATCACCTTTTTCATCCTGTCCCCCAAATCCCCTTCCATCTATCACCCTGATAAATCTAGTACCCATCTGACACCATACATAGTTATTACAATATTATTGACTATATTCCTTATGCTATACCCTATATCCTGTGACTACTTTGTAACAACCCATTTGTACTTCTTAATCCATTCCCAGATTTTACCCACCCCCACAACCCCTGTCCCATCTGGCAACCATAAAAATGTTCTTTGTATCTATGAGTGTGTTTCTGTTTTGTCTGTTTGCTTATTTTGTTCTTTAGATTCCACATATAAGCGAATTCCACATTGCATCTGTGTTTCTTTGTCAGACATATTCCACTTAGCACAATACCCTCCAGGTCCATCCATGCCACTGCACATGGCAAGAACCCTTCCTTCCATGATGCGAGCAATATTCCATGGTATATATGTACCACTTCCTCTTTATCCATTCATTCATCAGTGGATATCTAGGCTGCGTCCACATCTTAACTATTGTAAATAATGCTGCAATGAACATATGGATGCACACGGAATTCCTCAATTTTAGATGTCAATTTAGAATTATTGCAAATGCTCAGGTAATGTTTCAAATCCCTAGTAATAATTTTCTAATGTTTGGGAAACCTCAAATAATTAATCATTGTCTTTTGTTTTTGTTGTCTTTTTTCACATCTGCTTTTCTCCACTTAGTCCATTTTAAAATAGATATTTTCTCTGCCGGGTACCTAACAACCTCCCTAAAACTTCCATTCTCCTGTGAGATCTCCTGATTCCTGGAGCCCATGACTCCCTCTGACTTGATTTCAGATATTTGGGTGAAGCGTATCTTCCAGTATATTTCTAAGAAAATAAATCAGCAATTTAAACAAAATAAATTAGAGGATACGTTTTTCGTGCTTTTTTTTTTTTCCAACTTGTAAATCTGAAACATATCTTTTAACTATTAATACTCAAGATGAGAGTTGAGAATTCTAATATCATATATGACCTAATGTATCTCTGAGTTTCTATGAATTTCTCTTTAATCCTGGTGTTCTGAAATTTTATGATCCTCTGTCTTGAAGTGGATATCATTATTTCATTCACTTTGCTGGGAATTTGGTGAGAATTTTCTATCAAAATGGCAGAAGATGGAGGTCCTATCTCTGGAGCTGTTCGTTCTCCAGCGTATGCATCTGGCTCCTAAATTTTAGCAACAGGATGTAGAAAGGAGCTAAGGGTCTTAGAATTCAAGTGGACTCTTAATTAGTCATTCTTTACAGCCCTACAGCTCACTCTTTCCCTGTTTCTGTCAAGTGTCCCTGAATGCAGGGCCTCTTAAGTTCAGTTTCTTTAGAGAGTAAACCTCCCTTTCCTGTGGAAGGAAAATAGTTACCTGCTAAGAGAAGTTGTGAAAGGAGTGCGGGCAGGAAGAGCCTCCCATTTTCCACTGCATTCTCCCTCTTTCTTGGACACATTCTTCCAATACTACGCCTTATGAGATTGTAGGGGCATGAATTGGCTTGTTTGCTCATGATAAATCTTCCTTTTTTGACTTTTAGGTTACCAATTCAGTCCCCTATGTAATTGGGCTATCAACCCTCCATCTGCTTTCTATGTTTCAGAAATTTCTTAAAGACATGATGACTGTTTGTTATGTTCTTCTTCTCTAACTTTTCATAAAAGATAAAACTATTGACTCCAAAGAAATTTATATGGCAAACACCATTTTTTCTGGACTCAGACTTCTAGAATAATAAAATTCGTTTAGAAGAGTGACGTCAGTACAAGAAAAGAAAATTACAGGCCAATATCACTGACAAATATAGATGCAAAAATCTCAACTCCAAACTAGCAAACCAAATTCAATAGCACATGAAAAGGATCATACACCATGATCAACTCAGATTTTTTCCCTGAGATGCATGAGTGGTTCAAAATATTCAAAACAATATATATGACACACCACATTAACAGAATGGATAAAAATCATATGATCATCTCAATATTGCAAGAAGTATTTAATAAAATAGATGCAAAAAAGTATTTAATAAAATTCAAAACCTTTTATGATAAAAACTCTCAGCAATTACATACAGAAGAAATATACCTCAACACAATAAAGGCTATATATGACAAGCCCACCTTACACCTATATGACAAGTTTTATCACCTTACACCTGTTAGAATGGCTATTATCCTCTTAAGAAAGATAAAAGATAAGTGTTGGTGAGGATATGGGAAAAGGAAATCCTTGCACATTGTTGATAGGAATGTAAATTGGTACAACCATTATGGAAATGGTTGACTCAGGTGACTCAGGTGGTTGGAGCGCCAGGCTCCCAACGCTGAGGTCACCCGTTCGATTCCCACATGGGCCAGTGAGCTGTACCCTCTACAGCTAAAATTATGAACAAGTGGCTCTCCCTGGAGCTGGGCTGCGGTGAGCAGCTGGAGGTTGGCGTGATGTGCTGTGGGCTGCCGCCGGCTGCTGTGCTGCCATGGGCTACCGTGTGCTGCCAGGAGTGACTGGTGGCCAGCGTGAGAGGCCAGTGGTCAGCGTGAGCGGCTGGCAGCCGGCAAGTGCCTGCCGTGAGCTGCTGTGAGTGGTTGACAGACAACTGGCGACCGACTGCCTGGGGGCGGGGGGAGCGCAAGGCTCATAATACCAGCATGGGCCAGGGAGCTTTGTCCTACACAACTAGATGGGGGGAGGTGGAAGAAGGGGGGAAAAAAAGAAGGGGGGGAAGAAAACATTATGGAAGTTCCTCAAAAAATTAAAAATAGAAATATGAGATGATCCAGCAATTCCACATCTGGGTATATATAATATCCAAAGAAAATGAATCAGCATCTCAAAGAGATATCTGCACTTCCATGTTCATTGCAGTATTATTCATAATAGTCAAGATATGGAAACAATCTAAGTGTCCATCAATGGATGAAAGATAAAGAAAAGGTGGCATATATATATATATATATATATATATATATATATATATATATACACAATAGAATATTATTCAGCCAATAAAGAAGGAAATCCTGCCATTTGCAACAATGCGGATGAAACTAGAGGATATTATTGTGCTAAGTAAAATAAGCCAGACATATAAAAAGCAATACTGTATAATCTTGCTTATATGTGGAATCTGAAAAAGTTGAACTCATAGAGCAAATAGTAGAGTGGTGGTTGCCAGAGACTGGAGGGTGGGAGAAATGGAGTGATTTTAGTCAAAGGATTGTAAGTTTCTGTTACAAGATGAGTCAGTTCTGGGGATATAATGTACAATATAGATCTATAGTTGACAATAGTTAATAATACTATATTGCATACTTGAAATTTGCTAAGGGAGCAGATATTAAGTATTGTTACCACACCAAAAAAAAAAAAAAAAATCTTAACTATGTGAGATGATAGATGTGTTAATTAGCTTGATTGTGATAATTATTTTCCAATGTATATGTATATGTGTTGTACACCTTAAATATACATGATTTTTATTTATTAATTATAGCTCAATAAACCTGGAAAAAATAAAGTTGTTTAAAAAGGAAAAAAATTCCTTTAGGCCCATCTTCTGTCTACATAGCATGTATCTTTTATAAATACTTTCCAGACTATGGAAATTTTCTCAGGCTTTCTCAACAAACTTCTAGAATTTCCACAAATATAGTTCCCATCTTCACTACCCTAGCATTAGAACACTGCATATTCAGAACAAGGAAATATTTCTGTGAGAACATAACTACCATTCAAAGTGGCCTCTTCTTAAGAAAACTAAGATTCAATCCTAGGCAAATTTATGCTAGCTGTGCCTGCTGCAAATCCTGTCCCATGAAATGCAGACACTTATGTAAGTTTTTTATTGATGAAATTCACCACTTTATTGCTTTTGCTATGTCTCACACTGTCTTTACTTCTCTCAATCATCCTATCTAGCTATTGTGCAAATTTGTCTCATATTTACCTATTTTTCATATTTGGAGAAATTAGCTGGTGGTACAGAAATTTCAATAATGAAGCTTCTCTAAGAGAAACAAGATGGAATGCACTAGCAGTGTCCTCCCAACATCTTTTCTGAAATTCCCCTGCCCCGCCATGTTGGACCTACCTGTGACCTCCGGGTGCTTCAGCAGGAGCAGGAGAGCATATCTCAGCGTGGTACTCATTGTCTCTGTCCCAGCTCCAAACAAATCCGTTACAGTGGCTATCAAGTTTTCAAAGGTAAAGTCCAACTGTGCATTGTGCTTCTCCTAGGAATTATTTGATGCAATTATTTGACAGTTTGCCAGCATATGTAATTACAATAAATCCAAAATCACTCACATTGCTAAGCAAACTTAGTCAAGCAAACCAAGAAACTGGAGAGTGTAGTATTAAAACAACAACAACCACAATTGTATGGTATGGCAAAGTGTGTAGATTAGTTGACCAGCCTTCAATTCCTAGCCCCTTACATCTTGCTTGCCTAAAAATTCCATTTCCCAACCTCTTTTGCAGTTACATTGGCCAAGCAACATATTTCTTGCCAATGGCTTGCTGATGGCACGTTCTCTTTCCTTCTTACTCAAAACAGATATGAAGGTGGAAGTCGTATAGACGTCACTTTGGAAAATGGGTATGCAAGCATTAAGATGAAGCCTATATGCAAAGTATACTTAAAAAAAAAAAGGAAGGCACTTGAGTCTATGATACTTCAGGGCAACTGTGCTAACCTAGACTGTCCAACATGAGACTCCCTACAATAAATTAACCCACTATTTCTTTGAACTATTGTTAATCGGGTTTTCTCTGGTTGGTAGGTAAACACAATCTTAATTGACAGAAATGGGTAAATTAGAGCCCTATCTTGAAAGGTGTTTATAAGCCAGGATCAAAAGTTTACAGTTCTCTTCTGTTAAAGAATTTATGTAGACTCCATATGCCTAAAGACTCATTATGAAATTGAAAATGGGCAAAAGCGAACATGGCAGCATAACCCAGAATAGATTATAGAGAAAGAGTGGATTCACAAAGTCACTGGGGCCCACCACTACAGCAGTCCCCCCTTACCTGCAGATCTGCAGGGGATACATTCCAAAACCTCAGTGGATGCCTGAAACCGTGTATAGTACCAAATCGTGTGTGTGTGTGTGTGTGTGTGTGTGTGTGTATTATTATTATTATTTTCTGTTCATGTCTTCCACCCACAAATTTAATGCCTTTTACATCTTAAATAAGTATTTATAATGCACTGTGGCCATAACTTTTGTAATTTCAGGTGCAAAAGCCAAACTAACACAAATTTCTTTTTTCTTCTTCACAATTTCAAGAATAGAAGGAAGATTCGTTATTACTACAGATCTGCTTTAGCAACCTCAGCAGACAATTTTTTTCTTTCCTTGTTAAGTAGAGAACTTTCAACTTTTCATTTAAAGGAAGCACTTTATAGCTTATTTTTAGCATATTGCCAGCATCACTACTCCTATACTTTGGGGCCATTATTAAGCAAATTAAGGGTGACTCAACCACAAGCACCATGACATCAAGACAGTTGATCTGATAATCAAGTCGGTTATTAAGTGATAAGCAGTGGATAAGCATATGTTGGACAAAGGTATGAGTTACAACTTGGGCAGGATAGAGCGGGAGGAAGCTGGACAGGGCGAGATTTTATCATGCTACTCAAACTGGTGTGTAATTTAAAACTCATGAATTGTTTATTTCTGGAATTTTTCATTTAATATTTTCAGGCCAACTGTCTGTGGGTAATTAAAAAGCAAAATTGTGGATAAGGGGGGGGACTACTGTATTGTATTCCAGATGCGAGTCAATAGGCAACTTGGTCTAGGAATGAGTGTAGGAATTAATAAGAATATACAAATAGAAAAAAACACTACAGACATGAAGACAGAGAATTTGGGCATTCACTGTCCATAGGGGATGAAGGAGAGAATAAGGGTCGTGCAGACGCGGAGTATAAGGGACTGAATGAAAAGAGCTCTCATCAATTGAAAGTTGGGAGAGTAAAAGCACTTCACAAGGACAACTAATGATGGTTTCAGATGAGATTTCTATGTGTCCTATGTAATTCAAAAATTGACAATAACAATGGGAAAGTTGGAAATATTGACTATGGAGGTCATTAACATGCCAAAAAAATAGTAATTTCTTCCTATCCAGTCCTCTAGACGAGCATTTATTTAATAAGGTTCTTATCATCTGCAAGTGACCTGTGGCATAACTAATATTATGTAATCAACTCCATTAAGACAAACTATAATAACTCTTTCAACAGCTGTCCATGCTAGAAAAAGGTAATCATCCCAGTGGTTACATCAACTTCACATGGTTTTCTAAGCTTGTCAACTCAAAATTACTCTACGGCCAGGAAGGAGAGTAGACCACTTACACACCATTATTAATATTTCTCTCTGTTCAAGTGAATTTGAAGAATTAATATTTATGCACACATAGCCAATCAAAAATTAAGCTAGCCTATATAAAACATTGTCGAAAGAAATTAAAGAAGACCTAAGTAAATGGAAAGACATCTCACATTCATCTCTTGAAAGACTTAAAATGGTTAGATGGCATTACTCTCCAAATTGACCTATAGATTCAACATGATCCAAATCAAAACGTCTGCTAGCTTCTTCACAGAAGTTGACAAGGTTATCCTAAAATTCATGTGGAAATTTGAGTGACCAAGAACAGATAAAAAAGGCGAGGAAAAAAAAAAAAAAAGTGGAGGACTCATACTTCCTGATATCAAAACTTACAACACAGGGGCCGGCCCGGTGGCTCAGGCGGTTAGAGCTCCATGCTCCTAACTCCGAAGGCTGCCAGTTCGATTCTCACATGGGCCAGTGGGCTCTCAACCACAAGGTTGCCAGTTCAACTCCTCGAGTCCTGCAAGGGATGGTGGGCTCTGCCCCCTGCAACTAAGGTTGAACACGGCACCTTGAGCTGAGCTGCCTCCCGGATGGCTCAGTTGGTTGGAGCGCAGGCTCTCAACCACAAGGTTGCCAGTTCAACTCCTCAACTCCCTCAAGGGATGGTGGGCAGTGCCCCCTGCAACTAAAATTGAACACGGCACCTTGAGCTGAGCTGCCGCTGAGCTCCCAGATGGCTCAGTTGGTTGGAGCGCATCCTCTCAACCAGAAGGTTGCCGGTTCAACTCCCGCAAGGGATGGTGGGCTGTGCCCCCTGCAACTAGCAATGGCAACTGGACCGGGAGCTGAGCTGCGCCCTCCACAACTAAGACTGAAAGAACAACTTGAAGCTGAACGGCACCCTCCACAACTGAGATTGAAAGGATAACAACTTGACTTGGAAAAAAAAAAAAAAAAAGGCCTGGAAGTACACAGTGTTCCCCAATAAAGTCCTGTTCCCCTTCCTCCCCCCCCAAAAAAAGCACAAAAACTTAAAAAAAAACAACAAACTTACAACACAGCTATCATAATCAAGATTGTGTGGTACTGGCATAAAGCAAGGTACATAGATCAGTGAAACAGAATTGTAAGTCCAAAAATAAACCTTCACATTTACAGTCAATTGATTTTCAACAAAGTTGACAAGACCATTCATATGGAAAAAATAGTCTTTTTAACAAGTGGTGCTGAGGCAACTGGTTATATGAAAGAATGAAGTTGGACCCATACCTCACAATATAATAAAAAATTCATTTAAAATAGATCATAGACCTAAATGTAAGAAATAAAACTATAAAACTCTCAGAAGAAAACTTGGGGTAAATCTTCATGACCTTAGATTAGATAATAGTCTCTTAGATATGATACCAATAGCACAATTAACCAAAGAAAAAAATAAATAAATTGGATTTCACAAAATTTAAAACTTTTGTATTTCTAAAGATGCTATCAAGAAAGTAAAATGGGAGGTGGAGTGCAACATAGGGAATATAGTCAATGGAATAGTAATAGCTATATTATAAGTCAGAGGGATAGAAGATTGGGGGAGGTTATCACTTTGTGAGGGGTGTAAATGTCTAACTATTACACTGTTTTGTACACCTGACACTAAAAAAAAAAAAAAAAAAATTAAATAGAAAAAAAGAAAGTAAAATGGGGTCAAATATATGGTGATGGAAGAACTGTCTTTGGGTGGTGAACACATAATGTAATATGTAGATGGTACATTATTGAAATGTACACTTGAAACGTATATAATTTTACTAACCAATGTCACCTCAATTAATTTTTTTTTAAAAGTGAAAAGACAAACCACAAAATAGGAGAAAATATCTGCAAATCACATAGCTAATGAAGGACTGATATCTATAATATATAAGAACACTTGCATCTCAATACTTTAAAAATAATAATAGCCAAATTAAAAAATGGGCAAAGGATTGAAAGACATTTCTCCAAAGAGATATAGAAATGTCCAACAAGACCATGAAAGATGCTGAACATCATTAGCCATCAGGGAAATGCAAATCAAAACCACAATGAAAACTCACTTTACACCTCCTGGGATGGCTAGAATCAAAACAACAGATAATAAAAAGCATCCGCAAGGATGTGGAGAGATTGTAACCTTCATACAGTGCTGGTAAGAATATAAAGTGGTACAGCCAATTTTATAACTAGGTTTTCTTCTAGGAGTTTTATATTTTCAGCTGTTACATTTATCTTTGATCTGTCATACTTCCTCCAAAGGTTAAATATAAAGTTATATGACCCAGCAATTCGACCACTAGGTAAATATTCAAGAGAAATTAAAACATACATATACACAAAAACCTGTACACAAATGTCCATAGACATTTCATAATAACAAAAAACCCCACAAAAAAACCCCCAGAAACTACCAAAACATCCATCAACCAACAAATGGATATATAAAATGTGATATATCCACACTGGAATATCACTCAACCATTAGTAAAGGAATAAAGTACTGATATATGCTGCAACATCAATGAATCTTGAACATATTATGACTTTCATTAAGCCAAAGTCCAAAGAAATGAAAAAACCTCACAGCAGGTCCTTGAGATTCATTCTTATCATACAGATCATTCCACAGAACTCCCAGGAAAATTTTCCCCAGTAATTATTTGCATCCTACTCTTGTTCTGGTTCATACACATAACTGATCAAATCAAAACTTTTCATGCCGACATTCATTCCGATTTACAGTTACTTGATGGACCCCTCACCTCCAACTCTGTGTCTATCCACATTCATTTTCATTTACCTTTCACTCAGTTAAGGTTTCTCTCTTCCATCCATCTAATTTCTTTGCCACCACACACCTCTGGACCTCTCATTGCACCATTCTACCAATCGGAAATTCCCTTTCCTGTTCCTTTTTGCAAATATTTGAAGTGCTACATCAATTCCCAAGATATGCAGGAAGCCCACCTTGCCTTCTCACTCTCCCACATACTGCATGAAATGATCACGCGCACCTTCATTTTACGGCTCAATAGCTCATATTTTCTAACTTGTTTGTATTTCCATTTCACCTGAGCTGCACATTCTATTTCTCCTCAGGTAGCTTATTAGTACCTAATAAACAGGGTGCGTGTATTCCAGTTATTGAACGATTTAATTTTAAATCTTTCATGATGCTCAATCCAGATCTATGTATACAATAAGTACCTAAAGTATTCATTAAGGATTTCTTGCCTGACCACTTAAACATTTCCAAAAAGTACAGAACTAACCAATGAACCAAAACATGCAGACAAACACATAATTGATCTGTCCTTAATATTTTACCTGTTCCATTTTGATCAAGAAACAATCAATGAAGTCCCGAGGATTGTTAATGTCCAGGGTTGCTTGGTGTTCCTTTATTTTCTCCAAAACATAACTTCTTAAATAAGCAACATTTTGAAGTATTTTGTTATGACTTCCTGGGAGATAATCAATGATAGCAGGAAAATTATTGCAAACCTTAACGATTAAAAACAAAAAGTTATTAAATTAAAAACATGTTTTGAAGCATATATAACATATGCTAAACCCTAGTAAAAAACTGAGGTGAATAAAAAGTGGTCCCTATCTTCAGGAGAAGCATTTCATATTGTACATGTAAAGTCATTCTCTGTGCTGATAGAGATATTTAAGGGAGAAAACTCTGACCAGATGAGAAAAGATGATAATATTTTCCTATACCTCATACCTCAGCCTTATAGTGTTAAAACATCTTTATGTCAATTCTCTCATTTTTTACATTAATGTTTCTCTACAACCTTGAAATATATAGAATGGCGTGAATTACTTCTACTACTGTGATTCACATTTAACAGACAAGAATAGAAGCTAATGGAGTTTGGGCAACCTGATATAGAGCACAAAACACTCACTCCCTGCTGTTGCTACTATTACAAAGCAGCCTTGGAAATAGAATCACTATTTTCTAACTGGGAGGGGTACAAAAATGCCATGAAATCCAACTCAGCATTTTACGGATAAAGTATTTACGCACCACAGCAAGTAAGCGACCTCTAAGATCATGTAATTTTATTTAGGCAGAGTATAACATGTATCAGCTCAGCACAGGGCAAAATTGTGATGTTTATGGTTCATGCACCATAAGTCCAATCATTTTGTTATCCCAAGCTCAATTATTTTGTCAGCAAGGACCCCCACCAGAGCATCAAACACCCCAACCTAGTCAGTGTTCCTGGCAGCATGTGTGGTCCCAAACATTTTCCCTCCATGAAGGAAATATTCTTTTCCTTCCTAAATTCAGATGTTTTGCCAAATCATGTGATGAAGAGGTCGCTAAGTGAGACTGGAGGACCAGCCTTAAAGGCAGTAGAAGCCTTTCAACAAGGGCCTGGTTGTTCATTGAGTGTTATCGCCACGCTTCTGGGCAGTCACCAAAGTAGTTCATGGAAACTGGGCTTTGGGGTTTGGTGGAAAAAAACCACTGGCCAGAGAGCCAGTGTGTTTGCTTTCCAGCTGTATATTCGGGCATTTCTTTTCTTATCTGTAAAATAAAGGGCTCAGCCATCTTTTCCAGGTGATCACTCCATGACACTAAGCTCTGGGCAGGACTACGGTATTCAAAACATTCACTTCACAGAGCAACAGTAGCAAAAATGGTGCAGGAGATAGCTCCAAAAGCCCGAGTCTCCATAAAAACATAAAAAAATCAAGCAAACACCGTCAGAATCAACTTGTCAGAACACTAGAGAACAAATGCTTACAGCAATCAAATGAAAGGCAACTGAATCAAGAAAAAGGCAACTTAAAAATAGTGGGAAAGCTTTGTGTCATTTCCCCTCTCCCCCATATCCCACCCCTCCTTCGCTTGGCAGTGGTCTTAACAAGGTCAGCTTCTTATGAGGGTCCCTGGTTCCTAGTTCTGGAGGTACCAGAGCAGACCTTACTCGCAAAGAATAGTGTTTCTGTTCTGACCTGTCTGGGGCAACCTGAAGGACTGATATAGGCACTTATCTTTGTATCATCTAACTTAGAACTCAGGATAGAAACGCAGCAGGGATGTCTCAAAAACCTTGTAAGGTGAATGAACATCCCACAGCCACCTGAGGCAGAAGATTACAGTTGAGGCATAAAATAGTGCACCAATACCCTGGGAAGAAAAGCTGGGGAGAGAGTATCTTTGGCAAATTAGGGCCTTCAAAAGCACCATGTATCCTGAGAAATCTACAAAGCTTTGTACATGCCCAGGACAGGGCATGGGCTAAGAAAAGACCTGAGGAGACCCTAAGCTTTCACCTCTGGCTAATCTCTAAGCTCAGTGAGCAACAACTGAAGACTAAGACACAGTTGAAAATGTTGAAGGAGATCCCCAGCACAGACCCAATCTGGAAGAGTTGGTTTCCTTTGCTTTCCTTTCCCTTCCATTCCCTTCCCTTTCCTCCCTTATCTTCTTTTTGGCTCTTCACATTCAACAAAATCTCTATCAAAATACTAGATGCACAGAAGCTAAAGGAACAGAAATTTCAGAGACTACACATAACAAAGAAGAGACTTTGCAAAAATAATGTAGAAAAGTCACTAAATAAACAAACAGCTGCAGCCTATAGAAGGCCAAAAAGAAAAGAAATAAAAAACTTATAGCAAGCAAAAAAAAAAAAAAAGTCTGATTTCCAAAGTTGCCGCATTATAATACCCAACTTGTCCAGTTTGCCAATATTCATTTCACAGCTTGGTCCATACAGAATTTTGGACTTGTCAGAGAAAAGAGCATAAATGATTTCTCAGGAAGGGAGGATCTTGATCTCACCTGGATCCAAGGGGAGCTCATAATCCTGAAGTTTTCATTGAATTTTTCCAGCAAGTTAAGAAAATCCTGGTCTGTATAATCAAAACGATTCTGGAAAATAATGGAGCAGATCACATTGCAGGGAGCACAGCCCAGGATAAAAGTGGGGTCACAGGGTGAAGCTAAAGAATGGGAAAGATTTATAAAATGCTGTTAAAATATAGATATAAAAGTCTTTGTTGTTCATAACAGGTGATGGTAATTTTAGAATCTCTAAAGCAGTTATCTACCTGGAAATTTCCTTATCAGCAAAAATTTCAGGATGCTTCAAATCAACACATCACTTTTCCCTTAAATATGAACTGACCATTCCATTCTAGCTTGTTGAATAATGGTTTTCCAAATAATCCACTTACATCACTGCCTTGTTTACTTGATTCTGACCCAAAGTGTCCATTATTTTGAAGACCAAAGGAAAAAAATTTAAAGAGACCACTTTTAAAAACACCTAATAATTCAGGTTATCAATGCAGAATCACATCTGTCTGGTAAGCTTGTAGACAATCAAGCATTGATGTAGGAAGGAAGAAAATAGTTAGAAACCTGGAAACCTTTTATATATAATAAATAGTTGAAGGAACCGCATGTAGAATAAACAAAGGGAAAGGTTAAGGAGAGAAAGATTATGGAGAAATTCAGGTATCTGATGGAAAAGGTAAAAAGCAAAAGCCATCCATGTTGTATGTGAAGAAAAACTAACACAAATGGTACAAATCAGAAGAAGACAGATTTGCCTAAAATAAAAGTAAAATAAGAAATCTCCATTTCAAACTTACATCACACATAAGGCAAACAAATTAGGTTAAACTGATAAATGGAGTCCTTTTATTTCTTTATTGCAATGTAGAAAAAAAAAGAATTTCCTGGTCTAGGAAATAGTGTCCATCATAGCCAATCAGGCCCCACAATTAATTTATGTAGACATAGGCTGCTCATTTGTGGAATTCTGGGATATTGCTATATCTAGCCATCAACAGAATATTGTATGTTATTATAAATTTTTTATTGGACCATCATTTAGGTCAATTCCATCATTTTACATTCAAATTATAGCAGAGGAGAAATTTTCTTTTAGTGGGCAATATTTAAATGAAATTGCTAAAATCAAATGGTCAATAAACTTTATATGGAAAAAGCCCCCAAATTCATATCATAGATGTAATTAAGGGTGATTTAAATCAAAAGTATTGTGAAGAAATAAATGATAAGGAATTAAATAATAGGAAGCCTGTTTAGCTAACTGCTCCTATGCCTGGCTCCTTTTCAGCTGAAACATGCTAGGACACTAACCTTTCAGAAAATCTTTTATTTTAGAAGGTAGGGGACAATTTGGGAAAGACTTGAGATTTCTTTGCCTGTGTGATTCACTGCTAAAATAGGATTTTTAATCTTTCCTTTTATTTCATTTGAGAGAGAATTAAATAACAGGGTAATTTGGAATCCAGACTGAAAATCAGACTCATGGTGACAAGCACTTCATAGGTCATTAGAGCTGGCAAAAAGGGGTAAATAATTACCATAAAAGTTTTAACCCAAAATGCAATTTTTAAAAAAATTTATTGGGGTGACAATTGTTAGTAAAATTACATAGATTTCAGGTGTACAATTCTGTATTACATCATCTATAAATCCCATTGTATGTTCACCACCCAGAGTCAGTTCTCCTTCCATCACCATATATTTGATCCCCCTTACCCTCTTCTCCCACCCCCCACCCCCCTTGCCCTCTGGTAACCACTAAACTATTGTCTGTGTCTATGAGTTTTTGTTTCTCATTTGTTTGTCTTGTTCTTTTGTTGTTTTTGGTTTATATACCACACATCAGTGAAATCACATGGTTCTCTGCTTTTTCTGTCTGACTTATTTCGCTCAGCATTACTCTCTCAAGATCTATCCATGTTGTCACAAATGTTCCTATATCATCTTTTCTTACTGCCGAATAGTATCCCATTGTGTATATATACCACAACTTCTTTATCCATTCATCTATCAAAGGACATTTTGGTTGTTTCCATGTCTTGGCCACCGTAAAGAAAGCTGCAATGAACATTGGAGCACACATGTCTTTATGTATAAATGTTTTCAGATTTTTTGGGTAGATACCCAGGAGAGGGATTCCTGGGTCATATGGTAATTCTATTCGTAATTTTTTGAGGAACATCCACACTGTCTTCCATAGCGGCTGCACCAGTCTGCATTCCCACCAACAGTGTATGAGGGTTACTTTTTCTCCACAGCCTCTCCAACACTTGTTACTATTTGTCTTGTTGATGATAGCCATTCTAACTGGGGTGAGGTGATATCTCATTGTGGTTTTCATTTGCATTTCTCTGATGATTAGTGATGTTGAGCGTTTTTTCATATGTCTATTTGCCATTTGCCTGTCCTCTTTGGAGAAATGTCTCTTCCGGTCCTCTGCCCATTTTTCAATTGGGTTGTTTGTTTGTTTTTGTTGTTGAGTTTCATGAGTTCCCTGTATATTTTGGATATTAGCTCCTTATCGGAGGCACTGTTTGCAAAAATCTTCTCCCATTCAGCTGGTTGCCTCTTTATTTTGTAGATGGTTTCTTTTGCTGTGCAGAAGCTTTTAAGTTTCATATAGTCCCATTTGTTTATTTCAGCTTTTACTTCCCTTGCCTTTGGAGTCAAATTCATAAAATGCTCTTTGAACCCAAGGTCCATAAGTTTAGTACCTATGTTTTCTTCTATGCAGTTTATTGTGTCAGGTCTAATGCTTAAGTCTTTGATCCATTTTGAATTAATTTTGGTACATGGTGACAGCAGTCCAGTTTCATTGTTTTGCACGTGGCTAACCAATTCTCCCAGCACCATTTATTGAAGAGGCTGTCTTTTCTCCATTGTATGTTTTTTGCTTCTTTGTCAAAAATTATCTGTCCATATTTATGTGGTTTTATTTTTGGGTTCTCAATTCTATTCCATTGGTCTATGTGTCTGTTTTTCTGCCAATACCATGCTGTTTTGATTATTGTAGCCCTGTAGTACAAACCAAAGTCAGGAAGTGTGATACCTCCAGTATTGTTCTTTTTTCTTAAGATTGCTTTGGCTATTCGGGGTCGTTTGTGGTTCCAAAGAAATCTGATGATTTTTTTGTTCTATTTCTTTAAAAAATGCCATTGGGATTTTGTTGGGGATTGCATTAAATCTGTATGTTGCTTTGGGTAATATGGGCATTTTAACTATGTTGATTCTTCCAATCCATGAGCACGGAATGTTTTTCCATTTCTTTGTGTCTTCTTCAATTTCTTTAAAAAATGTCTTATAGTTTTCATCATATAGGTCCTTCACATCCTTGGTTAAGTTTATTCCTAGGTATTTTATTCTTTTTGCTGCCATTGCAAAAGGAATTGTTTTTTGTATTTCTTTTTCTGTGATTTCATTGTTAGTATATAGGAATGCAATGGACTTTTGTACGTTGATTTTGTAGCCAGCAACTTTACTGTATTCGTTGATTGTTTCTAATAGCTTTTTGGTGGAGTCTTTAGCATTTTCTATATGTAGCATCATGTCATCTGCAAAGAGTGATAATTTAACTTCTTCATTCCCAATTTGGGTGCCTTTTATTTCTTTCTCTTGCCTGATTGCTCGGGCAAGGACTTCCAACACTATGTTGAAAAGCAGAGGTGATAGAGGACAGCCCTGTCATGTTCCTGAATGTAGAGAAAAGGGCTTCACTTTTTCACCATTAATTATGTGATTAGCTGAAGGCTTGTCCTATATGGCCTTTATTATGTTAAGGTATTTTCCTTCTATACCTATTTTATTAAGTGTTTTAATCATAAATGGATGTTGTATCTTGTCAAATGCTTTTTCTGCATCAGTTGATATAATCATATGATTTTTGTCCTTTATTTTGTTTATGTGATGTATCACATTGATGGATTTGCAGATGTTGAACCATCCTTTGCATTGTTGTATTCGATTTGCTAGAATTTTGTTTAGGATTTTGCATCTGTATTCATCAGAGATATTGGTCTGTAGTTTTCTTTTTTTGTGTTGTCCTTACCAGGTTTTGGTATCAGGGTAATGTTGGCCTCATAAAATGAGTTAGGGAGTACTGTCTCTTGTTCAATGTTTTGGAAGAGTTTGAGCAGGATTGGTATTAGATCCTCTTTGAAGGTTTGGTAGAATTCACTAGTGAAGCCATCTGGTGTCAGACTTTTGCTTTTGGGAAGGTTTTGGATGACTGATTCAATTTCATTACTGGTGATTGGTCTGTTTAGATTTTCCAGTTCTTCATGGTTCAGCCTAGGAAGGCTATATGTTTCTAAGAACATGTCCATTTCTTCTAGGTTATTGAATTTGGTGGCATATAGTCCTTCATAGTATTCTTGGGTGATCCTTTGTATTTCTGTGGTGTCCGTGATAACTTCCCCTTTTTCATTTCTGATTTTGTTAATTAGTGTCTTCTTTCTATCTTAGTGAGTCTAGCCAAGGGTTCATCAATTTTGTTAATCTTTTCAAAGAACAAGTTCTTTGTCACATTAATTTTTTCTATTGTCTATTTGTTCTCTATTTCATTTAGTTCTGCTCTGATTTTTGTTATTTCCTTTCTTCTGCTGACCTTGGGTTTCACTTGTTCTTCTTTTTCTAGTTCTTTAAGGTGTAACATGAGGTTATTTATTTGGGATTTTTCTTGTTTCTTGAGATAGGCCTGTAATGATATAAATTTCCCTCTTAAAACTGCTTTCGCTGCATCCCAAAAATTTTGGTAGGATTATTTTCACTGTCATTTGTTTCTATGTATCTTTTAATCTCTCCTCTAATTTCTTCTTTGACCCAGTCGTTATTTAAAAATATGTTGTTTAATCTCTGTGTATTTGTGTTTTTTCCTGCTTTCTTTTTGCAGTTGATATCCAATTTCAAAGCCTTGTGATCAGAGAATATGCTTGGTATGAGCTCAGTCTTCTTAAACTTGCTGAGGCTGATTTTATGTCCCAATAAATGGTCTATCCTTGAGAATGTTCTGTGTACACTAGAAAAGAATGTATAGTCTGATGTTTTAGGATGAAGTGCTCTATAAATGTCAATTATGTCCATTTCATCTAATGTGTCATTTAGGGCTGCTATTTCGTTATTTATTTTCTGTTTGGATGATCTATCCATAGCTGTCAATGATGTATTTAAGTCCCCAAGTATAATTGTGTTTTGGTCAATTTCTCCCTTTAGTTCTGTTAGTAGTTGCTTGGTATATTTTGGTGCTCTCTGATTGGGGGCATACATATTGATGACTGTTATGTCTTCTTGTTGTATAGTCCCCTTTACCATTATGAAATGTCCATCTTTGTCTCTTGTTATCTTTTTCACCTTGAAGTCTGTTTCATCTGATATCATTATGGCTACACCTGATTTTCTCTGGGTACCATTTGCTTGGAGTGTCAATTTCCACCCTTTCACTTTGAGTCTATGCTTGTCCTTGTAACTGAGATGTGTCTCTTGGAGACAGCATATGGTTGGGTTTAGTTTTTTGATCCAATCTGCAACTCTGTGCTTTTTTATTGGTGAGTTCAGTCCATTTACATTTAGGGTGATTATTGATATGTGAGGATTTCCTGTCATTCTATCTTTGGTTTTCTGGTAAGGCTGTGTCTCCATTGTTTCTTTGCCTTTTTGTTGTTGTCTATTATTTCTGTGTGGTGGTATTCTATGATGTTTCCCTCTGTTTCTTCTTTTATTACAGTATATATTTCAGTTCTGGATTTGTTTTGAGTGGTTACCCTTAAGTTTATGTAAAAGAAAGTTTGATATTTAGAGTATTCCATTTTCTTCAGCACGCTTTTTTCTCCATTCCCATATTCTAGTTCAGGCCTTTACTCTCCCCCTTTTTATGTTTTGGTTGCCACAAATTGTCCCTGTTGATGGTGGTCAAATAGCCTCCTTTAATATTTCTTGTAGTGCAGGTCCTGTATTAGAAAATTCCTTCAGCTTCTGTATGTCTGGAAAGGTCTTTATTTTCCTTCATATCTAAAGGATATCTTTGCTGGATATATTATTCTTGGCTCATAATTTCTCTCTTTCAATAGTTTGAATATTTGGTCCACTCCCTCCTAGCTTGTAGAGTTTCTGCTGAAAAATCTGATGACAATCTAATGGGCTTTCCTTTGTAGGTTACCATCTTCTTGTCCTTGGCTGCCTTGAGGATTCTTTTTTTGTCGTTGATTTTAGACAGCTTCAATACAATGTGCCTTGGAGAAGGCCTGTTGGGATTGAGGTAATTAGGTGTTCTATTTGCTTCTTGGATTCGAGAATCCAGTTCTGTCCACAAGTTTGGGAAGTTCTCATCAACAATTTGTTTGAATATAGTCTCTGCTCCCTTCTCTCTTTCTTCTCCTTCTGGTATGTCCATTATTCTTATATTGCTCTTTCTGATGGAGTCAGAAAGTTCTTGTAGAGTTCTTTCATTTCTTTTAAGTCTCAAGTCTCTTTCTTCTTCCATCTGTGTAATTCCAGGTTTCTAGCTTCAATGTCACTGATTCTTTCTTCCATCTGGTCAACTCTACTACCTAAGCTGGTTATTTCATTCTTAATTTCTTCTATTGAGTTCTTAATCTCCAGAAATTCTATTTGGTTCTTTTTTAACATTTCAATCTCTTTCGTATAATGCTCATGTTGTTCTTTGATTGTTTTTCTGAGTTCATTAAACTGCCTTTCTGTGTTTTCTTGCATCTCGTTGAGTTTTTTCAGAACTGCAATCTTGAATTCTCTGTCACTTAAGTCACGTATTTCCATATCTTTAAGTTCCTTTTCTGGAGACTTTTCACTTTCTTTCTGAGCTGTCTTGTTGCCTTGGTTATTCATGGCAATTACTGATTTATTATTTCTCTTCCTAGACATCTACAGGAGTGGCTTCTGCAACAGGTTGTTAGGAAGAGTTCTTTCTTTTGTTTTCCAGTACTTGTTGGTAGAATGTTTTATTTTCTCTCTGACTGCAGCCTTTTTTTTTCTCTCTCACATGGTAGTGCTATGTTTTCTCTGCACTATTCCAGCTTCTCACAAAATGGGGGTATTTCCTGGGAGACGGGCTTCTCCTCTGTTAATAGTTCGCCTGGGTCCCGGGGAGCAGTGTCCGTGTGGGTATGTGGAGACCTTTTGAAGTTCCAAAGCTCTTCCTGCACCAGATTTGAGCCCGTATGTTTCAGCAGTTCTGTTTACTCCTGCAGGGATCCGCCCAGATAGGTGGGGCCAGGGACGGGGTGAGTTGTGAGAGGTGGCCCAGAGCAATGATGGCGACCACCAGCCGGTCCTGCTTCCACAGCTCCCTCCCCTTTGCTGGAACTAGTTGGGCTGCGAATCTGTGTTTGTGGTCCAGTTCTCAGAACAGCAAATATTCTGTTCTTTTGATCTGACACTGCTACTGTTCCGCTTCTAGCACCGGGCAGGTGGGGGCGGGGCGAGCTCTGGGAGGGTAGGGAGGGGGAGGTTAGTCTCAGTGCCTAAGGCTTCCGTTCTCTGCTTGGCAGTGAGGGCTTAAACCACCATTTTCAGCCTTCTTCCCTCAGTCTTTTCTCCGAGGTCTCTGCCTTGAGCGTTGGGTTCAGCCATGTTATATGCTGCCCCCTCAGCCCTGTGGGCCATAAGCGGAGCCCTAGCAGTCCAAGTTCTTCCCTCTCCCACAGCTGCAGTAGTTCCGGGATATAGCGAGCTCGAAGCACTGAGCTAGGTCTGCGTCCTGCGCCCAAGTGGCTCTGTCTCCGCACTTCTCCCTTCCCTCCTCCCCTGCTCGTGCGATTCGCCCACCTTTAGGTGAATTCAGTAGTGGGCTTCTTCGTCTCACGTATCTGCTGTGCAGGGAGTCCTTTTTGGAATTATTGTTGTTCGATTAGTTGTAAATTCCAGGGGAGCTTTACAGAGGTCACCTCACACCGCCATTTTGATGACATCTCTCCCAAAATACAATTTAAAATGTACTTGGGATTTTATTTTTATTCAGATGGTGAGACCAACAGATCAGGAGACAATAGCCATTGAAAAGACAGTTTGTTACTCTCAGTTCCTGAGAGGAGGGGACGCAACTTGCAGGGCCACATGGGGAAACACCAAGGCTGGTTAAGAGGCAGAAGGAACTAGAGGAAAGTATGGGCCAAAGCCTATGCTGGAGTTTCCATGGGAAGGAATGAGCAAGGCCCGGTAGGTATGCTTAGAAAACTTAAGATTGGATAGTTTGAAAAATTTGGGGATGGGAGGGAAGGGCTCTGAGCTATAGGGGTGGTCCCTAGTTGTCCAGTAACTGGTCCTGGGTTGATTTCAGGCAAGGAGAATATTGGCTTGGTGTGTGAGAGTCTGATAAAGGAGGTGACCAGGCTATGGGCTTTGGATAGTTTGGTTTACAAATCGAAGGCATGTTCACAGACAAGCTGTTTGCTCTATCTAAGAATTAGCTAACCCTGAGAGGGGTAGTGGCTCTCTGGGTCTGCAAGGCCCCCAAGATGTCAAAGCATCATGAAACAGAGAAAATTAAAAAACATGATTAATATACCACCACAGGAGGAGAGGAATATAAGGAAAGCTGAAAACAGAGCCAACTAATAGGGAAGGCAGGGTAAAGAGTTGTGTGATTTTCAGGATTATGCTACAGCATTTATTTCTTAAAATATATAAAACAATCTAGTAAGTAGTGAGAAACATTAAATAACTCAAGCTGATAGTTTTAAAATAGCTGTTTATACAACAAGTGCTAGAAAAGATGTGGAGAAAGGAAACCCTCATGCACTGATGGAGGGAATGTAAATTGGCACAGGTACGATGGAAACGGGTTTGGAGGTTCTTCCAAAAAATTAAAAATAGAACTACCAGATGGCCCAGCAATTCCACTTCTGGGCATTGATCCAAAGAAATCCAAAATACTAATATGAAAAGATATATGCACCCCTATGTTCATTGCAGCACTATTTACAATAGTCAAGACATGGAAGCAACTGAAATGTCCATCAATAGACAAATGGATGAAGAAGATGTGATATATATATATATATATATATATATATATATATATATATATATAATGAAACATTACTCAGCCATAAAAAAAGAATGAAATCTTACAATTTGCAACAACATAGGTGGACCTAGAGGGCATTATGCTCAGTGAAATAAGTCAGACAGAGAAAGACAAGACAAATATCATATGGTCTCACTTCTGTGTGGAATATAAATAACAAAATAAACAAACAAACAAAACAGAAACAAACTCATAGACACACAGAACATTTTGATGGCTGTTAGATAAAAAAAGGGTTGGGGAAATGGGTAAAAAGGTGAAGGAATTAAGAAGTACAAATTGGTAGTTATAAAATAGTCATGGGGATGTAAAGCACAGCATAGGGAATATAGTCAATAATATTGTGATAACTATGTATGGAGTCAGGTGGGTACTACACTTACTGGGGTGATCACTTCATACATTATATAAATGTCAAATCACTATGGTGTACACCTGAAACTAATATAATATTGTATGTTAACTATAATTGAAAAATAAATAAAATAAAATAAACAGTTCTGTACATGGAAGGCACAATAAATGAGGGCTGCAGAAGGGAGTCCTAGGCATTAAAACCATAGAAAATTATCACTACTGGCCAGAACTGTAGGCATGGGATTTGGAAGTAAGCCTCAATATGTCTGTGAGGTTGACCATATAAATATAGGCCAATTACGTGAAACCACTTATTACATGCTCTGTAAGAATCTGATGAGGTCATTACCACTATGTCCACTTGACAAATATCACCTGGTAAAATGCTCTGGAATAAAGAAACCACATTTATGCTTTAGGAAAAACATTGCTCCCTCTTTCAAGAAATGACTCAAAACGATTCTTCGTGATTTCTGATTTGAAAACAAAGCTGGGCATATTTGGATTAAGTGACCTTTTATTCCCACACTGTATGCACAATCATGGGTGTACACACACAACTAGTATAGATACACAAAACCTCCCTTGCCTCTCTGCTGCAAACCCTCTCTCCTCCAAACCCTCTCTCCTCCACATGAGGGCTGGTGGTCACTACCCATATGATCCACCCTGAAATGCTTCCAAGGATGTGATCATAGAAGAGAACAGTCTGTTGAGGTCAGAGTTGCTGAGAAGCAGAGTATAGACTCACGCACCGTTGGTTTTTCTCAACTCCTCCACCAGAGAGCGGGCTTCCTCCTGAACACGGTCTTCAATGCTCCTCTTTCCCATCCCGAAATTCCGTAGGGTCATCAGAGAGAAGCGCCGCATCTCCTTCCATCTCTTTCCATTGCTGAAGAGGACTCCTACAAGGAAGTAAGCAGAAACTGGGAGGGAGGTCCTAGGCAGGGAGGTGGAAGCTGACACCTAGCAGTCACATGACGGGCCAAGCTTTGCACAGGAGATCTTCACATTCCTATTTTCCATCCTCCCCACCCCTATTACCAATGCTAAACATGCACAATGGACACCTACCAAATCCTTTATTAATTCTTTCAGCCACGGGGAACCTGCCTCTTCCAGAAAAGTCCTCTCCCAGGTCAATCAGGGCTTCCTTCACTGCTTCATATCCACACAACACCACAGTGGGGTTCATGCCAAAATACACGGTGAACACAGGGCCATAGACTTTTGAGAGCTGGGAAAGGACATGCAGATATTAGCAAAAGAAATCACTATCTAATAATATTTTGTGCCGGATTCAGTATGATATCATCGTCCTACTTTTGTTTTTATTCTACAACACACAGTCTAAAATCTTTCTGAATTTAATTCATAACTATGAGGGTGAATGTTAATAACTGCCACTTATGTGCCAGGCAATGAGCTGGGTAATGAGAGAACAGATTACAACGAATCCTCAGAGCAGCACCTTCAGTAGGTTCATTTGCCCCACTTATAAGTAAGGAAACCGATGGCAAGGAATCCCAATTCCTTTCCAGCATCCCTTTGCTACCACCTAAAAGACTGAAATTGGAAGCTCTTCTTAGTCGACCTCTGATGCTTGAGCCCATCGATCCTCGATGCCCACCTTGGGACCGAAGCCCAGCTGCGTAGCTCAGGATCACTGGTACCACTGTTCCCATCAGAATTCTGATTCAGTAGCCCTGTGATGAATACTGGAAAATGTATGTTTCATATCACCCCAGGCGCCTCAAAGGCCCAGCCCAGGTGTGATCTGCTGGTATCACTAGCACAGAAGGCGAGTGAGCCCCACAGAAGCAGTGCCCAGACATGCAGCATCTCCTGGAAGAACAATTTCTGTCACCTGCAGCATTTATAGGGTATGGACAGCAGCTTTGTGCAGAGGAAAAAGGATCCTGTTACCATCCAGTGGCCCTGGTCGCTTTTTCTCTCATCCTGGTCCTAATCACAAGCTGTTTCCTGACATCGGCCATTAACTGGCTTCTTCAGAGAAGTTCAATGTTCATGGCTGTTCTGAACCAAACACACTGTTTCTGTGGTAGATGACTCTTGAATGAAATCACTAATCAGAAACACCTACCTTACCATTTACCTTCAGCCAAAAGTCATAGTAAATGGTGGTGAAACAAAAAGGAGCAGTTCTCCCATCTATTGCCACTTTATTATTTTGATTCCACCAGACAAAGACCTAAGTGTATCTCACTTGAAAAACGCACTACTTTGTTCCACTATTCTTGACGATGACAAATCAAAAATAATACTCCATGGGGACTATTTGCTTTACAATGACATATTTTAATTATTTTAGTACATTAAAATTTATTTTAAAATATTTTAATAAATTTTATTCAAAAATAATGTTAATTTACATACCCTTTGCAAGCTGCTGAGGAACATAAAACATACTTACATTGCTTAAGGATTTGCTGATGTTCTTCACATCTAGCTGCAGGATATTTCCAATAACTGGGAGAGGAGTGGGGCCCGGCGGGAGGTTCCCCTTCCCAGAGCTCTGTTTCCACAGTGACAGGAGAAGCAAACAGGAGACACAGAGCACCAGGAAGACAACTAGATCCATTGCAGCTTCCTCTTCTTACACAACTGTGAGCTTAAAATGCAAACTTCTGTGATTCTCCCTGCTATTCAACATGTGCCTCTTAGACTCCTAAGGTGATTAATCAGCTAGATCGATACACTTCAATCTCTTTTTATAAAAAACTTTGCCCACTGTTCTTCTTTGCAATGCTCCCCCTTGGAGATTCTGGTTTAATAGGTTTGGGATGTAACAGGTACTGTTAATTTTTTTAAAACACCCCACATAGGTGAGAACCAGAAGTAAATGCTTTGATTTAAAAAAACACAAAAAATTCTGGATTCTCAGATTAATGACCAGTTGAGAAGTTATGACTTTGGGGACGATCCTTGTATACAAAAAAGGTTTATCCTTTAATGGTTAATCAAACTGTAGCATACTATGTCCTTGCAAATGAACGTCTTTTGAAATATTTTAGGGTACTGTACTAACATGATAGCTAGCTTAACATAAACTAGGAAACAACACATTAATCTTGAATGTCCAAATACACATCATTAGCTAATTTACACATTTTAATATCAAACACTCCCCCCACTAAAAGAACATTGAAAAAAGTAATTATTAATTTTTATTTTTCAAATGAAGACAGGGAAACTCAGAGAGAACAGGACACCCATCCAGCATCACACAGATCATAAGTGACAAAACTATGATTTGAACTTGTATTTTCAAATGCCCACTGTGGTGCACTATGGCTTACAATACAGCTGCTTCGAGCACAGTGTTAGGAAAACAAAACCAAACCCCAAAACATTTGTTTCTCTGAATGTGCACCCCCTCTGACTGGTCACATAATAACAGGCTTCACGTTAAATAGAAGCCCTCTTTGACTCCGAGGATAAAAGGGCTATAGGTTCTCAAGAGAAGAAATAAAAGATAGAGATGGGCCCTCTCTGTCAATGCAGGGGTGAAACATGTGCAGGTCACTGAGGGAAGAGCCCATGTCAGCGAGTGTGAGGGGGAAGGCTGGGACATCCAGGGCTTCCCCAGCCTCTCTGTTAACCCCCAAAACAGCTGCTTCTGGTGCTTTTGTGGCCTGTCGTCAGAAACAATGGAATGAAGAACGCACAGCAAGGAAGGGAGGTTCCAGACAGGACAATAGGCATGGATTCTGTGGCGTGTGGAAGACAGGGACTTCATGGAACAAACTCATAGCCGAGAACCAGCATGACAGGCAGACTTGGACATGAGACAACACTTACTGGTTCTGAGGCTCCAAATATCACTGGACTGATACGCGTTACTACATCACTAACAGTAATGCTTGTACAAAGACATATTCTGTAAAGATAGCATCACATCGGTCCTAAACTGATTAGTGCAGTTATTTCTAAGCTCTTTTCAGTAGGAAAGTGAAGACTTGTCAAGACCCCATTTATAACATATAGTTTATTCTTCATGGTTACAGCGAGGCTGACAAATCGGTTACTTAACTTTGATACACTCACCTTTGCCTAAGATAGAATAATTCCCACCTGAATGATGAGGCAGCTGTCCTGGAAGTTTCAGCACCTATGTCAAGGACGCACAGAATGCAGGGGGTGGAGCTCAGGTCCACATCCCCGGAGTTCTGCAGCTTCCTTCCACGCAAAACATTCAGTTCAAACAAGTTCCCAGTACTTGCTGAGTGTGTACTGAGTAAGATTCGGTATTCTGTGACTTACCTTAATCAGTAACTATCAAATAAACATTAAGTGAGTCGATATTGTGACACAGGTTGACTAAGACAGGGGTCAGAAAAGTTTAGTTTTATAACCTTTAGAACTTGAGTGAGTCCAGGTGTAGATAAACCCTTTATCCAGGACAAAGAGCCGAATTAATTTACTGCATAACACACAGCTCTAAAAGGCCTGTGTTACCTTGTATTGCTTAAAATGAACTCAATGGCTCTCTTTGAAACAACCATTTTATTCCTTGAGAGATGGGTGCCCTGCTCTGCTCCTCCTTTCTCTTGCTGAGGCTTCTCTCTGGCCCTTTTTCTTTTGTACAATGAGAGTCATAGATGGTCAGAGACAGAAAGGATCAGAGACCTGTAGTCTAATCCCTACATTAGTTTTTGGAATGAGGACAATTCAGTGACTCAGTGAGATGAAGCGTCATGAAGTCATCAGTACAAGACCTTGTCTTAGAATCCAGCTTTCTACTTTCAAGTTCAGTGAATGTCTCATCAAAGGGACTTCCCAGATGGATGGCCAGGGAGGCATCAGCGTGAAGTCCTCCATATGAGAGAGTGCTACAAACTTCAGCTAGGGTAGAATTGGGAATTGGCACTGTTTCTTTTTGAATAAACCTTTTCAGTGTAGCATAATATTCATAGAGAAAGTCCTAAATGTTCAGATCAGTGAATTACCACATGAACGTATACTGTGTAAAGGAGATGCAGGTCAACAAAAATAGTTCTGCCAGGTTTCCAAAAGGCCTCTTTATTTCCTCCTACTGAGTACCTTCCCGAGTACTAAATATATCCAGTATCACGTCATAGATTAGTTTTGCATCATTCATATCTTATACAAATGAAATCATACATCATCTCTTTTTGTAGTATCTAGTTGCCTCACTCCACGTTGTGTTAGTGAAATTCATTCATGGTATTCCAATAACAGTAAAATTGGGCTCTCTGTGTAGTGGTTTGTCTTATATCTATTGCACAATTTACAGTTTTCGTTGTATTATTATGGAAAGAAGGGTTGATGCCAGTTTGTGGTGTTACAAATAGTGCTGGTATTAACATTCCTATATGTGTCTCTTTTGTATCCCTATGTATTGGATTTCTCTTTAGTGTATACCTACGGGTGTGATTGCTGGATATGCATGTGTTTCCAGCTTTAGTCAATACTGCTAAAGAATTATCCAAGGGGTTGAACCAATTTACAATTGTTTCAGAAATAATGGAATGAAGTATGCAGAGCAAGAAAAGGACAATATAGAGAGAACAATGAATTTCTGCATGGAAGTGCTGGCTGCTTTACTTTCTTGCCAAAATATTCTTTTTTCATTTAACCATTCTCATGGGTCTGTAGTAATATCTCATTGTAGTTTTGATTCATGTATCCATTGGCACTATTTTTCTTTGCTGAAGGGTTTGCATAGTTCATATATGAGCCCATTGTTGTTTGCATATATAAAATATTAATTCATATATATAATATTTGAAATCCTAAGTATATAGAAAACTTGGAGGTATTAACTCGTATTAAAGAATTTTCCTTATTTTGAGTTTTGAGAGTAAATTGCTGACCTGAAGGTCTCTACCTGAAATATTTTGGTATGAAACAATGTGATTCTCCTATATACACAGAACATAACCATCAAATTGAAGAAATTAGCATTGATGAATTCAGACCACTTCATCTTCATTTCTATTAATGTTTCACCAAAAGTACCTGTGATATCCCTTATATCCAGTTAGGAATCCACTTCCGATGCCCAGACTTATATGTTGCTATTAATTGTCATGTCTCCATAGTCAGCTTCAGTCTGGAACATTTCCTCAGTCTTTCCTGGACATCCTGACCTTGCCACTCTTGAAGAATGTAGGTCAGGTATTTGTAAAAAGTCACCCAGTGTATTTGTCTGATGTTTCTTTGTGATTAAATTCAGGTTATCCATCTGTGGCAGGGATATAACAGAATGATGCTGTTACTTCTCATGGCATCTTACTAGGTGACAAAGAATTTCAATCTGTCCCATTACGGGTGATGTTTACTTTGATACTTGACTAAGATTGTGTCTGGAAATCTCTGCAACTATAAAGTTGTTTGCCTGAGGTCTGTAATTAAAAATATTTTGTGGCTCGATTCTTTGAAAGTATACAAGTATCCATTCATCATCAAGTTTTCAATGTACCTATGTATCATTTTGGAATTATGGAGTCAGTTACTTTCAATGAATTATAATTCATTATATCAATATTTATTTTCCTGCTCAAACTGTCTCCTAATGACTGGATTCTTTTTTTTCTTTCTGATCTTATTTATTTGTTACTCTTAGAAAGTCTCATTTTGATTGGACTCGAATTTAGAGGTAGAAGCTCTCAGAGAGGACAGCCTACGTCTCTAGGCAATCTGTTCCTCGCATTTTTCTTTGCCCTCCTTCATTCTCATGGCCAAAAGTTTAGTATATTCTGGGGACTCTTCCTTATTTTTCTTAGTATGCTGTTTCTTCAGAACAATACGCCAACGTTTGTGTTGCAGAATGTGTGGAGTAACAAGATGCTGAATCTTGGGTGGTTTGGTGTAGGTTGCTTACCTTCTTTCCTTAGGGGCTTTTTCACAACATATTGGCGGACATCATCTCTTCTGTAGAGACTGAAAAGTTTGTGGATTCTGCTAGCTCCTTTGGACATCAGGCGACAAGGCACAGTAGTATCAGTGAGACCAGGAATATCTTTCTCCTTTTTTTTTTCCACAATGACCAAGTGGAGAACACTCAGATTGGCAACCACAATGCAACCCCAAACAGACTTGTGCTTTCTTTCTCCAGTCCTCCTTGGTCTCTAACAGGAATGCCCCCTACTCAGTAGCAGGTGGACATGGCCATGGGTCAAGACACTCTGCTTCATGCGGAAATCTTGTTTTTCGTTTCCACCATGATTCGAATCACACAAGTCTTCCAGTGTTCACTGAGAATGCCAGCAGCAACTTCTGTGACCACATACACTTCTCATAAAAGGTACAAAGTTTGTATTCCTCATTCACTTCATGAGTTTCTGGCAGCTAGTGGCTGGGAAAGAGATGGTCAGCTCAATCCTGAAGCAGCCGACTGCCTCCGAGGCACCACGAAAAAGAGCATGACTGGATTCTTTGTTCTTTACACATTTCCCCAGCCATCTTTGAGAAATTCCTCACCATCTACACAACAATGTAGTCCAGGCTCATCTTATACTTCTCCTGCCCTGTGCTCCCATCAGGCATTTCTCCCAGGACCCTGGTTCTTATTTAAAAATGTGGCTTAAAAAGTCAAATGTATGCAGAAGGTGTGCTCATTGCTATGAGAAGCTCCCAGACTTCTCCATGAACAGAATTAGGGAGTGTGTGTGTGCGCGCTTGTGTTTGCATATTTATGTACATAGAAATATGAGTATTACATTTATTACTATATTTTCCTGCATATACTGGTGAGCATGAAATCAAACTGATACATCCTATTCGAATCCAACACCAAAGGGGTTGTGTCCTTTCCATATTTATACCTCCCTTTGCTGCCAGTGATAAACTTGGCTCCCATTTTCCTTGGTATAGCTATGTATTTGATTAACTCCCGTATATGGAACCAATCTTTTATTTCTGCCACCAAATCCTCCCTGGGGTAAGGAAGTTTTGCCCTACTTGGCCTACAATATCCACATCAGGCCACCCTACCTGTGGATGCCCTACTCACCCTGAAAGGCGCCAATACACCATGCCAGACGCACCTGGGTGTGGACACTGCTTAGGCTCTGATATGCCACCCTGGGGCACCCATCTGTGAGGGAAGCCTTCTCACCGTGCTCATCCTGATTCCCCATGTGAAGGTGCCACCATCATGTTGACACTCTTCAGGTGGGGGGCTCTGGCTCCACAAACCAGGCAGCTCCCCCACCTGTCCTTGTATCTGCCTCACCTCTCCTGGACTGTGACACCCCATTCTGGCTGGCCCTCCGTCAGGATGCCCTCTCCACTCGTCTTGACTCTAGTTCCCATTGAAAGGCAGCCTTATCCTCTGAATCAACATCCTCCTCTCCCACTCAACCTCTACCGCCACAATCAATACACAATAAATGTCTCTTAATCATAAAAACACAAAGAAATTAAAAATGGGGCCTAAGACTTGAAAAGACAACTGAAACAAAGCAATTAAAGCACAAAGAGCCATGAAAAAGAGATCAGCAGCATTATACACCAGAGAAATACTAATGAAAACAGGATACCATTCGTACCTCAGAAATAGACTCAATGTTAAAAGACTGAAAACCACAAGAATAGGCAAAGAGTGGAAAAAATGCAATTCTCATACTCTGCAGGGGATAATGTAGGGAAGTACACGCACTTTGAAAAGGGTAGTAAATATGACATCCCTGTGCTCTCTTGGAATCATGGGTTAGTGACAGCCAGCGAGCAGGAGCACCCGCCTCCCAAGCGGTCACATGGCCAGACCTGTCCTTGGCATCCCAGGAGGGCAAGTTCAGGGGTTTGGGCAACAGCAGCTCCCCATCTGACCTTTAGCCTCCACATTTGTACACAAGGCTCTCAGCTTCCTAGGACACAGCACCCTTTCTGGGGAGTGAGATTTGCTCACAGGACACCCCTCTCCCCAAACCTCCCAGGAATGTGACTTTTCCACTGGGGTTTAAGTTGTTACTTGGGGAAACATTCTGTAAAGTCCACAGACTTCACTGGGAATCTTTAGGAAAGAAAAATAGCCATCCTATAAGCAATTCTTACATTTCTGTAAGAAGCATTCCAATTCTCAGAGCTCTAAAACACTCTATGCTAAAATTTCTTATTGTCATTGCTCTGCCTTGTGTTCCTTTTCAATTTCTAACTTTTTTCTCTACATTATTGTTGGACTCTTCTCACAGGCTTGTCATAGTGTTAAGTAGTAAATGGTAGAAATTTTCTTCATTGAATGAGGTTATCTCTATTCTGCACATTAGCGGAGCCATGGTTAGTATTTTTAAAGTACTGTGCATAGTGGTTTCAGCACCCTCTTTGATCCAAAAGTTATTTCCCAGCAGTTGTTCTGTTTACATCACACTTTGTTTTCAGTTATACTCAAATAAGGTTATAGGAAATGTGCTCTATTATAGTATATGATTTTTTCAAAATGGTGAGAATCTTTGTAGTCCAAAATGGTGAATTTTAATTAATGTTGTTACATGGTCACTCACTATTAACATTTTTTCACCATTTTAAGTTTCATCGCGTCTCTATTCCACATTGACAGGAGTTTTAGGTACTTGTTGAGTCTGCAGAACACTATGTGTAAATTTCCAGGGATAATAAATGATGGCTTTTTCTCCTGCTCTTATTCATTCATTCACTCATTCACGTAGTCCTCCCACAAACACGCATGGAGCACTGGGCCTCTAATCCTGGCCGGGTCCTGTGCTGGGTTCTGGACCCATAGGGGCGAATCAGCACAGTTGTTAAAGGAAGGAGCATGACCCCACATAGGCAACAAGAGAGAGTTCATTCCAGACTCTGGGGCTGCAGAGGGAGAAGCTTAAGTAATTTCCATTAAGAAAAGGCCAAGGGCAGGGTGGAGGGTGTGTTAGTTCATTATTGCTATGGTGTTGCCCACTCAGCCCTGCAGCCTTGGTCTGCCCCAGGAGTGATTCTGTGCAGAACCAGCTCAGTTTTCTCCATAGCGTGTTGTGGTCCAACTGGCCATGGGAGCAGCTGCAGAGCTCTCTGCTTCAGGAGCCACTAAGTAGGAACTGCATCCTGCCTGCGATGTGCGCTGGCGCCATCGCAAACGATGCTGAAGGGTTTCCTGGCAGAACCCACTGACAACGAGACACTGAGTCTCACTGTCCCTGGATTTCATGGGAGATGGTGGAGCGGCTGAGATGGTTCAGGTGCTCATTGCTCTCTTGATCTTAGGTAGAATTTTTCAGGCAGTCAAAGGCAGGTTTCAGCTATAGGGAGACAAGGAACCTGCCAGTAGCAGTTCAGCACGAGCTGTAGCAAAATGGAATGTTCAACAAGTTTCATCCTGTGAGAGAAGAGGTTGCAAATGCAGAAGTGATTGGTGACCTGGACACGTCAACCCTCTGACGTGGAACATCACGTGCACCAAAGCAAAACATGGGGTGAAAGGAAGCCCTCAGTGTTCAGACCCAGAACATTTGGTGTCTGTTCCTGCAAATAATAGATCCAGGCCCTGGACGGTGAAACCAACCCCATCAAGCCAAAATGGAAGAAGATTAAGACACAATTAAAATTATTGTGGGAAACTGAAAAGAGGCTCACGGTCTCCACGCTGAGCTCTAGGGCCTGAGTGGAGAGTGTAGCCACGTTTCTGCTGGAGGCTGGCTGAAGATCAAAGTCCTGACAGCTTCCCTGGAGGAAGTGAAACAGGTGATAACCTGGAATCACAGGATGGAGAGAATGTTGGTGACCCATCAGAAGGTACAGTGGGATGCTCCAAAGTCCAGTGCATATTCAAACTTCCAACATCACAAGAAAAATCCATCCTATACAAACATGGATGAGGAGAAAAACAGCTCACCTGACATCACAAAGATGTCCAGGCTGAGGAAGCCTCAATCAATGGGCAGATCAACATCCTGAGAGGGAAGGAATGAAATGACTGAGCTTTACCAACAGAAACAAGAAGAGCAGCTCAGAATTAGCTGTCATGGCAGATTGTGACGTGGCAGCAAGAGGTGGGAAGTTCTGAGCAAATGACCTGATGAACCTTGAAACCGATGAGCTCAAGGCCTACAGAAAGCAATTCAAAGACGTGAAAGAAAGGCTGGAGAGAACGATTCCTTCTTCACAGAGGCAGATTCTGTCCCCAGAAATCAAACCTTGTAAGAACTTAGGGGGAAACTGAATGAAACTTTATCATCTACAGATAAGAGGTAGCAGACCTGAAGCAAAGAAAAGTCCTACTGGCATTCAACTTGAGCTTCTAGAAGTGGTTCTTTTGTTCTTCTTCCAAGTTCTTGAGTTGAATGCTTAGTTTGCGCTTATCCATTTTCATGTAAATATTATTGAAACCGTAAATTTCCCTCTTAATTAAGGTTTAATTATGTAACACATTTTGTTTACCATTGCTATTCTTAAATTTCACCATAATGCATCTAGGACTCTATTTCTTATTGAGAAATTCTTCCAGAATTCAGCAAGCAAGATGAAGAAAGAGGGTATATAAAAACATGTTTAAGAGATACGGATGGAATTCAAAGTACCAACATCTGGATTATAGTCCCAGAAATAAAGAGAAAATAAAACAGAACAAAATATTTGAAAAAACAGTGAAGAGCCATTTCTAAGAATTAAAGGAAGATAATCCCAGAATGTAAGGGCTCAGAAGAGTGCAAAATGAAAAATAAAGAGGAGCTCGAAACCAGATAGAGTCCTAGATTAATCACATTGTAGAAACAAAGTCTAGCAATACATTTACTATGAGAGATATTACATAAAACAATTCAGAAAGATTAGACATAAAAACACGTAATGATATGCCACGCAAATAATGAAGTGAAAGAATGCTAATGTAGCAGTATTAATAACTGGTAAAACAGAATTCAGATCAAAAACTTTCCTGGGGACATATATATTGGCAAAAGGAATATATGTGCATCTAAAATGTAGTTCCAAAATATATAAAGCCCAAGCTGAAATTATTAAATTCACAATTCTAATTGGAGATTTTCACATATACGTCTCAGAAAATAACCAAGCAGATCAAGCAGTCAAAAACTAAGCAAATATTTAGAAGATTTGCAAAATATTTAATAGGAATATATTAATTATAGAGAAATTTACCCTATATAATCAGAAAATACAAATTCTTTTTGAGTACAATGGAAACATTCACGAAACTGACCATATACTGAGCCACAAAGGCAGCATCAATATACTGTAAAAAGTTAACATCAGGCAAATCATGTTCTCTGACAATAATGCAACACAGGGAGAAAGCAATAATAAAGGCAACTTTATTATTCATATACCTGCAAACTAAATATATAACTAAAAATACCCTGGGTTAAAAAGGAAATCATGAAAGAAGCTAGACAACAAAATTAAATAATAGTGAAAACACTACATATTAAAATTTGTAAGATACAGCTAAAACAGTATTTAAAAAATTACATCATTAAATACTTTATTATAAATATTGAAAAAATAAGCATTCAAGATGTTGCTTACTTTATATTAAACACAAAGAAACAAGACAGAAAAAAATTAAAGATGAAAGCATGAATCAATGATATATATGGTGTAGAGATAGATATTTAACAAAACTAGAAGCTGATTCTTGGAAAGATTCATATGAGCAGCAGGACTCTGGCAAAGCTGACCATAGGAAAAATAGAGAAGATAAAGAAATAAAATGGGAGAAATACAAAATTTAAACAAGAAGGTGCCATTTTCTGACAATCAGAATGGCAAAAATTAGAAAGGTGAATAAGGTCTTGGTAAGGAGACCTTACCAAGAAATAGGCATTTCTAGGTATGGAGAAATAGGTATTCAGTACTGCTGGTGGGGCGTTAACACATATAGCAATTTTGAAAAGCCATCTAGAAGTGTTTAGTGAATAAGGGGATGAGTAAAATGTGGTAGATAAATATAGAACTAAATGTATGGACAGCAATACACAGTGCTTTAAAATACCAGGGGTGCCAAAAAAAATGTATACAAGTGTGCACTTTGGTTAACATTGCTCCAGCAGTTCGCCATAACCAGAAGTGTCTGGACGCTGATGGTAACGGCTTTGAGCACCTCTTGTAATTGCAGAAGTCAAACGTGACTTGTCTTCTTCTTTTGTTATTGGTATATATTATTACAACTTTAATAGTTTTCTCCTCTTAAAATGTGTATACCTTTTTTTTTTTGGCACCCTCTGTATAAAGGTGAGTGAAGAATAAACAACAACGTGGAACGTTACAGAAGCAGTATACACACTACGTGCCAGCAGTTTTCAAACATTTTGATCTCTGGACCCCTTTACATTCTTAAAAATTACTGAGGACCCCAAATAACTTTTTATGAGGATTATATTGAGCAGTATTACAATATTAGAAAGTAATGCTGAAAACTAAAAATATACAAGCAGACATGCTATTAGCCATCAGAGCAACGTCATCACATATTATGTAGCCTCCGGAAAACTCCTCTGTACACTTGTGAGAATGAGAAAAAGGCAAATAATGTCACGGTACTATCATGAAAATAGTTTTGATCTCTATTCTCCCTGAAAGGATCTTGTGAACTCCATACCACAATGTAGGAAGTTGTGCCCTATACCGATCCAGATACATTAACTTCCTTTTTCTTCCCACCTCTGTGATACTTGGTTAGAGCAACTTTCAAATCTATTGTAATATATACTTTGTAACAATATTTGAGGTTCTTATGTGATAGGCTCCACACAAAGCATTTTTTGTACATAATACCATCTAATCCTCACAACAATCTGAGGATTACTGCCGTTTCCCCACTTTACAGATAAGGAAACTGAGGCTCAGAGAGGTTAAGTGATTTCCTAACGGTCACACAGCTAACTTGGACTAGACTGAGGATTTGATCCCACATCTGATTCAAGAATTCATTCTCTTAATCACAAAACTACATTGTTTCTTGTGATTCATATTTTCATGATATACAGATGTTCTACCTACAAACCCAAGAAAAGAGCAGTTAGAGAGATACTGATATGTGAGACCTATGGACAGCTGTAATTTGGACTACAGTCTAAATTAAAACTTGTTTTCCATTACAAATTTGCGCTCCAAACACAGGTTTAACTTCCTACTGGAAACTTCATTGGTATATACAGAATGGCCTCCTTTCCTTCAAGGGGACTCTGGCTATAACAAAAGATGGTCTGCTCATCCCAAAGATATGTACTAGATAATTTGGAATGCTTTTTCACATACTCTATAAACTATTTGGTTTGCAAAAGAAACCTGTACACTAGGCTGGGCAGGGAATTATTGGCCCCATTGGTTTGAGCATTTATTTATCCAGGTTACCTTACCCAAGTTGATACACTGCACAGAGCAGAAACTGAAATCCAGGTCTTCTCGTTTCAATCCAGTATTTTCTTATATGCTAACACCAAGGTTTTGTCTTTTTTTTCCAAAAGAATTTCCATTCAGTTGTCAAAGCTTTTTGACAGGTCTACTTACTCTGAACTAAGAGAATTGCTCTCACTTGATGTGCTCAAGCCAAACTTCTTTTGGGTTCTGCAAGCCAGGAAAATGCCTCAGACTTACAGCTACATGTTCACAGTAGAAAGTATAATGGGCAAAAAGAGGACCTTTTCCCCTCCAGAAAAATAATCAGATGTCTTTGTCTAAGGAATAGATTTCTATTTCGTATTTTGCGAGGCATAATAGCATAACAGAAAGCTTCTATGGTTTGTATTTTGGCTCTCCCACTTAAGCACCATTTCTTTGGTAGTTTACTAATGATCATTACTGAAATTGCTAATACGTAGTACTAGTGATAATGGTAGCTGTCATCTGTTAAATATTAACTGGCAGACACAGCATGAAGTATTTTATGTACACTGCAACATTTAACCATTTTTGAGATCACTGAATTTAATGCATGTCCTTTTGTGCAAGATTCTATTTAAACCCCACCAACCACATCCTTGCGGTAGAATTACTATTATTTCCTTTGTTTTGCAGAGCAGTTTGTAATTACTAGAGCCAGCTACAAGAATGTATTACGGGACTAAATTTACAAAAACATGAGGAAATCACAAAAGTACCTTTCTCTGATAGCCAGAAAAGCATTTACTTCTAATTATTCAGAGAAATACATACATTAAAACTAAAATGATGAGGCTGCTCATCTAAGGGAAGTGGTCCAAAGGCTGCACTCAGTTCCGGATTAACATCAGACCTAATTCTGCAAGTGTAGGCTGCATGTTCAGTGACATCAGCTGCTGGCTTGAAATTGATCCACATCTCCATGTGGTTCTTGATTAGACTGCTCTGCCAATCACACTTCTGTGTAACAATTGCCTACGGTTTGAAGTACTGAATTAGGGCGACCCCAAGTGGGGTACTAGTGTCAGTACACGTGGATTCCACATTAGGATATTTCTAACGTCCGTTGCAGGGTTGAGTCCAGCCACTTTCTTTTTGCATGACAACTCATATGCCCGAACATCTTTACTGTTCCCTCACCTCTAAATACTGCAGATGGATATAAAATTCTATGATGGAATTTCACCCCCTTGCACATTAAAAATTTGCTTATTTTGCTGTTAAAATAAGACTTTTGCTGTCTACCTGATCTTTGTAGGTGATCTATTTTCATATTCTTTCCCTTTCTTATCTATAGCATATAATCCAGTGTAGCTTTGTTTTGTACCTGATAAACTGTGGTCTTTCATTTTTAATTCTAGGCAACTCCCTAGTGTTCACTTGGTTTTTCTTTGTAACCTTATTCATTTCATGTTTCCTACATGCTCATATATAGCAAACAAGACAGAACAGATAAGCGCCGTCTTGTGGTGATTATGAGAGGCTGACAGATTGGGAAGAGTGAGATCCTGTGGGGTGGTGTGATCAGGGACATTTCATTTTGAAGTGAAATGTGAACTGAGACCTGAATGACAAGGAGCTAACCACGCAATTATCTGAGTTGTGGAACATGACCCAACAGTAAGTCCAAATCACAAATTGCTCAATTATGAATGTATCTTTATCATTTCCTTTGTTGTGGCATTACTTGTGCCTCTTTGGTCTGCTCTGACCTTGAACTTTCTAATCCGTCCCATGAAAAGATTAAATCTGTCTTGTGCCAAATAGTACACTCTCGTTATGACTAGTGGTACAGAGGATTCAATGAAAGATGGAGAAAGGCATAACCTTGCGATAAATGGGGTGAAGGAAAGCTTCCTGCAACCCATGCTCCTAAATGAGTCTGTGTCTCCTTCCCCAGCAAAAGGTAGTCATATCAGAGATCTCATTTTGATAAAACATTCATAAGATGGGATTCATCTCATCTTTCAAGTATCAAGAGAAACAAACTTGAGTGTTAGCAGAGGCTGCAGCAGCAGCAGCTGCCAAAATCTTTACTCAAATACCTGGTAACAAATGGTGCAGAGAATAAGAGGAAAGAAAAGATAAATGTGTAACTGTTCTCATGAGAGGTTTCCTTACCATTTATTTTATCTGTGCTGAGAGATATGTTACACTTGTCGTAAATTTTGCTGTGTAGAACTAGCCTATGGTGATAAAGACTGAGAGTGGTTACCTTGGGGTAGGGTTATTACTTAGGGCATAGAGAGCCTTCTGAAATGCCAGAAACACTCCATAGTAATCTGGGCAGGATGGTACTTTTAATGGATACATACATGTACACCAAACTGAGCATTTCAGATTTCTGTACTCTCCTGAGTCTAAGTTATAACCTCAGTAGTAAAAAAGAAATTTGCCATATCTGTGTAATGACTATGCTATTTTTATATTTCTTTAAATAACTTTTTCAAGCTAAAAGAGAAATGAAACCATCTGACCATCTTAATTGGGTTATGGAGAATTAAGAGAACACACATATATTATTTTAGTAATGTTCTGAAATACCTTAAAGAGGAACAGCTCACATAATACCCCCACTATCAATGATCTCTTCAGGTGGTTATCATTTTAGTAAGCCAGTCAAGGATATAGAGGACTCTCTAAGTAGTAAGACTCGGGAAGAAACAAACAAAAGACCCAGAGTCATGAATTTTAGCAAAAATTATGTGTAAGTTAATTTATCCTTTAGGGCTGCATTTCTCAAACTGGAACCTGTGGACATAGCTCAGAAATTAGTTAAGTATGTATTTCAGTTAAACCTAAACAAAACTTACACAAGCACATTCTAGATCATATGAATGACCAACCACTTTACAATCAAGTACAGCTACCTGTAATTTATTGCTCATACTTGCAAATTATGTTGGTATCAAGTAACACCTAAAGAGACTGCTTTTATTGTCTGGCTGTCAATTGCTTGGCATTGTTGAACTCATGTCCTAATCCCGCACAGTAGGACTACATTACAGCGTAAGGTAGTTTAAACTTAGTTTGCCAATTTTAAGTCAAAAATATATAAAATTGTGAGAAAATGTAAACATTTGCTTTTATAATTCATTTTGAAAATCATTTTAATTTTAATCAACTGTTTAGTTAACATTATTAGCTAAATTAGGGATGCAAAATGTATTTAATGAAAACACAAGCTTTACTTGATTGACAAGAAGTTACATCTTTGAAAGCAGTAGTTATAAACCAAGTAATAACAATGTGACTCCAAAGAAATGAAGAACAAGTTTTTAATTTTACCCGTGATTTCTTGCACTTGATTTTTGTCATCATAATTGATGGTGAAGTATTAAAAACATAGTATGCTATTTGTGGATATAGTGGGTAATAAAGCAAATAGAATCATTAGCAGCATTAACTTAAAAAGAAGCTTAAAAGCAAAACAATTCTTTGAAATAGAGCATGGAATTTAAAACCAACAAACACATAATGTTTTGAATATGAACATTAGTGCTTTTCAGGCTTCTAATAAAGTATTACTTCAAACTGCTAAGACTAAAAAAAGTCACATATAGTTGCTAAGACATGATTGAAAGAGTCCATCAAACATATTTGCTTGGAAATGTGCAAGTACCATCATCACTATACCTCTCACCACATTCAGGACCGAATAATATGGAACAATGACTCACTGAAACAAATAAAACTAGTAAAATATTTTTCATGAAAATTTGATCAAGCAATGGAAGACAGGTTGAGAATACTTCTTTATGTAAGATGAGGCAGGGAGCATTTGTTTTAATACCATGGAATGAGAATATCTGTTCCCCTCTGTACCTTACTACAATCTGGAAACAAATAACAATAAAAGGATGAAAGAGGCATTAAACCTCCAAGTCAAGAGAGCAAGAGAGATAACAAAAGATTTTGGAAGCTAAAAATAAATGCATGGGTGGTGATAGCCAACAGGCTGGAGAATTACAAGTTCATAAGTTAAGATTTGGGATAATTTGAATTACCAGGCAACCAGGTAACCAGGTAAAAATGTCAAGTAGGCAGTTGGACATGAGTTCAGGAGAAGGATTCTGGCTAGAGATTATAAAGTTGAATCATCACTACATACTTGGTACTTAGAGCAATGAAAAAACACCATCAAGGGAGCACCAAGTCCTACTTGAGACATTCTAGTATTCAGAGGTCAAAGACATAAGAAATAGCAGAGAAAACTGAGTTAGAAGCAGGAAAGAAAACCAGGAAAATGTATTTGATAGAAATACAGCAAACTAAAGAAACTGTTCAGTGGAGAGTAAACAACTATATGAAATGCTGTTGAGAAAGTACAGTGAGGTCAGAGGTCAATGGAAACCTTAAGAACAATTTCAATGGAGCAATGGGGATGAAAATCCAACTGAACTGGGTTCAGGAAAAAAACTGGAAGAGGAGAAACAGAGGTGAATGCAGACCACTTTTCAAGGAGTATGCCACAAAAAGGAATGAGGCGCTTGCTGGTACTAGCTAGGACAGACAGCATACCCATAGTGATAGGAAAGGAGGCTACATGAGCAGATACTAGCAGGCTTCTAGAGAATGCAGTGGTGGCAACTTTCAAAAGTTCTCCGACTTTTATTATCTCAGTGCCAACAGGGAGCAAGGTACAATGGGAGGAGGTATAAGATATGAGGACAGAGGTGAACATACTATGCAAGGAATTTGGGACAATGGAAGACAAGACTTAGAGGAAAAATTTTAACTACTAAGCAACTAAGGTTATAATGATTAATTAGCATGACTGTGATTGGTAAACACTTCAACTAAAACAAACGCCAGTTCTGCAGTCTGTTCTTTTCTTTGAATATTCTCTCAAAACAGTTGTTTCTTCCAAGTCCTATCCTAGTTGCACCACCCTACAGTGGAGATAATCTGATCTACATTTGAATATACATGCCAGGAAGAATGACATTTTTCCATGACAAACACCTACACAGAAATGTATGATTCAGGGAGCATTCAGGATGTCTCTTCCTCAGAACCTGTACACATACAGGACATAAATGGTTTCCATTTTATGCTCCTCTATTATGGATTTTGTATTACTTACATTCTTAGGTCTTGTTTTCTTCTCTCTGGTACTATTCACCTCCCTACTATAAATTTTTAGGGTTTCATCTCTCTTATTCTATTCTTGTTTTGCATGATATATTGCCACTTCCAGTTTCTGGGCTTTTGTCAAAACCCTAGTTTCTTCCAGAGGCTTCTTTGCATTAACTCAATATTCAGTTAAAATTTTTATATAACACGTGAATAGTAGTAATAAATGAAACCAAGTCAGGTAAATAATATTGAATCACAATGTCAGTCAAGACTTTTGCTATTATTATTTCACTTGAGCCATTTTTTCTGAAAAAATAATTTGATGAAATGATCTTATAATGAACATTTATTTGGTAAACTATTTTATAGATATAGACTGTAAAAAATTCAAACAATTTCTTATTTAAACAGAAATAACAATCCCAATCTTTCCCCCATCAAAAGCCTACTCCATAACTGAAGCACCAAAAACCCATGAACTAAACTGCGAAAGAGGGAAAATAAGGGGAAAAAGACATTAAACTTCCACAGGAAGACTGTATATATTTGGCAGTGGTTAAGTACATATTAGGCTATACCCAAGAGTACGACTGAGTCTGAAAAATTAACTGAAAACCTAAATTTAATGTGAATACTTCTTTGTTCTTAATAAGGCTCAGAAAATTACCACCTATTAATTATGCAATTTACATCATGTAATCTGACATAACCGAAAAGTAAAGTGGACAATCTGGATTTTAACACCTATATATATATATATATAGATAAATCTGTAGATGTAAACAAGAATTTTTAAAAGACATTCTTTAGCTCCAATTTAAAACAAACATTCAGGACTGGACTCTTCAGAATTTTCTAATATCTTGAAAATCCCCATCTTCTCTTTAATTGGTCCTGAGGCATTCATTTGATCTGAGAGAAAAATATTAAAACAAGTATTTATTTTTTAAAAGAGCCTAAAGAGGAATCTTAAAAAAGATGTCCAATATGTTATAAGAAATGAGTCATCTGTCAAAAATGTGGGCCCCTTTATTCCCTAATCATTAACAGTTCATATTAGCAAAAGCAGTAAAGTATACTATTCTCTTATTACAACTATAACTGGCCTCCAGGGAACACACAAACTGAAACATCCGTTTGCTAATCAAAATCACTTCTGCTGAATTTAAGACACATAGAGAAATAAACAGACCCATTTGAATTGTGTTCACAGAGATGTTTGAAAAAAAAAAAAAAAAAGAGTTCAATCATGGTTACTTTAAAAGCTGGGTAACTAGACACCATGAAAATTTATCTTTATACACTTTCATTGTCAATATGGGTCCTTTAACATTTTTATCAATATGACGGCTGTGGAAGAAAATCTCTACTGGTTTTAATTTGCAATACTGATTCCTAGGGAGGTTAAATCATCTTCGTATGTCACCAGCCATTTCTTCCTCTTCTTATAATCGCCTGCTCTTATGTTGTCCATTTTTCTTGTTGATGTTTAAGATAAACACTTCCCATCTGTTATGTGATGCAAACTTTTGTGGTTTGTTCTCTTATCTGTTTACAGCATTGCCTATTTTTACAGAAGTCTTTAAATTATTATAATAAAACGTACAATTTATTTAGTTTGTGAATTCGGTTACCTTGTTTAAGAATTCTTTATCTTAAAGTCATAACATATTTTCCTATTTTTTTAAGTTAAAGGTTTTGCTTTTAATATTTAAGTTTTGACTACTTATAGTGTTCATTTATCTAGAATCTGTTCCTGAGTATGGTCTGAGGTTTCCCCCTGTTGATTACAAATTCTCCCAGCATCATGTATTGAATAAGAGGAATTTCCCCTCTCTGCTTAGAGAAATGCCATTTCTGCCATTTATTGATTTTCCAGGGAAGTTTGGTGGACCACTAGTTAATTTATCTTATCACATGCTAATTCAACAGTCTTGATTATTATGGCTTAATTAAAAAGTCTTAATACCTGGCATAGACTATTTTGTTGTTCTTCAAAATTGTCTTGGCTGTTGGTCCTTTTCCATGTAAATTTTAAAAACGGCATGTAATAGTTCTTTAATAAGTCACATTGGGATTTGAATTAGAAGATCAATGTAAAGGATGAAAGTTAATTTGGGGAATACCGACTTAATTTTTAATATTAAACATTCATATCTATGAATTTGCTTAAATCTGTACATTTATTCAGTCCTTCTGTTAATATCCTTTTATCTTTCGTAATTTTTCCTTAAGGCCTTAAAGAAATTGTTATAGTGTTATAGTTGTTAAGATCTTGTTTTTTAAACAATTATTGCTGACACACAGGATTAACTTATAAGCAACCTTCTTGAATTCTATTCTAAAAACTTCTTGATTCCCTTGGACTTTCTACGGATATAATTACACCATCTGTAAATACAAGCAGTTTGAACCCTTTCTTACTATTATCCTTTAGCCTATTTTAATTATTTCATAGCATTAGTTAAAACATCCATGTACAATAGGAGTGAGAGCTGTTATCCTTGAATACTCCTGATTTTAGTAGTAGCTTCCTAGATGGGTATATTTTATCAGATAAAAACATTCTTCTCTATGTCTAAGGATTATGAGGATGATTATGATACTATATCAAATGGGTTTTCAAGTATCTAGCTCTCCTTTATTTAGTTAATATGAATATTTTCAAATGTTACACTATCCTTTCATACCTTCTATACTGCTGATTTTTATTTGATAATGTATTTAAGATTTGGCCATACTGCTTTATCTTTCTCATATATTTTTCTGAACTATTTGATTATTAAAATGCATGCATATAAACATACAAAGAACCAAGAATAGGTAAAACTAATTTGAAAAAGAACAAAATCGGAGGATTCACTTTTCTCAATTTCAAAACTCACCACAAAGCTACAATAATTAAGACAGTGTGGTAATGACACTAATATCAAAACTGACAGAAAGATCAACGGGGCAGAATTGAGAGTATAGAAATAAACCCTTACATTTATGATCAACTGATTTTCAACAAAAGTGCCAAGGCAATTCTATAGGGAAAGAATAACCTTTCAAAAAATGGTGCCGGGACAATTGGATAACATGTAAAAAAGATGAATTTAGACCATCACCTCATAATCTACCCCAAAATTAACTCAAAGGGTAAGAGCTAAAATTTTTATAAGAAAACATCATGATCTTGGGCTCGGCAAAGATTACTTAGACACAATTCCAAAATCATGACAGATAACATAAAAAAGGTAAACTGGAGCTCATCGAAATTAAAACCTTTCGCCCTTCAAAAGATACTAAGACACTACAAAGATAAGCCACAGACTGGGAGAAAATATAAAGGACACATATCTACAATATGTAAAAATTTTTTCAAATCACTAGTAAGAAGACAAAAAACAATCTTAAAGAGATATTTGAAACTTAAGTTGAAGACATGACACTATACCAGTGGTACGCTGGTAAATGTTTAACAATTAGCTCTCCCCACCCCACAAGGGCTCTGGTTTGTAGTTTTTTCCTATTTCCATGGTATTAAATATTCCTACCATCACTAATATCAAGATACCAACATGTTGCTAAATGTAGAGTTGGGAAAAGCTGGGCAGTAACACACTGTTATATAGTATTTCCACCATGTAGATATAATACATATAAATAATCAAAAGCACAGATATCAGTAATATGTCATAAATTAGAAAATGATGAGTTTTAAATATTATTTGTTTTCAAATTAATTTATGGTCACCACTATAGGCATCAATTCATTATTCTAAAAATTGATGAAGCAATTTATCCTACCTCACCTGTATATATTGTATCTCAGAGTAACCAAAGACTTGATGAGGAAAAGTTCTTATAAAACAAATTCTAGCCAATAAAGGTAGAAAAAGAAAATCACCATTTTCTAAGCCTTAAGGAAATAATCGTTCAAAACAATCATCATCAATGGATGGTTTCACCAGGTTAAATAAATAAAAGATTGACTGGAAACTATAATATTAAGATCAGCCTGAATGTGCTGACCAGTCTTAGCTCAATAAAAATAAGAAACAAAGGTATTATGCACCTCCTGGTATGATTTAAAATATGAGAACAAAGCAATGGTATTCCTAAGATTTGGAACCTGGATGTAATTAAGCTTATAGAGCTATTTACCACTTCACAGAAAATAAGTTGATTGAGGAAAAAGTCAAAGGACAACATAAGGGGTGGGGGAAAAAAAAAATCAGCCCAGTCCAGAATATATAACTCCTTTTATAGGACACATAACAGGTTTCTCCATCCAGCAAATCAATGGGATGAAAAAACAAGTGAGGAGGATTTTATAGAAGAAAAAGGACATAACAGTCAATGAAATTTGGATCCTGATTCAAACTACAAAATGATTTCAGACAACTAGGAAAATCTGGATATGGATTGGGTATTACAGCCAAGTCTCTTAAATGTAACAATGACATAGTGGCTATGTTTGAAAACATGTCCTTGGTAAAAGATGCATGAAAAAGTCATGGGTAAAATGTCGTAATTTTAAGATTCTGATAAAGCAGAATGGCAATGAAACAAGATTAGATAAATGCTGTGAACTGCTGCGGCTGAATGAATTACACATAGGGGTGACATTACAGGTATACTATTCTTTCCACTTATTTGTATGTTCAAAGTTTCTCTGAAAAAAAAAGGCATGAGAGATACTTACCAATGAGATCACTTCGATCTAACAACAACTCTAGATCTTCATCACTAATGACCTTCTCTCTAGATCCTTTTACTTCCCTATAAAAAACCCACAACATTCAGGTCTATATGATAAATCAAAAACATGAATTATATTTTTCGAAAATTAAAAAAAAAACACTTACCTTTCATAATCTCTAGATTTTAATAATTCCATTAATTCCTTAGGGTCTAAGAAGTTCTTAGATGGATTCAGTCCAGATTTACCACCTTTGAAATGATCTAGAAAAAATTTCCAAGATATTCAACATTCAAAATTACTTTTAAAACCAAAATACATTACAAACCAATCAGAATTTCTTACATTAATAAGGACAGATAAAACCAAGTGTTGGTAAAGAAGAAAAGCAACCAAACTCTCACACATTGCTGATAACAGTGTAAAATATATGTCCACTAGGGAAAAGTTTGGCAGTTTCCTACAGGTAAACATATACATACGCTAAGGCCCAGAACAAATAAATGCATATGCCCACAAACACCTGTATAAGAGTCACAATCTGGAAACAATTCAAACATTAAACAACAGAAGAATGGATAAATAAAGTATTCAGCAATTATTAAAAAAACAAACTTCTAATACACACAACATAGATGAATCTCAAATTATTATGCTGAACACAAGTAGCTAGATAAAAAATATACACATATAAATGAATCCATGTATGAAGTTGAAATAAAAACTATGTGACAAAAACCAGTATAGTAGTTGCCTTCTAGCGAGGGGCAAGGAATCATGGGAAATGACTGGAAGGAATGCATGAGGAAACTTTCTTGGATGATGAAAATGTCTGTTACTTTGATCTAGACGACTGTTAACATGAGTGTATACGTATGTCAAAATTCATCAAGTTGTACACTTAAAATCGGGCCATTTTATTGTATGTACATTATACCTCGATAAAACACTGTCAATGTTTTTTAAATTCCTTTCAAATTGTTCTTTGAAATTTTAATCTCTCAAAATACTGAAAATAGAACTTGGAAAAATAAAACTATAAACTTTACTTAATTTAGCTTTAGTTAATGAACAAAATATATTTCCATCGAATTACTAAAGCAGCACACATGAAAAATTTTTAAAATTTGTACAAAATCTTATCAGGACAAAATTCTTTTTTACTCCAATAACAATATATCTAACTACAATCTAAATGTTCCATTAAGTCAAATTAAAGATGTCCAAAATCTAATCCACATTTCCCTCAAAATCAGATACATTGAAGAAAGTACAGCAGGTCCGTAAATAACATCCTTTTGTCACAATGTTGATGAGATGCCACAGGAACTTAACTCTTGTTTATATCAATTAGCCTTTGGGAAAACTGGTGTTGTTCTATGTCACTTTGCTTAAAGACACCGAACTTATCAATGACTTTAACCTAGGACTTAATTTATTTACAAGTACAAAAGTAACTAAATAAATTGATGGTGATTTTCAACATTATGATATTCTCATTTCTCTATGCTTCACAGCTTACATAGATGATTTTCAACCTTTCTGAAGGTAGCCATCAAGTCATTTATCTAAATATAATTTTATATTAAATGAAAAAAAGCAGATCTTCTCCAAGGAATCTCAGGGAACAGAACACCCACTTCACTTTCCCTACTCAGAATCTTTTCTTGGGGTGGCCAGATGGCTCAGTTGGTTAGAGTGCAAGCTCTTAACAACAGGGTTGCTGTTTTGATTCCTGCATGGGCCAGTGAGCTGCGCCTGCCACAACTCGAATGGAGACAACTGAGCTGCTGCTGAGCTTCCAGAGGGGCGGCCAGATGGCTCAGTTGGTTAGAGCCCGAGCTCTCAACAAGGTTGCCGGTTCAATTCCTGCCTGGGATGGTGGGCTGCTCCACATGCAACTCAAGATTGAAAACGGCAACTGTACTTGGAGCTGAGGGGCCCTGGAGAAAAACACTGTTCCCCAATATTCCCCAATAAAATACATTAAAAAATCTTTTCTAGATTAAAACCACTGAATTTAAAAAAAACATATGATTGAAAGTATGAAAAGAGCATTCTGGAGTAAAGTATTCTTTGAAATAGTGGTTCAAAACAAAGTAAATAGTTTTCTTATAGCATTATTTCAATATACCTTTAATATTCTAGTCTTTTAATGCAATGAACTTGCAAAGAGCCTTGAAAGTTTTCTTAAATCTTTTTGACAGGCAAGTCTCTTATTAAGAATAAACCTTAACATTATGCAAAACCTTGTGACATATTTAGGATATGGTACTTTAAAATTATCCTTGATCGTTTTCTCTGTTCCTCATCTAGACACTCACTAATGTTCATCTTTTAAGTCTGGTCATCTTTTAAGTTAGGTCTTTACAGCTCCAAATTTCCCACTGCCTATTTATTAAATGTGCACTAATCAAGCTGCAATAATTTCTCTTATAAATAAAATAGCAACAAAAATTCGTAACACACAATATACAATTGAAGCAAAAAAGTACTAGAATTTACTTTTGTGGATGATCAACTTTTCCAGTTTTCTTTTAGCAGCTGCTCTTTCCACAATTTTCTGATCAATAGTGTTTGCTGTAACCAGACGATATACAACAACTGGCTTTGTCTGACCAATTCTGTGACATCTATCCTGGGCCTGAAGATCAGACTGGGGGTTCTTTAAGGTTAAAAAGAAAAATAACATTTAACAATATAAAGTTAAAATTATTCAAACTCATACTATGTGGGTCAAGACAACATGCATGATCAAATCAAGACTTTTAAATAGCCTTAACTCAATTTAGACTTCTAGAGTGGTTTGAGACAAAACATGTTCAATTCTTAACACACAGGACACGTGATAAATGATTTTTACTTAAAATGGGTATCTTTTCAAAACAGATAAATGAAATTGTAAAGTGTATAATGAAAGATTAAAAATTCATGATGGAAAGACAATGAGCATACACTATACTTGCAACTTACCCAATCACTATCATAAATGATAACTGTATCTGCTGCAGTCAAATTAATGCCCAGGCCACCAGCTCGTGTGCTCACTAAGAAGATAAACACATCTGGATTTGTGTTGAAGTTGTGCATCTAAAAGCGAAAAGGATGTGAACACAGGAATTAAGAAACAAACTATTCCTGCCTGGAATGTGGATATGGTGCTACATGTGGAGCAGCCATCTTATAACCAGGAAAGGAAGGGGGAGGGCAGTGGCGTGCCAAGGTTTATAGATACAACAAGTCAGCATTCTTCAAACTGGGTATGAGTTCTTTAGCATCCAAAGGACTTTTGATGTGGGGAAAACAAACACTGAAAACCCCAGAAGCCATAAAAGTTTAAAAAGACCAATTTTCTGCAAAGAGAAACTTGCCAAAGACTCACCTCTCATGAAACAAAAAAATCAAAAGCATACCCAATGTCCAGGTTGTGGCAAAAAAACCTGGGGCCCTGGGACATGCTGTATCAATGTGACCTTCAGAGGAGCTTGAGACTGAACAGTGCAAGCCAGTCACACAGGGATTCCATGCCTACTTGACTGACCTTCAATAAAAACCCTGGACACGAAGGCTTAGCCAGGTTAGTTTCACTGGTTTACTTCACATGTGTTGTTACATACTGTTGCTGGGAGAATTAAGTCCTGTCTGCGTGACCCCACTAGAAAGCTCACATCTAGTTTCTCCTGGACTGCACCTATGCAACTTCTCTCTTTGTGGATTTTAATCTGCATCTTTCACTGTAATAAACCATAACAGAGAGTGAGAGCAAGAGAAAGAAGCTTTAACTAAAAAAACTGAGGAAATTATTTTTAATTACAACTATTAAAGGTGTCTCCAAAAGAGGCCAAATCATTCAGATCTACAAAAAAATTACAATAAAATATCTGCCCATGTTATTTTCTAAGCACCTTTTAAGATGTTAACTTTTTAAAAAAACAGGAAAAAAAACAAACACACCATACAAGGGAGGCTCACGGGAGATTAATATTAGAAAAAAGTATTAGAAAACAAAAATATTAGGAAAAAAAAAGTATAAGGCATCTTCCCTCAAAAAAATGGTAACAAAAAAGTGGTTGGCTAGGAGATGGGGTAGGCAGGAAAGGTGGGTTACTCAGAGGGGGCATGAGGGACCTTTCTGAGCTGATGGTAATGTTCTAAAGCTTGGTAGGAGCATGGGTCACACACACATATTTATTCATCAAAACTCAGCAAGCGTATACTTTATTTCATTCCCTTCAAGATATGTAAATATTACCTATGCAAGAGACAAAATATGCTGAAGTAATTAGAAGCATCACCTGTAATTTATTTTGAAATATACCAAAAATAGATGGGATGTTGAATGGATTGCTGCTGTATCTCATGTGTGTGATAAAAAAGGAATAGCCAAGTTTTAATGGCAGGTTCTAGGTGGATTCACAGGTGGCTACTGTGAAATTCTTTCAATTGAAAATTTCACAGTAAAATGTTGGGAATGGAGGGCAGAGCCAAAATAGAGAAAAAAAAATTCCTGTTATCCTAATATAGTTACAGGGGTGGTTAAGCAGATTATTAAGTAAGTTTGTGTCAAAAGATATACTATATAATTTGAGAAACACTAAGAGTAAATCAAAATCCTTATATTTTTGATCCTGCTGTAGTGATTTTGGTCTTTTGTATCTATCAATTTGTGGGTCTATTTTGAATATTACTTCAGAAATCAAGACAGTATTTACAAAAAAGAACTTGGTATGTATGACATAAATAGCCTTACATTTTTCTCTCTCTCTGAATAAGACATGGATCCATCAAGCCTGCTAAAGTTGAAATTTCTAAAATGGCAGTAGTCCATCAAAATGTCCAACATTCTTGTCATTTGTGAAAAGAGCAGCACCTGAAATTTAAATATATCTTAGTATCTATGCCAATTAATAAGGAATAATTAAACAATCAAAAAATCCAACTAAAAGTACCACCTTGTGACCTCTGGTTTTTAGTTCTGGCAGCATTCGATCCAAAATTAAGAATTTCCCAGAATTTGTTACCAATTCTTCATCAACCTTAAAATTGGGCAGAAAAAAACAAACAAAAACAAAAACACAGAAAAATAGTCATGATAATCACTAATAATTTGGTTTTTGTCAAAATAAAAACCAGGTGAATAGTTCAATCTTCAATGACAAATAAGTCACTATAAAACTGAAAATTTTAGAAGTTGACCTTGTTATTTGTGTATTTGTTCTTTTTTATCAGAAGATAATTCTTCCTCTAGGAAAGATACTCTACAATTTAAAACCCACAATCTCACAAAAACAAATTTCAGTTTAGGTATAACCTTAATCTATCGTCCCCACCTTTCTCCCCAAGGCTTTGTATAAGAGAACAATAAGGTTAAATTACTGTACATATGTTGAGGTTTATTCTTTATAGTAGAGTATATTTTCAACAAAATATGCATGAAAATTACTAGAATTCCAGTAGAAATTAAAAAAAAACCACAGACTCTTATAAGCAACCTAGTACTGAAGATTAAGAAAATTTTCACCTTTTGGTGTATATCAACTACATCATCAGAGATTATTTTCTTCCTTACTCAAATGAAAAGCTATAAAGCAGTGGTTCTCAAATATGGGTCATTCTGCCCTCCACCACTAGGGTGCATTTGGCAGTGTCTGGAGACACTTTAGGATGTTACAACTAGGGGAGGGAGAAACTACTGGCACCTATTGGCCAGAGGCCAGGGATGCTGCTAAATGGCCTATATCCCACAGGACAGCATCTCCTAAACCAAGAATTATACCGGCCCAAAATAATGTTTCCAGTGGTAAGAAACTGTGCTGCAAACTAGTATGAAACAGTGTTATTGAGGGTTACTGAGAACTGATTTCTTTTAATACTATGCTATCTTTCCATCAACTGACCAAGAAAGCGATTTCATTTAATCTGAAAGCCCGCAACTCAATATCAACTTTTTGGTTCTCTTCTGTGGCTATTTGCTGAGATTTAAACAATGAGCAGCCAGATTGGTTTTGATAAGCTGAAAACTAATTAAAAAAGGAATACTAAAAAAGGCTGACAACTAAAGGTGTCTCTAAAGTAGACAGCAAGTAAAACAGTGGAAAGCAACTACGTTACTAAAAAAATTATATTTCCAATACGAAAAAGGATAATTTCCCCCAACATGAAAAGTCACAGAAACTAAAAGTGTTATTAAATGGTATTTACCTTAAACTCTTGTGTGACTGGGTCTATAGGGTACTCAATCAAATATGGATGATTACAGCATTTACGAAGTAGCATCATTATATTCTGCAGCTTCAGATTAACTTCAGATTCTATAGGAACATTCACTTCTACAACAGCTCTACCAAAAAATATAATCCGTGAAAATGAGAAATTTGGGGGTGGGGAAGGGGAGGAATCAGTTTAAGGGATACTTTATTTTTAAACTCACACCTTTCTCGATCTAACTCTGGCTGAATCTGACTGATCAATTTTTCCAATTCATTAGGGAAATCACCCACTTCGCTGTAATTTATTAACTTTCTCGTTCGCCGTTTTGGTCTCCCAGTGGAACTTAGCTGAACTCTTTCTTTCTGAAAGAGAACAAATTAAAGGAATATCTGTTTAAAAAGTTATGCCCTTAATTTGTAAATATATAAAGTGGGGTATATTTTTATGTCTAAAATGTTTTAAGATAAATAGAAAAAAATTTCATCTTTCATCAGGTTTGGTAATTTCTAAAGTCACAAAATCACGGACTCACAAACTAGCCAAATGCAAGAGTAATATGAAATTTAGTGATTTTAACAGTGATGACAATACCTGAGAATTAAGAGTAAATGTCTTCATATCTCAGGGGGAAAAAGTAAGGATGAATAAAATTATTTTGAATTTATCTAAAGGGATTAAATAGCTTAGAGCTAAAAGAAGGCTCCACATATCTGCATCACAGATCCATTCTTTGGATTGGTATAACACTGCAATGTAATTCCTCACAATATGCAACCACTGTTAAGTTTCTAATAGCTAAATAGCCAGACCTCCCCTTTAATTATAACGAAAACGAGAGAACAGAGTCTAATGCTTGTACAACAGAGAAATGCATAACCATAAGTATTTTGAAAAAACAACAACACACTGGTCAATGGCATATAGTAAAAAATCTGGGCATTTAAATTATCCTAATCTTCAGTTGTAAGATAATCACATCCCACTTCAATCTCTTGCAATATGGTAGGTGACTAAATAAGATATTTGTTACAAATATTCTATTAAGGTTTTGGGCTGTCAATAACATCCTGTAAAGGACCTATATATTTGGGATTGGTCTAGTTGGCAAGCTGTTAGTATACTGTGTGCTTGTTCAAATGTATGTCCAAGTCCATCTCCAGATAGCACGATTAGGGTTAATCTAGGACAGGAATCAAAATTCTTCCCAAGCATTCCAGATGATTATAAAGCAATAAATGCACGAGCCATCATTTAAATTTTGGGAGGACCATACTATTACTAGGAGACCACTTTTGCTCCTGGTCTTACACTTTTTATTCCAGTTAGAAATTCATCCTCACTAAGTCCTGAGAACAGGTGATGAGCCATAAGACTGAAATCAACTATGGAATTTTCTATGTCAATGGTCATTTACAGTGTATTTCAAATTCACATTCTACCTCACTGGATCCAAACATGTTTGAAATTGTACGGTTCACAATGGCTGTATAAAAGGTCTCTTGTTTCTTTGAAAGCGGTGCATAAACGACTACTTCTCGTTTAGGAGGAACTTCAAGAGCAACATCAGATTTTAGTCTTCTCAGTAAGAAAGGTGTTAGAATCTAAAATTTAAACATGAATAAATGTGAATATTGGACATTCCTGTATTCTTAGGGAATACTATGTCCCCACTCCCCTTTATCCCTTTCTCTTTACTTCCTAAATATTAAGTCTCAAAAGGTGAGATAAAATATCTCCTTGAAATTTTCACAGACCAGGACATCCCATCACACAAAAACTCATAGTATTTATCCATAACATTGCACAATTTATTAATTTTTCTAATCTTGAATATTTTAAAAAGTTGAAATAAGGTGATACCTATACTTCTCAGGGTTAAAGTTATAGCTCACAGCTTTTAAAGTGAGGTTTTAGATTAGCAGAAAACCAAAGAATCAACCAATCAACCAACCAGAGATGTGGACATGAAAGCTTTCTTCTGTGAATTCTAAAACTTTAGGCTTAAAATTACTCTCCTTCATTGGCTATGTGATGACAAGTGATTTCCACATTTATAAAACATAGAAGCAACAGATAATTATACCCTTATTAAACTGCTTAGGTCTTTAAAAGAAAACACAAATTGTTTGGAATCATTTTATATCCTTTTTAACTTTAGCTTTAAATATAAATTGATAATTGATTTACACAAAGTTCTTTTATAAGACTCTGTATGTAAATACCCCAGAGGTATAGAGCCAAGCAGAGAGACTACTTTACCAGAGAAAGAGAGAACATCACCAGTTGTTTAAGAAAAAATATCTGTAGACATCAGTCCAGAAACAAATATACTTATAGGAAATTATCCAGAAAAAAAGGTAAAAGATTTGGTGAGATAAGTGTGATTTAGGATATTATATACTTTCTATACTGTTTCAAATTTTTACCATAAATATATATAAACTTTAAAGTGAAAAAATATTATAAGAATTTTGAATAAAATTGTCAAAGCACAAGTAAGAAACTTTTCAGGCCCACATACGAAAATGACTTAGGAGGAGACCTTTGAAAGATTATGTTTGCCTGAAGTAAAGATAGATTGGATGGGTGGAGATTATGAAAAACAGTAATAATGGATCATGCCAAAAAGTAAATTATGCAAATATTACTGGCAAACATTATATTAATACCATTCATTTTCATTTTCATTTTTGGGCTGACAAACATATCTGTAATCATTAGGGGACAAATGAGTATACATGAAAAGGGCAAAATTTCAAAAAGCACTTGAGTTCTGCTATAAAGCCATGTGTACTCTGGTAGTGGGGGAATAAGTTAAATTTGGGAGGACCCTTATTTTTCAAACTCTACTACAAAGCTGAACAGTTGATCTCTAGGGTTCCTTTTTTATTCTGAGTCCACAGTAAGCAGGATAAGAAAAAAGTCCAAACCTGGTGCAGCATATGCAATACATTCTGTTCTCTTTCTTTAGCAATAATATCTTCAGCAGTTTCAGAAAGATCGGTGATATCAAACCAAGATTCAAAGCTGTAAGAGGAATTACATGTTAACCTATCACATAAACTATATGAACATGATGTTTTACATTTTAAATTTTATATTAACCTGAACATTAAGCAGCAGGTATTTTCTTAAAGGGGACTTTTTCTTTCTGATTTATACATTAACATAATCTTACAATAGTATGAAAATCAAGTCAGCATGAAGGTACATATTTTTTTCTTTTAAGCAGACTGTCACACACAGAACCTCATTTGGAGGTGTCTGGAGTCTTGGAAGCTTGACTACCCTATGTTCTTACAAATGGACCTCTAGAGCTTGTTTGGAGATTCTAGCAGGGGAGCACAGCTACCCATATATATTCTTAACTGAAAAACAATCCTCCTCTTTCAGGGGAGGTCATCCTCTTCCTCTACAACTTAGTGTGTACCTTCAGGAGGGATGCACATGGAGCTGGGAGGGAGGGGGCATCGCTTAATCAGCCAGGATCAATGTGGTGTGACAGATGTCAGTGAGATTGCCCTCATTTCCTAAGGTACACATTTTATTAAATATTTTAATAAAGTGAATAGAAATGAAAACGATCTCTGAAAACCAAGGCGGTATGATCTCTTTGGGGATAACTGTGACATGCTACACCAGTGTTTTAAAGTCTCAACATATATATACCTTGATAATGATATCTACTAGATATTTTTAGTTCTTCATAATGTAAAAAAAAAAAAATATATACAAATGAGCCAATAAATATAAGCATGCTTTATATTTTATATTAAGCACTATATTGTCAGTAGACCCAATTGGGAAAAATGCTAATAACATTTATGCAGTAGTTAGAACAAATATTTTCAAACTCTGATCAACTGAAGCACATTTTATACATTCAGATTCCCAGCTTCTACCTCTCTGTTCTAACTCAGTAGGAATGTGTATGACCTGGAAACGTTTTCCTTAATTAAATGTTTCCTAGTGACAATAGCAGAGCCTGGATTTGTGCCAATATTTCGTCACCAGAAGTAGAATATATTCTCAAAATAAAACATTAAAAATTAGTTTTCCATATTAACTTTTTCTTAACTGATGCCAAAGTATATATAAACCAATTATTTTGCTCTTCTGATTTTGATATTTCCATCTTATTTTTAACTTCTATTAAGATTTTCTTTTATTCTCAGCATACTAATAGTTTTCTGAAAACAAAAAACTTTTTATTTTGGTTTTCATAATATAAGTTTTAAACAGTTTCTAGAATAAAAAGCACTATGTTGAAACTGGGAGAGTTTGGTTTTACTTTGGCTCTGGCATTAACTAGTTTTATTTTTAATTAACTTTACACCTAGGTTTTCTTATATGTGAGATAGGTGATATAATATCCTTTATCCCCTAAGTTGTTTTATGATAAAATGAGAAAAATCCATGAAGGCTTCAAAGTTAACACAATAAAAAGTCCTATTGAAATATTTTAGGGGGCCGGTCTGGTGGCTCAGGTGGTTGGAGCACCGTGCTCCTAATGCCGAGGTCGCAGGTTTGATTCCCACATGGGCCAGGGAGCTGCACCCTCTACAGCTAAGATTGGGAACAACGGCTCTCCCTGGAGTTGGGCTGCTTTGAGCAGCCAGAGGTCGGCGTGGGCTGCTGTGTGCTGCCGTGGGCTACCGTGTGCGGCCAGTAGTGGCCAGTAGTGGCCAGTGGCCAGCGTGAGCGGCCGGCAGCTGGCTAGAGCTGCCATGAGCTACTGTGAGCGGCCAACCGACTACCAGCGACCGACTGCCTCAGCCGGGGGAGCGCAAGGCTCATAGTATCAGCAGGGGCCAGGGAGCTGTGTCCTACACAACTAGACCGAGAAACAACGGCTTGAACTGGAGTGGAGGGAGGCAGAAGAAGGGGAAAACAAATAAAATTTTTTTTTAGTATTCTGACAAAATGTTTTCAATTCAACAGTTTTCCTTTAATCAATGCAAACAAAAACTTTTAATATTTATTTGCTCTCACATAATTTACGTCAGAGTGGAACATATAGTAGGGGTAAGGGGAATTGGTGAAAGGTGATTAAAAGGTACAAACTCCCATTTTATAAGTACTAGGAATGTAATATACAAAATGATGACTACAGTTAACACTGATGTATGACATGTAGGAAAGCTGTTAACAGAATAGATCCTAAGAATTCTCATCACAAGAATTGTTTTCCTTTTACTGCATCTATGCGATGACAGATGTTAACTAAACCTATTGTGGTAATCATTTCACAATATATGTAAATCAAACTATCATGCTGTACACCTTAAACTTACAGTGATGTATGTCCATTATTTTAGAGTAAAATATACAATATGTACCACAAAGAACTTGCCAAAGCTATCATTTTATTTCAGCTATCTAGAAGAAAGGAATTCATTTTCACTAAGAACGCAGATTTTGAGGTTAGGAAAACATAAAGAGTTAAATAACTGGATCACCTACCTTTTCAAGTCATCAAATACATCTGGCAACAAAAAGTTTAGCAATGACCAAAGTTCTGATAAATTGTTTTGCAAGGGAGTCCCAGTCAAAAGAAGTTTGTTATCTGCATTGAATCGTTTTAACTCCCTGATTAGACGGCACTTCATGTTCTTAATTCTGTGTCCTTCATCTACTATTAAGTATTTCCAAAAGCAATGCTAGAATAGAAATTTAGGGAAAATTTTAAAAATGATACATGATTTTCCTAAAAACATTCTGAAAATAAAATCTCTATTAGGGATGAATGTTCAATTTTATCGAATGGTATTTCTGTATCTGTTGATATGTTTTCCTTTGATCTACTAAAAGGATAGATGCATTTCCTAAAACTGATGTGTTCCTGAAATAGACCTCACTTGGCCATGAACTAATAATTAAAGTCCACCTGCTATTATGTATTTAAGATTCTCCATTCACATTCTTTAGTCAGTCTGTAGTTTTTTCTTTCTAATGCATAATCAAGTGTTGATTAGTGATATACTAGATAACTAAAAAAGAATTGAAAGCTTTTATTAGTTAAATATGCTCTGAAAAATTAAATAGCATTAGAATTTTCATTCTTAATGCCTGTATCTGAGATTGACACTTTTTAACTTGCTAGTGGTCTCACTTTTTTGCATAGTTATTGGTTTGTTTAGGTTTTCACTTTCTTCTGGAGACAATTTTAGTAATTTCTGTCTTCGCAGAAAGCCATCCATTTACTTTCTTTAGGTTGTCATGACAATTGTTTTAGTTTCTCATTTTTAACATCGTTCTTCACTTTTCTCTTGACCAGGCAAACTTAATCTATTTTAGTTTGCAAAAATACAGAAATATGCAATATTTCTGGGAAATATAAAAATAAAACTGGCAAGTGTAGATATGCTTGGATAACAGGATTAGCACATTGAGGAAAGAGTATGAAATGGTGCATCTTTTGTATTTTACTTTACACATTCATACCAGAATAAAACAATAAAAATTTTTATATTATGACTTCTTTAGTAAAACTAACTTGGGACTTTTTCTGGTATATGGCAAACCAAGTAACCTGAATAACCTCTCACTGTAAGACATCTACCTTAAAAAGTCAAACAACATTCAAAACATCCTTTATAAATTGGCAAAGGAAAAACCCAATACAATGGAAATGATAAGGTATTTGAAAAATAAATTAGTGAAATCAGATACTTCTGCTACTAATCAGGAACAGACAACCCCAGTGCCAACAACTCCTAAAAATAGGATCCTTGAATAACGTAAGCTCAGTGAAAGGGAAAATTACAAATATTCTAGCCACTGGCAAATGGAATTGACAAGGAAGCCTATGCTTCAATGTGGGCTGGTTAGGGAGAGCAAAATAATTAGACAGGTCTTCATGTTATACTATTTACTTTAAAATAGGAGTTCCAAGAAAAAATGTGTAATGTAACCCTATGTATAAAATTATACCTATATATTAACAATAGTTATTTAATAAAGCAGTAGTAACTCTCAGGTAGAGTTAAGTCTTTCTGTATGTTTTCTTTCTATAAACAGTATATATTACTTATTGTGAAAAAAATAACGTAACTGCAAATTATATTCCAGAGTTCCACCAGCACACAGGTAAAATTTGATATACTAGTAAGAGAAAGGAAAAACAAAGCTGTCAAGAATTATGTATGAAATAGGTAGAAAAGAAAGAAGTTCAAACACCAAAACATGGATTAGGCAATGAGAGAAGGTCAATTTTCCAACCACATTATACCAACTTGAGTACTAATAAATAAGTAGCTATAATAGAAAACATGTATGAAAATGTTATGCCACAGATCCGTAACAGTCTAAAAAAAAACTTGTCGTTATATATTCTATTCTCACTTGATTAAAATTAAATGGATAAGTTCTATATACTTAAACCACATGTCAGAGACATTATCTGTAATATATTCAGATTAGGTCTACATCTGGCTGATTCTAACACATTTACAATCATATTATGGCTATAGGTTAAAATATCATAGGGTTTATCTTTCTTTTTAGAGACAACTTTCATCTCAAACTTTCTGTTAAAATAAACCTCCAGTGTACAAGTGAATATGCATTATACAACCTATTACTTCCATAATGAAAAAAAATTAAAGAAATGCTACTGAATGGTGACAAAGTTATAAAGAAACATGTGATTTATGGGATTATAAAGAATCCAATGAAAACAGACCATTCATACCTGTAATGCATTTCGGTCTCTCATGGCTATTTCAAATGAAGTGATTACCACAGGATGAATCTGCAGTGTCCCTTTCCGTTTGTGAATATTCTTTACCAATTTTCGACGTTCCTCCAGGGTCCCATGATATAGCATAGTAGGAATCTAAAAAATTTTATATTGGTTTATAACGAACTTTAAGACAAAACATATCAAAAATTTGAAAAATATAAAATTAATCATTTTGGAGAAAAAGATGATTTAACTAAATCTTAGTTCTATTTTTCTATAACAAAATGAGTCAATCAATTCTAATATTATTATTATTATTGGACTACTGTGGGAGAATAAAAAAGCCATTAGAACAAATCAAGTATAAGGTGAGGTAGATGGCAAAACAACTTCTAAAACATGTTTCTCATAAGGTAAGGGTATGCCAAGACAGCAGATTGTGGAAGGAAAACACCATAATAATAAACAGAATTAAAGAATAAATTCTACTTAGGTCTGTCTCAGGTGAATCAAATTATCCAATACACTGAAAATCATCCAGGGATATTTTTGGCAAAAAGTCCCAAATTATTAATACCTATTCTTCTTTATAAACTTAAAGTAGGTATTGTTAAGAGTGAAATGCAAGTCACATAAGATGTAGTGTTTACACAGAAGATGTACAATTTAATTGAAATAGCAAAATAGAATAAACATTTGAAATGATATATACTGAAGAAAAGGAAACATGTCTTACTTCTGGTGTAAATCTTTGGAATTCAGTCATCCAGTTAGGAAGTGTAGACAAAGGCCCACAGACAAGAAAAGGTCCAGGTACTCCTCTCTGAATCATCAGTGCAATTGTAGCAATGCACTGAACTGTCTTTCCCAATCCCATTTCATCTGCTAAAATGCCATTAATTCCATTTTCCCAAAGCATCTGGACAAAATAATATACACTGTATTTAAATTGATATAAATGCCTACTGAATTAGCAACTGTTTACATCTTTTTTCACCCAAAGATAATTATGAGACTGACATGTTCACACCATAAATTATAACAACACTTGTTATAACTGCGCAGTTATCAAAGCCATAAACATGCTGGTAGCCTTGAATAAGATAATTTTCATTTTTAAAAATTTATTCTGGGTAAATAAATCAGAAAAATAAGTATTTATACATGAAGGTGTTTTACATATAACAGTGAAACATGGAACAACCCAAGTTGGGTTACATTACATTAACAAGTTATTATATAAAAATGAACCGTTATCTTGTATTAAAATTGAGAATTAATTACCCTAAGCCATTCCATGCCTTCTATCTGGTACCAGCGCATCACTCCTCCTGTAAAATGTTTTGGTTGTTGAAAGGGTACTGGCTGTCCATTGTATTTCCGAACTGGGTCAAAGAAGAATTTAGTATTCTGCCTAACTGTTTGCGACAACCTATCTTTAATCATACTATTTGAGTCTTTGTTTTTCTCAAGATTTTCTACACAGAGATTAGAAGAGGTGCTTTCATCCTATAAAGAAAAAAGTTTAATTAGAAGTTTGATACATAATGCTGGTACCCCCTATTTACCAGAAAATGTAACTACTAATTAAAATTTACCCGGCCCTGTAATCATTAGGTATGGAGAAATAAAATCTTATGTTGAATAAAACCCTAGAGACAGTACCTCCATTCCCCCAATGCAAAGCCATTGGGGGGAAAAAAATTCTGCAAATATCCCTTAGAGATTACATTTTGAAATTACTTTACAATTGTACCTCCCTTCCAAAATGCTAGAAAGTGCTATCCAAAAACTTATTAAACTACTTTCTTAACAATTTCCTTCACCCACAGCAACTATAATGGATAATGTCTGTAAAAACATAATTTCCTTTCAAAAAACACAAACATTTACTTCCAAATGGAAAGGGACAAAGAATGTTTAAAAACTCGCTACATCACACTTAATATAAATTTATCTGTTTGTGACACTCAGCACCAACTTATTATGACCAATGACAGGTTATACCGGTTGGTGACCTCCACAACTCCATTTTAAGAATGTGAAAACGAGGATTAAGTCAATTCAAAAGAAAAGTCTAATGGTAAGTCTTTTAAATGATGCCACAACTGGATATTCAACTGGAAAAGTGAATGGGTATTTTTCTTAAAAGGCTAACAAATAGTATACTGGTGAGGAAAAAAGTACACTGGTGATTAAAAGAAAGGGGGGTAATGATCAGGGAAGCAAATATTAACTCCTAAATTTAGTATCTATTATAAATCTTAACTTACCTCATTCTCCTTTTTATTTTTTTTAGCCACAGACAAAATTTCCTAGAACATTGAGAAAACAAAATAATGTATGTGGTTCATTCATTCATTCATTTAACAAACGTTTACTATTCTGATTTTATGTGAAGAAATGGGATAAGGCTCTCAAGTTAATTAAAATAATGGATTCAAATTGGTGGACCTCACACAAAATTAAGCCCATAAAGTGTCTTATAAAATTCTGAATTAGTTAGCAACACATAAAAACTGCGGTATTTACTCCTGAAATTTTCCTTTTTTTCTTAATCAGTTTACCTGAATAGACTAGGTTCAAATTCGCATATGACCAATAGTCCTCTAGTACAGAGGGTGGCAAACTACATCCTGTGGACCAGCTCAAGCTGGCAACTGTTTTTAGGAATAAAGTTTAATTATCACAAAGTTAGGCTTATTTGTTTAGTTTGTCTATGCTTGCTTTCGGGCTACAACGGTCAAATTCGAGGTTGAGTAGTTAACCCACAAAACTCTGCTCTAGAAGCAAGTTGTGGCTACTCTAATTACTCAAGAATTGACTTCCAAAAGTATTACAGTCTCAACTCCAGCCCATTTAGGCCTCTGTGGATAGTCACCTGAGTTTGTAATTCTGAGCAAGAGGTAAAGACAAATTAAAAATCCAGAATAAGTGCTCTGATTGTGAAGTTCCCACTAGATGCTAAGGGTATGAAGACAAAGCTATACCTGAGTGTTGGTCACCTGATGACTTAGGAGAGTATTGTTATATGGAATTATCTGAAAAACCTGTTACCAGAGCATAGCATTAAAGATAGGGAGCAGAGAGGATATGTACAGAAGACAAAGGGGATGAAACAATATGATAAATTCAAGAAACTTGAAGCATATCTCAAATTTAAGACGCACAGGAGAATGACAGAACATGTCAGTAGGTGGCTGGCACATAGATCCATATGTACATATTTGTGTTGTGTTTGTAAAGTATTAAGTACAGATACTCATATTCTAAAGCCGAAGCTATGTTACATAGGGAATAGAGCTGCCTTTTAAGCTCAACTTTTGGAGAACAATTTGTGAATGAATCAAAATGAACACAATAATTTTTAGCAAGTAATCTTGCTAAAAATTAAACCTGATGGTGAGTCCTGACTCTGCTTACCTCGACAGCTTCATTCAACACACTTTCATTTACATACAACTGGAGCCAAAGATAATTTCATTTAAAGTGTTTTGCCCTTTTGCCAGGATCTCCCTTGCCTCTGGACGTTTGTCAAAGGTTTCTCTTCCAAGAACACTCACCCACTATCTTCCCTGTGTCTTACTATTTCCCGATTAATCCCTCCCCCACTATTACATGATTTAACATTTATTCCTTAAGTCTCAATCAACTTAGATGCCACTTCCTAGATGAAAACTTTATGAACCTCATGCATGAGTTAAGAACCCTATATGCGCAATACCATCAAATTTAACAATTATAATCAGTACTTACTACTACATATTTCTCACTGGATATAGGTTAAGGCAAATGTTACTTTTCTTTACTAATTGATCTTATCCACTTAGGACGAAGTTTGCCTACAGCAGACATACACAAACATTTGATGAATTAAATTACCACCCGTGTGATTGGCTAACCTTCAATAAATCTCATTAATAGTGTTGTTCAACTGCAGGCTGAGTGTGTTCCATAATCAATTGAGCAGGTCCTGACCATTATTTTTAAATGGAAATGAGGGGAATAACCCTAAAGACAAGAATTACGTGAAACTTTACACAGTATACCTTCTAAAGATCTAAAGAGTTTGATTTTCAGGTAAAAGAAAAATGTTGTAAGTAATAAAGTTAGAATTTTTAATGTAAGAATGTGATGCATTACAATGTGCTTAAGGAACATTTAAGGTTCGTCATAATTGAAGACGTTCTTTAATTTGTTATGAGGTAACAAGTGAGAAGGTAAAAAAGGACCTGGTTTTAGAAATGAGTATGTGATTTTAGTTCCCTAAAGGTCTTCAACAAGGAATAAGAACAAAATTTTTTCTTAATAAGGTTTTGAGGTTTCAAGAAATTATAATTTCTGATTAGGCAAAGCTCATTCTCCTTTAACAAGATGTGATCTTCCAAACACTTAACAGGCTGAAATGTCAAGTAAATAATAACAATCCATACAGCTTTAACGTAGTTCAAAAAACCCACAATAGGTTTTTTACTAAGCATTGAATCTTATGTGCCCTTCCCCCTTTATTTTTACCTCTTTTGACATGACCTCTGAAATATTGTAGGATTCATCTTCTCTTCCTCTTTTCTTTCTCATAACTATAAAAGAAAATCATTTTATTTTGATAGCAATTAATGCAAAAATATAGACACATATCCTTCAAAACTAGAACAAGGAAATTTACCTGGATTCTCCTCACTTGCATCAATGGAATTTTTACCCTACAAAACAAAGATTTAGAATATTATTTTTCTAAGGACTACTATGGTATTACAAATTAAAAGGTATTGATTAAGTAAACATTACTTGCAATTCAACTACATCTACAACTCTTTCACTGTTACACTTACAACATGTAACGTTTCCATACTTCCCTACTGTAACTGATTTGTAACCATAGCCCTTTACTTTCTCACAAAGACTCTACTTTCCTCAATATCTTTTATTTTACAAGAGAAAATTTCAAAATTAAACATAGAAGGCATTTTTATTTTGAAATTACTATGTATATATCTTCTGTAACTGCATGTTTATCCTAAAAATATTCAAGTGTATGGTATGGAAAGAGTACTGATTTCCAGTAAAATTAGTAAGTTAAATACAACTGAAAGTAGAAATAAAATACTGACTGAAGAAATATTAGTGAGGGAAGATAAGGAAGAGGAAGAGACATTCAAAAACAGTTTGAAAATGAGAGTTGGAAAAGAAGATCAAGAATAGGTACACAACATGTTTGAGAAATGAAAATGGCAATGAAATAAGGTCAATTTAAAAATGAAGTAAAAAAGTTAGAGGATTAAAAATGAAAATACCAAAAGGTACTGAGATGGAGTAGGCAGAATTTTAAGTTCGGTTCCATTAGAACACAGTGGGGAAACAACAACTCTGGTACAAAAACTTAGCTGGGCAAAAGTGAAGGATGGATTAAATCAAATGTCTGAAGATGAAGAGTAGGGAGTAAATGGTTAAGCCAGTAAATTATCACGAGTTTTGTGTGTGTCCTTTAAAATAAGCCCCCGGAATTAGCAACTGAGTCAAATTATATCAGTTTTTAATAACTGTTTTTGTTGCAACAGTATCGACTGTACATTCACATCACCACTGACCACACTAAAGTTCAAATAACTGGACTTAAAGATAACCTACCCATTTTGCCTATTGGCATTTTGATATTTCCTAATAAAAGCAGTTGAGTATAGCACTGTTGGGTCTGAGACTAATGCGGGGTTCAAATCCTGACATTACTATTTACTAGATATGTGATCTTCAGCACGTTAGTCAGTTCTCATTTGCAGCAGTTACGTTCTTTAGTCACTGCGAATACTGAATCGGTGAACACTGAATCATTGCCTCTAGGACAAATACAAGTTTAGGGTCCTGCAAAGGGTCTGATCACATTTTCATCAACCAATCAATACCTAACCCCATTTTATGTGTGTTGCTGTTTTATCTTCTTTAATGTATATATTGATTAACATTGAACTCAGCCAAGACCACTCACAGTCACTCTGAAGGACTAGATGAGTAGAAGAGTACTCACTACTGAAGGAAGCTTATCTAACACACCTATTTTCTTTAGTAGGCACAGCACAGCCTCCTTGCATTAGAAACACTAGAAAGCACTTTAGCACAACATGGCTGAGGGCCATTTTAAACAGCAGTATCAACAAATATCACAGAAACGCAAAAATCGTGGCATTAAATAGATCACAAAAAGGATAGTTGTTACAGCATGCCAGCTTGTTTACAGTGTTATGGCTTAAACAAGGCAGATCACCCCTTTTACCTCAGCTGGCAATGTGCAGGTTGGAAGACTCAAATTTTGGCTGTTCTTCACGTGCATATGTGAATGAATGACCATAAAAACGCGAGTATTGCTTTTGGGGTTACAAATAAATTTTAGCTAGTGTAGGCAAATTTGCAAATACGGAATCTACAAATGAGACTGTACTTCATTTCCTTGCATCAGCTTCTTTATATGTAAAATGGGGACAATAACAGTACCTGCACCTAACAGCTGTTTTGAGAATTAAGGAAAAACACGTGAAGCTTAGACCAATGCCTTACACAACAAGTACTCAATAAATGTTACCCTTATTATTTCTCTTTTCACTAGCACAACTGTTCTTTGTATAATACAATTCCCATCAATACTGCATAAAGGAGCCTCATGTTAAAATATATGCTTTACAAAGGTCATACCTAAAATTCAGGCTATCCCTAAATGAATACTCTAGTATTGAAATGTTACTAGGAGATGACTATCTGTTACAATTTTGGTTTCACTATTGCAGCTATATATAAGATACACACTTAGATTATTATGGCTACAAAATGACAAGATGAGGTTGAAGGCATGCAAGAGTAATCATTAAGGGCTCCAAAAGATCTGGCCACTTATAAAATGCATCGAGCTATGAAACTTTTACAGATTTTTCCCAGGTAAGAAAGTAAAATTTAGCTTTTATGAAAAATAATCCACAGAATAAGAAGCAGAAGGGGTCACACTTTAGCTCTCCTTCCCTATCTAAAATACTGAGAAAATTTTACATGTCCCTCAGCAACTTTTAACAAAGGTTATCATTAAGGTTAAAATTAAATATATGAGCAATAAAGTCAAAAGAATACAAAAGGGGCAGCCGGTTAACTCAGTTGGTTAGAGCGCGGTGCACGCGGTGCTCTTAACAACAAGGTTGCCCGTTCAATCCCTGCATGGGCCACTGTGAGCTGTGCCATCCACAACTAGATTGATACAACTACTTGACTTGCAGCTGATGGGTCCTGGAAAAACACACTTAAATAAATAAAAGTTTTTTAAAAAAAGAATACAAAAGAATTTCTTCAGAATTTAAGGCAATATATACAATATATTCTAGCTTACTATGTATTACCTTATTAACTTTTAAAGATTCCTTTTTTCTCTCTAATTTCTCCTTCTTCTTCTGTTCCTGTAAGATAATTTTTCTTAGTGTCACAAATGGAAATAAAGTATAAAACACACATCTCAGATAACTTATATTCACTATATAACATATATGTTTTTAAAAAAGGGAGAACTTGCACTTTAAGACTTTATGGAACAGGGAACAGATTTACCCTCCTGCCTTAAGCAACTAAAATCCAGATAAAATATATTAAACAATGGTTTTCAGACAACATACAGCAAAGAACAGTGAACACTGACAGAAGGGAAACAAATGAGGTGAATTTTGATTGCCCAGCTTTCTGCCTGAAGGCCATTTCCAAGAGCAAACAATGGAGGGAGAAACAAAACAGAGCTCAACAGTTGACCGGAGCTCTGAGGTGACAGAGTGCAAACCTTAGAGCACCTAGCACACCCAGGGTCAAGTACGAGGAGAGAGAGAGCTGCACACAAAGCTCTGAAGATCAGCGGTCAAGTCTTCATTGAGCGTTTATCAGTATATGAGTTTAAGAAAAACCAAGGCCAGCAAAAGCCACCAGAAAGAAGCAGGTGGAACAATCCCTATGCTCCCAATATATCAGGAATAGTTCATATTTCGGTCAGCTAAAGCAGAAAGGCCTCCTAACATAGAGGACATCACGAGTGCTCAGAAGGGGGTGGGGAGTGGGGGCAAATTATTCCATGCTAAAAGCTGTTCCATATGCACCCCAACAAAGCTTTAAAAGACACAAGGATTCAAACCATTCCCAAGAGGTGGTTAAAAAGAGTATTAGCCTTATAACTCATTAAGCTTGACATGGTTTGTTTTTATGTATCTGTGTTTCTTTACCATACAAAGGTTTAAAAAGGGCTTCACCAAGGAAAAAGAATTTAGCAAATGTAGCAAAATCTTGCTTGATAATTATTCAATTTGAATAATAGGGACAGAGGGATTTATTGCAGTCTCAAAATCTGCACAACATTTTGTATCTTCATACATTCTAGTGGACAATAAGTAAATTATACAGTATCTTAGATAATTGCAATAAGAATCAAACAAGGTAAAGGGGATCAGAAGTGTGAGAGTAGAGGAGTTGTCAGGTAGCAACTTTACTTAAGGTTGTCAGGGCAGGCCCCATTGAGAAAGTATTTAAGCCAAGACCTGAAAATGATGATGAAGTAAGCCATGCAGATATCTAGAAGAGGGTCCCAAGCAGAAAACAGCCAGTACAAAGGCCCAAAGGCGGGAAACACCTAGAACGAGGTCTGAAAGGTAATGGGGTTAAGGGAGGCAGCCAGACTGCTTATAATCTTGTAGGCTTCTTTATCAGAAACAATGTAAGCGAGAAAGCAGTAAAATATCATTGAAGAACTGTGTGGGGGCAAGGAGTCCTAAAAAAAATAAATTCTTTACCCAGGAAAAATCTTTCAAAAATGAAATCAAATGAAGACATTTCCAGACATATAAAAGCTTAAAAAACATATCACCAATGGAAAATGAAAATTAATAATAACAAAGCAGATCAGTGGCTATCTGGTGATGAAGACAGCAAATGAGGAAAGGGAGAGAATTAAAAAGGGGCAGGAAATCACAAAAAAGTTGCTACCATAAAAAAGGAGGGTGGCGGTTGGCTCAGTGGTTGGAATGCAGTGCTCATAACAGCAAGGTTGCCAGTTCGATTCCCACATGGGCCAGTGAGCTGCACCCTCCACAACTAGACTAAAAACGACTTGACTTGGAGCTGAGCTGTGCCCTCCACAACTAGATTGAAAACGACTTGATATAAAGCTGATAGGTCTGGGAAAAACACAACGTTCCCCAATATTCACAAAATAAAAATTAAAAAAAAAAAAAGAAATTAAATCTTGCCATTTGTGACAACCTAAATGGACCTTGATGGCATAATATGCTAAATGAAGCAAGTCAGACAGAGAAAAAGAAACACCATATGATCTCACTTACTGTGGACTCTTAAAAAAACAAACAAAACAACCATGAGCCCACAGATACAAAGAACAGCCTGGTGGTTGAGGGGAGGGTGGACTGGGTAAAGAAGGTCAAAAGGTACAAATTTTCAATTATAAAATAAGTCATGGAGATGTACTGTACAGCATAATGACTAGTTAATGATACTGTACAGCATAAAAGAGTAAATTTCAGAAGTCCTCATAAGAAAAAAATTGTTAAGTATGTATGATGATGGATGTTAACTTATTGTGGTGTTATAATATTGCAATATATAAAATACTAAATCATGCTGTATACCTGAAACTGATATGTCAGTTATACCTCAATTAAAGGGGGGGACAGAAATAATTTTTTAGAATTGATAATTATGTTTATTATCTTGATTGTGGTGGTTTCATAGGTGTATACATGTCAAAACTTAGAAAATTATACATTTTAAATATGTGTAGTTTGGGGTATATCAATTATATCTCAAGCAATTTAAAACAAGACTGAGCAACATAAAATTCACGATTTTCAGTATCCAGGAAATATTACTAGTCAGGATAAAAGTCAAACAGGTGAATATAAAATAAATGGTGGTATATTCATACAATGGCATGCTTCTCAAGAATAAAAAGACCTACTGAATAAACACAACATATGTGAATCTCAAAAATATGGTGAGCTAAAGAAGCAAGACACAAAGTGCTTACCATATGACTTCATTTATGATATTCTAGAAAAAGGAATAGTAATCTAATGACAGAAAACGATTCAGTGGTTGCCCACAGCCAGGCATGGGGATCACCAAAGAAGAGAACTTTGGGGGATGATGGAAATGTTCTTTATCTTGATTGTGCTGATGATTACACAAGTCTATATATTGGTCAAAACTCATCAAACTATAAACTCAAAATGTGTGCATTTTATTATGTAATTTTTATCTCAATAAAGCTGGTTTTGAAAAAATTAAGCTATTAGCTATAATCAATCACATATACATACCTCTAATTGTTGCTGTTCCATTTTAGTCAATAAAAATTTGGAGTAGATATTGCTTTTCTCAAGCAAATGTTGAAGTCTACGGTACCGAATGTCCCCGGACTCTCTATCCCAAGACATGCGAGCCTATCCATAGAGAAAATTTCCATAATTATTAAAGCTTTTTGACATACATTGATTTTTTTTTTTTTTTGCATAGGGATAACAAAACTAACTAAATGAATGTTCTTTGGATTTAATATATTTCGTGTAATTAATGAAAACAGGCTTTTACAATATTAAATTTATTTACTAAAAATACTTTATTTTCCAAAAGAAAAACCAAAATAGTTGAAAAAAATATGATTCTTGGGTTCAACAGGCAATCTGGTAATATGTTGCTTGGATACCAAAATATTGAAATTCAGATGGTTACTGGCATCTACTGAGTCGAGGGTCCTTTCTTAAAGTATTTGAAATTAAGTATTAGAAATTTTAAATGGGAAGATGAAATTACTTAAGAATTTATAATTTTTAACTTTTAAAATTTGTTTAAATTTTTAGTAAAAAAATTCTGGGCTTAATTTACATATAACTGCTACCTTAAATCCTGTTCAAAATAAATTAGCATACATTTTTTAAATTAAAGCTTTAAGATGCCATCGTGAATAATAATTTGTAATTAATGATTAGAATACTATGCCAAGGTTAACCTTTAAACCCAGGTTTCTGTATTTCAAAATGATTTTGAAGTAAATCTTATCTATCATTACTTTCTTGACTTAATAATTTTATTATTTTATATTAAAGTAAATTGTAGCTCCATCTGTGGAAAGCACTGAATGCCTAGCGAGGAGCATATCTGATAACCAGAGTGGGGTGCGGGGAGGGTGGGAAGGAAATTATATTTCAGTCTACACAATATGAACTATTTTCCTTTTACCTCTTCAAGAAAATTCCCAACTCTTACCTTTCCCCTCCCCCACTACAGATATATTAAATGCTACTCTTTAGTAAGTATACTAGACTAACAGTGACTTCTTCCTAAAGGAAATGCTGGTGAAATGCCAAAGAAAATAATTGTAGCACATGAATGTCAAATTCATTGCCCAAGCTCTTCACAAAGCTTAAAATTTCCTAAAGCAAAGTAAATGCTCCTCATTAAGACTTAAGCTGGCTCTTCCTCTCTTAAGCATTTCTAAGTATACGCCCATAAATACTTTATTCTCCCCAAAGGAAAGGAATCTTTACTTCCCTATAGTGAGGCTTTTTGGCCTCCAAAGATATGTAGGGAATGACTCATTCTTAGAATTTCTCCATAATCACCTAAGGGAATAATTTATGAATGTCAGGTGCAAAAATAAATCAATTCTTTCAATACTGTACATAAAGACATGTAAGAACAACGGACCTAAATACAGTTTTTAGCAAATTACACCTTTATATTAGTAGAAAGATTAACTAAAGCTATATGCTTTAATAATAGATGGACTAAAAGCAGATTAAAAATTGCTATTTTAATTGCATAACTGCTAAAGAAAAGCTAGCTGTACGATACCTATCCCTCAACAATAACAATGCCAAAAAACTTTAGGACTAATTGGAAAATGTTTATTCAAAAGCTTAAAAATTTCACTGAAAGTAGAAGTCATTTTGACTCCTAGTTTCATCAGCTAATACTTATAATTACAGTACTACAAATTTTGACAGATATTTTTCCACTGTGAAAGTATTTCTTCCTTTGAATTAATGCAATCTGGAAATGTATTCTTATTGTACCTCATATCTTTCTTCAGATGTTATTTCCTCACCCAACAACCTTCGTGGGTTATAAAACTGAAGATATACTACCCAAAATTAAGACTTGATCATTCTTACCACCTCCGAAGTTGATATTATTCTGGACACTTGCCCCAGGACTCCTCTTTTACAATTCACCTTGTTATATGGCTGATAAGTATGTTTATTTTATTTATGTAATCTTATACACATTATTACACAATGTATATATACACATTATTACATAATGTATATATATATATATATATACCATACTTAGGAATTCAGTAAACATAGATTGCTAGGTGCCTACAAAAACAAAGTGATGTGCCTGCCCTCCCTCAAGAAACAGTGAGAGTCAAGTAATGCAAATAACGTGTAATAAAAAAAGTACTATGGGAATTCAGAGAATGAGGAAAGGTGGTTTGACCTCTCAATTTTATTAAAATTTGTTAACATATTTATCTTAACTGATTATGGTCAACTATGGATGATCAGTAATAACAAAATCAGTATTACTGGAGTGAAAGTATAACATGGTGGTTAAAAAGTGAATTCTGGAACCACGTGGCTTAATTACAGTTTTGGCTCTGCCATTTTACTACCAAGCTGTGGGAACCAGCCAAGCTCCAGGTGCCTGTTTCCTCATCCATAAAAAGAGGTGAAAATAGAACCTACTTCATAGAATACTTTAATAGCTTATATTAGTAATTAAACTAGTGAGGCTAATAATAGTAACAATGAGTTTAGTAACAGTATCTACTTTATAGAATAGCTGAGGATTTGATGAGTCAGTGCATGTACAGCATTCAGAACAGTACCTCACAAGAAATGCTCATGAAGTATTAACAATGCTAACAAAAAAAAAATCATTGTTAAATGACATTTGGACTTGAGATAGAGACACAGGACATGGGGGGAACCCAGAGGACATTTGTATCTACCAGATTAAGTGAAAAATGAGACAACTTTTGGGTTTGGGGAGAGGGAGGGTTGAAACTTTATTGAGGTATAATTGACATAAAACTGTATATATTTAAGATATAAAAAAAAATCATTGTTGATACACAATAGCAGGGAGCCAACTGATTCATTACTGTTTCCCAATGTCAGTAGTTTTGCAATTACATGGAGTTACTACTAAAGTATATTTCCTTAGAGGGGTATCAGGTTAAGGACAAGAACTCTGGAGACATGTGGAGTTCACATTTGAGTTCATTAGTGCGTGACCCCCAACTACTTCAGTTTCATCTTATGTAAATGGAGGCTTCAAAAGTATCAAAAGTACCCATATCATCGTAGTATTAGGAGGGTAAATGAATTATTACAAGAAAATCACTTGGTAGGCAGTGGGTCAGAGATGGGGACCAGCTATCATTCTTTTTCTTGCACATGCAATAATTAAGCAGCAGGATGGGACTTTATTATTGGAGTGCACTGTACTTTAGAATTGAATTTTTAAGAGGTGAAAAACTGCTTTTAGTAATTTACAACGTAGATACTCTGAACAAGAAAACCACACATATAACTTATTATTTTTACCTGAAGAATATTACTTAGCAATAGAGCCCAAGAAACTAAACGAAAACAAAAAGCAAGTCGATCACTTAGTGAGAAACAGCACTACAAGAAGGCACTATCAATTTTGCAAGAATTATAATGACTAAACAAGCAATTTGAAATGCTCACTTAAAAGAGTTATGAGGCCACTTTATTGGCCAAAACTTCCTCACAGAAGCATCATTCGAAGCACGTGCAAAGGTTTCTTAACGATAGCATCTGTAAACACACAAGTAGATAAATAACAAAGCCCGTTTGAAAGTTGATGGAAAAAAACCGGACTAGTAAACCGAAGAACACAAACCACACCTCTGAGGGAGCATCAGGTTACTACTGCCTTTAACGACGATGAACTTCATTTCTACATTACCTTTTCTAGCATCTTCCGCTCTCTCTCAAGTCCTGCAGCCTCAAGCTGTTCTTCCTCTTCTAGCATGGCTGGGGTAATCACGGCAGTCTCCGGCTGTTCAACCCTATCAGGTTCTAGGGACCCTAAGAGGGGAGAAGGCTTCCACATTGCAGTTTCAAAAAACTACCAATTACTCAACTCCCACCTAAAACAACGTTTCCTCTTCCCGAACGCTTCCAAGGCAAAAGCTGACCCACGGAGACGCCAGCATCCCCTCAGAAGACATCCTAGATCGTTACAAATCGGGATGCTCGGGAAAATGCAGCTCTCCCCCATGCAAAATCTCCTAAATGTCGTGAAAATGTGTGCAATTCCGGGTACCCTCCACTCACTCTCCACAGCTTCCTACCCTTCTTTTCCTTAGTCTCTTCCCGGGGTCAGCTCTCCCCAAGGCTCGGCTGCAGCTTCCATGCTGCGCCCCCACTCTGCCCCGAACACCGCCTCACGCGCCCAGAAGAAGGTGCTCCTCACTCACCGTCGCTGCTCTCCGGCTGCTGGGCTGGCATGGTTGGACACACACTCCGGAACAGGGTCCCCTCTTCTCAGAGCCTGCAACACGGCGCGCTATGCCCTCACAGCCGCCGCGGTCTCCAGTCTTCTGGACAAATCTCCGGCCAAAGAAAAACGCGCGCTTCGCCTTCGCGGGAAAACACCGTCATCTCGCGATACTTCGTGCTCCCCGCCCCGACCCCGCCCCCGGCGGCGCGAGACTTGGCGCAGAAAACCAACCTGAGACGTGGTAGTGAGCGTTTACCTGGACCTCTGAAGCTGGGTTCTGTGCAAAAGTCGGCGTTTAACTAGCTCTGTGATACTTGGCGAGTCTGTCTACCGTGGAGAGCCTAGTTTCCTCACATATTGGATGATGGCTGCGAACTACGGAGTACTTCACTAGTGCTCTTAACAGTTGGCAAAGCATCTTCACAGTTTGCCTGATGTGATTCAATCCCCCAACCGATGATCCTTTAGGTAGGAAAGATGTTATGTGTATCCAAATGAGGATGTCAGAAACAAATATTGCCAACCTCGCCGCCATCCGCAGTGCGCAGTTCAACGTTTGGGTGAAAATAACCCGAAATGATCCAGAAGAAAGTTCTTTTGTGGGTGGTATGGGAGAGAGAAATAGCAAATTAAGATTATGGTAGAGTTCAAGAAAGTTGTTTCAGGATAAGGGAGAACTGAATGCAGTGATAAACCGAACGGAGTGGCCAGTAGAAAAGTGATTCAGGAATTCAATAGACCAATAATTACAGAGTGGGCGCCTGAAGGGAAGAGCAGGGCTTTTATCTCGGATTTTCACTTCAGCCTTCAATCCCATCCTTTCTTGTCTGCAATCCCTTTCAAATTCCTGTGTCCCCCCTCCTCCCACCTCGGAATTTATGGTATACCTGCCATGTAACTACCTGTTTCCTTCAACTTTAGTAATTGTATCTGTACAACTTTAATAATTGTATTCGTACAAAATTTAAGGGTTTACAGTGCACATCTATCAGAACCATCTTCAGCAACCTTCATAACACTCTGTGATTAGCAGAGATTGTTTTCATTCCTACATTATAGGTGAGAAAACTGATGCTCAGAGAAGATAAAATGGCTTGCCCAGAAGCCTGCAGTCACTTTGCGGTAAGTCAAACCCAGTTCTTTTGATTCCTAGCTCAGTATTACGATAAAATGTAGACTTGATTAATAATTACTCTTAAATCGTATCTTCTCTAATCAAAGACAATAGCTATCAGTCTCACTCTACAGACGATTTTTTACTTTCCCCAAACTATCCTCCAAAATTTCTTCCACTGACATGAAATACTGCTTTTTATGTTTTTCCCTAACGTATTGAAAAATCTTGCCTTGTTTCTTCTTTCGAACTCAGACATGGCCTACTTCCCAAAATCTTTCCTCTATCTGTTGTTTTTCTCTATGTACTTTGTTCCTTGTAGCAACTTCTCTACAGGCTTTAATGATCAGCTCAAGGCCTATAACATCCCTTCTAATTTCTTAGAGAGTAGGGAAGATTTGTCCAAACACCCATGAGATAGAGTTCAAGGCAGTTTCAGCTGATTCTCAAAGGACATCTCATATAATATCTGGCCCCACTTGTTAATACAAGTGCACTGGTATATTTCCTGACATTGTGCAAACCTTCCCTAAGGGAGGCTGTGAAAAGTTTTGTTCATTCCTTTTTTAATTTAAGGGCCCACATAGAAACGTCTCCTGGAACTTTTCTAGGAGCTGTACAGCAATGAATTTAGACAGACAAGAGTCCTGTTGATACGGAACTTACATTCCAGGAGTTGAGGGAAATAAGTGGGTGAGTGTGTAAGACATGCTCTGCAAAGTATTAAAGTGTCGTGAGAGTAATTTGGGTAGTTACTTGAAAGTGGGTAATCAGGTTATCTGAGGAAGTGACACATTTAAGCTGAGAACCAACTGTCAAGCAGCCAGCTAGCCCAGGGGAAGAGTTAAGAAGAATCTACAGCTCATGCAGAGACTAAGGCAGGAACAAGCTTCGGTTATGTTTGAGTATCAAAAGGTTAGTCTGATTGAAGCAGAGTTGGCACGGGGACGTGGCACAAAAAGTCAGAGGTAGACTGTCCAGATGAGGCACCGATGTTACAAGTCATTATTTTTCCCTACACACACAAAATATCTTTCTCTTCTAGAATCCTTTTCATACTAATGGCTTCACCATCCCTCCAACCATAAAAGTGGAAAAAAAATCCAAAAAACAAAACCACTGCTCCCTTTTGCTTACATTAGATGGCCCTGCTTCCTACTACCTCACAAGTAAACAATAGCTGTAAGACAGAACTCTTTCAAATTCCCAACACCAAATTTACAAACCTACCTGCACTGAACACCTTTTCAATTTTCCCTCAGGATATGCCCTGAATCCATCTCCTTGCAGCCTATTCAAGAATTTTATATTACACATTATCCCATTCTCTATTTCTTAAACCTTTGCTGAATACTTTCCATTAGTATTTAAATACTTTAACTTCTCCCATCTTAAAAAAAGTGGTAACCTCCTTTTCCCCCCACCAGCTATTTGTCTGCTCTCTTCCCTTTTACAGCTAACTTTAGAATTAGCAATCTTTAAATTCCTTGCCTCCCACTGATTCTTCAACCATTTGACTGCTGCACTCCACACACACCAACTAAATTTAACGGACATCTCTCAATACTCATCTCAACCTCATTGCCACATAACACTATCAGTCCCTCCTTTAGGGAAACACTCTTGTCCTTTTTCTTCTGACCCCCACTCTCTCCTGATATTCCTAATTCTGAACTCGACTAGTTCATCCTCTTGTACCCAAACCTTAAGTGTTCTAGCTAAATAAATGATTTGAGTTTCTAGCTAAATGCATAATCTAATACAAATATTCTAAATCAAGTTCACTGAAGAATGGCCCAAAATAAAACAATCTGTTCATCCTTCTCTATTCTGGGTAGTGCCGTCCACCATTTTTGGCACTAGCAATTCAGTGGTTTTTTTAAAAAAGAGGTTTTCTGACCTCAAAGTCTATACTGTAGTGGAAGCAACAGACGAACAACTATAGAAAACAATGTCAGCTGGTGATAAGTATTAGACATAGAGTAAGGTCATAAGAATGATAAATGGATATTTAGAGAAAATCCAACTCTGAGGATGTGACATTAAGCAGGGTTTTGAATGAAAAGAGAATATAAGCCATAAAAAGACCTAGGCAAAGAACATTTCAGAGGAAACAGCAAGAGTAAAAGCCCTCAGGTAGACAGAAGGCTGGCAGATTGAGAAATGGCAAGAAATCCATTAGGTCTATAGTGGTGTTAATGAAGTTGAGTAGTGGTTGAAATTGTAGAGTGAGGGAGGCCAGAACAGACAGGACCATGGAGAGCAGGGTACAAAGTTTGAATTTTTATTATGAGGAATGACACTAGAGGGTTTTAACCAAGGAAATGATAGGATTTGATTTATACTTTTAAAAGACCATAAAACATGTTGCCTAATTAAAAGTTTGATAAGAATTACTTACTTTTCAAGGGCTCCCATAAGTGGCTATAAAAATCAATTCATAATATTACAACAAAGTAATGAGAAATTACCTTATCGCAGCACAATTTATTTAAAAATCACTTGGTATTAATTTAAGAATAGAACAAACACTATCATTCAAACATGTTCCGATTTATCTTCTCAAATTCTAAACACAGGCATTCAAAGTCTTTTACAATCTACAAAGATTTTATCCAAGTAATACTTCCCTTTCAAAATTTCTTAAGAATGTAGATGCTAGAATTAAGCCTTGGGATTTATGTGATAATCAAAATACATCATCTACTGACAATATTGATTATCAATACTGCCTAGACCAGGACAATTTAAAATTTTACTTTCTGCTTTTATAATATACCATTGTGTAAAATATTATGCCTGAAGATGAAAAATGAGAACAAATGTATACATACCAATGTATACATACCACTGTATTATGGCTGAAGATGAAAAATGAGAACAAATGTATATATACCATTGTTGTCAATTTTATATACTCTGAGTATATACTGATCATTTACATTTTTGTTACAAAAGTGATTTTTCCAAATACACTGCAATAGTACAAAAGTCATTTTACCTTAAATGAAACCGGTAAGTACTGTTTACTTAAATGTTCAACAAATGATACACTTTTTTTTTGCAATGCTATTTTTAAATAAATCAGATTTCCTTCCTGGTGTTTATTAGAAAATAAATCCAATCCACAGAATGAAATGCACATAGTAAAACCCCATTAATTGGAACCAAGGAAAGATCAATATGAATGGTAGAATGTTCAGAAAGAAATGCAATTTTGCTAACTTTGCAAGCCTTGTTTAGCCTATCAAAATATTAAGAGGCAGTGCTTGGCACATAATCAGGGCTTAATAGATGTTCCTGCATTCATTCAAACTACCAAGTAGTTAACTTCTATTGCAATTACACTGTTAGTAAGTAAAGAGCATTTTTAAAAGGCAATGCTTTCTTTTCACTAGAAGTGGCTAGTTTCCCGGAAATCTTTTTTAAAACTTCTAATTTTTGTTTTTACATGTTGTGAAGCAGTAAGGTTCTAATTAATGAAGTTTTACTACATTTGGGACTTCATATTTTGGACACTGCTTTGACAACATCAAAATATGAATTCAATACAAAAATCAATTTTTTCCCCAGAGGTAAGACTTTGTTTTTTGACACTATGTCAACTAGTCATGGCAAATTAAAATCAGATTTTTCAAGGCTCCCTCACATGTTTTTTTTGCCTCTTTTATATCAATCTCTGCTATTTGAATATGCTCATGGAATACAAAATAATTTTCTTATCCAAACAAAAACAGGAAATGAAAAATCAAAATAAACCATATGGCATTATGAAGATAAATTATTCCTGATTATATGCTTTAGAATTATACCCTCCAACAGTGTAGACTCTAAAAAGTTGACTTTTCTAAATAAAAAATAGCACAGTCCTAAGCTTCAATGAAAGCTGTTATCATGAAGACAGAGACTTTGAAAATCTCTATGCCCTTTTGCAAATGCTACCTAACTTTTATTAAGTCAAATATATTCAAACCAATAACATTAAATGATGGTCATAAATGCAAAATAAATCAGCAAAAACTATAACTATGTTCTATGACTTTAGAAAATTATGCTAGTTACTGGAATCTTCTAGTAGCACTTAGATAATACAATGTAGACCAAGGCTAAAAGGACAGTGAAGTAGAAAACATATATATTGATTAAGTAGAGAAACAAATGAAACACCATATTAAATTTCAAATTATCTTGAGGACTATAGTAAAAGTTATTTTTTAACTGAAAATATACTTTAACAAAAAAAACCCGTCATATACTAACCATGTGAATAAACCCACATTGCCTGTATGGGAGGTTCAAGGGAAGAAACAGTACAATATTTTAGCTGCCAGTATGGTAAATCTCAAGAGGATGAAGGCCTAGTTCATCCCTTGGAAGAGAAATTTGGCCAAAAAAAAAGTTTACTCCTTTTTTTCTCCAAATGTGGTTAAATAAACCAGATATCCCCAAAGTAATGAAGACTCATTTCAAGTAATTACTCTGCTTACAAGTTTTATTTACACAGTAATTGTTAATAGTGGTTTTCAGTGAATTCATTGTATTTACATTTTTATATACACATTTATAAAGAAACTGTACAATAAAAAAAATGAGAAAAAGAAATATAGCAACGTAGGTCGAACTCAGGAAACAAATGCACAAAAGGAAGATTAAATTCAGGCAGGTGGTATAACCTCAATGAGATTACTGCCAAGGCTTACATTCCCTCTATCAGGGCCACCAATATGAAGGAAGTAGTTACCAGAGTTAAAAGTCATTCTAAAACCTATTAAGACCCTGGTACTCCCTCAATATTTTATTACACTACTAGTTTCCACTAAGCAAGCTCCTATTACAGGAGTTAACTTCTGAGGGCTCCACTAGTGGTCCCTAGGTTAGAATGACCCATGGGGTAAAAATATATGGACACCATCTGGTCCCATACTCCTAAAGAGGCAGTCACTACACTAACAAGGTTCTCAGGCTTGTTAGTTTGAAGACAATAGACCACTAACAGAAATAGTGTGCTTAAGTGTTGTTTCAAATCAAACTACAACATAAAAGCACACTATAAATCTAATTATTAACCAAATAGCATGTTATATAGATATTATTCATAATATTTAAGTAATTTATTTTAGGTTTAAGAATTAAACATATTACAAAATAAATTTAATGTCAATTTACCAATAATTAATAATTTCTTTATCCACTATACCATCAAAGTTAGACTCACTAGAAAAAAGTTAATTTTATCTTTTTTTTTTTAACTCTTATTTCCATTAATTAGAAAATTATGCACAGTGTTTTACAAGTCATGGACTTGGCTACATAGTAAGATTTCAAATTTCAAACTGGAATTAACAAATTTTGTTTCTACAGACAGTGAAATAATTTTAACTAAAAAATGTAAAGTCTTGCCACGTAGCATGCTATTTAAGAACGTTCAGAATTCATACTTTTTACTCTTACCAGTGAAAAACCTCATTTATATTTATGGACTTAGTCCCAAGTCTTCAGTCCACTAAAGTGCAAAGAACTTTCCTTCTACCAGTTAGCTGTCTTACATTATTAGATGAACAACTTCTTAGACTAGAAACAGAAAGGCTAAAATTCTTTGAGTGATAGGAATTCCTTAAGGGAAAGAAACAATTTGCCTTCAAAAAGAAATAGACATGATACTGTGGGAAAACACCTAAACAAATGTGAAACAATTTCCCACCAATATTTCCAGCTCCCAGATAATCCAAATTTGCCCCAACCTGTGAATTAAGATCAACAACTTCAGTAACTTAAACAATTTACAACTAAAGTTGCTGACTCTTGGTTTATAATACCTTCAAAAGGTCAGAACTGGAGATTGACAATATTTGTATTAAGGTGTTTATTTCAAATAGTATTTTGGAAGTTAAAGTAGTATTTAACAATCCTGCTTTGACTTCCAAAGTGCCTTTATGATAATTGTTAGAAAAGAAAAGATGTAAAAATTTGAAGTATCTCCAACGCTGTTAAAAAAAATTTATTGCATTACTGTTCACTCCAAATTATGGAGTATAAACTAGCCATTTAAACTTCTTCCTTTGTAAAATGGCTATCCCTACAAAATACTTTTTGACTAATACTGTCAATAGGTTACTTATTTCATTTACTTCAGCCATGGAATTCAAAATCTGCAGTTTTCTATGTCTTGATTCTTTTAGATTTCTCCAGCATTTTCTTCCATGCTTTTTACATAAGAAATGAAAAACTTTTATCAAAAAACAAGTTTATATTCCAATTAGTCTGTTAATTTTGAAGATTAGCTTTTCAGAGCAGGACTAATATTCTTGTCTCCTTCTTTAATATCCTTCATCACAGATGCAAACACCTGGAATTACATAGAGTAAAGATTAATCCTCAAAAAACTACCATGCAAATTAAAGAGATTTAAATAACTACAGTTTATTAACATGAAAAAGATTTAGTATACTTAACTCTGTCCCAGAAGACTGCCATTCTCAAATACTCGTTTGTTTCAACCCAATTTTATAGTACATAATTAGATTCCAGTATTCATCACTTGTCAAATATTCTGAAATTACTATTTGGTAACAGAACATTTTCTGGACCAATATTCTTACACTTCATTTTCATAAGCAATAAAACTGAGCTTATAATACCTACTATCTATCATTCATGGAGCAGATGATAATGCTACTTTTTATGTCACTTAAGTTAGACTGCCAATGTTTGCTTCCCTAACAAGACTAAGCATCTAAAAAGCCAGGATCATACATTATATCCTTTCTATTGCAAATCCTTAGTACACAGCAGGTGTTCAATACAAATGTTGTCTTATTTGAAATAACAAAGTAATTATATATTTGCTTTGGCAAATAAATGACTACTGTAGATTGTACTTCACTAACCTCTTAAGATATTACTGACTTTACATAAAAGTAAATCCACAGGTTTGGATAGATAAAAGAGGAGCAACTGTATTAAACTCTTTCCTTTTCACAGTTACAAATTATTTAAAAAATATATATTTTTTAATTTAAGCACTAACATTTGAGAAATATGTAATTTTTTAAAATAAAAAGTCAACTGATTGTTTTAACACATCTCTTTGAAGTAGGAAAATGTCACTCTACCTGAGTCCATTTTTTGGTGCTATTCTGCATCTGAATGGCTGCAATACAGCTGAACAGCTTTTCTGATGTGATATCTTCTGGCAATTTAGTTAGAAACTGTGCTATATGAATAAAATCCATCTGTAGGAGAATATCTTCATACAATCGGAGGATCCCTAATCCAGTCCTAAATAAAAATTCCTCCCCATCTCTGCAAAATACATCCCAGACTCGACAGGCCAGATCAAGTGGTAGTGATTTGCTATATAAGGTGAAGATCCTAAAATCAGGGGGGAAAAATAGTCATTGAAATTTTTCGTTTATTGATTCATTCACTCATTAAGCATCTCTATGTGAATAATACTTAATTAGGGATAAAAACGCAAATGACATATGGCTGTTTCCCTCAAAGAGCTTGAGTAGTAGGAAATTAATGTATTTATGTGAATTTACTACCTTATGTAGACATATGACCTAATACAAACTAGAGTGGCAGAAAGCCTAGTGCTTAAGGGTATGGCTCTGAAACTGGAATGCCTAACTTTGAATCTCAGATTCAACTAGTTAGATTTCAAACTTATTAGTTGTGTGATCTTGAGCAAGATATTTATCCTTCTTGTCCCTCAATTTCCTCATTAGTAAACAAAAGATAATAATACTATCTACGTCTCAGGATTGTATTGAAAATTAAAGGAGTTAATAAATTTAAAGTGTTTAGAACAGTGCCTGGTACATAAGAAATGCTCAGTAAAAGTTATTATTATTATGTATGAGAAACCCAAGTATCATCTTTTAGTAACCTAAATACAAAATTGTAAAGTCTTACTTCTCTCTTTTCTTCTTCCAGAAATACACACTGTTTTGTTTTGTTTTTGTTTTTTTCCTTAACCAAACTTTACTTACTACTTCTTTTGGAGCATGTATACACTCCAACAGAATCACCAAAATGGTTTTTTCCCATCCTTTCTGACAATGTCTGATCATATAATTCATTCATTATCCAGTGGTGCTTCAGGGTGGCATTCTGGTTGGGGAAGCAGGGAGAATAGGTGCTAGAGAACTTCTCTTAAAGTTGCCTTAGCAAAGAAACTACACATTTTTTAAACAGAATTTGTTTATTTGAGATTAGGCCTGATGAAACTTCAGAAAGGGAACCAAAAGCTCTCCCCCACACACAAAAAATGAATACCCTTTAGCACCGCCACTTATTTATTCCTGTTTTCTTGCACAATTGATTTTGGGATTTGTATATAGTAAGCTCAACAGAAGCAGTGGGGGAAAAATCCATGTCTACTTCTTAAATTATAAACATACATTTAATTATATAACAAAAAGAATACTCCTCGTGGCACATGGAATACTAACGCACTATTCAAAATGAGAAAGGGCCCAGCAGTGCCTTGGCAGTTTCTGGTATACATCACTTCCTCATTATTGGTTTCATACTGCTCCCTGTATTAATTGTGATCCTGATTTGCCTCGTGTTCACATCCCTCAAGACTGACAATTGAGTTATTTTTTCCCCCTTCTTTACAGATTCAGTATTTGATCTTAGTCTTCTGGGTCCCATGATATAAAACCCTTCTTCTCCCTATTACCATGGGTCCTTCCCAGAGGAACTCCAATGTCCCTAGGGGGAATGGAAGAGAATACCTCGAAAAATAACTTCATTTTTAAAAAAAAAAACTAAATAAAAGAAGCCCCAACCAAATGGGAAGACATCATATTTAACCAACACCATTATTTATTTTTCTGTATTAAAACTTAATATTATTTATATGAAACCCAATGATTTTAAATGATTAGGATAAGTTTAATGTTTCATGTATACTTTTAATAATCTATCTTAAGATCAACTGTTCCGGGCCAGCCCATGCTCCTAATGCCTAGGTTGCCGGTTCGATTCCCACATGGGCCAGTGAGCTGCGTCCTCTACAGACAGTTAAGATTGTGAATAATGGCCTTCTCTGGAGCTGGGCTTCAGTGATGTCGGCGTGAGTGGCTGTGGGCTACCGTGTGCTGCCATGAGCAGCGTGAGTAGCTGGCAGCCAACAAGAGGTGCCGTGAGCTGCAGTGAGGGGCTGACCAAAGACTGGCGACCGACTTCCTCAGCCGGGGGGAGCGCAAGGTTCATAATACCAGCATGGGCCAGGGAGTTGTGTCCTACACAACTAGACTGAGAAACAATGGCTTGAACCAGAGGTGGGGGGAGACAGAAGAAGGAGGAAAAAAAAAAAAACAACTGTTCCATCTCTATGGCAAAATTCACCCCCACATTTATAATTTATAATTAACTGGCTACTGCTCACCAAAGTCTGAGGCAAACCCTCCAAGTTAAAACAGAAGAGCATTAGCACCTAAATAAGGCATCATTTCTCTGTCAGAAAGCTGGATAAAGCCTTGAAAAAAACAAAGCTCTCGATTAAAAAAACACACTATTACAACTATCATAAACCTTGGTGTGTGAAGCAAAATAAAGGGAATCAACTAACTCTTTATGAAAGCTTAGTATGTAGTAGGCATTGAATGAGATATTCCATGTAAAACACCCTCACTACAACTCAAGATATAGATATTACCATTCCCATTTTATAGATAAGAAATTGAAACATAAACTGAGGGATTCTGATTTCAACTCCATAGTCCATGTCATAATCAAATGCCTCTCCACAAAAATATGAGAGTTTCTCTATTTGTAAGAGAATGGTGTTTTTTATATGTATGACCCCATGCAGGAGATTTACTCTAGTTCCTAAAACACACAAAAAGTTATACTTTGTTTCCTTTTAATTATTATATTTTATGTATGTTAGACTTACCAGTCTATCAAGTATATGTCTGGTGTAAGACTGTAAGATTTGAAATGAAGAAATAGTTTGGAGAGATTTTCTTCAAAAAATACTTCAAATGTTGCAAAATATTTCAACATCTAAAGATAGAAATATCAATAAAATATTAAAGAGCATGCTCTAAAAATAGAGAAATTAAATCCTTAATCATAAATTAACAAAACCTTAGCACCTCTCTCTGAATCTTTTCATCAAGCATTAATAAAACTATAATTCAATGAAAAGCTAATTTTAGATCAGATTATTTTAGTCTTCTATTGTTTTCACTCTAAAAGGGCATTCAGCTACTGAAACTGAGACAGTCAAAGGAAAACATGCTTCATTTCCGAAGTCCATACCATGCTGTGATCCACACGGAAGAAGGCCAGTTGGCATGGCTTATTGAGGAGATTTGCAAAGGCAATGAAGGCATCTGACTCCTCCAGATTGAGAATGAGAACTGCTGCTATGAAGGACATCCCTTGGACCTTCAAAGGGGAAAAAAACCTTAATCAAAATGTGCCTATAATAAATCTACAGCTTATTTTATTGCATTCCTAAAAAATTATAAGGTGACATTACAAGGTAAAATTAACCAAGATCTTTTCCCCAACAACAGTCACTATAAAGAACTCATTAATAATTATGAAATCTCCTTAATTTTAAATTTCTTAATCATGTGGTATAGTTTAAAAAGTATTAGGAAAAATTTTGGAAAAAAGGAAAAAGTACCAGCTTTTACGTGCTACAAAAGCCTGTCTCAGTGTGTTACTTAGTTTTCATTTTCTCTGTCTGAAGTCTTTCAAAGTACAGAATCACAAAGTTTAATGAAAATCAGTTGATTGTCTTCATTGTTATAACATATCTGTCTGAGGCAGAAAGTGAGGAATTAAGAATAAAAGATATGTATGAGAAGTGCTGTTGAAATTCCAAGAAAGATGAGGTTGGGAAGGTTGAGACAGTAAGGCTGGATTCCTGGAAAAGCAGGAGAAAAAATAAGAAAAAAACCATTCCAAGATAGGAAAGATGTATGAGTAAAGACACGCAGAACTAGCCCAGTTGGAGCACAGGATTTAAAATGGGAATGGGAGAAATTACAAAAGGTGGCATGAATTTACAAATTGTGAAAGGCCTTGAGTAAAAGGCTAAGCTACCTACAAGAGGCTTGCTTGTGAGCTATGGGGAGTTATTGTACATTTCTGAGAAAATAGGTAGTACGGAATAGATACTGTAAAAAATATTCATTCTTTCATTTAAAAAAGTTTATCAAACACTTACTTCTTCTGATAGAAATTTGCATAATAGACTTACACAGAGACACCACTAAGAATATTTGCAGTGATACCTCTGTTTGTTTCTATTTTCTCAGGACCTTTAAATTTTTGAGTGCACTTCAATTTGAAATCCCATTCTATTACTATACTATCTTGAAACTTCTGTTACCAGAGTGACCAATGATATTTATCATAAAACCCAATGGGCACTTTCCTACCCACTTAGCAGAATTCCTTTAGCTTCTGTGATCCAATATTTCTTTGTTCTTCCGACTTCTCTGGCTTTTTCTGAGTACTCTTAGCAACTAAACAGTAGTTGCCTATTTGGTTTTCTAGAATATAAATTCTATGAGAATAGAGCCTGTGGTAGGTAGGCAGAATAATTTGCCCATGAAGATATCCACATCCTAATCCTGGAACCTGTGAAAATGTTACCAACAATGGCAAAAGGGACTCTGCAAACATGATTAAATTAAAAATCCTGCAATGGGAAGATTATCCTGGATTAGGTGGGTGGGCCCAATGTAATTATCACGAGGGTCCCTATAAGTGAAAGAGGGAGGCAGAAGAATAAACGGAGTTTTGAGGATCCTACATTATTGGCTTGGAAGCACCAAGGAACGTAGGCAGCCTCTGGAAGCTAAAAAGGGCAAGGAAATGGATTCTCTTCTACAACCCTGTTCTCTTCTGGAGTAGGAACATAGCCGTACCAATACTTTGACTAGAGCCTAGTAAAATCTATTTTGAACGTTGACCACAAAAGCTGTCAGATATCGAATCTGTGTTGCTTAACACCATTAAGTTTCTGGGATCATTTGCTATGACAATAGGAAACTACTAATACAGAGACAAGGCTGTGTCTGTTTGTTTACAATTGTATTCTTAATACCAGAATTTGTGCCCAATGTATGCAAGGAGCAAATTGTTAAACATCTGTAATAGAAGGGTAGTGAAGCAAACAGAAGGGATTAAAATATATTTAATTGAGGGAATTCTGGTGAAGATGGCAGAGCAGGTAAACACTGTGCTTACCTCCTCTCATGACCACAGCAAAGTCAACTAAACTATAGAACAACCATCGTTGAGAATAACCTGAACTCTAGCTGCATCAAAGTCCTACAACTAAGAACATACAGAAGAAGTCAACTTGAGACTGGCAGGAATGAGGAGATGTGGACTGGGCTGGTCCCACACACACGTAACCTTTAAAAATTGGGAGTATCTCAGCTGTGAAGATCCCCCCTGGAGACTAAGGGGTCCCAGTCTCACACCAGGCTCCCCACCCCAGGGTTCCAGTGCTGAGGAGAGATGTCCTCATAACTTCTGACTGTGAAAACCAGCAGATTATGGCTCAGTGAGACAGGGTGGCTGGAGTTCCTCTTAAAGGGCTTATACACAGACTTATTCATTGACGGATTCACTCACTTTGAGCTCCAGTGCTGGGGCACCAGGTCAAAAGGCATAAGAACATAAAGGGATGAACTGAGCTGTCTGGTTTCAGGGCGAGGACTGGAGAGGCAGCTTTCTCCCAGACAAAATGCTGGCAGAAGCCATAATTCCTTTGCTGAGCCCTCCCCATTACTGAAGTTCAGACACACTTGGTCACCATATCTGAGTCTCTATCATCCTGGCTAACAGCCATCCTCTGCCTAGCCATAGGTGATTCCCTGACACCCTGTCCCACCCAAATCGCGAGCCCACCCAAGCTGCTTTCAGTGACTTTTCCATATGAACAGCCTATCTTGGCTCATGCCTGCAGACTTTATTAAAATTTCTCAAAGGTTCACAAAACCTAAAAAGCAGCATCTGGCCACCATGTGTCCCATACCTCTTGCTAAGCAGCCCCAAGCATGACACTACTGGCAGGTGGCATCAGTTCATGGCTTGGCCTCTTGATGCACCTTCAAGCCCTGCACAAGTGGCAGCCATCTGCAGATTGCTTTGGGGCTCATACCAGGTAGCCCTGGGCAGGGCACTGGTTGAGGCTGAACTTGGCCTGCAGTGGGGCCCTTCCCAGGAGGCCCTGGGACTGCCACACTGGGTAGCCAGCTTTGAACCAAGCCAGAGCACCACTCAGCCACCTCCAAGGATGAAACACCCAAAGGGAAGAGTGGGCAAGCACCAGAACCCTGCTAAAGTGAACCCTGCTCTGTAGGGTCAGCCCTGCACAACACCTCCTCCAATGTAGTCATGGCCAGTCCTCACAACCAATCAGCCTGAGGGTCAAGCCCTTTTAGTGATGTACAAACAGGAACCAAGGCTCAACTACAACAGGGCACATGAGGGGCACCACCTGGAGCACCTGGCTCAGCTGACCAGGGAGACTATGCCACTGGACACCTACTATACAAGTCCACTCTACTAAGACCAGGAGACACAGCCGCTCTACCTAATATATAGAAACAAACACAGGGAGGCAGCCAAAAGGAGGAGACAAAGAAACATGTCCCAAATGAAAGAACAGAACACAACTCCAGAATAAGAACTAAACAAAATGGAGACAAGCAATCTACCAGACAAAGAGTTCAAAACACTGGTTATAATGATCCTCAAAGATTTCAGGGAGAACTTAGACAAAGAGATAAGAAACATAGAGATGGAAGGAGAAAACATAAAAAAAACAGTTAAAATGAAGTATACAAGAGAGGAGGGGGTTGGTAGGTAAGGGTAAAGAGGATCAAATACACGGTGATGGAAGGAGAACTAACTCTCAGTGAACACACAATGTGATATATAGATGATGTATTACAGAATTGTACACTTGAAATCTATGTAACTTTACTAACAATTGTCACCCCAATAAACTTTAATTTAAAAAAAATGAAGAATATAATAACTGAAATGAAGAACATATTAGAGGAAATCAACAGTAGATTAGATGGCGCAGAGGTCCAAATCAGCAATTTAGAAGATAAGGTAGCAGAAAACACCCATTCAGAACAGCGGAAAAAAAAAAAAAAAAAAGAAATCCAAGAAAACAATGACAGTTTAAGGGGCGTTTGGGACAACATCAAGCATACCAACATTCAGATCACAGGGGTACCAGAAGGAGAAGACAGAGAACAAGAAACTTAAAACCTATTTGAAGAAATAATGACGGAAAATTTCACTGACATGGCAAAGGAAATAAAAGCCCAGGAAGTGCACAGAGTTTCAAACAAGATGAACCCAAAGAGGCCCACACCAAGACACATCATAATTAAAATGCCAAAAATTAAAGAAAAAGAGAGACTCTTAAAAGCAGCAAGAGAAAAGCAGTTAGCTACCTACAAGGGAGCTCCCAGATGACTGTCAACTGATTTCTCAACAGAAACTTTGCAAACAAGAAGGGACTGGCATAAAATATTCAAAGTCATGAAAATCAAGGACCTACAACCAAGATTACTCTACCCAGCAAAAGTATCATTTAAAATTTAAGGAGAGATAAACACTTCCCAGACAAGAAAAATCTAAAGGAGCTCATCACCACCACACCAGAAGTATTACAAGAAACATCTAGGGGACTTATTTAAGAAGAAAAATAAAAGATCAAATATATGAATAATAAAATGGCAATAACTACATATCTATCAACAATTACTTTAAATGAAAACAGATTAAATGCCCCAATCAAAAGATGGGTGGCTGAAAGGATAAGAAAACAAGACCCTTTCGTATGCTGCCTATAAGAGACTCATTTCAGATCAAAAGACACACACACAGACTGAAAGTAAAGGGATGGAAAAAGATATTTCATGAAAATGAAAATGAAAAAAAACAAAAAAAAAAAAAAAAAAACTGGGGTAGCGATACTTATACCAGATAAAATAGACTTTAAAACAAAGGCTATAACAAGAAACAAAGACCCAGTAATCCCACGACTAGGTATTTATCCGAAGAAACCCAAAATGCTATTTCAAGGGGACATGTGTATCCATATGTTCATGGCAGCATTGTTTACAATGGCCAGAATGTGGAGGCTGCCTGGGTGTCCACTGATGGATCAACTGATAAAGAGGTGGTGGTACGTATATACAATGGAATATTGCTCAGCCATGGAAGGGAATGGGTTCTTGCCATTTGCAGTGGCATGAATGGACCTGGAGAGTATTGTGCTGAGTGGAGTATGTCAGACAGAGAAAGACAGATGCAATGTGATTTCACTTATATGTAGAATCTAAATAACAAAATAAACAAACAAACTCATACATACAGAGAATATTTTGATAGTTGCCAGATGGGAGGGGGTATGGGGGGGTGGGTGAAAAAGAGTAACGGATTAAGAAGTACAAGTTGGTTGTTACAAAGTAGTCATGGGGATGTAGGATACAGCATAAGAAATACAGTCGATAATATTGTAATAACTATGTATGGTGTCAGATGGGTACTAACTAGATTTATTGAGGTAATAGATGGGAGGGGGTTGGGGGCAGGGTGAAAAAGTTGAAGGGATTAAGAAGTACACATTGGTACTTACAAAATAATCATAGGGATGTAAAGCATGGGGAATATAGTCAATAATATGGTAATAACTATGCATAGTCCCAGGTGGATACAACTAGACTTGTTAGGGGGATCACTTCTTAAATTATGTAAGTGTCTAACCACTATGCTGTAAATTAATATAATACTCAATGGCAACTATAATTGAAAAATTAAAACCAGGTTGGGGGGAAGGTGAAGGGGAATAATAGGTTCAAATTTCCAGGTATAACACAAATAAATCTTAGGGATGTAATATACAGCATAGGAATATAGTCAATAATATTGTGATAGTGTGGTATGGTGTCCGATGGTTGCTAGACTTATCATGGTGATCACTTTTTTAGGTATATAAATGTTGAATAACTATTGTGTACACCTGAAACTAATATAATATTGTATATTAGCTATATTTTAATAAAAAATCTTTGAAAAATAAATTTAAAAATATATTTTATTGAATCTTAAGATGATGTTTATTGCAAATATTTTATATATAATTAAAAAAAGAATTGCTGCCAATTAAAAAATTACAATGCTTAGAATTTTTACTTTATGCATATTCATAGAGCTAGTAAAGCTCATTTAGATTTACCATATATAACTCTTTTGTATACATGAAAAGAAAACAAGAAAAATGAAGTTATCTCTACACTTTCTATGAATATTCTACAGTATTTATCAACTTGCAGTGTGATTCACTGGCACATCACTTATGTAGTATTTCTAGAAAAAAAAGTATAACCTAAATCTAATCATGAGGAAATGATCGAAAAATACTACTAAAATTTATTAAAAAGGGTCATTGTGAAAACATGAGGAATGACTCTTCAAAAGTATCACTATCATGACCATAGAAAAAACTAAATTAAAGGAGGCTAAGGACATATGACAACTAAATGCCACATGTAACTCTACCTGGATCCCAGAAGAGGGTATGGAGTGGAGCTACTGCAACTTTTCTGTTAGTTTGAAGATCTTCAAAATAAAATCTTGAGAAACAAACAAAAACACACAAAGAAAAAAAAACACCCTATATACGAGGTGTGATCATAAAATACGGTGAATGTTTAAATTAAAAAAGAAATTTATTACAGTAAAAGACACATTGTCACTAATCCCCCACAAAATACTCCCCCTCGCTTCAAACACATTTATCCTATCGTTCTTACCACTTTCTGAAGCAGTTCTGGAAGTCCTTTTTCATGAGTGTGTTTAGTTGCGCTGTCGTGGCTGCCTCGATGTCCTGAATCGATTCAAACATTTACCTGTCATGGTCATTTTGACTCTGGGGAAGAGCCAGAAGTCGCATGGTGCCAGAGACAGTGAATAAGATGGATGAGGACACATTGTAATGTTTTTATTTGACAGAAAATGCCATACCAAAAGCGATGTGTGACACAGAGCTTTTCCACTGTGACCAAAACATACGATGAGAGCCATCCAACGGAAAGGCAGAGATCTTCAATACCGGAAGCATGGAATCAAACCTTAGTAACAGTGTGTGACAAGTCTGAACTTGTTCGGTGCAGTCAGTTAGGTATGAGCAATGGCTGAGAGAAGGTGTGTTTTAAAGTGTGCCATAAATCATCCTCCATCACGACAACGCTCCATGTCACACATCATTTCTGGTACACAGTAACCTTTGTCAAATAAATGCATCATGGTGTGTCCTTATCCATCTTATTCACCGGATCTGGCACCATGTGACTTCTGGCTCTTCCCCAAAGTCAAAATGATTCATCCAGGACATCGAGTCAGCCATGACAGCGCAACTAAAGACACTCATGAAAGAGGACTTCCAGAACTGCTTCAGAAAGTGGCAAGAACAATGGGATAAGTGTGATTGAAGCGGATGGGGGGGACGGGGGGTGTGTGTATTTTGAGGGGAATTAATGACAATGTGTCTTTTACTGTAATTTTTTTTAATTTAAACATTCACCATATTGACTGATCATACTCACATAGACCACCCAGCTTAAGAAATAAAATTTTGCCTGTTGAATGAAGCACCAGTGTAAGCCACATACTTTCTGTCACTTTTTCTTCCTCCCTTCCCCTATGCCTGGCTAGGACTTGGGAGGAGGTAATTTACTCAGATTCCCTATTCTTTATTATCCTTGCAGACACACACAGATCTTATTTTAGGGATTTGACTGATAATCACTACAGAGAAATAAGAGCTATACTGAAAAAAAAATGTGGAAAAGTTATAAAGCTTACAAATTTCTTATGGTAATGCCTGAGCCCTGGTCTATAGTTCCTGACTCACCCCGAGATACTGGGAAATTTTGTCTGTCTTCTCACTTCCACTTTTATGAGGCACCCACCTTAGAGCCCCACCATAGTTCAAGTCCAGTTTACTGTATGTGCCAGTAGATATAATCTAGGCAAAATAATACCCACCTACCTACCTCCTTGCTTCAAAGGAGAAAGCTTGTATCAGAGAACCTAAACAGACACTCAATACTCAAGTGTTTTACTCTACTCAGTAGTAATCTACAACCATTTCCTCATGGTGAAAAACTAACACAATTCAACAAGCTAAACAACAGAGGCCTTAAACTGGGATAAATGTATCCTGGAGGTACATAAAGATTTTCCAAAGAGTACACCATACATTTTCATTGATTATTTCAAGGGAATCCATTTTACAGATCCTCAATTTACATGTTTTCTTTTCTAAACATGATCTGCCTGAGAATATCACTGCATTCACAGTGCAATGGATGAGAAAAGCCACAGTCCTCACCCGTTACAAAATATACTATGGTGAACTTCTCTGAGGCATGAAATGTGAAACAAAAGGGTAATTCCAAATATTCTTTGGGGAAAGTCTCTGGCTTCCCTGTCATATAAATGAATAAAAATATGAATTCCATTATGTATTTGAATAGAGATGAGTAATAACAATTTTTATTTAGTGACCTTACTTCTTCTATATCACACCTTTTCTCAAAGAATGCATAGCCCTTGAGGGCAAGTCCCAGGAGAACAAATAAAGAAAATAGCGATATAGATTGGTGACCTTGGTCCTTTTAATTATAACTGGAATGTGAACTATTACCATATTTTTTCAAGATGTACTAAATAAATTCCACAGATAAAACTTGTGCTTTTATTTGTAGTTTTGTTATTCATGTGTTATTCATTAATGCAGCTACAAACAATTTTGTCAAATTACATCATGAAATATGTATTCCAATATAGTTTATATTATTCTTATCTCATCTTATAAAATAAGTCTGATTTGGCTGACTGGCTTGCCATTGAGGCTTAACATTACCAGTTAAACCTAACTGGTTATACGGTGGTCATTTCACATAAATTCAAAGAGTTAATAAATGTGTATTCTGTAAAATATTAATGAAGAGCTTGTTCATATTTTTCTGTAAATGGATAATGATATATCAAATCATGAGTGTTTAAATTCCACTGGTTACATTTTTTAAAAAAGATAGTTTTATTTTAAAATGTCAATATTTCATAAATGGTAAAAATTAAACCCTTTACAAATAAACTCATGATGAAAAAATTTTAATGTCAACTTGAAATGTGAAGGGGTTACAAAATGTTCTTACAATTCTATTACAGAATACATAAGCAAGAGAGTTTAGACGCTTCACTCAAATTTCACTTTCTCCATAAAGACTATCTGACAATATTCTTTAATACTACAACCTGCCCCATCCCCAAATCTGGCACTTTCCCCTATTACTCTGCTATGCGTTTTCCATAGCACTTATCACCTTTTAATATAACATGATTTATTTATTTGTTTGTTGTTTATTGTCTGTCTCCTCCTCCTTCTAAACCGTAAGTGTCTTTTATTCAGTGAGGTATCTCAAGTACCTAGAACAATGCCTGGCATATAGCAATAAAAATTTGTTGAGCTGATGAATAAACGAAAAAATATACAAATAAACATGCAACAAAATAGAGTAAGTTGTACGAGGTAGCCACCCTATGGTGCAGTCTCAAAAATTCTTCTATTTTAAGACATAGGTGAGAAGATGGTTTCATGACTTCTGGTTAAACATGGCAAATTGAACACTCATATTTTCCTTTGTTGCCTCCCAAATCCAACTAAACTGACAGTAAAGAAAAAAATATTAACCTAGGAGGACAAAGAAAATAAAAAATACATAAATAGTAGATAATAACATTTTAGAAATTTTAATTTAACTAAATGGAGAATGTTAAAACTAAAGTATCTGCAGAGGAAAAAGCCAATAAGCAACAAGCCAATTTAGCCACAAAATCTGGAAGGCTCAGGAACTGAAGGCATCAGGTACCTCTGAAATTGAAGGTAGGGCTAAAATTAGGATCGGCTGATAATCTGTAAAAGGTGCAAATCCCCTGACCTATCCAAGAGACAGGTGCCTATCCTTCCCTCAACCTGGCAGTACATAAGAAGTTTATTTCTGGAGGTACAGTCAGGAAAAGGCAGGTTAGGGAGAAGGAGATGAGGCACCACACCTACAGCAGTGGCAATAAAAGTTTAGAAATCCCAAGTTGCTCTCCCCAAGAGCTGGCAGCCAGTCTCATAAGCCTCTAGTAGGAGATGGAAAGATGACGCTCTGGCTAGGTAAGTTGATAGGTCCAAGAAGAAAAGACACAGAGGTCCACACATTTGGGAGCTAACACAAAATAATATACTTAGATCTAAGATTAAATGTTTATATTCAAAAAACAGATTGAAACAAATACTTACATAACCAACATCAGGTCTGTAACATGTATATGCCCCTAAGATACTGTGTAAGACATCATGATACGGGCCACCCTTAGGAGAGAAAAACAAAATGTCAAACTATACAAATAATTGACTCTAAGTTAATTCTCAAACAACATGTTAATAAACTCTAGCATTTCCTAAGTGACTAGTTTTAGTTAGTATATTTAATCATTGTCAGAAATATTCTAAATGCACTCTACTAAAATGTTTTCTAAACAATTAATAAATAAAGACCTGAATCCTGAACAATAAAAAAAGTCAGACAAACTCACTTGATGGATATAAGCTATATAGTGTATGTATAATTTCAAAGACTTCTAGATTTTGGGACAATAAGATTATGATGAAAACAGATTGTTTAATTTTATATAACACAATTTCAGCAAAAAAAAAAAATACCATCAAGCTACACTAAATTATGATTAATAATTTTAATCTTAATGGTAAAAAATTTTGTCTTATCAATCTAAAGAGAGGAATTTGATGTGTAAAGATTTGAGTCAAATATAAAGTACCCGTAAAATGTAATCATTTCTCATAAAGTATAAGCAACTTTATAACAGCCTCTGCACAAAAAGAACACCTTTTCCTATTTCAATAGTAATTCTGAAAAAAGTTTAAGTTTTGGGACAAATTTCTTTGTATTTTAACAATTTACTAGGCAAAAATGCTAAAATGCAAATATCTTACAGAATAAAAAATAAAAGAAATTCACCTTAATAAAAATTCATCTAGCACCTACTACATAAAAGGTATATGTGCTATGCTAACTGCAATGCATTCAGTCAGTAGAATAAAATAATTACTTTTTCTACTAGTTTCACACTTTTTATATCAAGTTCACCAATTTCTATAGTTTTGCCTTTTTAAAAAACAGTAGCTATGAATTTAGAGAATCTGTTCCCTTGGATTAAAAAAAAGTAGTTAAAAATTAGTTAGAAACTCCCACCTTCTGAAAGATGTAGAGAGATGGAAATGTACGGGATATATCCAACTTAATTAATTCCAGACTGGCCTCCCGATCAGCAACAGATATACCTGTATTTGCCAGATAGATAAAATGAAAGTGATTAGTTGGCTACACCCAGTTCATTCTTGTAAACACAGAATGATCATATAGCATATACGTTACTTAAGGAAAGTTAAAAGCTGAACAATCAAGAAGTTTAAAGAAATGCCACATAGCTTTTGCTTGAACTCTATTAGAGCATCTTAGATGAAGAAAATATCTATATTTATCAGAAAGATGTATAGTGAAGGATTTCCACTTCCAATTTTTATAGAAGACAGAGGGTAGAACGTAGGGTTTTTTTTTTTTGACAGTAGGTAAACTATCGCTCCCACAATAACTAGGAAAAAACAAACACATTTCAAATATTACATGTTTCTTTTAAAAGGTACAAGAGAGCTGTGTACACAGAGAGGTTGAGAATTAAATCTCAGGAATGAAGAGCCCTTCCTAGCTGAGTGATACCAGTGGCCATTTTTCTTCTTGGGGCACCTCCCAAGTCTGGGCCTGGACTCAGGATTGAGCATGTTATAGACAAAGGTACTCTGCTTGGGGAAAGAGAAACCAAAAGAACTTTTCATAGCCAGGTAAGACTGATGTGATAGATAAAGCCTGGAGGTGTACCTGATTTCCTCCTATGGGACTTTTACTGAGTGCTACTGTACTGCAAAAAACCAGGTTGAAAAGACAAATTGAAATCACCCAAAATCATATGGTCCTTGGGAGAGAGTCTCATAGAGGAAGGAGCCTGTAATCAAAATAGGACAGTTCTTCCCATCAAGAAATTTGAAACTAGAGATGAACTAAGTCTACCTAAAGCTGCAACCATGCTCCAACCTAGCTCGGTTACTGACTGAACTGAGGCGATGACCCAACTGCTAACAAAAGAACATGCTTCCTTTGCAGGGGAAACATCAGATTCAGCTTATACATTCTTTTTATATATGACTGACATACAATTAAAAATTTTAAGATAATGCAAAGAAGCATGAAAATATAATTTCTAATCAAGGGGAAAAACAGCCAATAGAAGGAGACCTGCAGATAATCCAGTACTGAAATTAACAAACAAGAGCATTATTTGCTATATATCAAATAGAGGAAAAGATGGGAGGAAATGTATGAGATGGCAAGATGAAGAATTTCCACAAAGAAACAGAATCTACAAAAATAACGAGGTGGACATTCTAGAATTACAAAGTATAATATCTGAAATTAAAGACTCATTGGACAGATTTAATAGACTGCATATAGAAAAAAAGAAGATTAGTGAACTGGATTACAGGTCTGTAAAAATCATCTAAACTGAGGCACAGAAAAAAATTTGTTTTAAGTATAAAAGACTTGTGTGACACTGCTAAATGAGCTAACATACATGTAACTGGAGCCCCAGAAAAAGGAGAGATGGGGTAGACGTAATATTTGGAAAGATAATAACCAAAAAAGTTAAATGACAACTGCAAATTATAAACATTCAGGAAATAAGAAAACAGTAATTTAAATAGAACATTGCTACTGATTGGAACAATTCTTCATTTATATTCAATTAATTTCTACTAAAGTATAACTTATGTTAATCATGACAAAATATCTCAGAAGCAAATACTTGTAATTTTAATGCTTATACTTTCAATACTTCATAAAAATGAGTTTAAAAGGAATGACGAAACAGTTACATTTTCATCTTCCTTACACCTTCAGTTTCCCACAAATACCTGACGTAGGTAAAAGGTCTTAGGATGATGCTTACATGAGCCCATATCGAAATTAAGTCTTCTCTCTAAACCAGTTTAGTCAATTTTCCCCAACCTACTGTTCACTTTACTAAAACAGAAAAAAAGAGTATCAAGGAATTTAAGAGTTGTTTACATACTCATAGAAAACCACTCTGAGATGTGCACCATTTCTCCATCCCAAGCCATGTTCATTTTAAGAGTTTCACTTACAAGCAAGGGAAGAATTTGTTTTCTATGAAGCAGAACAAATGTACAAAGAAAAGTGACTGGCAGACAAATAGCTTTCCATTTCATTATTCGAGGACAAGAGATAATTGAAAAAATTTACCTAATTTCAATAATCTCTGATAATAGAAAAAAACAAAAAACAAAACTGTTCCTGTTTTCTCCAAAATGATTAGGAAAAAACATGATGAGAGTGGAGGGAAAGATGGGGGTCTATAAATGAATTAAATGAACAAAGATTAAGGCATGACAACAATTATAAATAACATACTAGGGAGTGAGTGCAAGTCAGTGAGAGAGGAGACAGGAAGTCACAAGTGAGGTATGAAGATCATCCATGTTTAAGTTAAGAAAGAGTTGGCCAAAAAATACTCCACCCATTAATCTTACTGTTGCGATTAAATCCTGGGCTCTGGAGCCCCAGGACCTGGGTTTATTACATCATAGTTTCACTGCTTACAAGTTAACTACTTTCAGCTTCAGTTTCCACTTGTATCATTCAGGATAATACTACCTACCTAACAAGTTATTAACATTAAAGGAGATAATGTATGTAAAGCAATTACTATAGTTCCTGACACACAGTAAATGTCATACTATTGTTTTCAGTGACAGGATTTTCGTCTAGAAATTTGTATTAAAAAGAATAATCATACCTTCTGTATCGTTCTCTGAACTTGTTTCACTGAAGCTTTTCCACCGTTCTTTTGCTCTTGATAGGAAGATTTCATAAAGTTCTGGGAGAAAAACAACAACAAAAAGCCATAAATAATAGGAAAGAAATATATTCACATATTTTTATTTTTACTCTTAAAAATAAAAAACAAATCCTATTATAGGTCCCTTATGTAGCAGGCATGAAAAATGTGGCAAATTGAAGCACTTGATTCTACTAAAACTATACATTACACAACTATAAATATAGCAAATAAAAATACTGCAGAGTGGTCATACAAATAGCTACAATATAGAATGTATGTATGAGGCAGGAAGAGATGCTTCTGTTAAAGGACTATAGTTGTAGAATAGCAGAAACATGATTTTTGGAGTCAGTCAGACCTAGATTCAAATTCCAGCTCTGCCACTTACTACCTGTGGGACTTCATGAAAGTCACCTGATAACTCTGGAACTTGGCTTTCTTCATCTGTAAACTGGAGGAGAATAATACTTACTCATGGCGTTACTGATGATTAAAGAAGATCATTTGTAGAGCTCCTAACGCCTTACAGACCCTCAATAAATGCTGGTTCTTGCTTTCCTTCTCTCTTGAAACTGGTTTCTTCATTATTATATTGCTATCTAAAGCTACCTAAGCTATCCAAAGCTACCTAAACTTCACACAGACTTGGTCAGAGCCTACATGCATAAGATCTCTCCCCCTATCTTTTTACTCTAAGTGCCCAATCAGTTTTTGAGACTACCACTCTATACTTCCACATGCAGGATCTCATTAAAATTTCAAGAACAGAAAAATTGAAATTTTTTTAATTCTCAAATTTTAATTGTCTTTACTTTCTATTTCTACTAACCATTACAGATAATTTAAATTATACAAAAATTTCAATGACAGAGGAACAGCAAAAAATGTCTTGCCCAAATATCAACATTTATATATTGTCCAAAATATCAAGAACATTTTTGGCTTCAGTTGATCTTTATAAAAATTTTGTTTCTTTTTAAAGGTAATACATGAAACATGATTTTAAAAAAAATTAAAACAGTACAAAACAGTATAGAGTGAAAAATAAATTTCCTTCCCTCAGATGCAACTATGCATACCAGAGCCCTAAAGATGAAATATGCATGCACATATATATACATAGTCATTTTTTTAAACGAAGATATTTGTTTAAGCAAATATTTTAAGCAAAATATTAATTACAGCACTGATCTGCATCTTGCTTTATTATGTTGGAAGTTGTTACAGATTAATAGAATAAGTCTAATTTAGTTTTAACAACTGCACAGTATTCTAATGTATGACTGTACCATAATAAGTATTCTTACATTGCCAAGAATTAGATCATTATAAAATAAGTGATGAAATCGATGTATTTCAAATAGATTCTTATTATTCTGATCTCTTCTTCCTACTGTTCACTTTTCATTACTATTAATGGTTTGGAAAGAAGAAATTTTTTTAAAAATCAAACTCAAAATTTCTACTATTTGTGCCCCACTCCATCAACGATTTGGTATAAGAGGTGGATGTAATTTTTAAATGTAGATATACAATTTTTTTTGCAGTAATCTGGTACCAAATTGAAGCTGATACTTTTTTATTTCAAACTGCTTCCAAGCCAGGTCCAGCTTCACTATTCTACCCAAATTTTAAAACTGTCTTGGAAAAAGAAAGGCTCACCAAACAAATCCATCATCTTTGGAAGTCACAAAATTGATTCAACAGTAAAAATGTGGTAATACATTTCAAAACATCAAAGGACATCTCTCCAGGGAAGATTTACAGTACTTATCTACAATAAGAAGACATGCATCTCAGTTCAACCCTTTGCTTGACTCCGCATGTCATACTTATTTTATTTTGAACCTATCAATGTAGAGCTTGAAGGCGACTTACAGATACGTCTTGGACTTTAACAGAAAATACCTTGAGATCAGTATATATTTCACTTTCTGATTTTCTGACAATGATGCCCATTCTCAGAAAACTGTACACATTCTCAGCAAATTTCAGTTTCACTATAATTTTGTTTATTATCACAAAAAACTTTTAGAAAAATCCTATGAGATAACTAATAATCTTATCCCCATTTTACAGATGAAGAAAACTAAGACTTCTAGATGTTAAGTAATTTGCCCAAGGTCACAAGCCTAGTATATGGTAGAACCAAGATTTGAACCATATTTGACTGACATTAGGAACCTTATTCTTAATTACTAATCTCTAATAATTATAAATGTCATGATTAAAACAAATACAACAGATAAAAAGTCAAACTTCTAGAGCCATTGAAAATAAACAAGATTATCAAAAGTAGATTTAATTCAATCGAAATTTAGCTTCCTTCCCACCACTAATGAAAAAGAGAAGGGAATACACATTCCTGAATACATAATTGTTTAGTAGAGAAAACCTAAAATTACTTTGAAAATAAATGATGCAGTTATGTTACAAACTTTATAAATTTTAAGCTTAAAAAAAGAACTTTTTGAGTATAGTATCACAAAAGGTTAATACCAACTAGTCAATATTTTAATGATAAGTTATGAGGATACCTAACAATCTAAAGTTTTCAACAAAACAAGACTGCAAACCAAATAAAACTTCAAATAGTCACCAAGACTTTATTGCCTTATCTGTATGCAAAACAGATTCCTAATGCTTTAAGAACAATTACACCTTAATATCCAGGGTTTTAATTATCTAACTGAAAGTTCTAACTATAATGTAAAAAAACATTTCCTTTTAATCTGTTCTAAGCACAGAAGGGAAAAGAAACCTCAGGAAAGAACAGTTAAGTCATGTAGAATCTAACCGTTTCTAGCTAAATTTAAAACTCTAAATTTTTCCTCTAAATTCTATATTTAAAATTTTTTTAAAAAGTCTGGTTAAAATAACATGTTCATTACCAGACATTTGTGAAAATTAATTTTAAAAATCATACATAATCACGCTATTCAAAGTTGGCATCACTTTTAGAACTTAAATGTAAACATTTTGATTATTGTTGTAATCTGTCGAGATATACAGAGGGTGGAAAGTGTCAAAAAATGCATAGGCATTTTAAGATAACATCTCTTAAAATGCGTATGCATTTTTTTGGCACCCCCAGTATAAAAAGCAGACTGCTGCAATGAACACACTTATTGAAAAATTTGCACCCAATCCTGATTATTTCCTTAGAGTAGATTCTTAGAACTGGAATAAGCAGCTCAAAAGTTATGTTTTTTGAGGCTTTTGGTAAATGGTCCTAAATTATTTTTAGTCACATTTTATGTGGGTAATTCTCATTCATTTTAATCACTTTTCATTTGAAAGGTAAAATACCGTACCTTGAAATTCTTTTAACTTATATGTCATTGATTTGACTATCACTAGGAAAATGGTTAAATAAATTCTAATACAGCCAAACTGTGGAATATAGTGCAGCTATAGCACATGTAACGTACACTTGTATGTAATGACATGAAAGTATGTTCAGGACAGATTACAGCATGAAAAACAGCAAGCCATAGAATAATCTCATGGTATAAACTTCTCTTTTGTGGGGAAAAAGGAAGAAAAAGAGTAGCCTTAAAAATCATCACACATAGAAACACACTTTTTTATGTACACAGAAAAAATATCTGGAAGAATATATACCAAATTGCTTACTTGTACTTATAGTAGGATCAAAAGCCAGAATTTAGGTAGAAGAGATGGAAGAAATATACAGGTTGTATTTTATTGCTTGACTCTTTTACAATAAATATGTAAATAAATATTTTAAGTAACAGTAACAGTATATTATTTATATTATTATACTAGAGTCCCCATGTCTTTCTGTGGTGCCACCATCCTTTAGCAGTATCACTATTACTCAGACCTACTTAGCACCTTTATTTAACTATTTTACATTTCCCCCTATTTGATACTATCCTAACTTTTTTTTTTTTTACTTCATTAAAACTACTCTATATTTCACTCCTATCCATCAAGGTTTTACAAAACTTAAGAAAATAAAAACAATTCCTTGAGTCTTTTTATTTTTCTGTTTTTTGTTTTTGTTTTTTAAGTTTAAAATATCCCCCCTCCCCCAAAAAAATAATTGTCCAAAAGACTGGTTTGGGTAATGATGTTGGAAAAGAAATTTCTAGACTTCCCCCAATATTTATGTGGCTTTTTTTTTTTTAAATAAAGGGGGACCCCTTCCATAATTATACTGTATTATTTTTCCCTATATATACTTATTTATCCACTGCTACCTAGAATCCCAGAAGTTTTTGTAGTTATCTACAGTTAAGATATTTGGATATCAAGCATATTGTGATGGTTGTAAACTAAAGGAAAACTCACAGATCTTATTTTGAGAATACGAAATATAGTAAGTTACTTATTAAATCAGACCAGGTTTTAGAAGGGGATGGGGAATGAAGCATGCTCTTAAAATAACATTATATATGGTAATGCCTTTTTAAATGGCCAATCTACTAATCTGCTTTGTAATTCTGAAGATGACTATTTGCATGTGTGGGAGTAACTGAATATAGAATACAAACCAGGAGTGATATTTAGTTCATTTCCTACAGCTAGACTCCAAACTTTCCCACGAACACTAGGGGGCAATCCCTGCCACCACAATTCTCGAACTCTTCTTGTACTACGCCTAGAATTAAAGGGGGAGAAAAGGAGAAAGTTACTTTTTATACCAAAAATACTAGTTGCATGATGGTTTACCTAGTCTATGGCCAAGTGACTGAATGATTTTTAAGAACATAGAGAGTTAAATATGTGATGCATTCTTTCCATTGGGTTCACGCTTGTAGGCCAAAAAAAAACAAAACAAAACAAAAAAACCCCACAAAAAACCTAAAAAATATATAGTACCCTAAAGTGAGACAATAGTAATTTAAAGGAAACTGCCTTTTATATCTGCCATTTACACTGATAAAATGAGAGAATCAGAAATATGTGAACAATTATGCAAAAACAGGATAAACGGAACATAAAATTTTGTTGTCAATTCAGTACCAAAAAGAAAATCACAAAATATTTACTACGGGTAAGGCCTTAGTCTTTAAGAGGCAGTGTAGTCTGCTTTAGAGTCAGAAAGAGTTAAGTTCAAATCTGCTTTAACCACTCATTAATTGTATAACCTTGGGCAAATCACTTAACCTTTCTGGCCTTGAGATTCCCTGTAAGATAAGTGGGTGTAAAGGTTGTCAGAATCAAATGCAATTACTTATGTAAAGAACCTAAGGTAATATATGTCACACTGTCCAATATTTAACAAATTCCCAATGCATATCCTATACTAGGCATAGAAGACATCTCCTACCCTCCAGTCTAGATGGAAGATAATGCGTGTAGAAAAATATTATCAAAAAATAAAAGGCAAAGTAAAGCAAAAAGTATATTAGTCTCAAAGTACAATGGGACATTACAGAAAGGAAACATCATATATATACAACATATTCTCCTGATTAGGAAAGGAGCATATTAAAAAACACTTTTATATTTAACATTTAGTAAATGCATCTTACAATGAATGTACATACTTAATATTTTCTTTGCAAAAACCTGCTATTACATCAGCAGTGCATCTTGCTACAGATAGTATGTTAGAATTTTTAAAATATGGTAACTGAGGAAAAATTAAAAGTTTCATGAGTTGATTAACATTTCAGATAGGTCTGAAAGGATAGGTAAAATTCTGACAGGCATAGAGTATGGTCAGTAAGGGAAGTAGGTAATAGAGACTGAGGGGTTTATAAAAGCAAAGGCACAGAAATAAGCATGAAATTTTTCAGACATTGGTTAACAATATAATTTAGCCAAAGAACAAGCTACATGGTAGAAGTACCATATTTTGCTGTGTATAATGCGCTCCTGTGTATAATGTGCACCCACGTTTTTGGCCCAAACTTTCAGGGGAAAAAAATCTTCTGTTTTAATTTTTTAGTACTACCCATGTATAATGTGCATCCTTATTTTTCCCTCACAAATTTGGGCAAAAAAGTACGTGTTATACAGAGCAAAATACGGTAATAAAAGTACAGAATTGGTAACATGAGATCTTTGGAGACAGACTGGAATTCAGGAAAAGTATGCTTACTTACATTACTTCCCAATTGGGCAGTATTTCATTGATCCAAATTACCATTGCATTTGCAATATTTTCTTCCTGTTTAAATCGTTCTTTCATTATTTTTTTCCTTTTATGTGCTTCTTTAATTTCTGTTTTAAACAAGTAAAAATTATTTCAATACAAAAGAGCTAAATCAAAACCCCCTTCTCTTGCTACCTAAGTCTACTAGAGAGGCTTTTCAAAAAAATATTCTGATAACAGGAAGGAAGGAAAAAAGAGAGAGGAGAGGAAAAGTAGAAGAGGGGAGAGAGCAGGAGGGAAAAAAAGAGAAAGAAAACAAACTTGATTAATATAATTTTAAAATAACATCTCCTATTCTACAAAGTGGAATAAAGGCCAGAAAAAAATCATTTAAATAGATTACTATATTACGTATTCTATTTATACTTAATCAATGAACTGAAATTTGTCATGCATTAACTATGTAAAAAATAAACAACTGTGAGCAACTAACCAATACCCTTTTTTTAATATGATGGGTTTATGAACTTCCTCACATAAAAACAACACTAAAAAATGATTTTGCCAATGGTGCTATTATAGTAAACCCTTTTTAGTATGATGCTTCACTTTACAAATTGGATTGAAATTTGAAAATCCCCCTAACACACACACATCCACACAACATCCCTCTAAAAATCAGAAGTCACAATTTCGGAAGAAGAGATACCTCAAAAATAGGGAAGATATATATATATATATATATACACACATACACACACACACACACACACACACATATGTATGTGTGTATGTATACACAAATGTACATATAATTATATGTAGTTATAGGTAATTTTAGAACCAGTGGGAACTTCAGAGATCAGCTAGCCAAAGCGCTCTCAATTTGTGTTTCACATGTGCCTCTGAAACTGTCGTAAGGGGCAAGTAGGAGTCTAAGCAGGCAGTTTCACTTTTTAAAATTGGTTTCATGTATTCAGATTCTATACAAGATTTCGATGGAGAGGATTCCACTGCTTTTAAAAAAAAAGTATTGACGGAGGGACTTGAAAGCCCAGATCTAGTTGACCTGCTCCCCCAACACTTTACAGATGAGGAAACCAATATTAGGTCTACTTACAGTGTCACACCCAGGTAAGTATCAAACGGGATTAAAACTATGATCTTCTGATTTCCCAATTCAATGTTATTCCTATCATATCATGGTGTTTTTATCTACTTATCAATAACTATCTTAAATATTAATTAAATAGTAAAGTCAGTGTCGAGAGTCAATTAAAATTTGCTGGGTATGTTAGAAATATTTCAAATTCTGTACAGTAAAACGTACTCAACCTATGTTTAAATAATTAGGCCTCTGAGAAAGATATAACTGGCCTTAAAGGTTTACTGTAACATTAAAGAATTAACTTCATTTCCAAAATAGTGCCACAAAATAGAACTGGATACTATTATAATGTTCTAATCACTTAAGTCAAGGAGAAAATATCAGTTGTTTAAAAGGCATAAATTAAAAGTATATATATAGCTGTGTAATATATTTTAAAAATATATCTTGAGCTAACAGTGTTGAAATCACCTTCCTGCTGAAATCAGTAAATTTATGAATTGGAGTTAAATTTTATACCTCGTTTTTTAGCCTCAGCCACCATTTCGTCATATTCTTGTCGGTGACGTAAAGCTTCTTCCACAGATTTGGCAGGAAGATTTCTGGAATAAATTTTAAGTCAATTTTTTTAAAAGATTAACTTTTAAAAGTATTAACTTCTTCCTTTTAATAGCCAGAATTTCTAACCTAACTGTCTCATTTTATACAGTAAGAAACTAAAATGTTGAAAAGAAGTCTGTATTTTAGAAAAGAATCAGAATCCAGGTGGGTAATATTTGTGTTTTACACATATATAATTTGTGTTTTACATATATACAGAGGGTGGTAAAAAATGTATAGACATTTTAAGAAAGGATAAAACTATTAATTGTAATACTCAATATATACTGATAACAAAAGATGAATACAAGTCACGTTTGACTTCTGCAATTAGAAGAGGTGTTCAAAGTGGTTACTATCAGCATCTAGACCTTCTGATTATGGCGAACTGCTGCTTTAGCATATATAACATCTCTTAAAATGTGTATACAATTTTTTTTTGGCACCCCGGTATATGTATGTTTATATATTATTTCAAAATATCAGATTTCAGCCAATATTTCTAGGTTATTTGTTAAACCCATTTACTGTGGTTTTTTGAAGTCAACTTTTTGGAGGTATAATTTATGTATAAAATGAAAAGCATACTTTATGAGTACAGTTTGTTGCGTTTTGACATTAAAAGTATTGTTTGACGAGGTTTGACAATACCTGTGCAACTAATGTACCAATCATGATATAGAACATTCCATGATTCCACAGTTTCCTTGTGACCCTTTACACTCAATACTTACCTACCTCCTACCTTAGGCAATCACATCTCTGATTTCTATCACTACATATTAGTTGGTTGCCTTTTAAAGGGTTTCATATGGATAGTTTTGTGTCTTACTTCTTTTGCTCATCAGCATATTTTTAAAATTAATCCATGTTATTCTGTGTATTACTAATATATTCCTTTTAATTGGTGAGTAGTATTCCATTTATCCATATGGATGAACTTTAAACTGTTTCCAGTTGGGGGTCACTGTGAATAAAAAGCTACTATAAATATTCAATTCAAGTCTTGTGTGGGCATCTGCTTTCATTTCTCTTTCTCTAAATATCTAGGAGTAGAATTCTTGGTAAGTGCAGGTATACTTTTATAACAAACAGCTTTGCACTTTTAGAATTTAAGGTAACATTCTGAATAAAAATTTGATAATCAGTTCATCACTTGCATATCCTATATTTTTGTTTATAAAATCAATGGCTTCACTGAGTGAGTCAGTGATTTACATCTATGGCTATGCAGAAAGAAATATATTTAAGTATTACCACATATCCGAATGCATCATCATAATAATGTCCGGTTTCTGGAGTCAATTTTTCAAATCATTTTCAACAGACTAGGGTGAGGAAAGGTTATGTGACAAACTTTCAAATCATATGTTGTACCTTTTCCTCTTCTCAAGTTAGATTCCTCAGGTAGGTTGTAGGAGGGAGGAATAATGGTTAAGACTTCTGTTTCAGATCATAATGGAATAAGAGTGACCACATTTACCCTCTCACCTTAATTAATTAGAAAAATGAACAAAATATATTAAACCACAGTGTTCAGACACTGGACAATGGGCAGCACAGGACAGTGATCATTATGAAAAAGGAAACAAACAAGGTAATCCTACAAGTGCCTGAGTTTACAGCCTGGAGCTTCCAGGTCTCAGTGCTAGGAGTACCGAAACATAGTCCACCAATCTTGCTGAGTTAAGGAAACAGTTCAGAGTAGGAGAGTCTGAGATAGCTAGACTTTGCAGATTAAAGTACCAGAGAGAAGGAAGCTACAAAGGAGTTGTCTCAAATCTTTGGCTGAGTACTGATCTATGTGTGCGTGTAATTAAACTATAGTGCTAGGAAAAGAAATATCAGAAAGAAATAGGTAGAACATGCTCAAAGATCACACTGGACCAGTCAAAGTAGAAAGAACTCCAAACAGAGAGGGAATCAGGTGGAATCCTTTGGATGTCAGTAGTAAGAATAAATTAGCTCTAAACTAAAGGCTGTCCTGCAACCACTCTAACAATGATTATATCAAAAGGAACAAACCAATTCCAAATAACTGCATACCAGATTAAAGCCAAAAAATATCTAAAGAAACACGGAAAAAGTATAGCACCCAACTATGTAAAATCATAATATCTGGTATCCAATAAAAATTATGAGGGATGCAAAGCAGCAGGAAAATACAAATCAGAATGAAAAAAAAATCAAACAGAAATAGTGCACAAACGTCAGATAATAGGATTATAAATCAAGGATGATAAAACTGCTATTATAAATGTACTCTAGAAGGCAGGAGCATAAGAGAGAAACTCAAAACCCAAATCAAACTTCTACAGACGAAAAGTATAATTTCTAAAATGAAAAACACAAAGTATGGGACTGACAGCAGATTATAAACTGCAGGAAAAAAAGGTGAACTTTAAGATATAATAGAAAACTACACAAAATGAAACAAAAACAGAAAAAAAAGAGCCTATATCAGCTCTGGGTCATGAACAGTATCAAGCAATATATATTTAATTGAAATCTCAGAAGAAAGAGGGAGGGGTAAAATAAAATAAAAATAGTTGAAGGTTAAAATTTTTCCAAAGTTGATAGAAAACTATAAATGCACAGATACATCAAGCTCACCAAACAGAAGGACTATGAGGAAAACCATACGAAAGTGTATTACAACCAAATCATGAAAATCAGACATAAAGAAAAAATCTTAAAAAGCGAAAGAATTCACAGACAACAGACCAGCACTACAAAACAAGGAACATACCGTAGAATGAAATGACATCAGATGGAAATTTAGAGTTACACAACCTCTCAGAAGAGAAAAGAAGGTTTAAAGAAAAAATAACAAAAACGTATGGTGGTGTATGATGGTTAATTTTGTGTCAACTTGACCGGGCCACAAGGTGCCCAGATATCTGGATAAACATTATTCTGGGTGTGTCAGTGAGGCTGTTTCTGGATGAGGTTAACATTTGAATCAGTAGACTGAGTAAAGCAGACTGACCTCCCCAATGAGAGTGGGCCTCATCCAATCTGTTGAAGGTCTAAATAGAACAAAAAGGCTAAGTAAGGCGGAATTCATATTCTCTCTTTCTCTCTGCCTGTCTTCGAGCTGGGACATCAGTCTTCTCCTGTCTTTGGACTTGGGCTGGAAATTACACCATCAGCTCTCCTGTTTTTCAGGCCTTGGAACTTGGACTGGAACTATAACATCAGCACTCTGGAGTCTCCAGCTTGCTGACTAAAGATCTTTGGATTTCTCAGTCTTGATAATCATGTGAGCCACTTCCTCATAATAAGTCTCTTTATATATAGGACATACATGGGGTTTCCACTTCTCTGGTGAACCATAACACATGAAGTTTATAAACACGTAGATACATATTGCTGTAATGTTCTTAAAAATGTAAAATGGCATATTACCTGAAGGTAATCTATGAAAACTTAAAATATATGTTGCAAACTGTGAAGAAATTACTAAAAAAAATACATAATTCACCAATAATAGACGAAATTAAATGTCAACAAAATATTTTACCCAAAAGGTGGCCAAAAATTAAAAAAATAGAACCTTGATTTGCCATCCTATGATAAAAGACTAATTTTTCTACCTCCTTAGAATGTAGGTTTAAACAGAGTTGTTTCTAGTAAGATTTAAGCAAAAGCGATTGTAGAACTTCTTGGAAGACTTCCAAAAAGGGGACTTGACTCAGCTGCAAGAGGCCTTTTATTCTATCAGACTTATTCCAAGGGCATGAGGTCAGTATGAGAATGAAGTCACTTGCTGAAGATGGTGGAACAGAAGGATATAAACCCGGGTCTTGGACTCATGGAGGCACCATACTAGCCCTGAACTGCCCACTATGGGCTACATATATATGAGGAAATAAATCCTTGTGTGTTTAAGCTACTATTTGGAGTCTATTATTTGTAGCTGAATGAAACCGCTTAGTGACACATCAGGCAAACAGTGATGACACTCTAAAGGTCAAGGACCACCACAAATCTCACCTATCTGACCCAACTGTTCTCACAATCCATTGAATTCAGCCCTCACACCCACACTAATTAACCTTATGATTCCTAGTATTGCCTACCCTTAAATTTTCAAATTGATGTTGTCCAAAGCCATTTCCTACCTAGGTCTTAGGACAAAACCATTAACTCCAATCCTAGCCTTAACTCTGATTTCCTTTTACAAAATACCCTGCCTGCCTCTATAGATACACTCTGGTTCCACAAAAGAATGGATTTAACTTTTCCTGAATTTCAGATATAATAATAATGCTATTATTACATAATGAAAAGAAAAACTTTACTTACTGCAACGAAAAAGAGACCAGTTAAAAATAAAAAGCTGAACATAAATATAGTTTTCAAGTAAGCAGTGATTCTGGACGCTGGGTAATACTATTTTCTCTTTTGCGTCTCCAGACCAGAGTAGTAAGTGCTTTTCTGGCGCTATTAATCTTTTGAATTTTTCTTCTGCTTTTCTAGCCCTTCTAACAACAACCTTGAAATGAATTTCTCTATTAAAGCCCCTCTGCTTGAAATTACTACATTGGTATCTGTTTTCCTGATTGGACTCTGAACCTTTAATATACAGAAAATTGTTTTAGTAATAGATATGTTTCATTTACCTTTAGAAGTTTTCGTTTTACCAGCAGAGAAACAGCTTAACTCAAATTTCGTTTCCAGTTTTCAAACTACAAATCAACTCTTAAGATTTCTAACCAGGTATTATTTTCCACCAAATGGGACCTGATCATTCCCTTCCCTCAGAATGCTGCCTGCTTCTCCTGGTGTGAAGCTTAATGCTTTTCGTACTCACAGCCTTTCTTTTTTGTTCCCACAAGTCCCATGAAAAGACTTGCCTAGACTTAATTACAGGCACACTCTGGGGATATGGTGTTCTACTTATTAAGAAGGTGGAATTTATAGATCTACATAGATCTCTTCTCTGCACAACCTCACAGTCCCTACCACATAATCTAGACCAGTGTTAAAACTTCCTGCAATGATGGAAATGTTCTTTTGTGCTGTCCACTAAAGTAGTCACTAGCTACATGTAGCTACTCAGCACTTGAAATGTGGCCAGTGTACCTGAGGGACTGAATTTTTAATTTCATTTAACTTTAATTAATTCAACTTAAATTTAGACAGCCACATGTGGCTAGCTGCTACCATAATGGACAGTATAGGTCTAGACTCTAGAGAAAGAGGGAGCAGTAATTGCCATCTAGGTTATGTACGTAAGGGATTGGAATTCAACTTTGAATAAACACAAAGATCACAGATTTTAAGTAAACACAGAACTGTCTCAAAACCATGGTTATAAAGGCCTACTTAATAACAGAGTACACTCCCTTTATAGACACGTCAGTGTTTCAGTGACAATTCACACCTTGATATTCGAGACAGTTATCCAAACTATGCTGACCTAGTCCTGAAAGATTTCAAGAAGAGGTTAGCGTATATCATTATACACTAGCATGAAATGATTTGCATAAAGGAATTCAACACTGTTGAGGAAACAGAACTTTTCAGAGAGTCTGACGTCAGGTATTTTTTTAATTGAGATTTCGTTTTTTTTAAATGAATACTTTCTGTGTTTCTCCGAAAATAAGACCTAGGTAGACCATCAGCTCTAATGCGTCTTTTGGAGCAAAAATTAATATAAGACCCGGTCTCATTTTACTATAGTATGACCGGGTCTTATACTAATTTTTGCTCCAAAAGACGCATTAGAGCTGATGGTCCAGCTAGGTCTTATTTTCAGGAACAGGGTATATACATACTCTAAAACAAAACAGTACATAAATAATTATTCTAAGTCTAGTGTCTACTTCTTCAAATCATAAAAACAAAAACCTTGCTATATAGTAGGTATTCAACATTTACGGTTCAAAGCAGAATGATCCTTATGGTAAATATATCAATCTTTGACAGTCTGAGGAAGAGCAAAGCTTCAGTACCATAATTCCTAAGCAACTATATGCTACACAGTGAGTAAAGGATAAAAACAAATACATATACAGATTTGTTTTTGTGGGTTGTTTTTTCCTTTTTTGAAAAATCACTAATTTTGCAGTCATCTGCCTGGAGAAGTAAATAAAAAAATAAAATAGAATTCTTCAGTCTTGAAAATCAAAGGCTGAGTGAATATTATTGATCAGTAAACACTAAACACCTCACTCAGCAATGAATTACTGTAAGAAAAAGACACAGTTTATCCCTATCTATTATGGCAGTGTCCATTAGTTATGTGGTCAAGGCAAGAAACCATTAATGACTAAGATAGTGAATCATGCTGAAGTCCATTTGCTGCTATCGACGTATTACATAAAAACCTACACTTTATTGTTTTGTACATCTGAAACTAATAAAACAAAACAAAACAAAAAACAAAAAACAAAACCCTATACTTTACTTTTTTGTCACCTTTCCACTTGTAGCTTTAAGGGTTTCTACCATTTTGTTTGGTAGTAGTGTGAACAGTAACTTACGGGAGCCAGAAAAGGAGGTAGCTCTATCCACTGGTGGTTTAAAAAATAGCCCTATAAGCGTAAGTGATTTAAAAAGTAGAAGGCTCATATCAACACAATTAGCTAGTATAAATGCTCTTATCTTCCTGTCCAAGGCTGTTTTTATTGTGAAGTGGAATAAAATAGGAACAAAGAGTGAGAAAATTAGCAAAACAATAAAATTATAGAAATTCCTATATTTGAAATCCTTTGAGACCTCAGATGATTAAATGCTATAACTGCATCATGTGTAAAGAAGTTTTGACTATAAAAACCTATGTAGTCAATGACTTTGGATGCTTCTGCAAATTAGAGGCTAAAAAAGGAAATGTTGCACCAATTCACAAACTCCCTTTGCAATGGGAAACTCTTCCACTCCTCTTATTATCACTGATCTACGGAAGAGGACGTTTCCAACATCAGTTTCCTACTGAGTAAAAATTTCTGCCTCTTTCTCCACCTCCTCACCGTTGCCACTTCATAGTTGAAATAGTGTTGTTACTAGAACCTGGCTGCATCCAGAAAAAGAAGAAACCTAGATGACACAAGTCTCTGCTCCAGCTTCTCGGCCAGTGAAGGAATGGATATTAGCTGGCCCAAATCTGCTATGAGAGTATTTTGGGGGAGATAAAGTAGAAGTGCCATTATAACACTCAGGTTGCATTCATGTATTGTCATCTGGTTTTATACTCAACAAAACTAAAGTTTTCATTCTTATCTACTCTCTATATCTTTGTTTTAATTGTTGAAGTAGAGGGAGAATTGAGTAATGATTAGGTATTCCATGTTCTGACACCCTGGAAAGCCTTTAGGGAAGGTATGTTTTGTTTGATAATACAACGACAACAAGTATGTTTGTTGGTTTGTTTTCTAGTTATATAAATGTAAGTTATATAATCACATTTCCCAAAAAAGACCCGTTCAAATTTTAAAAAGTGAACAATTTTTAAATTAAATTATAGCATCTCAAAGCTGACTGGAACAGTAGCTATCACACTGAATCTCTATATTACATATGAGCAAAGTTGCCCAGACACAGCATAAAACTCACAATATTTATTATAATTCCACTCTTAATTTCAGATAGTCAATAGTACGGTGGAAAAAAGTTATTTTATAAGTTGTTTAAACATTTCGGTACACTGAAATCTTATAATGTTATTGTGTCTGGCATATTTTTCAAGTTCCAATTTCATGGAACTGCTTGTATAAGTTACAAGAAACATTTAAGGGAAGCAGGTATCACTGAAGGTTGAAGACAAATACTTGACTTGATAGAAAAGATAAAGCCTAATCCTTAAAGGATTAGGTAGGTGAGCAGTAGAAATAGTAAAATAATTGCATTCCAAGTGAGGGCAATAACTTTAGCAAAGGCATGAAGACAGGACTTAGATACATTTGACTATAAAACAGAGGATGGTGTAAAGAAAAATGTGTCCCAAACACTCTCTAGAACAGAACTTTTGCATAATATTTTTATAAACTCCTTCCGGGAAAAAATTAACATTCCTGGTAATCCATTTTGGATGAATTTTAACAAGTTTAAAAAAGCACTTTGGGAACGTAGTCATCTACCTACTCAGCTGTCAGTCAAGAGTCTAAAGATCTTTAACCAGGTATTCTTTTCTTGCTTACCTAACTGCTCTTTGCATCGGCTTCAGCCTCGTTCTTTCTCCCTGGCAACAAGACTGAAATAAAACTTTGACATGTTCTCATAGCGAAAATTTCTGAAGTTTTTTTTTTTTTTTTAACCAATGGAAAAATGAGTATGAACACATCCATTTAATCCTAAAAAAGGAGTATCAGGATCACAATTCTGCAGCATAAAGAAATGTTAACAAGAATTAAAAAATAATATACTCATATCTAGCCCTTCTTCTCTCACAATGTCTAAAAAATATTCAGCCTCCAGACCCTTTTATTATTCTCCTCAGGATAATGGGTAGAGAAAAGCTTCAGACTAGGAAAATGGAAAAAAGGTTAGGAACTTTTACTCTGGAAGGAAAGAGAAGTCTAGAAGAAGAAAAGAAATAAATCCAGAGAGCCCAAAAAAGGGAAAAGAAGTTAAGAATTAAGTGGTCTTGCTTTAGGGAAGGTATGTTTTGTTTGATAATACAACGACAACAAGTATGTTTGATAATCAAAGACAACATGTTGAAGAAAACCAACTTTGAGGAAGGCTGAGAGGGGAGGAAAGGCAGAAATGAGAAGGGAAGAATTTAAGATGGTTTGCTTGGTATTAGAAATATATTCCTAATAATAGTGAACGAACTGGTTGACAGTAGTTAACATTTTAAGTTTCAATTTCAAAAAGCGTCCAAAAGGCAAAGACAAATACATCTTAAACACATAGGAAATGTCAAGAAAGGTAAAATAATTGCCCTATCCTGTTACAGGAAAGCAGAGGAGGGTTGAAATAGGAACGAATATAAAAAGCCAAGATTTTATGACGATATACCACATAAACAAAATGAAAGATAAAAATCATATGATTATATCAATAGATGCAGAAAAAGGGTTTGACAAAATCCAGGATCCACTTATGATTAAAAACTCTCAGCAAAGTGGGAATAGAGGGAACATACCTCCACATAATAAAGCCCATATACGACAAACACACAACTAACATCATATTCAACAAGGAAAAGCTAAGTGCTCTCCTTAAGGTAAGGAACAAGACAAGGATGTTCACTTTCTCCACTTTTATTCAACATAGTATTGGAAGTCCTCGCCACAGCAATCACAAAAGAGAACTAAATGAAAGACATCCAAACTGGAAAGGAAAAAGTAAAACTGTCATTATTTGCAGATGACATGATTCTGTATAGAGAGAACCCTAAAGATTCCACAAAAAAACTATTAGAATATATGAATTCAGCAAAATTAATATTCAGTAATCAGTTACATTTTATACACCAATACAAACTATCAGAAAGGAAATTAAGAAAACAATCTTATTTATAACTGCATCAAAAAAATAAAATACCTAGGAATAAATTTAACCAAGGAAGTAAAAGACCTATATTTGGAAAACTGTAAGACACTGAAGAAAGAAACTGAAAAAGATACAAATAAATGGAGGCACATACCATGCTGATGGATAGGAAGAAATAACATCATAAAAATGTCCATACTACCCAAAGCAATCTATAGATTTAATGCAATCCCTACCAAAATACCAATGGCATTTTTCACAGAACTAGAACAACTAACTAATCTTAAAACTTACATGAAACCACAAAAGACTCCCAATAGCCACAGAAATCTTGAAAAAGAAGAACAAAGTTGGAGGTGTCATGCTACCTGATGTCAAATTATACTACAAGGCCATAATAATCAAAACAGCATGGTACTGGCATAAAAACAAATACATAGATCAATGAAACAGGATAGAGAGCCCAGAAATAAATCCATGCCTATATGGTCATTTAATCTATGACAAAAGAAGCAAGAATATACATTGGCATAAAGACAGTCTATTCAATAAATGGTGCTGAGAAAACTGGATAGATTCATTCGTAAAACTGAAACTGGGCCACCTTCTTACTCCATATGTAAGAATAAACTCAAAATGGATTCTAAAGGCTTAAATGTAAGACCCAAAACCATAAAACTCCTAGAAGAAAACACACGCAGTAAACTCTTAGACATCACCCTTAGTAATATATTTTCTGATCTGTCTCCTCGGGCAAAGGGAAAAAAATAAAAAAATAAAAAAATGGGACTACTTCAAATACTACAGTTTGTGCACAGCAAAGGAAATCACTAACAAAACAAAAAAACAGCCTACTGAATGGGAGAAAATATTCACCAATGGTACATCTGATAAGGGGTTAATATCCAAAATCTATAAAAAAAAACAACCTCATACGACTCAACACCAAAAAACAAACTATCCAATTGACAAATGGGCAGAGGACCTGAATAGACATTTCTCCAAAGAGGATATACAGATGGCCAATAAACATGAAAAGGTGCTCAATGTCACTAATTATCAGAAAAATTCAAATTAAAACCACAATGAGATATCATCTCATACCTGTCAGAATGGCTATCATCAATAAATCAACAAATAGCAAGTGTTAGCAAGGATGTGGAGAAAAGGGAACCTTCGTGCACTGTTGGTGGGACTGAGAATTGGTGCAGCCGCTATGGAAAATGGTTTGGAGGTTCCTGAAAAAATTAAAAATAGAGCTACCTTATGACCTAGCAATCCCAATTCTGGGTATTTATCCAAAGAAACACGAATTCAAAAAGATATATGCACCCTTATGTTCACTGCAGTGCTATTACAATAGCCAAGATATGGAAGCAACCAAAATGCCCAATAGATAAAGATGTGGTACAATATACAATGGAATATTACTCGGCCATAAAAAAGAATGAAATCTTACCATTTGCAACAAACAACATGTATGGACCTAAAGGGTATTATGCTAAGTGAAATAAGTCGGACTGAGAAAGACAAATATACTATATGACCTCACTTATATGTGGAACATAAAGAACAAATGAACAAAACAGAAACAAACTCATAGATACAGAGAACAAACTGATGGTTGCCAGAAGGGAGAGGGGTTGGGGAGCTGGGTGAAAAAGGTGAAGGGATTAAGAAACACAAATTGGTATTTACAAAATAGTCATGGGGATGTAAAGCACAGCACAGAGAATATAGTCAACAATGTTGCGATAGCTATGCACTCGTACAGTGCCTGGTGGGTACTAGACTAATCGGGGGACAACTGCATGAATTACATAAATATTACTATGCTGTATACTGACACTAATATAAAATAATACCACATGTCAACTGTAACTGAAAAAGTAAATAATTTAAAAAAAAAGATTTTTGTCTCATACATTGGCTCAGAGACTTGTACAAAATATGGCTATGACTTGAACATCAACAATATACGCCTCCACATTTGTTTTAGGATGTATGGCTGAAACTTAAAGTTTTTAAAAAATAAATCCATTTCTATATCTAATTTCTTGATATCTTTTGTGTGAAATAGTAAGCAAAATTAAATTTAAGTTTAAAATATAAACAGCGTGCCTGATGATGACTATAATACTTACGATGGTCGATCCTCAAGAATCAGGGCAGTGGTAGAAAGCGGCTCAAATTCAAAATTCTTACGTCTTGAAGACTGAGGTTGTGGTCTACAGGTCCTACCTGTTCGTGCTTCGTATTCCTAGAGTAGATAAAAATGTACTTTATGCAGAGACCTTTCTAATTTTCAGTTTGTATTACTAAATCTGTAACATTAGTATATTATGCTATAAAAGGGACATATACAATTCATACATTAATCTGGTAAAAATATCAGGCAGACCAAAAAAAAGTAACTTTTTCCCCTGAAGGAAATTAAATTATATATTGCGTATAAAGTGTCAAAGTATATTAAGAGAGGGGAACATAAAGTACCAGCTATGCAAGTCCAGCTTTGAACAATCTACAAGTAGATAAGCCTACTTTCTAAACTTTCATCCCGATCAATGATGGAGATGTTGACAAAATAATCCCATTGTAATGCTTTGAAGATCTCTTTCAAGGGTGACATTGAACCTCTAATCAAATGTTGGTTTTGAATTCCAACCTACTTTGAATCTAACTACTATAAATCTACCTACTTACTCTAAATTTAAACAATTCACCAGCATATCCAAAAATATGGCCAAAGACAGCAAAATACTTCACTAAAATTAAGACACTGTTACTACAGTAGTGCTCTCTTATCTGTGGTTTCACTTTCTGTGGTTTAAGTTACTCACCATCAAACGCAGACCAAAAAAACGTTAAATGGAAAATTCCAGAAAGAAACAATTTACAAGAACACAGTTTTGAATAGCATGCTGAAATCTTGCACCATCCCAGTGGGACAGCAATCCCCCCTTTTAGTTTCTTAGCAGTCCTATAGGTTATCAGTAGCAGTCTCTTAGTATTCTTCTAGGTTATCATATGGGTGTGCTTGTGTTCAAGTAACCCTTATCAAGTCAATAGCAGCCTAAGGCTATGTCACAATGCCTCCGTCATTTGCCTCACTCCATCTCATCAGTAGGCATTGTATCATCTCACATCATCACAAGAAGGGTATGTACAGTATAATAAGATATCTTGAGAGAGAGAAACCACATTCACATAACTTTTATTATAGTATATTGTTGCAATTGTTCTATTTTATTATAAATTATTATTGTTAATCTCTTATCGTGCCTAACTTATAAATTAAACTTGATCATTGGTATGTATGTATAGGAATAAACATAGTATATGTAGAGTTCTGTACTATCCATGATTTCAGACATACACTGGGCATCTTGGAACATATCACCCGTGGAATTACTGTGCAGTATTTTTTTAATTCATCTGAACTGATAATCCTATTAAAAGAAATGAAGTTAATTTGATATATGTTCTTGGTGGACACTTTTAAATTTCTACAATTGAGCATATCTTCATAAATGTTCACAAACTTCCACTAAAATTTATTTCTAGAAATTTGCCAACGATCATTAATTAACAAGATTACTGACTTGGAATTTCCAGAAACCACATTTTCCCTTTATAAAAAAAAAAAAAAAAAAATCAAGCCAGTGTTTGCTCTTTACAACGTAGCACATGTATTTTTCATGAAATTATAAAAGATTCTCATTGATTTCATGAGATCTGCAAGCCCTTGGCAACTAGAAAAGACACTAATTTAAATGAAGAAAATTCAATGTACTGAAAGTCGATTGTTTTCACTTACGGCTATTTTCCTATCATTGCCTATAGTTCTTTTTATATTATTTGATTTTCCAACTCAAAAACGATTTCTCCCTACTAAATCAGACAGTTGTAAAATATGAACTGATGGTTCCATCCCTCTTAAAAAATTTGATGATCTTGTTGAAGCTTAATCTGATGTGAGATATTACTTTAAAAAAATAATTTATGTTGTCTTAAGCATTTTCTGACTTCAGCTTACTTTATGGGTCCTGCTGCTGTTTATAAAGGTTTGTACTGTCATTTTATACTTGTCTTCAGTTCTGCATCTCTTCTTCCACCTACGTCTCTCTTAATCTGAGAGTTCCTTTGTTTGCAAACTGCACTGAATTTTTAGAGGTTTTTTTCTCGTATTTCATAGAACTGTGTACACTCATTTTTAACTTTCATCCCAAAGAATTGTACAGCCTTTCAGAGTCAAAAGCCATTTTGACTGGGTCACTCATTTCTTTTTCTTTTGCAAATTTTCTTTTCTAACAACTAGGACATATATGTAATTATGATCCATGTTTCTTCATTTCAAACTCAAGTGTAACATATCTCCTTTTCTGGTAACGTTTTTCTTATTAAAAATCTTAGATACCATATATATGGAGTTAAAAATGAGCATACACAGTTCTATATATAATATGAGAAAGAAGCCTCTAAAAATTCAATGCATTTATACAAACGAACTCTCAGATATATATGTGAGGTTTGTTATCATTTAAATGGTACTGTTTTCCTACAGTGTGACCTGATCTCTGTGCCAGACAGAATACAGTAAGTATTATGCAATAAAGCATTCTCCATGCCAAAAAACAAACAAACAAAAAAGCTAGTGTATAAATAGCAAAATAAAACTTCTAAGTCAATGTAACATCTCGTATTTATTGACACAACATACCATATGCACTGTTTTAAACATTTAACTCATTTAATCCTTGAAACAACCCTGTGAGACACCAAACTCACAGTAGAAGAAACTGATCTTGCCATCTGCAGCAGCATGGATGGACCTGGAGGGTATTGTGCTGAGTGGAGTGTCAGAGAAAGATGCAATGTGATTTTGCTTACATATGGAATCTAAAGAACAAAGTAAACAAAATAGAAACAAACTCATAGATACAGAGAATATTTTGATGGTTGCCAGATGGGAGGGGAATTGGAGGTGGGTGAAAAACGGGAAGGGATTAAGAAGTACAAACTGGTTGTTACACAGCTGTCATGGGGATGTAGGGTATAGCACAGAAATATAGTCAATAATATTGTAATAACTATGTATGGTGTCAGATGGGTACTTGATTTATGGAAGTGATAGATGGAAGAGGGGTTGGGGGCAGGGTGAAAAAGGTGAAGGATTAAGAAGCATAAACTGGTAGTTATAAAATAGTCACAGGGATATAAAGTACAGCATAGGGAATATAGTCAGTAATATCTTAATAACTATGTATGATGTCAGGTGGATATTAGACTAGTCAGGGTGATCACTTCTTAAATTATATAAATGTCTAACCACTATGCTGTACACCTGAAATTAATATATAATAAAACTGAATGTCAAAATAAATAAAGTCTAAAAAAAAAGAAGAAACTGAGGCACAAAAACCATTTGTTGAAGGTCATGAATGTCAGGCAGTGTAGCTCCAGAGCCTGACCTTTTAATAGCTACATATTATCTTACTATGGTAACAGTCAAGTAGCTAGCTATGACAATTTAAAAGAATGAGATAGATAAAATCATCCAATGAGAGGCTAATGGGTAGATCAGGACGACAATATACTTCAATCAGTGATCCATCTAAACATCACATGAAAAGACCACCAAATAGTACGTTTCCCATTATGTTGCAACACAAAAGAACATGTACCATTCTTGAAAGATTCTTGCCAAAAGAAAAACCAAACTGAAATATGATTAAGCCTCTAGAATTGTGCTATCCAATATGGTAGTCAAAAGAAGTGATGCCAAATAAGTCACATATGTTTAAATATAACGAGAAAAGTATCAAGAAATCAGAACTATTAAGAGGTTCTCCTCTAGAGGGCTGGACTAGGAACAAGGGGCACTAGTTTTACTTATTTAGTATTATTAATTATTCAGTATTATTCAGTATTAATAAATTCAGTATTGTTTGACTTCTTACAAGAAATTGTTTGTAAGTGAGATCATTTATAGTCATGGTGGACTATTAACAAAGATTTTACTGAAGAGATGGAATCAGAATTGAGGCAAGAATGATGGGCATTAATTACACAGGCAGAGAGGATTGGAAAGAACAAGCGGTGGGGGGACAGGCGGGGGCAAGCAACGGCAAGGATCAGGGAAAAAAATTAATCTCACTGAATATGAAAAAGGATAAGAAATAAGTTTTGAAAGGTGTATGCTAAATTATGGAGACTTTCACTGGCCAAATTATTTGGAATTCACAATGGAGAGCCACTGAAAGTTTGGATGAAACCTAGCTTTGATGAGAGTAATCTTTCATTAAAAATGAACTGAAAAAGTACACATTTAATATAAAAGGCACCATGAAATGAGGCACCTAAACATCATTTTATCTACTTTACGAATAAGCTTTATACAGAATTGTCACTTAAATATTTTTCCCATGAGAAAAAAGTTGTATTCTAGCATGTCCCCTCACAGATCCTTAGCATAAAAATGCTTTAAGTTTCTAGAGGGTAATATTTTAGAAAGCTTTAAAAACATGGTATCAATCCATCCTTATCTGAAAAAGTATAGATGTATATACCCTGAATGACTCAAATATTTGCTGAATAAATTAAAGATGCTATTCTAATATAATTAAAATTGCAAATTATATTAGAAATAGTAAAATATTAAATATCACTACTTCCTAAATTGATCACAAGGCGATATCCTATTTATTAGTTAGGATGTCTATTATAACAAAAAACCCAATTCAAATTGGTTTGGGCAAATTTATCAGATCACAAGACTAAATATTCCACACACTTAGCTAATTTTGGACTCTGTTTGACCAAGAGGTTCGTAACATCAGTCAGAGGCCCCACTCTCAGCCACTCTCTCAGCTATGTCCTTCTTCATGTGTGGGCTTCATCAAGAGCAGGGGTGTCCAAAGGGCGGCCCGCGGGCCAACTGCGGTCCGCAATCCATTGTTAATTGGCCCGCAGCAAATTCCAAAAATATATTTAGTTTACTTAACTAAACCAGATGAAGCAATACGTACTTCACCTCGAGTGAGTGGCCCGGCTGTTTGTGTATTTTACCGCATATGGTCCTTGGTGAAAAACGTTGAAAAAAGTTTGGACGCCCCTAATCTAGAGGCTAGCTTGCTGCTCAGAGAAAGGACTGCAACAATGCCAATTGTCACAATTATGTATTATAGTTTTCAAAGATCCTCCAGTTGCTCTTCAGTAATTCCCACGAGAAAGAAAGCATCCTTTCAGGAAGGTCCCAGTAAATATCCCATCCCACAAGCAATCACAATGACCTGAGAAATAAGTTTTATGGACGACTTAAAGTCAATCAGGGCCTATCTCTGCAGCTGAAGCGAATCACATGACTCTTTAACTCTTGAGTCCACGGCAGTAGAGAGAGATATTAGTACTCAAGTTATTGAGAAGTAGCTCAAATACATAAGAATTCATTTAAAAATATAACCAAATAATATCTCATGAGTGAAATTCCTGAAGACATTTTCATTTTCAATCCATATGTAACATGTCATAAACCCCCCATGTTTCTTCTACAGAAGTTTATGAACTAAATATTGATAATTTCATAAGTTTTAAAGAAACTTTACAATGTTAAAAAGCAACTAGAAAAATCATAGTCCAAGGAAATCAGTAAATAATGCTATCTATAGTACACTCACTGTTTGAAAATACCATATCAATATGCTTCACTTTCTGCCAACGAAGTTCAGTTTTAACTGATCTGTTTTATGAGTAGTTGGGAGCTAGTTACCTGCCAAATGTAAAATAAGAAGCATTTAGTTTTTGTTTTAACATATTAATTGTATTTCTATGGGATGCTGTAATGAAGCCTGTTTATTTTTTTTAATTTAATGTATTCTTCATTTTCTACTCAAAATATTCTACCCTAGGAAATATGTTTACTTTATTGGTGTAACTAGAATAGTTGATAAAACCACTGCTAGGGGCAGGCCGACAAATATCTGTAGGATACTTTATTCTAGCTACTGTAAGAAAATTTGGGGGTGGCCCGTTAGCTCAGTTGTTAAAGCATGGCGCTCTTAACAACAAGGCTGCTGGTTCAATCCTCACATGGGCCACTGTGAGCTGCGCCCTCCACAACTAGACTGAAATAAGTACTTGACTTGGAGCTGATGGGTCCTGGAAAAATACACTAAAAATAAACAAAAGTTTAAAAAAGGATTTGAATCAAATTGGCACTTAATTCTAAGCCTGATCAAAAGATGGTAGGCAAGTGTTGGCATCTCCAAGAGCATAAAGTAGAAAAAATGACTTATAATACTAAGGAAAAACATCTTTTCCCTATATACACATAAAGGGAAAAGATGTTTATCCTCAAAATAATCTCTCAAAAAAGGAGGAAGCACATTTGCTTAACTACATCTCTCATAAATACGGGTGCTTTTTCTCTATTAATTTTGACACAGCAAAGCAGTATTTGGAGAAGATACATTATCTGGAAATTATCTCAATCAGTGCTATAGTTTGAAAGGTCACTTTTTGATCATTGAGGTTTTTCTGTTGTTTGTTGTTAAATTGGGAGTGGGAGAGGAAGAAACTGAACACAAAGTAAGTAAGGGTTCCCAGAGATATAACCATCCAATTGCAAACTGTCATAAAGAGACTTAAACATTAACTAAAAAAACATCATAGTAAGAGACTACGTTGTAGAGATGATAATTTAATACCTATAGGACAAATGAAAGAAAAAATATAATGCATTTGGAAATTTGTGGCTTGAGATGAAACTTCTCATAACAAGATAATACATAGAATTAAAAAGCACTGTATCTCCTGCAACTCGGACAAAAGTGAAAATGATGTGCTGGGGGTTAAAAACTACAAAACTGGTCACAGTAATAATGAACAGATTGATGTCAATGATGTATGCATATAGTTTTGAATAAATAAGCAACAATTTTCAATAAAAAGGCACTTTCTGAATATATATATATGTGTTGACTAAAAAATTCTTCAGAAAGATAGGGCAAATTCCCACTTGGTGGACTGGGTAATTCATACCAACTTACTTGCTGAAAAAAACCTCTGTGATCCCTGACAAAGGGGAAACAAGGTGAGCCTAACGATCACTCACTGTTGTGCATGGAGGCAACTCTAGAAATCAGTACAGGAAGGGGGGACTCAAAGAAAGCCTGGCTGTTAGTTTGGAAAGGCCAAATGGGGGGGGGGGGCAGAATTTGTGGGCCAGAGTAGCAGAAAAGAAAGCACTCCATTGAGAAAGAGCTCCAGAAATCTGCATAGGAGTTCTCTTGAGTCTTTAGCTGAATACTAATCTCCACATGTGCAAGGCAAAACACTACAAAGCGGTACAAAAAACAACTTCTAGGGAAAAAACAATTGCTGGAGAGTAGTAAGCAAAAACAGTTCCCAGAACTCACTCAGGGCTGAGAAGTATTCACATTCCCACAAACCATAATGGAAAGTCATCACCAAATACACAGGACATTTAGGAAATACCTGAATATTCAGACTCATCTGAAATTGTGCCAAGACAGAAGATAATCTTTAAAATGCTGAAAGAAAAAAATGCAGGGAAAAAACCCTGCTGACTTGGAATCCTATGCAAAGAAAAAATAGCTTTCAAAAATGAAAGCACAATAAAAATTGTTTTCAACTAAACAAAAACCAAATCTGTTGTCAGTAGACCTGCACTATAAGGTATTTTAAAGGAAAATTTTCAGGGAGAAAGAATATATCACATGAAAACATGAATCTACACGAAGAAATGAAAAGCATCAAAAATAGTAAATATGGATAAATATAAAAAACATTTTAGAAAACACAAAAATAAAAGACAAAAATATAAAAGTCATTTTTAAAAATTTTAAAGGATATCTGACGACCTAAAGTAAAAATAATACCAATGTATTGAGAGAATTACAATACCAAAATCGGAAGGGAGAGAATGGCAGTACACAATTGTAAGGTTATTACATTGCAAAGTGGTATAACACTGAGGGTAGATTGTGATCAATTAAAGATAAATACATAAGCCCTACAGCAGTGGTTCTCAACAGTGTCCCAGAGATGCTTTCATGGAGTCTGCAAATTCAAAATTATACTCATAATAGTGCTAATAGTTTGTCAACATTAGCCTTAATGGTGCTAAAGCAATGTTGAATAAAACTGCTGGTGCTCTAGCACAAATCAGAGTAATGACATCAAAATATACTGCTAATCACTGCATTCTTTGTGACTGCATTCTATGTGTTCACAATTTAAAAAGGAGGGGAGGCAGTTTCACTTAAGAATGTCTACGATGAGGTGCCAGCCCGGTGGCTCAGGCGGTTGGAACTCTGAGCTCCTAACGCCGAAGACTGCTGGTTCGATTCCCACATGGACCAGTGGGCTCTCAACCACAAGGTTGCCGGTTCGACTCCATCATGGGATGGTGGACTGTGCCCCCTGCAACTGAACCTGGAGCTGAGCTACACCCTCCACAACTAAGATTGAAAGGACAACAACTTGACTTGGAAAAAGTCCTGGAAGTACACACTGTTCCCCAATAAAGTCCTGTTCCCCTTCCCCAATAAAATCTTTAAAAAAAAAAAAAGGGATATTGGTGGAAAAACTGGTAAAATCCAAATGAAGTTTGGAGTTTAGTTAATAGTAATATACCAGTGTTGGTTTCTTAGTTTTGATAAATGTCCAGAGTAGAAAGATGTTAACATCGGGATAAATGAGTGAAGAGTATAAAGGAACACTGTATTTTCTTTTCAAACTTTTTGTAAATCTCAAGTTATTACAGCAACTCTTTGAGGTCCTTAATAAAAAGTTCATTAAAACAAACAAAAAATGATGAAGTGAGCCAATGCTTTAAAGGAAAGCAACTGTAAGTAATTGTTGCCAATAATAAAAGTCAATCTTTCAAGTGAAAATTAAATTCTGCAAAACTTGTAAAAGCCACCATCAGTTCGACCATAAGTTTCTAATACTTAAATTTTTCACATGAAATCAGTGGTGACATTACTGAAAGTTTTTGATATTATATACTGAAATGTTACAAAATTTGGATGATGTGCATAATATGGTGAACCACTATTTTCCCAATGATCAATGCAAGATATTACAAAACCAGGTAAGGCTAAAAACATTCATTCGAAGTGCAAGATTTTAATATAGCAGTTATATGATTTCAGATTCCACAGTATTACTTACCTTTAAGAAACTACCACTTGATGAGTTTTGAAATGGTATCAAAGAAGAATATCCACAATTATCTGAAAAGTCTATTAAAATGTCTCCTCTTTACTCTCTACATACTATCTTTGTAAGGCCAGATATTCTTCACATACTTAAACTAAAACAATATATAGCAAGAAATTGAATGCAGTAGTAGATATGACAATCTAGCCTTCTATCATTAAGCCAAACATTAAGGAGATATGCAAAAATGTAAAACAATGCCACTCTTCCCACTGTTTTTTTAATAGTTCTTTAAATAAAGTGTTACTTATATTAACATGTAATGACTTGATTATTGTTATTTTTTAATGCATTAATAAATACTTAAACATTTCAGTTTTATTTGGGGGTTAGCAATGACTGATAATCACCATAAACAAAAACTCTTTGAGGTCCTTAATAACTACGAATTCAAAGGAGTTGTGAAACTAAAATGTTTGAGAACTGTTGACCAAGAGCAACCACTGAAAAGTGAAAACAAAGGTATATTTAATAAGCTAACAGTGGAGATAAAATGGAGTACTAAAAATACTAACTTAATCCAAAAGAAGGTGGGAAAAGAAAAAAAAACAAAACCAAGACCAGATGGGCCAATTTGAAAAGAAATAGGAAAAGGGTAAATTTAAACCAGTCCATATTAACAATGGCATTAAGTGACACTCCCTTTACAAAGCAGATCAGACTGCATCAAAAGACTCAAATGCTATATACAAGAAACCCATTTTAAATATAAAGACCAACAAAAAGTAACAAGATGAAAAACAGATACCATGCAAACACTAATGGAAAGTAAACTGCAGTGGCTAAATGAAAGTCAGACAAAAACTTCATAATAAGAATTATTACCAGAGCAAAAAAGATACGACATTTAATAGTAAAGAAGGCAATTCATCAAGACATAAAAACAAAGCTTCCAAACACATGGAGCAAAAGGAGAAAAAGCCAAATAGATTATGGTGGAGAATTTATTACTTCTCTGTAAGTAATTAATAAAACAAGTAGACAGAAAATCAGCAAACTTATACAAAACTTGAACAACACTATCATTTAACATAACCTAACTGACATTTACAAAACACGCACCCAACATCTGCAGAATACACAGTCTTTTCAAGAGCACCTGGCTCAAATGGGTTCCCTATTAAATTCTACCAACAGTTAAGGAAGAAATGATACCAATTTTCTATAATCTCTTTCAGAAAACAGAAGCAGAGGGAATACTTCCTAATTTAATCTCTGAGGCCAGCATTACCCTAATATCCAAATAGGCAAAGACATTACAAAAAAAAAAAACACTATAGACCAATATCTCATATGAACACAGATGCAAATAACCTCGATGAAATATGTTAGCAAGTTGAATCCAACAATGTATAAAAAGAATTATACCATGTGATCAAGGGGGATTTATCCCAGGTATGCAAGGCTGGCTCAACATGTGAAAATCAATTAATGTGATCCATCACATCAATCGGCTAAAGGAGAAAAATCACATGATCATATTAATAGACACAGAAAGAGCTTTTGACAAAATTCAATACCGATTTAGGACAAAAATTCTCACTAACTAGGAATAGAAGGGTACTTTCTCAACTTGATAAAGAACATCTACAAAAAACCTGTAGCTAATATCATATCTAATGGTGAAAAACTTGAAGCTCTCTTGCTTAGATCAAGAACAAGGCAGGGATGTGCCCTCCCACCACTGCTTGCTAACATCATATAAGAAATCCTAGATAATGCAATAAGACAAGAAAAGGAAATTAAAGGTATACTGACTGGGAAGGAAGAAATAAAACTGTCTTTGTTTACAGATGCCATGATCATCTATGTAGAAACTCTGAAAGAACAGACAAAAAAACTCCTGGAACTAATAAGCAATTATAGCAAGGTTGCAGGATACAAGGAAAATTAATTACTTTCCTATACACCATCAATGAACAAAATGGAATTTGAAATTTAAAACACATCAACATGCACATTAGCCTCCAAAGAATGAAATTCTTGAGTATAAGTCTAACAAAATGTGTACAAGATCTACATGAAGAAAACTATAAAATTCTAATGAAAGGTAGCAAAGAAGAACTAAATAAATGGAGAACTATTCCATGTTCCTGGATAGAAATAGTACTGCCAAGATGTCAGTTCTTCCCAACTTAATCTATAGATTCAACACAATCTCAACCAAAATCCCAGCAAGTTATTTTGTGGATATTGACAAAGTGACTCTAAAGTTTGTATGTAGAGGCAAAAGACCCAGAATAGCAAACAATATTGAAGGAAAAGAATAACATTGGAGGACCAATACTACCCGACTTCAAGGCTTACTATAAAGATACAGTAATCGAGACAGCATGGTATTGACAAAAGAATAGACAAATAGATCAATGGAACAGACAGCACTGAAATAGACCCACATAAATATAGTCAACTGATCTTTTGCAAAAGAGCAAAGGCAAAACAATGCAGCTAAGACAGTCTTTTCAACAAATGGTGATGAATAACAACATCCACATGCAGGAAAAAAAAATAAAGAATCTAAACACAGACCTTACACTCTTCATGAAAATTAACTCAACAGACCTAAACGTAAAACAGAAAACTATAAAACTCTTAGAAGATAGAAGAAAACCTAGGTGACCCTGGGTATGATGATAACTTTACTTAGATATAACACCAACGGCATGATTCATGAAATAAATAATTGAAAAGTAGGTCTTTATTAAAATTAAAAACTGCTCTGTGAAAGACCGTCAAGAGAATGAAAAGACAAGTCACAAACTGAGAGGAAATATTTGCAAGAGACATTTGATAAAAGACTGTTATAAAAATATACAGAGAACTCTTCAGTCTATTGAGTTGTTCTTACTGTTATAAGACAATGAACAACCCAATTAAAATATGGCAAAAGATCTGAAGAGACATCTCACTAAAGATACAAATGGCAAGTAAACATATGAAACATATGAAAAGATGTTCTGAACTTTGTATGTTAATAAGGAATTGCAAATTTAAACAATGAGATACCACTACATATCTATCACAATGGTCAAAATCCCAAATACTGACAACACCAAATGCTAGTGAGCATGTCAAACAACAGGAACTCTTCATTCACTGCTAGTGGGGATGCAAAATGGTACAGCCATTTTGGAAAACAGTTTGGCTGTTTCTTACCAAACTAAACATGCTATTATCATACAATCCAGCAGTCAGGATCCTTGGTATTTACCCAAATGAAATGAAAACTTATATCCATGAGAAAACCTGCACACAGATATTTATAACAGATTTATTCATTATTGCCATAACTTGGAAGCAACCAAGATGTACTTCAGGATGTGAATGGATAAACAAACTATGGTACATCCAGACAATAAAATATTATTCAACACTAACTAAAAAGAAATGAGCTTTAGGGTTTGCCGGTCAGCTCAGTTGGTTAGAATGTGGTGCTGGCAGCACCAAGGTTGCCGGTTCGATCCCCGCATGGACCACTGTGAGCTGCGCCCTCCTTGAAAACAACAACAAAACAAAACAATGAGCTTTCAAGCCATAAAAGACAAGAAGGAAACTGAAATGTGTATTGCAAAGTGAAAGAAGCCAATCTGAAAAGGCTGCATACTGTTTAATTCTAACTATATGACATTCTGAAAAAGGTAAGACTATGGATCCAGTAAAAAGATAACTGGTTGCGAGGGATTAGGGGGGTAGAGAAGGATGAACAGCAGAACAGAAAGGATTTTTAGGGGAATGAAATTATTCTGTATGATACTATAATGGGGGATACATGTCATTCATTATATATTTGTCCAGACTCATAGGATGTACAGCACAAAGAGTGAACCCCGAATGTAAATTTTGGACTTTCGGTGAGGATGATGTGTCATTGACTGTAACAAATGCACCACACTGTGGTGCAGGATGTCAACAGTGGAGGACGTTGTGCGTATGTGGGGATAAGGGGTGTATAGAAACTCTCTGTACCTTCTGCTGAATTTTGCTGTGAATCCAGAACTGCTCTAAAAAATAAAGTTTATTAATTTAAAAACACATATGCAAATTAAATCCAACATACAAAATGGACAATACATAACTGTGACTAACTGGAGTTTATCTCAGGAATGCGAAGTTGGTTTTAACACTTTTACAACTTAATAAGAAAAATGGCCAAAACAGACTGCATCTGAGTTTTGCCTCTTCTGGATGGATGAAAAACTAGACAACTAGCGTCACCAGGCACCTAAGAGACATAAATTCAAATCTCTGAAGGATGGCATCACCTAGCCTTCAAATTGTTTTCTATATATGATGTTTCAAATATTATATCCAGCACCCAACAAAGATAACTAGGCACATACAGGGATAAAACAGCATCTGCTAATAAAATCTAGCAGTAATAATATTCAATACAAACAGACCTATAAATTTCCAGACATTGGAATTATCAGACAGGCTAAGAAACAACTATAAGGCCAAGCTTGGAATTTCAGCAGGAAACTATAAACCGTAAAAAGTGATACAGCAAATTTGAAAAAGAACCAACTAGAAACAAGAATTGAAAAACACAAAATTGACATTAAGACTCAATGTATGTGGCCAAAGGATCTGTATCCTTAACATGTCCTAGGTAATCCACGATGTTTGGGAACCAGAATCATAGACTATTACAACAAATCTTAAGGTTCTCATTTGCAATTTTCTAATTTAGCTTCTATAATGCCTCCAAAATTACTTTCCTAATACATGAATTTGGTGTCTGAGTACCTTATTTTACAGTTTTTTTTATAAAACCCAACTCTACCCTTGTGGCTAATGACCCATCACCATCTACCCTACAGTCAATATACTGGCCTACTAAACAAGTCTTGTGCATTCTTGGATTGCTCATTCAATTTCTTCTTTCTGGAATGACTTTCCCCATCTTGTCTACTGGTGAACTCATGCTAGTACACTTCAGAACATACCTCACATGTCATATCTGAGAAGAATTAATAACTCATCTGTACTCTCATACTTTGTTCACAACTCAACTATAGTACTTACCACATTAGATTAAAATTATGTATGAACCTCTCCGCCTCCCCTTCTCTCTCTCTCTCACACACTCACATGCATAAACACACACACACACACACACACACACACACACACACGGAAATAATTCAAAGGCGAGGACGCATTTATTTATATTCCAAGAACCATGACTATTGTATCATACACAATAAATGTATGTTGAATAAAGCACACATTCATTGAAATGAAAGCCAGACAATCTTAGAGAAGAATCTAGAAGTATTCAAAAATTTTGTCCTTCAATTTCTGCTAGAGAAAAGGCTTCGAGTTTGCTAACATGAATTCATGCAATAAGTTGGTGGCAGAATGATATTCTACTATGAGTATACTCCGATGCCTTGGGCTCTGCAGATAAAGGGATCTACCAGAAAGGTATACTAGGAGGGCAATGTGAGAAAAGATCAGACTATGGATTCAAAGGGAAGATGCCAGGAGTTTTTAATAGCTTCTTAAAGTAAAATATGGGAACTGGGGATAGTGAAGAATAGAATAGGAGCTTCTCTTCCAAAGAATATGAAAACCAAAATAGCGTGGGGGCGGGGGGAGAGGGAGAGAGGGAGAGAGGGAGAGAAGGAGAGAGGGAGAGAGGGAGAGAGGGAGAGAGGGAGAGAGGGAGAGAGAGAGAGAGAGAGAGAGAGAGAGAGAGAGAGAGACCTGACTTTTAGATTCAGTGGACAGTAAACACTTCTCCTAAAGGGGTTAATGTTAAACCCACAATCAGTAAGTAAACCTTCATGTTTCTATATGCTGTGAACAGTTTATAGAGAGCCAGATTAATTTCAGAAATGAAAGAAGATGCCCATGTGGACATCTTTACCATCTCAAGACCGTTTCTGCTCAAGATAAAGAGGCTCTCTTACACAACTTGATCCAAGAGCCATGGAAACCATCATGCTTGAAGTAGAGAAGGTTAAGATGAGTCTAATGCCATTACTAATCCTAAATTTTATTCCAGAATCTGTGAATTAGGAGAGATAAAAACCCATCCCATAATTCAAGCTTAATTGAAACCTTGGGGAAAAACATTTCATCACCCTCTGGCATATTGGGGTGCTTTAGTAATTAGTAAACTTTATGTTGGCAAAGTTATTAGCACAATTTTGTTTAGCCTAATTTGAAGCCTAACATAATATACAAGTCTGACACAAAGATAAAATGAATACAACTTTTAATATAACTTTGATACTCAAACTGTATTTATGGAATCAAATAACGAGCAGTCAGAGTATTTTCAAACTGCAACCCATTTCTAAGTTTGTCTCTGATCACAGGAAAAAGTGTCCCCCCAAATCCTACCCAGCTCAATTTGATAACTTTTTGTTTTCATTCTTTCAGTTTTCTTTAGCTAAGCTTCTCTCTTCAGGCTCATTCCTCTTCCCTCTCCCAGAAGCTCAGGCCCAGAGCTCAGGCATAGGGCCCTCAATCTTCAGACCACACAGATTAACTTACAAAATCAATTTAGTCTCACATAGGAAAAATATAATAATTTATCATTAACTATAAATAAAGAAGACACATGCATCTGGAAAAGGAGTTACTCACTACCTTTTCAAGGTGACAATACATTAGGTAAATACAGATGAAAATAAAACATGCGAGGGTGTTAACAATTTTAAAGACTTTTCAAAAATAAATTCTGAACATAGTCCAGCCCCTCCACAATTTAACAATGAAGGAGGTAGTTAATTTTTGCAGTACTCACCAAAGGTATCTATATTTAAGCATAATTAAAGCAAATGAAATGTTCTCACATGTTTTAATGCTACACATACTAATAAAGTTAGTAATAAAAAAATTAAGCTCTAACACTTTCAAAATGTTGTATATTTAGCTATCGCTCACAAAGCACATGTATTCTAGTCCTTTCCATGTTATTATTCCTGCAATAAAAAATTTCAAAAGCAAAGGCTTAAACTGAGGAGAGTGACCTATTCTACTTTTAGACAATTTGAAGTGCTGAGATAAAAGAAATCAGTAATTGTTTTAAAACTTTCTTTCTTGCCTGTCAAAAGTTATGTGAAAGTGATTCAACCACTCAATGAAAACTTCACTCAGAAAAAAGCATGAGCGATGAAAAGCCTGAAAACTTATCTATGTACTACAAACTCATTTTCTCATTCAAGATGCCAAGATAAAAACAGTGCCTAGCAAAAAAAGATTATTTTCTACTAAAAGATTGTCAGTTTGACATAACTAGGATATATTCAATCTAATATGCAATTATACATAATATGGCTCATTTGTAATCATTCTCACTTGCAGTTTGGAGGTCATAAGACAAACTATGTAGCTCCATTCCAGCTTCGGCCTTAATTTAGAAAAACAAAAACTTAGGTCAATTGACCTACAATATAACTGAAATACTATTGATAATTAATAGATGCAATTTTTAACATGGCTCACCAACTGGTTCAAAAGGCCACAAGCAGGAATTTCACACCTGCAAGAGAACACATGTGATAATCTTCATAAAATAATAATATGAATATGCATGTGATTTGGGAATTGTCGAATTAAATGTCAAACTTGAATCAGTTTCACCTTGCTCTTCTCCTAATATGATTTTTATGGTTCTTATTGTTAACATGGAGAGCACTAATATTGATCAGACCCTAAAAAAATTTACTATAAGAGTCAAATAAAAAAAAAATTTAACCTACAATTAATTACCTTTCCCTTATGAACTTCATGTATCTCTGAAAAGTTATAGGTGTAAAACATGTAAAGTTAAGTAAGGCAAAACAAAAAATACACATACACATATAAACGGTGGCATTTTGTTTTTGAAAAAATATATAGAAAAATATATGTAACGATATATATGTAAAAATAATAAAAGCGTAAAAATAATTACGTTTTCCACACAAAAAGAAAAATTTTAAGGCCTAAGAATGTGGAGGTAAAGTAAAATGAGACATATCTTCCTATAATGTTTTATATTTTACAAACAGTATGTAACCTTGCTTTCCTATATAGTTACGTTATAATCTTATAGATGTCTTTCCACTAAAAAAAGAAAAATTCTGGGGCCGGCCTTATGGCTCAGGCGGTTGGAGCTCCGTGCTCCTAACTGTGAAGGCTGCCAGTTCGATTCCCACATGGGACAGTGGGCTCTCAACCACAAGGTTGCTGGTTCAACTGCTGGAGTCCCGCAAGGGATGATGGGCAGAGCCCCCTGCAACTAAGATTGAATACGGCACCTTGAGCTGAGCTTCCGCTGAGTTCCTGGATGGCTCAGTTGGCTGGAGCGCAGGCTCTCAACCACAAGGTTGCCGGTTCGACTCCTGCAAGGGATGGTGGGCTGTGCCCCCTGCAACTAAGATTGAACACGGCACCGTGAGCTGAGCTGCCACTGAGCTCCCGAATGGCTCAGTTGGTTGGAGCGCATCCTCTCAACCACAAGGTTGCCAGTTCGACTCCCGTAAGGGATGGTGGGCTGTGCCCCCTGCAACTAACAACAGCAACTGGACCTGGAGCTGAGCTGCGCCCTCCACAACTAAGACTGAAAGGACAACAACTTGAAGCTGAACGGCACCCTCCACAACTAAGATTGAAAGGACAATAACTTGACTTGGAGAAAAGGCCTGGAAGTACACACTAAGTTCCCCAATAAAGTCCTGTTCCCCTTCCCTAATTAAATCTTTAAAAAAAAATAAAAAAAAATTCTGGCCCAATAACATAATTTTACTCACACTTAAGAATATGTCAACTCCTTTCTCAATATCTGCTGTTAAAAAAATAATAATCCGGGGACGGCCCGGTGGCGCAGGAGGTTGGAGCTCCGTGCTCCTAACTCCGAAGGCTGCCGGTTCGATTCCCACATGGACCAAGGGGCTCTCAACCACAAGGTTGCCGGTTCAACTCCTGAACTCCCGCAAGGGATGGTGGGCTGTGCCCCCTGCAACTAGCAATAGCAACTGGACCTGGAGCTGAGCTGCGGCCTCCACAACTAAGACTGAAAGGACAACAACTTGAAGCTGAATGGCACCTTCCACAACTAAGATTGAAAGGACAACTTGACTTGGAAAAAAGTCCTGGAAGCACACACTGTTCCCCAATAAAGTCCTGTTCACCCTCCCCAATAAAATCTTTTAAAATAATAATGATAATAATAATCCTATGAAATAATACTGCTATTCTAAACTCCTAATAAATCTTACTGCTTTGCCACTCAGAAAGTAAGGCACCTTTACAAAGCTCAAAGGAATTTATTTTTCCTTAGTACTTTTTGTACTGTTCACTTTTTCAGGCAGTTTTACACTGGAATTACTAGCTACCTTCATTTTCTACAGCTTTAATATCTTAAGACCCTACCCTAAAACATGGCAGATGTGTCCTAACATTCTTCATGACTGGTAGTATCTTCATTTTTGATTTCTGATCCCAAACACCTAACAGCTACTTGAAAGGAGTATGTGGTAAAGGATACAGTTTTATATTCATAATGCTGTACAGAGTTTAAAAGTCAGGGTTGTGAAAACTTGTCTTCAGGTGGGAACAGAAACACAAAGTTGTAAATTTACTATTACTAATAAAAGATTATCAAGACCACCTTGAAAATGACAACTGCAGGGAAGAGGACAAATGGGGAGTAGAGAGCACACACAGAAATAAGAAAAGAGAAAGCAGAAAGGGAGTGGCAGAAATATGTCCTTATCTTGATGAGAGAGAGACATATTTTGAGGGTGGAAAAGGGTCAGAAGAACAATGACTTCACTATACATCACATCTCCCAGTATGCAAAAAGAACCATGAAAAAGGCACCAAAATACATACTAGTACCTCCACACAACTGGAAAGCTCAAAAATTAAATGCAGTATCTGGAAAAACCACCATCTATAAAAGGCCAGAGAGAAGGCTGCAGAGGACAGCAACTGTATTTCAACTCCACTCCTGCTTCCTATATGAAAATAAGAGTTGTTCTTTTCCTGACTAGGCATTAAATTTTCACACAATATATATAGAAAAACAGAGAGAATGTGGCTTTCTAAAAACAAAAAGAGCCGTTTAAAGGCATACAGCAAATCAATAAACAGATAATTATCCACCCAGTAATTTATTTAGACATCTATGGTAAAAAAACAAAAACAAAAAACGTTGCATAATGTTAGTTTACATAAAGATATTAAGGTATATGCACATGCATATTTAACGTCAACTACCATAAAATAGGAATACAAACCTTCAATAGCAAGACCACTGTTTTGCCTCTAGAGGGCGAACTTGGTCTTCTGGAAAACTCTAGATAAAAGAGGTTACTTTCAGACTTTACCCCAAAAAAGTTAAAATTTAAGATGTCGAGATAGCAAAGATTCCCGAACTTTCTTGGTTAACAGTGTCCTTAGTGTCTCAGTAATTTTTTTCATGGTGCCCCAATGCAAAACTTGTTTAATAAAAATACCTAATTGTTCTGTTTAATAATTACAGTAATTATGTCCAGTAATTTAATAGGATTCATGTCCTAACCATTGGTCGCCATCTGGAAAAACAATACACATAAATTGAAAGAAAAAGTTCTATTTCATTCTTAAATAGCATTCAATTACTAATTGTACAGTATGACTACTGTGCACCGTACAACTTCACAAAACTTGAAATCAGATTGGACACTATCACCCTCATTTCCTGTTCCACATTCTGATTTTTATCAAAGCAACCTCAGGAAAACCAGATTTACTAAGATATGCCACAGAAAAGAATACAGTGCCATTTAATGTTGAAATTGCATCCTACCGCAAGCTAACATCCGTATGCCAAAGAAGCCTATCCCTGCGTTTGCCATGGTTCCCCTGTGCATTGGCTGCAGCACATGGGGTGCCTGGGGACACACCTTGGAAATAAGCATAGTTTTAAGTTCCAGCAACTATTTACACTAGTCAATACTTCAATTACTTGTAAATAAAACTAACTAATAAAATTAACAAATGTTTTTAAAGATCTAAAAATTATTTTCTTATATTACTTGAGAAACCAATTTCTCTTTTGAGTAGTAAAAGGAACACTATTAAATGCTGGCTGTGTTAAATCTGATAAACTACAACAGGGAAGGAGAGAAATAGGAAATTGCTTATATATCTCCTGAGCAACAACTTAACTAAAAAATGCTACAAACTGATCCAGTCTCACTGCTTTCTAGTCTCACTGATTTCCTAGTACTGAGGAGCTATAAGTTCAGAAGTCAGAAGACCTAAAATTCTTAAGAACTTAATAATATAAATATTAATACAGATATTAAAAGGATTGGCTACTAAATTACTAGAAACATTATATACCCACCCATCTCACAAAGTCCTTGGTTAGGCAGAACACCGGAAAAGTAACAAAGAAAGAATTCAACCTCAAAATCTACTCAGTTTTTTCTTTTTACTATTTTGTAAGTTCACAACTACCTATATCCATAAAATCTGTGCCATCAGCAAACACTACCATATTCAATTAGAAGCATGTGACAGAGTAGTTAGCTAACAACAACAAAAACACTACTTAAGGAATAACTAGGAAACAAAAAATCAATGTTCTATTACTTTAAAGAATTTTCACAATCACAAAAGACATCCGAAACCGTGTCATGTTTTAAAAATATATATTCAAATTACCACAAATATCTATAATCCCCAAATTTTATATGTAGAAAAATACAAATGAAAGCAAAATATGGTTAATTATCAAGAAAAGAATATCTGAAAAGCTAAGACAAACCACATAGCTCTATTAGTACCTACCTGCTGAATAATTTTGGAAGTTTTCTGAAGATTCTCTCTGGGAGGCACTTTACCAAATAATTTCCAACCAGGAGCACTATGCACAACTGATTTGAGTTCCTTCGTCCTTTTTGGAAAAAGGTTTCTGAAACACAGAAAAGTTATATGAATTGTGTTTTTGGTAACCAGGGAAATACTTAATAATAATTTCTAAAGTATTTTTATTCCGAAGACAAAAAATACTTTCACATAAAACAATTTCTACTACTTATACTACTATTAGACAAACAAGAGTCAATGAAGTATACCTGGCTATATAGAAATAGGGGAAGAATCAACAGAGACATTAGAGAGATAAGCAAATTGGGAAGAAAATGACAGCTGTAAGTAAAATGTAAATATTTGCTTTTAATCAGCTACAAAGTAACTAGAATTAACTATCCAAGCACTTGACAATAAAAGTCAAGAATGTGAGAACAAAAAAGTTGAAGAGAACCTGTATAAAATATGTAAAGGATTAAGAAATACAATATTTTGTGAAAATACTATTTATTTTCAGTAATGTTATTGTTTGTAATAAAATGGTATCCACTGATCCTCCATTACTCTAATATATATATACATAAATTACATAGTTTTTTCTAGGACATGTACAAAAAAGCTTATTGCGAGAGTCAACATATAACTAAGGAAGAAAGTGTCTATCACTGAAAATCTAAAAAAAACCTACACACAGATCAAGGACTTTATCCATTATCTCCATGCCCATAACAACCAATCAAGATACAGACTTGGAACAGAAGCTTTCATACTAACAACTAGCTCTTGGGGTGGGGTGAGGAGTTCCAAAAGGAACAACCAGTTTGTTTGTTTTCCTAGAGCTACCACCAACTCGAATCACTGACCAGAATCAGATCTTTAAACACAACCTTAATTGTTTCAAATCCAAAAACCCATAAATGGCTTGTCTCCTTACAATGTACGAACAAGATTGTGCTAATAAGGGGGAAAAATGGCATTTCATTCTCTATATTAGAAATGCAAAGTTGCATATATAATTAATTAAAGCAGGGTAACCATAAACTAGAAGGAGATAAGCATTTTTTTTTTCAAATTCAGTAAAACACAGCTTCAAATAACATGACCTGGCTGAGAAAACAGACAAAGCAGCAGAACGAGGAGACCACAAGTGTAAGATGGTTATACTCAAGGAGAGTAATAACCATAGATCAGAAAATTCTCCATGTGCAGAGTTTTTTTCAAGGCACTTTTCTGGGGTGATTATGTCTTTGTACCTTTATCTATAATTAGATATTGTAATTCCTACCAAACACATTCTTATATGAAAAACTAGAGGCTATACACATTAATACTGTATATCAGAACTGTGTAAATTACAAAACTCTAAATCACAGCCAAAATGCCAAATATACATGAATCTTTCAGTCAAGACTGTTAGAAATGACCTTGCATCACAAGAAAACCTGTTAAGGCGTGTATGTGTTTCAGTGTAAAATTAATTTATAAGGATATTTTAGACTTCCAAAATTAAAGTCAAGGAATACTAACTTCTTAAACCAAACAAAAGTAGGTCTTTCAATGGATGTAGTTTCTGAAGAATCTTGCTATGACTGGCAGAGATAAAAAAGAAAAAAATAATAAATAAATAAGCTCCACAATAAAAAGTCTGGTTCCAATATGTATTACAGCACAATATTACAATCATAAGAAGTTTGGAAAAAAGTTTAAATTCTCATTAAATCGTCAAAAACAAAACAAAGCCCAACCCTTAAGCTTATATATCCAATAAACTTTAGTTACTATAAGACATTTCCATAAAAGAAATATGAGCCCACATTGTATCCAATTGCTAAGAAAGACCGTCAGATAATGTTCCACATTAATTTCTTATGCCACTAAGAAATTTTGGATTGGGTTTTCTGGTTATCTCCTGCCACGTAAACTATTTATAAATGCAGCTAAATGGCATAACATCTGCAATGAAAAGTAATTCTAAAATATCGTTACAAATACATGGAATTGTACTAAAACAGCATTACAGATCAAATAGGCTTCTACTAGTTAACCTAGGAACAGAACCACCACTTCATTAAATCTTAAAGGGAAAAAGACAATGAACGGTCTAAGTAGGCCAAAAATGTGTCATATGGTTGTTCTTCTCATGTACCATTCCTTGCCCCACCCCCAACCCCGTGTCAGGGACAGGTGAAATAGAGATCCCAGTGCAAATAAACGTGTGGGACTAGGTTCCTCTTCAATATCTTCTCAAACCAAAGATAGACAAACAGGCAGACAGACACACCACCACCACCACCACAAGCACCACCACCCACTTCCCTTTCTCCTATCCCCCAAGATATTTAAATTTCTTAAATTTAAATCAACACCAAAGGCTTAACAAAACAAACAAAATGTGTTGAAGAACCCACACACAAAAGAGAGGACAATTTTTTCTGCCTGCATTCTGGAGGTAGAGCTTGACTGTATGAATGAGATTTATATGGCAGTGCTGGGGAAAAGGGTCACTCTCATTCTGTCTTCTTCTAGTTTCAGGGGAGAGAAACTCCCAGCTTCTCTTGGCCCCCTTATTCATCTCTACCTGTGGGTTGAAATTTGGTGACAGACATTATTGCCTAACAGTAGAGAGAATTCAGCTTGTTCTGCTTTCCTAATATGAGGCTAAGTTTTCTCTGCACCCTCTGTCTCCCATCCTCACAGGAAAGACCTTCCTGTGCTAGTAACCAGCTGGATAAATTTGATTCAGGTGAAGTATGAGGAGGCCTAATGCAGCCAAAGGCATGTCTTTTGGTCCAGATTTCATCAGTATTAAAGCTGATGTTTTGAGGTCTCATTTGTCTGTGTCCTATGTCTTTTTTCTACTGATTCCAAACTCAGATTGGCTGATAAAGAGGGGTTATTTACTGGTTTTCCCTAAATCCCAACCATCAAGTTTTTGTGTTGAAGTGTCTTACTGCTTCAGATATGCTGGAAATATTAAAATCTATGTATTTTCTAGTTTGGGTTTATTTTTTCTTTCTGTGACACATTTTGTCAGTATATATTGAGAAAACGGAATGGCAATGATAATCCATCTTTCCCCCATTAAATTCATTCTCCACCCTAATCAACACTACGTTCACAAACACAACTATCTACACATACACAGAAACACAAACACACCCTCTTCCGTTCTCTCCACTAATTAGTGCCCACTCTTTTTAGCAAAAAGAAACTGAGAAAATCTCTTGCACCAGTTAAGTAACAGCACCAGTTGAGAACCAGCAGTTCAATGTTTCTATATTGCTGAAACATAAGAGGCACATCAAGAAATCACTGATGTGGGGATTAGAAGAGAAAGAAAAAAAGGCCCTAGCTTTCTCTCTTAGTGGCTTTTATAATAAAGGTTGACGAATGAATAACTCTTGCTTGTTAATACCTGTTAATACTTGCATCACATATCTGTGTCTATTTTCTTTTTTCCAAGATTTCTTTTACCACACAAAAAGAGTTACGTGATATAAGAGTCAAACCACTTGCCTACTATACCTTATAAAAGGACAAAGCTAACAAAAGGGGGCAAAATTTATTTACACCATGGAAATTCTCTGCTCGTGATTTCTAAAGGAGCAGAATCTCCAATGCTTGGTCCTTAACAACTAGCAAACCCACTTATAAACTGAGACAAAGCCAAATTCCATAGTTTCTCAAACTGGAATTTGACACTACAGAAAAGTGTGGCTGCCTAATTCTGAATCTTCTTACTGCCAACAATGTCAGCTTTAGCCAAAAATAGAGAAAATTCCTTGTTTTCGCCTAACGTTTACATCTGTATGACTATTTTAACTTTTTAGAGTCCTTAGATAAATTCTAATCATCACTTAAAGGGAGTTGTACATTAAAAGGGGGTTAAAATATTTTTACCGACAGGGAAAAAAACTAAACTTCAATCAAAATAGTAAAATCAATTCAAAAAATTACAAATCATGACCTTATCTTCAAACTGTCTCAGGAGAAGTTGGATTGCTGAAAACACATCAACTTCCCGGACTTTGTACTTTAAGCTCCCCAAAGTATAATAGAAGGCCAAAAAGAAAACATTATCTAGTGATCATGGAATGTCACAGTTGACTACATAATTAATTCAAAGAAGCACTGTCTCTTTAAAACCCAGTACTTTGGCTACCCTTGAGTATTTTGGATTAAAGATCGGGCATGAAGATTACTTACATTCTTTCCAAACCTCAATCATTTTTCAGTTGAAAAAGACTTTCAGCTGACTATACACACAAAAAAGTAATTTTTTTGCCAGATAACTTTTTTTTAATTTCAAGAATTTTCTTTTGCAGGTTGTTTCTGGATCCTGTCTTTGTCATTATTACAAATCCTAATTTTTTTTTTTTCAAATAGTGAATTTTTACTTAATACATACTGCTTAACTAACCTATTTTCATAGATCAGAACTATCAAAAAAGGACAGAACTCAGTATCATTTACTCACTCAGTATCATTGTCAAAAAACAGAATTTCAAGGCTGAAAATAAAGGTTTTATATATACATGTATATAAATAAAATCAATATACATATTGATATTTTTTAAAAGTATTTTAGAGCTACCAGGGACCTGAGGGAGCAGCCAGGTCAACGGTTCTTCATCAAGAATCAATGAACCTACATGAATGGGCTAGAGGGTCCATAAGCATCCTCAAACTATATGCACAATTTGAAGAAAACAGTGTGCTTATGAACAATTTTCTTGGGCAGCTGTCCAGCGCTTTCATCAACTTCTCCAAGAATTCAATGTGCCACCCCACCACCCCCAAGAAAGGTTCATGAGCCACTTCCCAAGGTCACATCACTAACAAGTATTCGAGCCACGTCTCTTGCACAGTTCCTTTTCTTTCTAATCACACTTATCTCTTTCATGTCCTCCAGAGAACAAGCAAGATGTAAGAGGTTCATAACGATCCGTTTTCTTACATCCTACACATTGCCAAAAGGCCTCTTGACATTCATTTAAACAGTTCAAAAATATAAATTATTTTCTTCTTCCTCCTGTGTTCGTATCAGCAAGTCACCTTATGGTATGTCTTACGTGTATTTATTATCGTAAGTTTCAGGCAATATCTTACTGATAGAGTTATTTTATTCTTTTGTGGCAGGGAGATAACAAAATTGAATATAATTAGGGAGAAAAGAAAAAAACTTATAGTCTCACTTTTGTACTGGATACTAATTACACACAATGTATCGAATGCTTCATAAAGAGAACCTCCATTGCTTTAAGCCCAATGTAGTATCTAAGACATTCCGAGGAAGATAGAAACCCCCAGAGGAAGAAAAAAGGAAGGGCATATGAAAGAACTTTTAGGAGAAAAACAAACAGTAAAAAGGAACATCAGCAAAATATGAGCAAAATACTCCAGTCACCAGGACATAAGCTATCTTTTAACCCTAAGAAGAAGTTGGGAAAGAAAGGCAAGATAATGACTGATGATGATGAATAAAACCAAACATGTGAATACTTTTCTATTTATGCCTCTTCTATAAATAAAACAGAAACTATGTTAGTGTTTTTGTTTACAATAAAATAGCTTCACATATATTTAATCTTCAGAATAGGTACACGAATAATAAAAATGTTCTGATTGTGGTAATAGTCGCACAACTCTGAATATACTAAAAACCACTGAACTGTACACTTTAAATGAATAAGTTGTATGGTATGTGAATTGTATCTCAATAAATCTGTTATTTTTTTAAGTGAAAAAAATCAACAGTGACACTATGTGGAAAGAAAAACAACAAAACCAAATGAGGTTTATCCCAGAAATGCAAGGCTCATTCAATATTCAAAAGTTAATCTATGTAATTCACTTATATTAATATTCTAAATGAGAAAAACCACATGATCAAATTAATTGATGCTTGTGACAATATCATAAATCCATTCCTAATTTTTAAAAAAATACACAGAAAACTAGAAGTAGTACAAAAGTTCCTTAGCCTAGTTAAGGGCATCTACCAAAAAACCTACAGCTAATATCATACTTAATCATGAAAGACCAAATGTTTTGGCGACTGGAAACAAGGTAAGGATTTCTACTTTTACCACTCCCATTCAAAATCATACCAAAAGTCCTAGCCAGTGCAATAAGGCAAGAAAAATAAGTCTTACAAATTGGAAGGGAAAAATATTAAATTTTCCCTATTTGCAAACATTAAAATCTAAACAATCCCATAGAACCCACACAAAAAAGCTCCTAGAACTAATATGTAAGGTTTATTAACAGAGCTACTAGACATAAGGCAAACAAAAATCAATCATATTTCTATATACTAGCAATGAATAATTAAAAACTGAAATTAAAAAAAATATATTATTTACAATAGCTCTAACAAATACTAAACATTTAGATATAAATCTAACAAAACATAAGCAGATGTGTATGCTAAAAACTTTGTATATAAAAGACTGATGAAGGAAATTAAAAAAAGACCAAAATAACTTGAGAGACACACTATATTCAAGGACTGGAAGACTCAACAAAGTAAGAATGTCAATTCTCCCCAAGTTAATTAACAAGGATTATCTGCAGATACAGACAAGCTATTAATAATTCTAAAATTGGTATGGAAAGGCAAAATAGCCAAAACAATTTTGAAAATTTATTTAGATGTTATCACTGTATTAGACTGTGAGCTCTCTGTTACCATTATATCCCTAGTACTGTGCTCGGACACATGAATGTAAGGCTGCTAACTTGGTGGGGGGGAGGCTACAGAGAAAAAAATTCACTTTTGTCTTCAAACTTAGTTGTCTTAGAATGAATTCTAGCTGCTATTACAAAATACCATATACTCGGTGGCTTATAAAGAATATGAATATATTTCTTACAGTCTGGAGGCTAGGAAGTCCAAAATCAAAGCAGTGGCAGATTCAGTGTCTGGTGAGAGCCCATTTCCTGGTTCATAGACCACCATCTTTTCACTGTGCCCTCACATGGCAGAAGGAGCCAGAGCACCCTCTGAGACCTCTTTTATAAGGGCACTAATCCCATTCCTGAGGGCTCCACCGTCATGATCTAAGCACCCGCCAAAGGCTCCACTTCCAAATACTACCACACTGGGGATTAGGTTTCAACATACAACTTTTGGGGCAACACATTCAGTCTACAGCATTAGTCTAATGAAGGAGTGCAGTCTGGTGAGCCATTACTTCTATGAAGCTCTCCCCTCTATAAGCCATTTCTTCTAGGAATCATTCTCTTCTGATACTTTTCACTTTGTACTTTATATGGTGATCTGAATGCTGCTTTATTAAATTATAAACGCACTGAGAACAGGATTTGTGTAACCTTCGCAATACCCTGCATATAAGGTATTTAAAACACTCATTAAATATTTTATTTTTTAAACACACACAATAAAAATTGGCTGTCTTTCTACTGGTGTACAGTTTTACAAGTTTTACCACACGTTTGGATTTGTGCAACCACCACCACAATCGAGGTATAGAACAGTTCTATCGCCCTCCAAAAAAACGCCATCATGTTATGTCTTGTAGTTATCCTCTCCCCTAACCCCTGTGAAGCACTGAAATGAGCCCGAAGAAGAACTTACAAGCCAGATTCAGTACCAGAGGAGTAAACCTTCCTTTCGCCATCTCATGCCCTGCTATTAGGTTGGTGCAAAAGTAATTGTGGTTTCTGCAATTATTTTTAACCTTTTAAACCGCAATTACTTTTGCACCAACCTAATACAATAGTCTCACATCATAGCACTTCAATTTATGTTTACAATGTGATCATCACTGGCTTTATTAGAAAAGTCTTATTCTAGCGCCTTCTTTTCCTGCTATATAGTCAGTGCTCAAATATGCTTGCTGAATGAACAAGAGAAGATTTAGACGTACAGAAGTTAGCAGGAAAGAATGACAGCTAACTCATTCTGCTTGAATAAACAACAACTACACACAGGAAAGAATAGAGCATTTCATTTCCTTCCCCAAATCCTCAACACTCCCTAATATCTATGGAAAAGTCTTAATTCCGTATCCTAGTATTAAAGGCTCGTCACAATTTGGACCCAAATTATATTTCCAACATCATTTCCTACTACTCTTTCTACAACTAGGAGAAAGATATGCAGCTTTAGCATCCTGCATCCCACTCCCCCTTCTCTGACAGTGCCTTTGCCCCAGCCCTACTGCAGCAATAGTCCCCAGTGGCCGTATTTGTACCTGATAGTACTGCCATCAGTGAGTGCTGATTAGACTGGAGTGCTGATGAAAAAGGGACAAATTCATACACAGGCTGAGACAATCAGATTTCCAGGGTTTTTAAATAGGAGACTTAAAGACTGAGTGAATCAAAGGATGGTAGATGTTTGAACTTTTGCAGGTGGAAACTTTATTGAACAACCAGGAGACAGTAGAGAGATGAGAAATAAAAAACAAGCATCTCCTGAAAGGCATAGAAACCTCTGTTCCAAGTTCTCTGTAGCCTGGGTATATTATTTTCTACCTTCAAAATGTCCACAAGATGCCCATTACATGCCCTACAATAAACCTTCCTTCATTTAAGGTAGCTGAAGCGGGCTTCTTTTCCTTATTACTAACGTAAACCCTAACATATAAGCCAAACTACTCTTTTTCACACATTCTGGACTTTCCTGCCTCTATTCTCTGGATAGCTACATACACATTATATTTCCCCTATTAAAGTAAAAACTAAGTTAGTTATACATACTTAAGACTGTAACACACCAAATTTAAAAGGTTTCTACTTTTGTCCATCAAATGATACTCTCCAGAAGGTATAAAGACAAACCATAGAATAGCAGAAAATACTTCCAAATTACGTATCTGATAAAGGTGTAGTATCTGGAATATATGAAAAACTCATATAATTCAACAACAAAAATACAAACAGCCCAATTAAAAATGGGCAAAGGACTTGAATAAACATTTCTCCAAAGACATAGAAATGGCCAACAAGCAGATGAAAAGATGCTCAACATCATCAGTCATTAGGGAAATTAAAATCAAAATCACAGTGAAATACTACTTCATGCTTACTAGGATGGCTGTAACTTAAAAAAGAATAAGTGTTGGAGAGGATGTGGAGAGAAACTGCAACCCTCAAAAAATTCCTGGTGGGAATATAAAATAGTGCAGTTGCTGTGGAAAATAGTTGGTGATTCCTCAATAAGTTAAACATAGAATTATATGATTCAACAATGTTACTCTTAGGCCTCATACCCAAAAGAACTGAAAAGAGGTGGTCAAATACAAACTTGTTCATGAATGTTCATGGCAAACTATTCATAACAACCAAAAGATAGAAAACAACCCAAATGTCTATCAACAGATTAGCAGATAAACAAAACTTACAATGGAAAATTATTCAGCCATCAAAAGTAATGAAGTACTACATACAACATGAATGAACTCTGAAAGCATTAAGTGAAAGAAGCTAGACACAAAAGGCCATATATTATATGATTTCACTGATATGAAATATCCAGAATAGACAAATCCATAGAGACAGGACACAGATTAGTTGCTAGGGGCTTGAGGAAGCTGAGGGAAGGGAAGTGACTGCTAACGGTATGGAGTTTCCTTTTTGTAGTGATGAAATGTTTTGGAACTAGACAGTAATAATGAGCATACAACACTGTGAATGTATTAAATGTTATTAACAGTAAATGTTATGTATGTATTTTACCGTAATAAAAAATTTTTGACAGGTTTCTAAAACTGACATTCCAAAGATCAATTTTAAAATATAGTCACCAGTTTAATTAACAGAGTAAACTCATGTCTTTCAGTAGGATTAAGTACGCCAAACCAAAAGCCATAGCTAAACCACACACATTTATAAAATAAGAACTATTTCAAGTAAATCCAATTTTTTTCTGGCTCTGTTTGGTATTAAATATATTAAATACAAAACTGAATTCCACTGGCTAAGGCTTTTTAAACAAAATACAAAAATGATTGCTCATATCAAAAGCTGCTTATTCTATATGAGCTGTTTTTAAGTTTTATCAAATGTAAAATACAGGTTAACATATAGAATTTATTAAAAATCTCAGTGATGGTAAACATGCACATATTTCATTTAGTATGGACTCATAAGAATGAATTAAATGACAGTATGTTTGCTATTAATAAAAGATCAAAGTATAAAAATAGAATGCAAGAAAAAGCTAGACACATCTAGTTCAACCGAAATTGATAGTAATTTGTTTTGCTACTTAGAAAAGACTAAAGAAAATATTTACTTCACAAATGGAAAAGTATAAAGGGTACTTACTTCAAAACTAGCAACAGCATCAAGGCAATACTTATAATACAAAGTCCAATACTTCTTTTACATTTACCATTGTCAGCTACTGATATTGTACTATGGATTTTACCACAATCTATATGTTAGTCCTTTAAATATGGACTATTTTGCAAACACACCGGAAACAAAAGAGTTTTAGGCTTTACCAAAATTAAATTGATTTAGCTAGGTCCACCTAAAGATGACCAAATTTAAGGGTGCCAGACCCAAGTCTCTGACTTTATTTATTCCTCTAAAAGAGTACCAGAGGTGAAATCATTTATGCCTGTTTGCACAAACTTCAACTATTTACATAATATGTCTATTTGCCTGGGATGAATCTATTACACCTAGGATATTTGGGTACTTATTACAGTTTATATACAACTGAACTTGCTTAGTTGGCTTCCTAATGAATTTCAGCTATGGTCCCCCTCTAAGGTTCAATTCTTCAGTCTGTCTTACATTGGCCCAACTGATTTCTCCCGCACAGAAACACCCCTCAAAGACAGGTACCAAACATACTTTGAGAAATGATACTATTAAAGTAATAAATAGAGTGCTTCCCAGACCATTTCAAAGGTTCCAATCATTTGACTATATAAGTTTGGTACCTTTAAAAAAGGTTTTAATCCAATAAGTCTTTGTGTTCTTATATATTAGGCAATATATCTCAAGGCAGAGACAAAAAAGCAAACAAGACATATTCCCTATCTCTAGGAAGTCTGCATCTTAGTAGAAGAGACACATACACAACAATTTTGGAAGTCTCAATACTTTGTCTTTACCTCATTCAATCCTCAAAAATGGCTGATGGGTATATACTGCCACCATCCATTTTTATGAAGCAATGCATTAAGTTGATGCAAAAAAAATTGCGGTTTTTGCAATTTTTAAACCTTTCAAACTGCAATTACTTTTGCACCGACCATATATAGAACTTGTGCATTGGATGTAAAGACTTGATTTCACAACTTTACACTCTCAGGGTTCTTCCTAAAGTTGTTTCCTTTCTGATCTATGACAGTAAAACAAGTAGTCTAACAGTTATTCTGGCTCTTTTCTCCCTCAACAAATTCCTTACAAAACATGGTAAACATAATTTTTCACATGACTCTCTTTCATATCATCCTGCTTCCTTCAAAACAAAAACTGGATTTAAAGTTTATCTCCATTAAAGCTTCACAAAAAGTCTACTGATATAAGCATATGTCACTCAATTTATTAGCTCTCCCTCTGACAGGGTTGAATTTAATGTTACTTCAATCAATTATCTGGAGATCATATTTTAATAGAGACTGACAAGCTCCCATAAACTACCACAAGTGTATCCAAGCCCCAGTTTCTCAAGTTTCAAATCATGTGCGATACTTTTACAAGAGTCACTATTCTAAAATGCAATTCAAAGCATGTTGCCCATGTTTTAAAAACCCATCAAGGGTCCTATGCACTGCCACCCCTCATGGAATCAATTCAAATTGCTTAGTTCTGTCACACAAACTCCTTTATCATTTAGTCCCAACCTTTTTAACTCCGTGTTTGACACTCTACCTCACCTGCTCTAAGGAAAGTCAAACTAGTGAGCATCTGCAGTCCCCAAAGTGCTGTGCTGTTTTGGTACAAATTCTGCACATGCCGCTGTGCGCCTGCACTGTCCTCAGTCTCATTCCAACCTAAACCTTCATTAATACAAGACCGAGCCTCCATGTTTAATCTCCATAAAGAGTGCTCTAACTTCCCAGCCCAAAGTCAATCACTCCACAGAGCTACTAATACATCCTGGGAGCTTCTTTTATAACACTAATCAGGTAATACTGTAAGTATTGATTTACATGACTCCCCCATCTTAACTTTATTAATATTCCATTTATCTAATTTCCTTAGTGCTTCATTTAAATAATAAAGCTCAGTAGCATTTGTGAATGAATAAATGGTAAGAAAATTGTAAACTAATTAATAAGAACTGTATATGCTTAGCTAGGAGGGCCCCAAAACTAAAAATCGTTCCGTGACAAGCTTTAAATTTCTGAAAGGAAAATATGTAAAAGAACTAACTTGTCCTTTGTGGCTCTAAAAAGCAAATTAGGACCAGAAACATTACAAAGAGATACACTGTGCTTCGACATAAAGAACCTTCTAACAATTAATAACCTCAATAGGCTGCCTTGAGGAAACTGAGTTCTTCTCAGTGAAAGATTTCAAGCAGAGGCTAAACAACATCTATCAGGGGCCTAAAAACTCTGTAAGAATAAAAAACCCAGAAATTTAGCTCTAGGGTTGTTGTTACTTTGTTTTCTTTTGTTGACATTTTGCTCACGTCTAACCTAGAAATAGTTCCTGAACTGATGACAGAACCTAAGACAGAACCTATGGTAGAACCTATCTGCCAGCAGCATAGTTGAAATCCTACTCTCCACTAAGGTTGTCTTTTTTTCTACACAGTGTTACAGTGTTTCCTTCGAATGGACAACTGAACGAAAACTAAAATTATATTTTGGTGGTCTTATATAAAAGCAAAACAATCTTCATGCCTCATTAAAACATTAGCTAGTTATTATTTTACTCAAGAAAGTTGCATAGCGGTTACCCTCTAAAAATGTTCTTTTATGCAGTAGAATTCTCAGCTATTAGTATGCCCAAAACTGAAAGTTACTCAATGTCCTACTACTCTTGACTGTATTATGTGCTTCTGGGAGTATGTCACAAAGATGGACATCATCCTCTGATTATACGTCAATTGTTGTGCCAGTTATATTATATAATAATTAGCTATCAAAAGTTTTATTAGTCTCTAGATAATAAATTTGGGTGCTCAAGACCCAATTCTGAATCGTAACAAATCCTTTATTTTATAAACAACACCCAAGAATTATCAATATCTTTAATTCTAGGTAGTACCAATGAAGCTAAAAAGTCAGTCCAAAAGGGATGGGGTGAAGTGTCAAGGGCCATTTAAACAAAAAAAGCAACTTAAATTTTATCACTTTTCAAAAACACAGAAACTACTTACTCAGTTGAAACCTTTTACTGATTTAAAACTTCAATAACTTATTTCAGAACTTTAATTTCCACACAGTATATCTTCCTGGTAATGAACAATTTTCTTCTCAGGGGTGAGAGAGATTTTAATTCTGTTTACTAGATTTACCACGTGCTTGTAGGAGAAATTCTCCTCTTAGCATTGGAACTCAAGTAAGAATACATTGTGTAAAACCATGTTGCATTTATTTTACCTTTTGATACATGTACTTTTAAATACTAATAACCTAAACTTTTAAGGCCTAAATTAAAGCTTATACATACAACCTGTCATTAAAAAATATTTCATTTGCACAATATAGCCTGTTAAGAGGCCATGAGGGGATGGAAACATTAGGGAAGAGGGAGAGGCACAGCAGATACCCTTTAAGGAAAGAAGTTGCCAGAAACATCCACAAAGGCATTGAAGTAAGCAGAGTAGGCAAATAAATATGGAGATAATCTGTGGTAATACTCTAAAGCGCACAGACCAAAGTACAGAGCTAACTTCCAGCTAACAATTATTCTCTCCAGCAATTTTTCTCTGTACAAACCTCTTCAAAATCTTTCTCTAAGTTTCTCCTGTCTCTAACCATACCTCCACACACCCTGCGATTTTATCTTCTTTCTTACCACCTTAACTGGAATAGAATGGAAACAAAGTATACATATTTAGTTGTATTTTATATTCCCAGTCCTACTTTTCAAAAGCAGATAATATGAGCATTTTCTGTTTTTCTAAAAAAAATTGAACTGTTGTAGTCAATAACTTTTCCTTGGGACAACAGAAAAGTATTTCCCCTACTTGATTAGAAAATGATCACAAACAATCTAGATCAGGGGTGTCCAAACTTTTTTCAAAGGTTTTCACCAAGGGCCATATGGAGTAAAATACACAAACAGCTAGGCCACTCACCCGAGGTAAAGTTCGTATTGCCTCACCTGGTTTATTTAAGTAAACTAAATATATTTTTGGAATTTGCTGCGGGCCAATTAAAAATGGATTGTGAACCGCAGTTGGCCCGCAGGCCGCAGTTTGGACATCCCTGGTCTAGATGAAAACCAGATTTGGAAATTCTAAATAATGCTCAATGTGTGATGGTAGTTGTACATTACAGTACTTGGGAAAATATGAGAAGATAGCACATAATTTGATTTCAAAACTATCATGTGCAGTTCCAAACTTAAAATGTTTTAATGTGTATGGGGTTAGAGAAAGGCAGATGGAAATATTTTTAACCAAGGAGTATATCCCAAAATAAAATTCAAATTAAAAGAAATATCAACAAACAAAATTCAAAGGTAAATTAAACACATTACCAAGTTCACTGTCAAACTAGCTTTAAGTAGGAGCATAACTGCTAGCTTAGTTTCCTAAGGGAAACTTCTCTTACTTGCAGGAAAGAGCCTGCTGAAAACCCAGACAGTCACATGGGTTTCCAACCCCTCTTTCTTTTTTCTGGCCACAGAAATAAGTACAAGAAAAGCTGAAGCAGCAAATTCAGTAGAGAAATAGCCATGTGTAACGCGTAGAATTTTTTCTTAAAGGCATGGAAAAGAATTACAGCTAACAGCAGAAGGAAGGAAAATTAACACCCTTTTTGATAAGTCATAAATAAAGACAGGTAAAGTTATGACTCCATGTTAAAGAGACCTGAGTAAGGTTTTGTGAGCTAAAGCTTTTCACAGAACAGGCAAGCAGAGCTATCTAAACAGCATAAAATGAAAGAAAAAGACCCTTCCCACCAATAAAAAAGAAAGCTAAGATTAATTAGGCAGAGATAATTTCTCAACGAGTAAAGGTCAGCAAAATACTTCTACATTTGTATTTGTATCTGTTCTTTATTGTACCTCTATTTGTACTTATCAATTACGTAAGTTGACCCAAGTACATAAATATGACCCAATTTTAAATAAAGCAATCTGAGCTATAAATGTAACTTCTTTCAGTTATTATCTGAGGAGATCTTCCTATTAACAATTACTTCAGTAATTATAGTCTGGGAACTACCTGCCTGCATCAGAATCACGTGGGAGTACATACTTGATAAACATTTGGGTTCCTGCTGGGCCCCATTCAAGATTCACTGAATCAAAAGTGTGTGTGGTGGGGGTGGGGGGACCTCCAAGAATCTGCATTCCTAACACCACCAACACAATCACCCCCACCCCGTAATTTTAAATACTAAGTTTAGGAATTACTGTAGTAGGGTCCAAGCAACTATCAACCAAAACTACCTGGGGACAACTCTTAGGGACAACAGAATTCTGAGGAAAAAATACACAGCTTCAAAAAAGACTGACTTTCCCTTTCTGAATAATACACTTAGAGACGGGTAACAGATGTATCACCTCAAAATCCCCAAATGTTTCCACTCTTCCCCAAAGCTTTCCTGTCACAACATTCTAAGTATGAAATGTATGAGGAAGCCAAATTAAACATTTCATGAACTTAAACTTAAAAATTGGCTTTGCCTGTCTATAAGAGTTCCTTAAAACAATAAAAGATAGAAATATTTTAATCTTCCTCAACATTCTCTCCTTTCAGTTCCTTCTCAGATTTGTTTTAGTCAAAGCTTCAAGACTTCTGGATATTTTATATCACTATACCAGAGTCCATTTTTAACACCTATCCAATCCCAAACACAAATTATGTTTAAAAATCTACTACACTATTTGTGTAATGTTTCTTCAGATAGTACACAAAAAAACATTCCAGTCTCATTCTTTCTTTAAATCAATGGATTTCAGTGATGGGGATGGGGAAGAGACTGTTGGTGGCTTTGCTGTAGTTTAAATAATAACATTTGAATCCTCACTATATGCCACATAATAAATACAAAGCACTTAGAATACTATCTCATTTAACCCTCATGACAATCCCATAAGGTAGGTATCACTATTATTCCCATTTTATAGATGAGTTGATTAAGGTCCAGAGAGGTTAAGTAACTTGTCCATAATTACACAGCTAGTAAGCTAATTCAAACCAAGGCACTCTAACTCCAGAACAAGGGTTTTTAACCACTACACTATCCTGCAGTTTGAAGATGCCACTTGCCCAAAGCAAGTCCCCTGAATCCAACTAGGTAGGGATTGTGATGCTGCAGAATTTTATTGTTTTTAATGTGCTTTTAGGAGATTTTGAAGTATAACACAGGCTAGGAACTCTTGTACTAAGCTATTAGTTCGCCAAAATGGAGCATGGGCAACCTTTGAGAAATAACTCATGGTCTGAAAGCTAAGGTCTCAAATTCTAGTTCATTAACTAGAATTTACTTATTATCCTATTTTCTCCTCTCTCTCTCTCTCTCTCTCTCTCTCTCTCTCTCTCTCTCTCTCTCTCTCTCTCCCCCTCCCTCTCCTTTCCTCTCTCCCCCCACCTCTCTCCCCTACTCCAAAGAAAGTATAAGAAAAAAAAAGATCTAGAATTTGCTAAAGAAAAAAATTAGAACTGGTTTGTACCGTCTACATGTGATAAACTACACAAAGATCACTGACGTTTTAGTATGATTACTCTGAAGCAGAATTAGACCTTTACTGAAAGAAATGTTCACGATAGAATTTAGAGTTGAGGGGAGTATTTCTATCCTGGCAACCTTCTCCTTTTACATAGGTGAAAAAACATCCTGGTTTTTTAAGCATGCTCTTTAATTCAGTGCACATCTGTAAAATTTAGCCAGCAAATATTTAAAGTCTACAACAGTGTGTGCAAGAGAATCATGTATTATAATATCAAAGTACATTGGCGCTGGGAGGGACTCTGAATCTCCTAATTTCACAGATGAGGAAAATGAAGTCTATGAATTTTAGTGATTTGCCCAAGGCCACACAATTATTTAATGGCAGAAGAAGCTATCCAAGACAAAAGCTAAGTTTCTTATTTCTCAAGCCAACAATATTTTCACTATACCAAAATCTACGTTTTTATTTGTAAACTTTTTATACCTCATAGATATTAGCTTTAAACACTAGGAATCAGATCTATAGTCTAGTGCTGATTTTTGTATTAATTAACTATCTAACTCTGGGCAAATACTGTAAAATAAAAATAAATCCTACCCTTCCTAGGTAGGAACATTCCAAAAATCAAAAGAGAAAACTTACAAAGGTAATACATATGAAAATAATTTTGGAAAAATGACATTATGCAGAATTAAGACATACTTTCATATTTTTTTCTGGAGGCAAATAGGTACTGGTTGTTAAATATTGTAAATATTGCCCCAAATAGTCTCAACTGAAAACCTTTGAAAACCATTAGGTCCCCCGAAGAACAACTTATTACCATGTCTAACTCATTTTCAATATTTAATTAATAATACCTTACTAGGTGATGTCTAGCAAATAAAAAGCAGCAGTGTCAGTTTTCCATAGGGTATTAAACAATGAATAAAGTGATCCCTGAGCTTCCTTCTACTTTAAACATTTCTGATTTTACAGTAAAACACAATTGTTCCTCAAATAAAAACATTTTAGTCAATAACTCTATGCCAAATAAAGTGTGAAATTTCATTAATAGTCATGTACAGTAGGTCCTCGAATAACATTTCCTCCAATAACATCTCATTTAACATCATTTTGTTACAAAATTGTTGAGATGCTTGTTTACATCAATTAGCATGTGGTAAAATTGGTTACATTATACATTGTTGTCACTTAAAGTTACACAACCTATTGACAATGTCAAGTGACAACTTATTGTACAAATGCTGCGTTTTAAGTTGTGACAAACGTACCACAGTAATGTGATGCTGACAGTAGAAGAACGGGGTGAGCGGTATGCGAGAAAACTCTGTACTATCTGTGCAACTGTTTTGCAAACCTAAAACTATTCGCTAAAAAAAGTATTTAAAAAAAGAAAAAGTAAATCTCTATGCCCATTTCAAATCATTCAGAAAATTTCTACCAAACAAGTAACGCCAAGTTAATATGAGTTAATAATCTGCTTTGCTTACTGGAGTGTAGTGTTAAATATTAATTTAGTTTAGCATTTCAAAATAATATGTTTGAGCATTTAAAATTACCTTAGTCCCACAAAAATAGGAATTTCCCAATACTGTTCTATCTAATTTATATTCACATTATCACATCTCAAACTGTCTACCTTAAAACCACAACCGAATTTCTAAGGTAAAGTCCTTGAACCAATGCTGGACTTCAATGGTTTAGTGTAGATCCCTACAGTGTTTTGTAGTTGGTTATTTTTTGTTTTTTGTGTTGTTTTTTTTAAGAAAATACTGGGAAACAATACTAGATCTTGCTGGGGGCGGAAGGAGGTCAAACACAGGGAAAAGATACAAAAGGCTCTTGCACCTTTAGTTCCCCAAACTAATATTATAATGCGTAGTTTCACAAATACTCTAAAAATCTACATAGACTATTATTGCTATTCTAGAGCAATTAATTACACATTCTTTTCAGCTTCTCTAAAATTTTAAACATTTTAATTATATTAAGTGATGTCCAAAGGAGTTTGTTCTATTAGTGATATAGAAATGAATACTTTTGCATTTATTTTTATAATCTCTTATAGTAACAAAATTTGTGTTTTTTTAATTTAACATTTAGATCAAGATATTTCTTCATTCTCCTTACACCATACCTATATATAAAAACTACATATTTGGGGGAACTATAAAAATCTTTTTAAAACTTACCAAGTTTTGCCTTTACTTAATCAAGATGTTGATGAAGGAGTTTTTAAAAAAACCAACTGGTTGTGAAACCAGTTTTTACTTTAGTCAGCTGGGAGGAATACGCACTATAGAACAAATAAAGAAGCCCTATCTAACAGAGGTCTATGAAGGTTCAATCAGGTGAATTACAATTTTGCCATAGTGTAAATTATAGTGGAAAAAAAGATGTGGTTGATTTTGCTTCTGAGAACCTTAAGAAAAATTGTAACTGTAGGAATTCTAAATTCTCAATATCAGTTAACAAAATGAATATATATTGTTAACAATTTTCATATCGGGGAGAATGGAAACTACCTATATAAAAAGAAATCACTAACAGTTTTCAGTCTTCCCTATTCAGCCTAACTAATAAAAAGGGCTCTGTGAAAATAGTTTTTCCACAACATTTAGGAAGTTTCAGAAGTCAATAATTATAGGGAAAGCAACATGACTCTATATGTTCCAGAACCTATATATAAAGTCAATTTTCCTTTCAAATAGAAGGGGAAATACTTTCTTCCCTATCTTAGCTATGCCCTTTAATGCCACCAAATTTTTACAATTCATTATGAAGATTTTGTAAAAAATTATCAACCTTACCAGGGACAGATACTTGTGTGTTTCTAAATAACAGTAACTATGCCAGTGCATTCCAAACAAGCCTCAGAAGTAGTAAGTGACTTTAAAAAAAAAAATACATCTATGCATCTTTAAAAAATATATCTACCCAAAAATAAACCCTTCTATTTTGAAAACAATGAAGACATGCATTTGCTTGAAGGACCCATAAAAATGGTTTAAAGCTGTTTTGTTTTTTAAACAGAATAATAAACAGATCCTTGAGGAACAAGGCTAGCCTGGAAACACAAGAGATTGTTTTAAGTTTCATCTCTTCCTCATTGCTGAGTTGGTAACAGTGGGGATAGTAGTATCTACACAGCATTTCAAAACTTTGACAGACAGGAAAGAGCCAAGGATCTGAGGGAATGTGACTTCTAGGGCTCCTAGAGGCAAGTCACCACAACACAGAGATGCCCATGCAAAGCAAGCCCCCAACAGGGACAGAACTACAACTTACCTCATCTGAAATGAAGGAAAAGCAGATCACTAGAGCAGTCCTGGACCAATTCTTTTCTCTCCTACAAGATTTCTACCCTACTCAGTGAAGCTCTTGTCAATGATGTGTCTTAACTGAACCCAACTTTGCAGTCACAGACATATTGCTGTAAAATGTTTTTTAAGTTAAAACAAACATGGAGCTATTCTTTAGGAGTATTTGTTTCTGTTATAGATTTTTGCCCAGGGAAGGGAAAGAGAGGAAGTGGGAAGAAGAAGGGAAAGATGGAGGGTAATCAGGTTGGAGAGAAAAGAACCACAGGTGAACAGCAATTGTGATGGGATACAAACCTGGACTGAAAATGAGGAATCCTGGCTTATAATCCCAGCTCTACCATTAGCTAACTAAACTATCTTCTTCTGACAGTGAGTTACCACATCAAAAAATGAAGTGGGGGTAGAGCTTGCACCCAAGAACAAGAATTCGTCCTAGAACAAGATATCCCCAAAGGGAGCCCTCGCCCAGAGGTTCAGAGTTGAGAATGTGCACAGGAAGTAAAAAACCTCTTAGGTTGCGAGGAGGGGAAATTTCTGATTATTTTGCCTGAAGATAGAATAGTGTTTAAAATTACTAGGTACAGATTAATACCTAGAGAACAGTAAAGAGGAGGAATCCTTGCAAGTTGCCAATTCAACACAACCTAAGTGGGGTTCTTCATACCAGCGCTAGGCATTGTAGATTCAGAAATGAAGATCATAGTCTCTGGCGTTAAGATATTCAGAATCCAGTTAAGGTTTTGGCTAAATGCTAAGAGAAAAACTGTGCCTCTGTCAGACTCTGCCCTTTCCCACCAGTTATAGAAAAGAAGCAGTGACACCTAGAATCTTCACATTCAGATCTCAATTAAGAAAAATGTGGCTTAGTGAAATGAACTTCAGGGTGCCTAAGTTTTCTGACTTCAAACCCAGTGATTTGATACACATGATTAGTGTGGCCATATGAATGTCAACTAGCTATATTAATTAAAGTCCTATGAATCTACAAGTTAAAGAAAAATTTAAAAATTATATCAAAATTCCTGCCTACTATTAATATGAAAGCCTCTTGTGATAGCTTTGCCTTGTTATTATTCATAAATTGCAATGCAGCTATACGTGTGTGTGTGTGTGTGTATATATATATATATATATATATATATATATACATGTCATCACACTTAATCCCCACTAGCCTGCACTCCACCTTCAAGGCAGGGACCATTGTCCAAATCATCTCCATTCCCAATGGGTGGCACAGAGCAAGTACTCTGGGTATACAGGTTGAATTAGTGATCGCCAAAGCCCCTTCCAGGTCTAAAATTGCCTGACACCTGACATCAAAACATGACCAATAAACACCCAAAGGTCACACAAGGTCACAAATACATACATTTAACTCACCTTGAGAGCTTTAAAATATTGCCACTACAAATTTTAGGCACATTTTTGCAACTACTATAGGCACTCACTACTACTCCATGTAGCTTGTCCAATGAGTAATACAAAATTGGGATTTCCCAATCTTGATTTAAACAACTTTGTAATTTAATTTTAATTTTATACAAGCAGAAAAAACAAGCGTTAATAAAGTACAAAAAGGAATAAGAACTATTCATTGTAATCAGAAAACTGTGCCCGTGCGTCTACAATGCACACTAATTGTATAATCCTCTAAAACTTGAGCTGCAGAATTTATTTCTGTTGTCAAGATCTCTGAAAAAGGAACAAAAACACAGGAGAGAAAAATCTGAGAGGGTTTTACAAGTTGGGAATACTTTCCTATTTGCCTACACATTTTTTTTTTTTTTTTTCAAAAAACGTATGTCAAAATCTGACTCAAGGGAGATTGTTTTTGCTTTTCATTAATGTGCATTAAGGGGAGTATTTTCTGACTACCTATCTCTGACAAATCAACAAAGACCCGTTCTGAAATCTACAATGCCCATCATAATTTAATTTCAAGAACAGCAGGTCAAATGATATACACAATACAATAAAAAATTAAAAATTAGTTGCTGGAAAAAGTAGAGGCCTATCTAGCAGAAGTAGAGAAGAGGGATGTTCTAGATACACCGCTATAGTAACTTGGCTTTAAAGGCAGGGATCAAATTCTACACACCAAACTCCATATGAATAAACGCCATGACAGAAACGGTTAAACACTATGAAACACAACCTCTTCTGATGTCAAGAATTCCCAAACTACTTGAATGGATTTGGACTCCACGCAGACAGCTCTGCAAAATGACTTCCCTTTCTCTTTCACAACCACACCCCTACACACAGACGGCCATCCCCCTCCTCCCGCCCACCGTAATCCTTGTAGCACAATTATTTTTTCTTTAAATTGAGGACAGTGAAGGTTGTCTGCTTTTCCGGAAAAGGCAAAACTGTATACATAGATAGGGCACTACCACGCTGGCAGAACCTGAATACACAGAAACCAGGTGTGAACGGCAGGTACAGCCTCTAGCCCACAGGGGAACAGAAAGATTCGCTCCCCACAGAGCTCAAAACTTCTCCTACAGACAGCACAGTGCGGTCCCAGTTCCTCTTCCCCGGGTGACAAATCAAAGCTAAGTCCTGGCGCTAACGAGAGCAGGCGCAGAGGCGGCCTCCACGCCGCTCTCGGCCAGCCCCGGCCTCGGCCCGAACCCGCCCCAGCCCCGGCGCAGCCTGCGCTGTACCTGGCGAAGAAGTCGGCGAAGCCCCCGCTCCGTCGAGCCCGGGCCGAGGTCCCCGCGGGGCCCTGCTCCGCGGCGGACGAGGGCACCGGCGGCCCCGCCGTGGGCAGGTGGTCGCGGGCGCTGTGGCGGCGGCTCACCTCGAACGTGTTCCGAGAATTCAAGTGAACGTCGGAGAAACCGAGGCGCAGCTCAGCGCCCGCGCCCCCGCTAGTCCTCTCAGCCGAGGTGGCGGGGGACGCGCCCTCCTCGGGACCCCCAGCGCCGGGTCCCGGCTGCTCCAAGTCCTCGCTGCCGCTGCCCGCGCCCTCGGGCTCCTCGGCGTCCGCCGGCGCCAGGCAGCAGCTCCGCAGCGGGTCCTCAAGCGGTGCGGCCCAGTCCGACCTGCTGCCCGTGCCGTCCGCGCCCTCGTCTCCAGGCCCCTCCAGGCGGAGGCGGCGGTGGCGCGGCTCCCGGCCGCCCGCGCGGGCCAGCCCGTGAGTCTCCTCCAGGTCGCGACAGTCCGGGCCCGGCAGAAAGCCCGAGTCCCCGTTGGTCATGCCGCCGCAGCGCGGGACGCCGGCATCCGCCACCTCCGCGCCTCCGTGCTCGGAGCCCGCGTCCGGGGGGCAGGCGTCCGAGCGCAGGGCTGCCGAGGGCGGAGGGGCGCGGGGCTGGCCGGCGGCGAGCGGACGGTAGCACAGCCCTGGCTCCAGCTGTCCCCCGGCCGCCTCGAGGTAACGCCGAAGGAGCTGCTGAGGCGGCGTCTCGTCTTCCTCCTCTTCCTCCTCCTCCTCCTCCTCCTCCTCCGGCGGCTCCACAGCGCCGACGCCTCCGCCAAAGCCTCCCGTGGCCCGGATCATCTTCCCGTCCTGGCCCGCCGGCTCGGGCGCCGGCACAGGGGGCAACTTGGGGTTTCTTCTCGAGCAGGCTCCGGCATCCTCTGGACCAACCATCTGGGGCCGGGTCAGCGCCACTCGAGGAGGCGGCGGAAGACTTCCCGGCGCAGGCTCGACCCGGGAACAGCCTTGGGTGCTGCGGCCGCGGCGGCCACCGCCGCAACCTTCCCAGACCCACCCCTCCCACCCGGGGTTGGGGCAGTTGCGGGAGGGCGGGCACGCGCCTGGGCTTGCGCACGCGCAAAAGCTGGACCGGTCAAGGCCCGACCTGGAGATTCCGCGAACCATAGAGACAGCAGCTAGAGAGACCCGCTCCATAACCCGCTCCGGCGGCCAATCTGGGATCCGCCATCTGGATGGTGGAGGTTAGTTGGCCCACTCCGAGCATGACAGTTCTTAAAGAAGCACGGGTATGCCTCACTTAGCAAAAATTCACTTGACTTTAATTTATGGGAGTAGAATACAAGATGCTAGATGTACATCTTTACAGCTCTAACTGGTTGCCAGTCAACTTGACACTTTTACATCCACCTTCTCCATCGTCATTGCCACAATTTAGGACGTCAGCGTCTCATGTCAACGCCCTTCCTTCTCCACTTCATCTTCCACAATACTACTGAAATTTTCTTTCTTATGTAGCACCATGTTTCATCGCATCGCTCTTCTTAAAGATTTCCATTATCACTCAAGGAGGGAGAGGAAGTAGAGTTAGGCAGAGAGGGGCTGTTGAGATAATTCCAGCACCCAGTGATAATGGATTAAAATGGGGTGATAACCATTGAGTGGAAATGAAGTGTGTTTAACCAGAAATCAGCGCTTGCTTGGGCACTAAAATTGGAATGATACAAAGAAGATTAGCATGGCCCCTGCGCAAGGATGACATGCAAATTCGCGAGGCATTCCTTAGTTTTAAGGCTCATCAAGCATCTAAAAAGACAGCAATGGTTGCTGCTAAGACTCCCACCAAGGTGGCACTGAAGCAAAAGTTTGTGAATCCTGTGAAGGTTTCTGCTCCCCGAGTTGGTGAAAAACATTAATTTATCAGATTCTTAAATAAAGATTGATTATAACAAACCAAAAATAATAAAGTAAAAATCACAAGACGTGATAACAGGTTATAAGGAGTAATGATTGAAGAGGTAGGAACCAGCAATTACTACAAAATTCTTGAGACTAAAACTGATGCAGTTTGAAGAAATAGATTGGGATTGGAAAAACTTAGTCAATAGGGAAAATATATCTGGTAAAGTAAAAGACTGGGACTATCCAGTATATAGTTAGAGGTCTAAAACTTGGGTTTGGAGGTGCAGATTGAAAAGTCATCTGCATACTGCAACTAGGGGAGTCATGAGTGACATCGTCAAAGAAAAAAGAATAAAGATGGAAGTGGGGCAAAGACTCAAAAGTATCATTTCAGGATGCACAAAGTAGTTGTACTGCAGGAGATTAAAGTGGCACTAGTTGTGGATAAAATGAAGCAGCAAATATAGACCACTCATTTTAGAAGTATGTAAGTGAAAGAGAGGACAGAAATAGAATGGAGTTGTAATTAGAGGAAGTAGCATTATCAAGACTTTAACATTTTTTTCTTATAAACGTACATATACACAAGAATGAATATAACCTATATATGAGTGATAATATATATGTGAAAAAAGGGACATCCATGTACTTAGCACTCAATTTAAGAATCATAGAGTGTCTCTTATAGTGAGCATTTTTGAAGGCCCTAAGAAACAACTAAGTGGCATGGGCATAGTTAGCAATGAATTTATTGTTAAGATCTTTCAGAAGAAGAAATGACTTCCAGGACACAGGTGGAAAAGTTAATATAGGAACACAGAAAATATTTTCAAATCATATATCTGATAAGGGTCTAGTATCCAGAATATATAAAGAATTCATACGCTTCAACAAGAAGACAAACAACCTAATTGTAAAGTGAGTAAAAGACTTGAACAGACATTTCTTCAAAGAAGATATGCTAATAGCTGTTAATAAGCATACAAAATAATGCTCAACATCATTAGTCACTAGAGAAATGCAAATCAAAACCATAAGATAGCGTTCACACCTACTGGGATGTCTATAATCCAAAAAAGTGGAAAATAAGTGTTTCGGAGGATGCGGAGCAAGTAGAACCCTCATACATCGCTGGTAGAAATGTAAAATTCCTACCAGCAGCTGTGGGAAATGTTTGGTACACCTGCTGTGGAAAATGTTTGATGGTTCCTAAATAAGTTAAACATAGAATTACTAGAGAATCCAGCAATTTCCCTCTTAGGTATATACCTGAAAGAGTTGAAAGACATTCAAACAAAAACTTGTACGTGAATGTTCACAGCAGCACTATTCATAAAAACCAAAAGATGGAAACAACCCAAATGTCCATCAACAGAGGAATGGATAATGAAAATGTGGTATAGCCATACAATGGACTATTACTCAGACGTAAAAAGAATGAAGTACTGATATGTGCTACAAAGTGGATGAATCTCAAAAACATTATACTGAGTGAAAGAAGCTAGACACAGAAGGTCACGTATTGTATAATTCCATTTATATGAACTATCCAGAATAGGCAAATTCACAGAGAAAGAACGCAGACTGGTGATTGCCAATGGCTGGGGGAAGAATATGGCATTTTCTTTTCGAGGGTGATGAAAATGTTTTTGAACTAAATACAGGTGGTGATTTCATGACATTGTGATTGTACTAAATACCACTGTATTGTACATTTTAAATGGCTTTATGGGCATTTTACTTCAATTAAATGTTTAAGTTAACACAGGAGATGTATAGACATAAGTATAGTTATATAATGGTAAAGATGAGGGTAGCTGAGAGTCTAATCTCAATCTTTTGTCTTTTCAACCTTTTTCTTTCTGCCTAGAGAATTCATCCTTGTAATTTTCTTCCAGCTGTCAAACCTTTCCTAACTAACTTGTTAACATTCCTTTCTAGCTACTACTATTCTCCATCAATGAAATCATACCATTTTTAAAGTCCAGTTTCTCTAAGTGGTTCATTTTGTTCATCTCCTTCCTCTCCTATGGTCAATAGCAGCAAAGGTTTTCATGAATCATACTGGCCCATACAACCCTACTATTTTCTCAGTGCAAACTTCAAAACTGAAGCACATTTATATTTTGTGACTTTGTATACAATAATATGTATTGCATAATACTAAATTATGTTAGTGGTTTTTGTTAGTAGTTAGTGGTTTTATTTCCCACTTTCAGAGATAAGTTTCTATCTTATCTGATAAGTAATATCATACCTTATGTTACAAAGAAAAAATATTTATTTTCAAAGTGTAGCATATCCTTTTTGCACTGCTTAAGAATTTGACATTAAAAACTTTTGATACCATTATTACTACATTACTACAACTCTAGGCTTAAATAATATATCCAGGTACATTCCTGTAAGTCACGTGAAACTGTTATGATTAGAAAGAATATTTGCAATCTCTGCTGTAAAATATTAATTAACTTAGTTAAAATATGGAAAACTATTGGTATACTTGGATTCTTACATTTTCGAAGAAAATTTGACTTTCACAGAAGTTCTCAAAATACATACAGTTGGTCATATTCTACATGTATGACCCAATCTTCATTATTGAAGGGTGAAATATGGTACCATTATCCCACATTATTATTTTGCTACAACTGTACTTCTTAAAGGCCTCAAACAAAAGGCCTCAAAATTCCTCATATCTTTCTTTAATTCTCAACCTTTTTCTTGTTATACTGGATTTGCAAATTGCATTAAAACATGTTTTCCCTTCTACCATGTTAAATCACCAGCATCACCACCCACATACCCTTAGAGCAATGTTCCTCAAACTTAGCTACACATTAGTAACATTTAGGAAGTTTTAAAAAATGCTGGTGTGATGGGGGCGGTTAGCTCAGTTGGTTAGAGCACAGTGCTCTTAACAACAAGATTGCTGGTTCAATCCCCACTTGGGCCACTGTAAGCTGTGCCTTCCACAACTAGATTGAAACAACTACTTGACTTGGAGCTGATGGGTCCTGGAAAAACACACTTAAAAAAAAACATTTAAAAATTCTGGTGTCTGGGGCCCACCCAAGTCTAGTTAAGTTCAACATCCCTAGAGGAGGGGCCCTTACACTGGTATTAAAAGCTTCTCAATTAATTCTAATTTGCAGCCAACGTTGAGAAATACTGTTTTACAGCTAGCTACAACCTTATCTCTCTGCTTCCCTGAAGAAGCAAGCTGCTGTGAAAATTACACATTGTGCACCTCCAGATGTGACACCCTGAGAAAGATACGATGTGGCTGAGAATGTATAACTTCAACCTCATCACACAAAATCATCTGACAAACTCAAAATGAAGAAAATCCTATTTAGAAAAATGAAACGGGGGGACTTTATTCTTCAAAAAGTGCCAATATCAAAAAAGGCAAAGAAAAGCTATGAACATGTTCAGGATTAAAGAAGATTAAAACAATACGACAATTCCATGTGATATCTGCCCTTAAACTGGGTTTTGTTCTTGACAGAGAAAAGAAAAACATCCTACGAAGGACAGTATTAGATCAACAGGCACAACTGTCATATGCACAGTGGATTAAATAAAGTTCTCAATGTAAACATTGGTATTTACAATTGATAATTACTATATCAGTTCTGTAAGAAAATATTTCTACTAGGAAATGCACATTGGAGTATTTCAGATAAAGGGCCATGATATATGTAATATATCGTAAAACAATTCAGAAAAAAATGCATGCACAAATAACAGAGTAAGTGATAAAGTAAATAGGATAAAATGTTAACAGTAGGCAAATCTGGGAAAGATATATGAGTATTCCTTGTACTATTTTCATGTTTACAACTTTTTGTAAGTTTAAGGTTTTTTCAAAAAATGTTTTAAAACATGTCCATTTTCTCACCTCCCATTTACTCCATTCTAGGTTCTGTCCATAATTCTTTACTCTCAATGACTTCCCTGTTTCTAATCCAACAGAAAGTTTTCACTGTCCAACTTGCTTGATCTTCCCCCTCCGCCTTTTCTAAAAGACTGCAGTAAGATGTCAAACTTTATTGTAAACTGTTTTACAATGTAAGTATATTGTCTTCCCTTTCATTTCAAGAATGTGTTTCTGTGAATCGTAACACCACTGATTAAACACCCCCACTCGGCAGACAGTGGAGGTAGGCCATGGTTTTCTCACATAGGTCTGATTTCTAATAAACTTCATGAAAAGAGAAATCAAATTAAACCAATCCACACACGCACACAGGAGCTCAAGTTGCTGACAAGAGTTGCACCAGAAGCCCCTCACCAAGAACCAAGCCCTTCAGAGCTGCCAATGTTTCAGGGTAAAACAGAGTTCTCCCCTCCTAGTTAGAAGTGTGTGAAACTTCTAAAAGCCAGCCCTACACCCTATAAAGTGGCTGCTTTGGCTGATGGGATCTTTCAACAGCGTTTATACTGATCACTCCCTCCATTTTGAAGCATTCTTTCCCCTTTTAAAAGAAACACCACTTTTCCTTAGTTTTCATTACTTTATTGTCACCATACTCTCTCAGTTTTCCTCCTACTTCTTTGGCTAATACTTCTCAGTTTCCTCAGGCAAAGGGGGATTTCTTTCTCCTTAACTGAAATTTCCTAATGAAATAGTTCTGAACCCTCTTCTCTTCTCACTCAACACTCTTTACCCCAGGCAATCTCTTCAATTCTCATGATTTAGATGATCACCTATAAACTGATGACTCCAGAATTTGTATCTACAGCTGCTGCATTATACTCCAAATGCCTTCTTGATATTCCCATATGGATATTTCTAAGCATCATAAATATAACATGACTAAAATGAGTTTCTCCTAGTTTTCTTCCAACATTCTCCATCTTTATACAAACCACCACCAGCTACTCAGTTTCTCCCGATCTTATATGCTGTGTACCCAACATCTCTGTTTGCTGGTTTCAAAGTCACCTCAAACTCAGTATGTCCAAGTCCAAACTCATAACTGCCTCTTCCAAATCTGTTTCTATTATGATATTCCATATCTCACTGAATGGCAGATGGTATATCCCATTGCACAAACTTAAAACCCAAGAGTCATCCTTAATACTTCCCTTTTCCTTATCCAATTAGCCAAGTGCAGTGGGTTGAGTTGTGTCCCTCAAAAACATGTGTCCAAGTCCTAACTCGTAGTACCTGTAAATGTTACTTTATTTAGAAAAGGGTCTCTGCAGATGTAATTAAAACTCTCAAAATGAGATCATCTTGGATTAGACGTACTCCCTCTCCTCAAAGAGCTACTAAATAGATGTGGCAATGTCCTTATAAAAGACAGAAAAGGAGAAGACACACAGAGACACAGGGAAATGCATGCGAAGATGAGGGTAGACAGTGGGGTGATGTGTCTACAAGCAAAGGAACATAAAGGCTTGGTGACAGCCACCATAAGTTTAAAGAGAGGCATGAAGTAAATTCCCCCGCAAAGTCTTCAGAAGAAAGTAATTTTGCCAATACCTTGATTTCAGACGTCTAGTCTCCAAACTTGTAAGAGAACAAGTTCCTGTTGTTTTGAGCTACCAAGTTTGTGGTACTTAGTTATCACCGCCCTAGGAAGTTGATATACCAAGTAGTTTCTAAAGTCTGTTTCACTTCCTATCTTTCTTTTTAATTATATAATACAACATTATCAACTGTAGTCACCATCTTTTACCTTAGATCCTCTGAAATTAGATAGCTAAAAGATCCTTACAAACTTTCAGCTGTGAGGTGAATAAGGTCTGAGGATCTCATGTAAATGTCTTTCACATTTATTCACGTCACACTATATCCACCCACCCAGACTAAGTTACCATCATCTCATTCCTGGGTGACAGAATTAACCTCCAACTGGTCTCCCCACATTCACTTGAGGCCACATCCAAACAATTCTCCATGCTGCAGTTAAATACGTTTTTATAAACACAAATCTGATGTCATTGCCCTGCTGTTTTAGTCATCATCATATTAACCTTTCAGACTTTTAAGAGAAACACGTTCTCCTTTGTTTTCATTACTATATTGTTTCCATTTTTGGCTGTTTCTTCCAAGTAATCTTCGGGAGGGTTCTTCTTCCTTAATCAAATGTAGTAGCTTCCTATTTTCTTAAGGTCAGAGACAAAAATCTTTTTTCATGACCTACAAAGCTCTTCATGGTTTGTCTACCCGTCTAACCTCCTCTCCCACTTCTCTCCCAAACTCCCTTCTGCAAGCTTCTCTTTCTAGGATGTTCTCCATGATGATCTGGGTCTTTGTTATACTGACTTTTATCTTCATCTCCAGCCTTATCTCATGTTTATCTTCTTCTCACTTAATATGTTTCAGACACATTGCCCTTTTCTCTGCTTCTAAAACTATGTGCTAAGCCCTGTCTCTCTAAGTGTCTTCATGCATGTTGGTCTTCTTGCCTACAGGGCTTTTCCCCACCTTGTCAACCTGGCTAACACCTACTCTTTCTTCAGGTCTCAGTTTAACGTTGCCTCCTCTGACCTCCCCTCCAACTGCTTAGGCTCTAGTTACATGCTTTCATGCACCGTTTTTCTTTGCAGTCAGTATCACACCTATAATTTTATGGGGTTTTTTTTAACTGACATTTGTACACACACACACACACACACACACACACACACTACAATGCAAGCTCTGTGAGGAGAGTATGTCAGTTTTGTTCATCTTAGCAATAGTATCTAGCACAATGTCAAGCACATAGCATCTGTTCAATAAACATTTATTAAAGCAATACATGTATAAATGGATGAATAATAAACTATCAACATATGTGTCTAATCCTCAGGAAATTCCAACTCAATAGATTAGTCATCTCTATAATCCTCAAGACTGTGATTCAGAAACTGCCTGATGCTGATTCCTATTTATACTTTTGGACACATGCAATTTCATAATCTATGGATAAATGTTTAGCCTAAAGATGATTTATTTTGTATGAGTATGCACTAGTGAAACCTAAAATAAGCATAGGTTGTCCTCAACCTGATCTGAAAGCTGTGAGTCTTTGATGATGAACTTACTAAACAAAAATGTGGTCAATAAATCCATCTGAAAATTGGTTGACAAGACGTGGAATAAATTGGTATCAAAATCCAAAAGAAAGTTCGGTAAAACAATGGGAATGAACAATCTTCTGTGGGACTATGCGACTCGGATTGCTATAGAAATCATCTTCAACTTCCACAAATGGTTTAAATTCCATGCATGCCTGGTAAAGTCTCAGCTGGTAAAAGAGGGTGACTAGAACTAAGTTTGTGGATGAGAGTTAGACACAAGTATTGAAAGGATGAGTATCGCAGATTAACTCAGCAGGGTGAGATATGTGTGGGAAATGAATGACAGTAAGATCACAAAGCAGGTGTTGTTTGGTAAGCCACAGCAGGACAGCCACAAACCAAGAGACAGATGAAATGCTTTAGAAATGCACACTGGTCCTTTGGGGAAGCAAACTCATGCCAAATGTCAAGAGGCACTGTAATGCTACTCCTGGGAATCCATCATAGGAAGTCATTCAAAAGAATAAAATAAAAGCTATACGAAGATGCTTACAGGAAAATGTTTAACAGTTAAAAATTAGAAATTACCCCAATTGCCAATATTATGAGAAGTGTAGGAAAAAGTAGGTCTATCAAATATTTCTATAGAAATATTACGAAGATAATTAAGTAATAAAAATGCAGAAATATGGGGAAATTTTACAAATAATGTTAAACAAAAGTTAGACATACACAACTGCATAGTATCATAATTACAATGATGTATAAACTGTATATTAAGCTGGATAAAGGTCAAAAAGGGTAGACATAAAAAGAGAACATGGAATTTTTTTGGAGTTTTCCTTTTTTTATGATATTTTTAAAAGTGATTAAATGGTAACTCTTTAAAAAAATGTTCAGAAATACATTTCCAAATACCCGCTGTAGGTATAAATTGTGAAGAACAAGAGTTGCAAATATATATATTTTTTTTATGCTGTGGGAGGGTATTCAGCTACATTTGGAGGAAAAAGCATCTCTAAGCCTACATTTAAAAACTATAGACAGACTGGCAAAAACAATGACAGGTTCTGCAAATAGTTGCTACTGTTATAATCAAGTGATAGTTTTTACATCAATTCAGTATAAGGAGGACTAAAGTTGTTAAGTGTTAGCCTGTTCAGAAACGTTTGGGGCCAGACTTGAAGTAGGTTAAATATATATTCCCCCAGTGATTACAAAATTATAACAGGAAGCCATTTTGCAGAACAGAATATAGAAAAAATTTCAAAGCCACAATCCCATCACCCAACAATAATCAATTTTAACATTAGTTGGATATTAATTGAATACTTTTACACATGATTTAATTTGCTGTGTTGTTTCCCATTCTGTGGATGAAATAAAGTATATTTAGCCATTCCCATTATTGGACATTTTGATGGTTTCCAACTGTTTACTATTACAAACACTGTTGCAGTTTAATTCCTTATATATAAATATTTGTACATATCTTTGGTTATTGCTCAGGAAAATTTATTAGAAATGGAATTTATAGGGGAAATGATATAAACATACATTTTAAGTTTTTAGTAGATTGGAAGGCAAAGATTTTGCATTGCTTTATATGTTTTCTTTCTATGTCCAATTAAATCTCCTTCCTATCCATTAAATTCTCATCCATCCTCCAAAACCCAGCATTAAGCTCTATTTTCCAAGACAATTCCAGTGAGTCCTACAATGCTCACTGATCTCCCACATCTTTTTTTGTTGTTGTTCATTTTGAAATAATTTGAGACTTACAAAAATTTGCAAAAGCAGTACAAAGTATTTCCATATGCTCTTCAGATTCCCCAAAAATTAACATCCAACATAACCACAATGCAACTATCAAAATAATGAAATTAACATTGCCATATTTCTATTATATTCAAATTTTTCATTTTGCCCCACTAACGTCCTTGATCTGGTGCAAGATCAAACATCCCTTTTAGTTTTCATTCTCCTTCTCCCCCTTCAGTGCAGGACAGTTTCTCAGTCTTTGTCTTTCATGACCTCAGGCCAGCTTCATGGGCATGCTACCTGTCCAGTTGCACAGGGCCCTGCACCATTGCTCTAATGCTCTACCGTTGCCGTTTTGAAATTTTTAATCATTTTTGAAGAAGGAACCTCACATTTGAATTTGAACTGGTCTCTGTAAATTATGTAGCTGATCCTGAATGACACAACACTTTTGAAGCCGATTGGTCAATTATTATGTGAGATGTCCCTTAATTTAAGTTGGTCTAATTGTTTCCTCGCAATTAAATTCCGGAATTGTACTTTCGGTAAGAATGCCACAAAAGTGATGTTGGGCCCTCCTCAATGCATTGGATCAGGAAGCTCATAATGTTGGTTTATTCTGATACTGGGGAGACTAACTTTAATAACTTAAGTCAAGATGATGCCTGCTAGGTTTCTGCACTGTAAAGTTGATATTTTGTCCTTTGACACATATTTTCAAATTGCTCTCAAGAAAGATTGTACAATTTTACATTTCCCATTGTGTGAAAGTGCCCATCTGCTTGAACCCTCACCAAAGATAGATTATACCATTTTAAAGATTTCCCAATTTTATATGAAAAGAAGGACTTCTCTTAACTATTTCAAATTGTTTGACTATTAATGAAACTGAACCCCACTCCACCCTGTTCCCATATTACTTAGCCATTTATATTTCTTCATTGGAGAATCAGTCGAGAGTTTCTTTGGTTCAACCTGCTTTCAGTCCACCTTAGTGACTAGATAGATAATCCTAAAAATATTTGGAATTGAACATGAACCATGAAGAAGTGTACAAATTGTGGGCTAAGAGATAATTTTACAGTACTTTAAATGTTTAGGAAAAGACAGCAGAAACCTCCTTTAGAAGACGGTGATTACCGTTAGCAGACGACTGTGCTGTGAATCTGGTGAACTGGCTCTGGATCTCGGCTATGGGGGAGAACAGAACCCTGGTGGGTTGCTCACAACGGGTTTGTGAAGTATAAAAGGGGACAGGGAGTAAGTCACCAATTAATATTTGTTGAATAAGTGAATTAATAAAAGGATAAATCAATGAACTGAGAAGAATAAAGATAGGAAAAGAGCGGAAGGGCTGTGCAAATAGCCACAAGGTTTTGAAAGTACTTGCCAAAAGAAGCAGAGAATGTATTTAAGTTTAGCACCCCTTTTACATGCCAGGTGCCATATTTAGCTTAGCTTACTCAAAGGTAGGTGTTCCTATCCCCATTTTAAAAATTAGTAAAAACGAAGTCTTTCTGTCCTCAACATTTGTCCTTTTCCCCATATGCTATTTAGGATGTGGGGATTCAGAGAAGTAGGATAGGGAGACTCACTAAGAATGCTGACTAGAAGGAACGGAAAGAAGAGAGAGAAAACAAGGGTTTAGCAGAATGCAGGGGGATACTAACTAAACAAAAAAGGGAAGTGGTTACCAAAACAGAACTTTTGATTTAAAGCCAAAAGTGACCCACAGGAAACAGCTCACCCTTGGTATGGAGAGTAAGAATAGGCTGAACTAGTGTTGAATAGTGTAATCTTATAATTAAAAATCTAGATGCATGTGTCTTATACTCAACTACCTTTAGGGACCAACTAGGCTGATTGATATTAGACAACAGGAAGTGGGGGGGTATGGGTAATTGGAGAGTGCATACTAAGCATATAGTCCACCAAACAGCATTCAAAAATCAATTAAAAATATCACACACACGCGCACACTATTTTAACCAAACAACTGGTAGAGGTTGGCCCATAAGTCTCCAGTTTGTGCCCCAGTGACTGCTCTAAATTCTAGAGAAAAAAGCTGACCATGTCAAAGAAACTGGTAACAAAACACCCATAAGAACTATGGTACATGAGTCTATACTTACTGTAAGATTCATCTTAACTCATCAGTTAAATTTAATTCAACAAACCAGTAAATATTTATTGACCATTTGTAGATAAAAAATGACTTAGGTGTCAGGCGTTACAAGATGGAATAAGTCACTATCTCTGTAGTTTGGTATTTAGTTCTCAGTTTAGGTCCTACAAAGTTTTATGAATGAGTAGTCACACAGGTTACAAAATAACCTTTCTCTTCTGCTCAGCAGGAAATCAGTTCCTCAAAGCTCTCCATGATTTAAATCTCGCCTTCATGCCCATTTAGCTTTAAACCTATCATATAGTCCTATAATGTCCTGTATTCTAAAATTGTTTTTTTGTCTACCTACATAAAAATGTGATTTACTTAGTTCTGTGTGATAGGAAAATAATTCATGTTTGAATTCCAGTGCATACTCAGATCTAAAGATGCTCAATAAATGTCCGTTGAACCTAACACTGATGGTTTTTAAGTATGTCCACAAATTCTATGATACTCCTCCCTTCAAAAAGTGAACTCTGATTCCCGTATCAGTGAGTGTGGTCTCAATTGAGTAATGTACTTTTAACAAATTGAATAGCGGAAGTGGTGGCTTCCAAGACTAGATCTTAAAAAGCACGAGAGTGTTCCCCTTGCTCTCTCGGATAACTTGCTCTAGGGGAAGCCAGCTGCTGTGTCATGAAGACTCCAGCTGCTATGGAGAGACTCACATAGTGAGAAACTGAAGCATCCTGCCAACAGCCAGCAAGGCACTGAAGCCTCTGGCCAAGACCCCTTGAGTGAGCCATGTTACAAGTTGATTCTTGGGTCCTAGTAAAATCTTGATGAGCGCAGCCTTGTCCAACAGCTAGACTGCAACTTCCAGGATGAGAACCATCCTGCTAACCCATTCCTAAATTCTAGAGCCACAGAAACTGTGTGAAATAATAAATGTTTATTATTGTTTTAAGTTGTTAAGTTTTAGGGTAATTTGTAGAGCAGACATAGATAACTCATATGGCCCTGAAACTATCATTACATTATGATACACAGACACACACACACGTATTATTATATTTAAAAGCTAGCTGTTTTGGAGCCTGGCTCTTTCACTTATACCCTTCCCCTCCTCCACTTCCTGTTCTTGCCACCTCCAGAAGCCACCAATTCCCTTTTCTCTCCCTGGATGTTAAAAAGTCCTAAATAGAATATTAAAAAGTCCTTTTGCTCCTAATGGACCCAAAGAAGAGATTCCTTAGGGGCGGATCTTTATTTTCTTTCTGGAGTGACAGATGTAGGAGGAAATATTTTGGATCATCCCAACCTCTCATTGATCTATTCATAGATATCTACTTATTTCACTTATGTATCCATTTATTCACCCAAATGGATTTTAACTCTGATCAGCAGCATCACTTTGGAAAATGAAGGAAAACAGTTAGAAGCATAAATGGCACCTAAGCAGGTCTTCGGAGTGTATGTGGATAAGCCCATGAGTGGAAGTATTTCCACACTTGTAACCAGAGGAAGGACTCGAGATTTGGTGATAGGTGGAGTAGAGAACATCAGACTAAGCAGGGACAGTATTGTGCAGGTGTGAGAACAACACACACACGTCTTCAATGTTAGTTTCATTCTAGCCTCTTCCCTGCTCAGCTACACTTCCCCCACAGCTTTAGGGTAGAGGCCTAGAGACAATGTGTCTTTGTTTTACAGAACACTCTTTCAGAGAGCTCCTAGCAGAGTCTGGTACAGAGAGGAAAGAGAGTGAGGAACCATTGCTGCCAAAGGGACGGTCAGAAACTGTACATGACTTTGTGGATGGAATCTACTTCCCCTTCCCTAAAGATTTCGGGAAGCAATGAATTAAAAAAACAAAACAAAAAAAGCTTTGAAAAGCTAATGCAAGTAAAGAAAGAGGAAATTTCATGTCTTAGAAGTTTAGTTTATCAACAATAATCTTAAGTGGAAAAGAACATATATCACAACCTTAGGAAAATTCCTCTGTAATTTTTTCCTGATCTATAATACTGCAGATTAGGAAAAGGGCTTCAGGCATTTGATCCCTTTTGATGAAAACCACTCCCACTGGTGGGACTGACAACTTACATTTCCCACCTGGTGTAAACACAGACTTTGCTGCACTATAATATCTAATCCTCAGATTCATTAACTTTAAAATGGAGCTAATATTTATCTAAATTATTGAGGATAAAATGAAATAATTTGTATGTAGGGAACTATTAAAAGTGTTTAATAACAAAAGAACAAGACAAACGGGGCTGGCCAGGTGGCTCGTGGGTTAGAGCTCCATGCTCCTAACTCCAAAGGCTGCTGGTTCGATTCCCACATGGGCCAGTGGGCTCTCAACCACAAGGTTGCCAGTTCAATTCCTCGAGTCCCGCAAGGGATGGTGGGCCGCGCCCCCTGCAACTAAGATTGAACACGGCACCTTGAGCCGAGCTGCCGCTGAGCTCCCGGATGGCTCAGTTGGTTGGCATGCGTCCTCTCAACCACAAGGTTGCCAGTTCGACTCCCGCAAGGGATGGTGGGCTGCGCCCCCTGCAACTAGCAACGGCAACTGGACCTGGAGCTGAGCTGCGCCCTCCACAAATAAGACTGAAAGGACAACAACTTGAAGCTGAATGGCACCCTCCACACTAAGATTGAAGGGACAACTTGACTTGGAAAAAAGTCCTGGAAGTATACACTGTTCCCCAATAAAGTCCTGTTGCCTTTCCCCAATAAAATCTTTAAAAAACGAAAAAAAGAACAAGACAAACAACTGAAAGAACAAAAACTCATAGACATAGACAATAGTTTAGGGGTTACCAGAGGGTAAGGGGGGAGAAGGGAGGAGGGCTCTAGAAGAGGGTAAATGTGGTCTAGTGTATGGTGATAGAAGAGAACTGACTCTCGGTGGTGAACACACAACGTGAGCTATAGATAATGTATTACAGAATTGTACACCTGAAATCTATGTAACTTTACTAACAATTGTTGCCCCAATAAACTTTAATTTAAAGAAAAAAAGTGTTTAGTAAGTGATAACTGTCTTACATTGGGGTCCCCCAAATTTGACCGAGTCAAGGTGTTATGGGTTGAATTATTTACCCTCCCAGAAGATGTTAAAATCCTAACCCTCAGTACCTATGAATGTGACCTTAATTGGAAATAGGGTCTTTGTAGCTGTCATCAAGTTGAGATGAGGTCATTAGAGTGGGCGCTTATTCAAATATAACTAATGCCCTTACATGAGAGGAAGATGGCCCTGTCAAGACAAAGAGACACAGGGAAAATGCCATGTAAAGATGGAAGCGGAGACTGGAGTGATGCATCTACAAGCTAAAGAATGCCAATTGCCAGCCATTACCAGAAGCTAGGAGAGAAACATGGAACAGATACTCCTTCATAGCCCTAAAAAGGAATCAAATTGACCAACACTTTTATTTCTAACTTCTAACCTCCAGAACTGTGAGAGAATAAATTCCTATTGTAAGTCATGCAATTTGTGGCCCATTGTTATGGCAGCTCCAGGAAACTAATACATGAAGATATCAATACAAGTGGTTCATTTTGAAGGAGTCCAGGAACCACTGATTTCAGGATGGAGAAGTGAGACTTTCAAAAGAAGGACAGCAATAGGGTGGGCTGATGAGTCCTGTAAGATACCTCTGCAGGTGGGGCTCAAGCCTTTTGTGAACCTCCAGGAGACAATACAGAATGTACCTCAGAGTTGTCCCACCTGTGAGAAGTGAGAACATTGGTATACTTGTTAGTATGAATATTGGTGTATTCGTTTTCTATGGTTGCTATAACACATGACCACAAATGTGGTGCTGAAGAACAACAGAAATTTATTCCCTCGAAGATCTAGAGGTCAGAAATTAAAAATCATTATCACTGGAATGATGCTGTCAGCAGGGCCTAGCTCCCTCCAGAGGCTGTAGGGGGGAATCTGTTCCTTGCCTTTTCCCCTTCTGGTGGCTACTGGCATTTCTTGATTTCTGGCTATTGCACCACAATCAGCTTTTGTGGTCACACTGCCTCTTCCTCTTCTGTCTGTGTGAAATCTCCCTCTGCTTATCTCTTATAAGGACATATATGATTGTCTTTAGGGGTCCCCTGGATAGTCCAGGATAATCTCCGCATTTCAAGATCCTTAACTTAATCATAATCATACCTTTGGCTACATAAGGTAATATTCACAGGTCTCAGGGATCAGGACCTTGTGCCTTTGGAAGACATTTTTCGATCTACAATAATTGGTATATTTATCCTTCAACTTCCAATTGTAATTGGTTAAAGGGTGCTCTCAGGGGTGAAAATTCCTTAGCATTTTTGGCCTGCCCTGCAGGGGTCGAGAAAAATTTCTCAAGTTGAAAGTTGCAGGGGCTGGCCCAGTGGCTCAGGCGGTTAGAGCTCCGTGCTCCTAATTCGACTCCTCGACTCCTGCATGGGCTGTGCCCCCTGCAACTAACAACGGCAACTGGACTTGGAGCTGAACTGAGCCTTCCACAACTAAGATTAAAAGAACAACAACTTGACTTGGAAAAAGTCCTGGAAATACACACTGTTCCCCAATAAAGTCCTGTTCCCTTTAACCAATAAAATCTTAAAAAAAAAAAAAAGTTGCAGGCACTTGTAGAGGACTTTTTTGGGCATGTATGGAATGGGGAGTCCTCAGAGGATGGTCAATGGGACACCAATAACATCGGCTATATTATTATTTTTATTAGAGTTTTGTTAACAATTTTAATAATTACTCATTAGTTATAATTATTAGCTATTTTAACCTAATTCCCTTATGGACTGTGATATAAATTACACTACCTGTGTGACCTTGCTTAGAAAATATTATCCCACCTATTTGAACTTGATCCTTTCTTTCTACAAGGGTACCTTTAAGTATACGTGGCTCTATCATTTCCTCCAAAGCATCTTTTGTTTATCTTTTTTGTTTCTAGCACCTATGAGATCTCTTTTACTAATCTCTATTTGGCCATGCATAATTATCTTTCTCAACTCTGTATATTTTTCTCAACTGTATTTTAACATTGTCAATGGTAGAGACCATGAGATATATTTTCAAATTCTTGATGTTGTGATTTTAGAGATTTACATTTATAATCTGGCACCACTTAATAATTTTTCATAAGGAAATATAAAACATCTATTTCGAGCCTATTATGCACTTTTAGTTTCTTCAAGTTCCTTTGATATAACATAAATTATCCGTGGGACTGTAACATTAGAAACTTTATTGTCCCATGTCTACTTAGTGACAGTTTCAAACCTGTCTGTTTATAGAAAATGGAAGAACTGTAATATGTGAGTGACCAAGAAAGCCCTGGCTTGTTTCCAAAGATCTATGGAATATTGGGATCTAGCTGTTGGTAAATGAATGAAATAGGGAATGTTGGAAGAGGCACAAGTGAAAAAAATAGTTTGGTTTTGGACAATAGTTTGGTCAAGTTCTGTGGTTATCATGCGATATCCAGGAGGCAGATGGCTACAAGACTGAGTTTTGAGGGAGAGGTATGGACTGGACAAAAGATTTGGGAATCTCTTTGCAATAGGAAGATGGGTGAGATCACACTGGAAGAGCAAGTAGAATGAGAAGTAGAAAACTGGGCCACGTGTAGAAACCTGAGAGTCAACAAATACTGAAGAGGCAAAAGGAAGAAGGAATGGAGGTAGGAGAACCTGGGGAAGAGGCTGTTAGGAGAGCCAAGAGAATTGAAATGCTAATTGAGAAAGGAGAAATGCAGCAGAGATCTAGTTTAAAAGACAGGAAGGAAAAGAATTGACATCATTCACGGTGAACACTTATAAAAGAAAAAATTCACAACTTGGAGGTTCTTGATGAACTTAATGAGAGCAGTTCCAGTGGGATGTTACAGGCAGAGCCAACTGGGTTAACAGGCCCCTCAAAAGAGCTCACAGGAATCTCTGGGTACAATCTCTGTGAAGTTAGTTCGGGGTAGCGCAGTGACTCCTCTCAGCCCAACTGTCCAGGAAAGGTCTGGAGGATCCAAGAGGATCTAGAGCCCAAACTGAGCTTAGCAGTGGATTGAGTGGGAAATGACACAAAACTGACAAACCAGTAAGATTATATTAATAAACTTCCATTTTAAAGTTTGCAATCAAATAATAGATTGCTCAGATTCAAGATGGGAGAGATTTAGCTTGGCAACAACTGCTTAAAAATGATCCAAAGATTTTTGTTGATTATAAATTTAAAATGGGCCAAAAGTATGACTTAATTCCCCAAGAAGCTAGCACAGGATTGGGCTGTGATAATACAGAAATGGAGACACCAGGAGAATATTAATTTTATTGGAAGGACAAGCAGGGAAGGAGGAAAATAGAACAGCAATTAAAAGGAGCTGTCTAGTCATTAAAAAAAAATTTAAGGATGGAAGATATTTGAATACGTTTATAGGCCAAGGGGAAGGATCCATTAGGGAGGGAAAGGACACAGGAGAGACACAGAAGTCTGATGAAGCTTGAAGTTGGTTGCAAACTGAAATGTGGATGCCTCATCCTTGGAGACAGGAGGGAAGGCTGAAAGACGGGCGTGACTAAGGATAAGTTGCTGTTAGGAAAGGAATTCGGACACTTGGGAAGAGCACAGGCAAACGTTTTCAGTTTGCTTGATGAAGTAATACTCCAGGGGGACAGGCTTTGCTGTTTCTGAGTGTGTGAGGAGGGGGTGGGGTGAATTGGGAACGCTGAAAGGAAGGGAAAGAATTCCAGATAGAATGGGATTCTTGGTCTTTGAAGTGGGATCCAGAAATTGGGAGGTTTCTTCTCAGTATAAAACCAACACCCACAGGAAGCTCAGAATCTTTTGAGCCTCTACTGGCTTTTCCCATGTGGCTCAGGACTGCCAGGCCGGACTGAGAGTCAGTCATGTGCTCAAGAATCATGGACTTTAAATTAAAACAAAAATAAACAAACAAACAAAAAAACCGGAAGTGGAATTCTTACATTTATTCATGAAAAAAGTCTTTGAGAGACAATCATTTAAAAAAACATATTCTTGCAATGCATAAATCTTCCCGTTAAAATTCCGGGGAATTACTAAGCAGGCAGTACAATTTACACAAAGGTAAAATAGTTGTAAAATATTGACATGCAGATGAATTTCACTGATGTAACTCTTTATCAGACAATGGTTACTAAGGCAAAAAGTGTTTCAAAATAAAACATCAAGAACCACAGACTTTTGAGTGCCGGAGGGTCACGAGAAATCATTCGGCATTTCACAAACAGGGCCAGGCAAGGAGCGGGCATTACACAAATGGAATAAGATTTCTCTGCTCTCAAGACTTTACGGAAGGACAACAGACTACAAAAATCAGTCTTTATAACAGAAAGATAAGCTACGTGAGGAGAGGCACAAAACGCAGTGAAGTTATTGAAAAAAACTAAGTCCCTCCATTCTGAGAGAAGGAGCCCCATTTCCCACTTTCAAAGAAATTCGGGAAAGGTCAAAGATTAAAATACCTTATAAAGTACCGCCCCAGGCCAAGTGCCTTTTGGCCCACGTTGTTCTGGGCTCGGCGCACGTCCAAACTCGTGCACGCCCGAGGGAGGCCGGCCCAGAGGCGCGCGAGTCTCACCGGGGAGAAGGCGCGCTCCCGAGCCTGTCTACGGAAGTCCCGCCCCCATTTCCGGCGGCGGAGAATGGGGAGGGGCTAGCGGCAGCTTCCGTCTTGCGCAGTGTTGGGGTTGCCGCACGTGTGTCGCCCGCTCTGGATTCCTGGATTATCTCTGCACCTTGGTGAATTTGTGGCACCGGAACTCCTTCCCGATTTAAGGATGAAGGCGGTAAGAGTCCTCCGAAGCCCGATTCTCGCAGTTTAGGGCCCCTTTGGCTGATAGATTCGCTCCCTGGTGTAGCTGTCCGGCGGGATTTTGCCCTTGTTTAGGGGGCGGTGGCCTAGATTCGGGGCTCCCTCTTGGCTCTGTGAGCTGTCCTCTTCCCGGCTCTTCACGTGGCTCTTCCTGAAACGCCCACTGTGCTCGCGCTCGACTTCAGGAGCCACGATGAGACAAGCACCGAGTCTTGCATCCCTGGGATGTCAGACTTTGGGGGTTCTTCCAGACCCTCTTTTGAACCTCGTATTGAATTTATATGTTCTCAGTAAATTTATAGTATGAGTCACGGGAACCGAGACGAGTCCATTTTATCCCTTAAAGGGTAAGGAGATAGGAAAGCAAATTCTGGTTCTCACAGAAAATTAGAGCTACTTCTAGGATTTGGATTTCTGAATGAGAAGTCACCAGCAAGAGAGTTGGAATTTAAACACCTGAATTCAGCTTTGCCTTTCTTAGTTTAAGGGTCTTTGGCAAGTCACATAATCTATAAGCCTTAGCTTCTTAAGTAATGTGCGGATAACGGCAATCACTGCTTAACTACTAGGCTGTTAAGTTATGTTGGAGTGCTTTGTAAACAGTAAAGCAATATATAAATGTCAGTTGTTTGACAGCCCGCATTTTGCTCTGAGTATGCTAAACTACAGGTGTTAATAACCATTTAATAACCATTTACCGATAGGTCAGAGGTTCTTAACTATTTTTTTGTCCTGGGCCCTTTTGAGCAGTGGTGGATTTGGTGACAAGAAGACCCCTGGTTGAATAACTGATGCTGTAGTGCCATTCTGTAGGACTAATGCTTTAGTTTGGTTTTAGCTTTTATATACAAGATCCATGACTGTGAGACATTAGAATTGTGGACTTGGTGTAACGAAATTTATAATCGACTCTCTTTACTCTGATTTTAAAAATAAAATAATTTAAATTTCTGGTTATGCTGCATTCTTCCTGTTGTTTTACAGAGAAGAAATAAAAAACAGGTCCCAAGCTTTCGGAAGTTGCTAAAAACTAGTAAGATCAAACTTGAAAACAAGCTGAAAAATAAGCAATTTAAACAACAAAGCACTCTCAAGAAGTACCGAAAAGAACAGAGGAAACTAAGACAAGCTGTAAAGGATGCTGTGTCTAAGAAACCCATTCCATTGGAGGACCCAAAGAAAAAACGACCAGGTAATTGTGAAGGCATTCATGTGCTCTAATTTCCGTTGATTTGTTCTAAAATGTTCTTCATGAAATAACTGCTTTCTAGTAATCACTCTTGTTCTCAGATCTTCCCAAGGGTAGGTAAAAATAATAGTCCTATATATTTTATCACAGTCAGTATGAAAAAAACATTTCAGTATAGTATTCATTGTGAAAAACAGCTAGTCTCAGTTTTAAGTTTCTCTAGAAAGCAGATCTGAAGATATACTACTTGGGAAAACAAACTCAGAGTAGCCCTGTAAATAAATGTTGGGCAGCATGCCAGGGCTGCCACTTTCCCATTCACTGGGCAGTTTGCTAAGGTTAGAACATTGCTTTTCTGTGGTGCATTCTTCACAGTGTGGCCAAGGTTCATTTAGTATTCTAAACTTCTGGCTTTCTTTTCACTTGGAAACTTGGCGTGAAATTGAGCTGTAATTGTCAGGATTATTCTTTTGTAAAACTGTCCAAGAACTCTCAGTACTCAAAATAGGTAAGGTATCTGACCATTTTGAGTCAGACCAGTTCTTCTACAAAGTTACTGGTACTTTCAGGTTCGTCATATTTGACAGTATCTGACTATTGTCTTCCCATGTCCATCTCATTTTCTTAATCCTGACCTACCGTGTTTCCCTGAAAATAAGACCGGGTCTTATATTAAGGTTAGCTCCAAAAGATGCGTTAGGGCTTATGTTCAGGGAGTGATGTCATCTTGAAAAATCTGCTAGGGCTTATTTTCTGGTTAGGTCTTATTTTGGGGGACACACGGAATTTAGTTTGATCTCTTTTTAAAAACATTTTTTTAATTAGTTTCATGTGCACAAAACAATGTAATAGACATTTATCATTTATATCCCTCACACAGTGACAACCCCCCTCCCCCCGTCCACTATCCCTCTGACATCGCACACAGCCATTACATTTCCATTGTCTGTATTCCTAATGCTGTACTCCACTTCTTGTGTGTGTGTATATATATATATATACACACACACAAGAAGTGGAGTACAGCATATATAATTATAGTTGACATTCATTATTGTTCAGCTTCACTTTCAGGTGTACAGTGCAGTGGTCAGGCATCTACATCTTCCCTGAGGTGGTGTCCATAATGAGACAAGTGTTCATTGGATACCCTACAAAATCTTTACACCATTATTGATTACATTCCCCAAATTGACTTTCATATCCCTGTGGCCATCTTGTGGTTACCGATTGTGCTTTATAATCCCCTCATCTTCCCCCTTATCCCAACCCCGCCTCCCATCTAGCAACCCTCAGTTTTTCCTCTATGTCTCTGAGACTGTTTCTGATTAGTTCATTCATTTATTCTTTTCTTTAGATTCCACATAAGTGAAATCATATGGTATTTGTCTTTCTCTGTCTGACTTATTTCACTTAACATAAGGTTCTCTAGGTCCATCCATGTTGTTGCAAATGGTAAGATTTCATTCTTTATGGTTGCGTAATACTCCATTGTATAAATGTACCACAGTTTCTTAATCCAGTCGTCTACCGATGGGCATTTCGGTTGTTTCCATGTCTTGGCTATTGTGTATAGTGCTGCAATAAATATAGGGGTATATAAATTTTTTTGAATTAGAGTTTTGGATTTCTCCGGATAAATACCTAGGAGTGGAATTGCTGAATCATGAGGTAGTTCCATTTTCAGATTTTTGAGATACCTCCATACTGTTTTCCATAGTGGCTGCACCAATCTGCAATCCCACCAACAGTGCACAAGGGTTCCCTTTTCTCCACATTTTTGCCACCACTTGTAGTTTGTTAATTTATTGATGACAGCCGTTTTGACTGGAGTGAGGTGGTATCTCATTGTGGTTTTTATTTGCATTTCTCTAATGGTTAGTGAAGTTGAGCATTTTTTCTTATGTCTGTTTGCCATCTGTATGTCCTTTTTAGAAAAATATCTCTTCATGTCCTCTGCCCATTTTTTAATTGGGTTGTTTGTTTTTTTGGAATTGAGTTGAGTGAGTTTTTTATAAATTTGGGATTTTTAACCCCTTACCAGATATATCATTGGCAAATATCTTTTCCCATTCAGTAGGATCCCTTTTTGTTTTACTGATGGTTTCCTTTGCTGTGAAAAACTTAGTTTGATGTAATCCCACATGTTTATTTTTTCTCTTACTTCACTTCCCTTGCCCGAGGGGATATATCAGTAAAAATCTTACTCCGGGTAGTTTGATCTCTTGACAACATATTATTGTGATGTATAAAAGATCATGGGACTGGAAGCCAGTAAACTTGGGCTTTTTTCTTGATTTTGTTACTACTGATGGGGCCTTAGTCAGTCACTTAATCTCCAGGTATTTAATCTGTTAAAAAATGCAATGGTTGAGTTAGATGTTTTTTAAGATCTCTTCCATCTAAATTTCAGTAGACTTTAAAAAGCATGATGTGTTAATAATTACATATTAAAAATAAGCGAAAGATTCTTCATTCTTGCACGTTGAAGTCTATCAGTGGTTGGATATAAGTGTATAAGGTTCAAATGAAAGATCTGTGTTAGAGTAATTTTGCAATATATCAGCATATAGATGGTAATTGAAGTCTTAGACTTGGGTAACATACTGTGGAGACTGTTGTATGAAAATAAGAGAACCTAGAACAGAATTTAAAGGAACCCCAGCATTTAAGAAATTGGTGGAGGAAGAAAAACCTGTCCTGGGGTTTGAGGAAGAACCAGAGAATTAGGAAGAAAACCAGAATTGTACAGTGTCTTAGAAATCAAAAGAAGAGTGTTACAAGAAAGAAGGAAACTATGTACTAACATGAAATACTCTACAAAACAGTTAATTTTAAAAAATAAAGTGAAAAGTAGTGTATATTGAAGCTTTCACCCACTTGAAATTATAGGCTATCACCACATGTCTGATATGCTTACACACTTTGAATAAAAAAGGCAAAAAATATGTGTACTCGTAAACTCATATAAACAATGATAGGCAGGATTAAAAAAAAGAAAGAAAGAAATGCACTTTCCTTTGGCCCAACAATCCCACTGCTAGGAATTCATCCTATGATTATTCAGAGGGTGCCAAAAAAATGTATACACATTTTAAGAAAGGAAAAAACTATTAAGATTGTAATACTCAATACATACTGATAACAAAAGATGAACACAGATCATATGTATACGTTTTTTTGCCACCGCTGGTATTTGAAAAAAATTTGCTAAGACTATCCATGCCCAAGCATGTTCATTGCAACACTGTTAAAATAGCAAAATACCAAACGAAAACAAATGCCATCTCTACCACCACCAAAAACTGAAAATCAAAATGTCCATCAACAAGGAATTGTTAAAATAAATGATGTAAATGTTGTATACAGGTGGTGGAATACTATATAGCTGTTAAGGTGGAATACTATATGTCCTATATGGTACATAAGATTTGTGCAACAAATGATGTGATTATTATCACTTCCTACTTCAAATTTTTTTAGCAGCTGCATATTTTTTCTTGTATGGAAGTTTATTGTACCAGTAATAAAATGCATTTAAAATTTTGGAAAGATATTGACATATTGTCCCCTGGAAAATGACTTACTTGTCCATCTTAAAATGCTAATATGAAGAAATCAGTATATTGAAGAGGTTGAAGATACAGATGAGAGAGGCTTAAACGATAGAACAAGGCAAGAGAGGGCAAGAGTTTTTGGGATCCAGAGCACAGGAGGAGAGGCACCTCTTTCAGTGTTAGAAGAAAGGAAAAGATGCATGCAAGTGCTATTGAATTCAGTAGGAAATTCAAGGTGTTTTCTTTCTTACAGCTTTTTTTTATCAGTAATTTGGAAAGCTAGGTCCTCTAATGATTATGAAGTGAGGTAGGTGATGAGAAGTGTGATGGTAGGTAAAAGATTTGAAAAGGTACCCTAGGGCAGAGAGAAAGTTGACCAGGGAAATAAAACAATGGCTGGTCCGTTTTGAGACATGGCAGGCTCTTTTAAAGTAGAGAGGTGTTCCACTCTGTGCACTGTGTACATTTATATCGCGATATTTACGAATGTTATTGGAGTGAGAATTATAAGTTCTGTTTGGGAAGATGCTAAGACTGTCTTGTTCATGGTTGAATCCTCAGCACTTAGAACAGTGTTTGGCACTTAGTTGGCATTCTTTTTTTTTTTTTTTCAATTGAAAAAGAGAAAGAAAGCGAACAAGGGACAAAGAGAGAAAGAATGATTCATACTTGGGGTGTTGTTGGATATGAGTGCCTAACCTGTAGAGGGAAAGTAGCTGAAGACATTTGCAAGGGTGGTTCAAGTGATAACCATACAGCCTAAGTGAGGGAATGAAGATAGCATAGGAAGTAGAGTGGTCAAAGGATTGAAGGTCTGTTTAGTCAAAAGTGCAGTGGAAGTAACTGAGTGAGAGTTGGAAGGACAAAAGGTTGTGGTCAGAGAGAGGGGTGAGCACCAAGGTTTGGGATGTGGCCCTTGGAGGGGGCAGCTGAAGTGGAGTGGAAGTGACAGTCATTGGAGATCAGACAGAGCTATGGGGCTAAGTCATTGATTCTCAAATGCCCTGAAAGACAACGTAGGATGTGAGGAGACATTTATTTTTTGATTGTTACAGTGGCCTGGGAATGCTCCAGGTGGTTAGTTTTCAGGGGTCAGGGCACCCTAGCTCAGTACACCCCAGTGCAACAAAGAAGCATCCTGTCAACACATGAGTGGTGCTCCCGTTTACAAGCACCGGGCTCAAGTATTAGAAACACAAGCTTTTCCTGTTGGAGACACAAAAATGCAGTTCTACATCTCTAAAACTTGTTTCTGATTTTTTTTTTTTTTTGAACAGATAAAAGGATTGAGAGGGAAGAGGAGGAAGAAGAGGAAGCCCTTCCTTTAGATATGATGGATGAAGATGACTTACAGTTAATGAAGGATTTAGGACAAAGAGCATCTTTTCTAACCAGAGACCTGTCTTCTAGGTAATTATTTAGACTATAATCATTCACATCCTTTCAGTATTAAAAACTTGGTTCTGAATTTAACCTAGGTAGTTAGTGCAAGACTTCAGCTCAGAACACTGTGTTTACAAAGAGTAAACCCTGTTACTCAGTTTGTTTCCTAAATAAAGGAAGTTCATGGATAAAACAAGCTGATTTTATTTAGTGAGCGTCTTTATTTCCCTTGAGTCTGAATAGTGAAGTAGAGTGAATGGGGAAGAATGCTATTCTTTGTTTGAGGAATTGGCAGAACAGTGCTGAGCTCTTTATGGCTAAGATCTCAATCCTCATTACCCTATTAGGTAGGTATTATTCCCCTTTACAGAGAGGAAACTGATGCTTCCCCACAATCACAAGTAGTGGATCTGAAGTTTAAACTTCGATCTTTTTAACTCGTAAGTGCATGCTGTGCTCTGAAGGTTTTTGGGAACGTAAAATAGCATGATGTCACCCTCGGGTCTGTGCAATATTCTTTAAAAAGAATCTTCTGTAACTTTCACTTTATTTGTAAAGGGAAACTAGAAAGCCATAGTTTGAGTCTTTGGGGTAGACTGTACAATTCATTGAGTCATTTATTATTTGAGTCCCTGATCTAGGTGTTAATATGTATATACCTATCGAAGGTTTGGCTAGTGGTATATTGTTCTGTGCTTTAAAAATGATGTCTCTATGTTCCTTTTCAATATATTAAAACTGAAAATTAATTTTTTTCTGCAGTGAGCCCATTCACGCCAAGAAACGAAAGCATGAGCATGTTATAGATAAATACGAAAAAATACCAAGAACTCTGCAAACTGTGCCCGAGAAGGAATTGATTCACTTGCTTCCTATCAAAGATAAAAGTGGTATAATCCCACAGACCAGGGAGAAGCCAGGTGAATCTGATTGGTGTTTTAGTTAAAATTTTAGCTCCTTAATATCACATATTTCTTTCATTAAAAATTTTATTTTATTTTGACTTTTACCCATATCTGGAAAAGAGGGGTAGCTATAAGTAGTCATCTATCAAGCTTGTAATTTTGACCAGAAACACAGTTGATTATTATTTAAGGTGTCTGTTGTACTTGTGAGTTTCTTTTCAGAGTATTTCACCAAATTTTTTTGTTCCTAAAATTGGAGCATATTAGTCATCCTTTATTAGGCTTTTTTTTCTTACAAGGATCTTTTTTCTTGTGAAATAAAATACTACTCAGAGAAGCCCAGAAATCAAAGATGTGAAGTTACGTGGTTTATCACAAAAAGCACACCCATAAAACTACCATCTGGGCAAGAAATAAATAGTGCCAATACCCAGAAACTTCGCTTGTGCTCCCCTCAATCACTAATTGCTCCCTCCTCACAAAAGTAATTATGTTTCTACTTTTCTTTGTAGTATTACCACGTATATTATCACGTTTGTAATATACATATTTTTCATAGTTATTGACAGTAATCAAGATGAAGCAGATCAAGAAGCAACGGAACTTGAGGAAGGTAACGGGATACATCTTTATAGTTACTAAATTGTTACTTGAGAATTACATATTTTGAATTCTTTTTAATCATAATTGTAGCATCTGCCTACAAATAACTTACCTCTTTAGCTTAAAATTATAAAAACAATTCTGTGGTCTGAATTAATTTTGGTTCTTTCTTAGAGCAATTGTACTTTGTATATATCTGCTTTAGATCATTACATGTGGGTTTCTAATAGCACAGTTCTAATCAAAGTTAAATTGAAATAACATTTTATTGTTTGAAACTGTTGGTTTAAAATTTGTGAAAGAACAAGCTGGTTAAATTTTACTTCTGCTTAGCAAACCTGATTAATGTGTAAATGAGATTACAGGTCAATTATTTACTGTTTTCAGTCATCTTTGATAAGCTTATTGCAGATTATGTTGTATACTTATTAAATCTAGTTCTCTATGAGTTTCTTAAGGGGAACATATTTTGTGTAGTTTAAAGGACTGTATAGAGTTGAACACAGAATATTCTGTACTTAAAACTATTGTGGGTTTATTAGCATAGTAGTTAAGAATATGAGCTCTAGAGTCAGGCTACCTGGGTTTGAGTCCCATTTCTGCCAGGTTTATGAGCCTAGGCAAGTTACTTTCCCTTTGCCTCAGTTTCCTTATCTATAAAATGGGGCTATTGATAGTACCCATTTTATTGGGTACTATTTTTGTTTTTTAATTTTTATTGAAGAATTTTGGGGAACCGTGTGTTTTTCCAGGACCCATCAACTCCAAGTCAAGTTATTGTTTTCAATCGAGTTGTGGAGGACACAGCTCACTGGCCCCTGTGGGAATTGAACCAGCGACCTGGGTGTTATGTGCACTGCACTCTAATCAATTGAGCCAACAGGCCGACTCTTATTGGGTACTAGTGATGGGGCTATTGATAGTACCTCGTATGTTTGGTGAAAGGATAATATGAATTAAGATTCTTGGATGATGGTAAATAATGGCATGTTTAAGAGGGAAAACGTATCTGTTTCAGAGATCATTGAAGATCCCATTCGAGAGCTGACCGTAGAAGAACATTTAATAGAGAGAAAAAAGAAACTACAGGAGAAGAAAATGCATATTGCAGCCTTGGCATCTGCCATATTATCAGATCCAGAAAGTAATGTAAGTAGCATTTATTTCTTAATCTCTTCACATTAGATATGGTCTAAATGTCTAATATTTTAAGATTCTCTTATCTGTAAACATACACAAAAAGGAACAGTGTTAGCAAAACATAGTAACTGAGTTAGAATAAGAGAGTAGACAGAACCTTAGCCTAATTCTGCGTCTGAACTTAATTTCTTCTGTAATCTTAGAAAAGTCTCTTAAATGCTCCCAGTCTCTAAACTGAAGATGTTGGGCTTAATGTAATTCTAAAAGTGGTAAGTCTATAAAAATTAATTGTACTAGGAAGGAGGAACTTACTTGTAAACTTTCTGGACTGATTTGTAGAGTTTTTAGTAAGGAACGTGCTAACACAAAAGTCAGTGAGATTAGTTCAGGAACACTTGTAAGTGGAATATATTTTAAGTGAAATAGACTGGGAGAGCTATAATAAATTGGGCCGTGGGTACAGTGGTGAAGATGGTGATAGTTATAACATGTGGACTCAAGAAACCCCAGCTTTAGTCTTGGCTCTGCTAACTATCTGTTGGACTTTGGGTAAGGTTTTTACCTAAGGCTTATTTTCTCCATTTCTAAAAGGAAATGGTACCTATTTTAAAACTGCCATGATGATTAAATGATACCATATACATGAAGTCATATAAAGTGATACTGTTATTTTTGTTATATTGGTGTCCCCAGCATCCTACTATGCCAAATATTTGTTTACGGAACCATAAAATCTATCATTTACATGTATACAAAAAATTTAATGCGGCTATGCTTTGGAGTAGGACTTGTCCTTTTCTAACAAAATGACGGGAAGAGGAGGAGCAGAATCGGGGAGGGGAATTTGGAGTATTTCTCACCTGCATTATCTCACTTAATCATAAAACCATGGAGACAAGAGCTACTGTATTTTACAGCTGAAAAATTGAGCCTTTAAAAACTCAAGTGATTTGTTCCAGATTTTAACAGCTACTGGATTGGAACGCAGGTCCTCTAACTCTGGAGCCTCATGCTCATTTCATATAAATTAGGGATAGCAAATAGGTGGGGACATACCTGTCCTCCTCCCTGCTGTGGCAAACACTGCTCATCAGCCAGGGTGCTGCTGCTCTAGATACCGCTCCAGCAGGCAGTGTAGCTCATTAAAGCAAGCTCATTAGTTTAAACCAATCTTCTGCTTCTGCGTTGTATCATACAAATGATCTTTGTATGACTAACTTTGAAGCTGGAGTTACTGTGGATATATTAATTCCTGATTAATTTCTATACATGTGATTATATAATATATTTAGTATACATAGCATTAATATGTTTCAAAAAGTGTTTTTAGGGAAATAGGACACACATCTTTAACAAAACCCAATTAAAATGAATTTCTAAAAATAGGTAAATTAACACATTTAAACATTTTAAAGTATTTTTTATAACCATTTAAAAAATATGATTAATTTCTAACGTTGGTGACTTATCTTTTGGTAACGGGCGCAGTGTCTGGAGTTGTGCATGGCTTGATTAGATGTTATGAGTCACTGTGTGAATTTCACTTATTGTGCCAGGTGTGGGGCTTTTGCTTTTGCTCATAATTGTTTTGCCATGATTCTCTAGCCTTATAAGTTATTTCTTTAACAGGTTAAAAAACTGAAAGAATTACGTTCCATGCTGATGGAACAGGATCCTGATGTGGCTGTTACTGTTCGAAAGCTGGTGATAATTTCTCTGATGGAGTTATTTAAAGACATTACTCCTTCATATAAAATTCGGCCCCTAACAGAAGCAGAAAAATCTACTAAGGTATGCTAAATATAATTACTATACAAAATAAGCTGAAAATTTTGGAGCGCTAGAGATGGGAGAAACAGGATTGTTTTTTGGTTTGGCTCTTTTTACATGACTGGGTATATACTCAGGCACTCACATTTTGCACTGATTTTCAGATGTCAATATATTATATTAGAAAAATGATTTTTTTTTTTTTTATCTCTTCAGATCCGCAAAGAAACCCAGAAGTTAAGAGAATTTGAAGAAGGTCTGGTTAGCCAATATAAATTTTATTTGGAAAATCTGGAGCAAGTAGTTAAAGGTATATTTAACATCTTGAAAGCATGTAACATACTTAGCTTTGGTCAGGAAGGTGAATTCTATAGTCTGTGCTGTTTGTGGACTGTCATTATAGTGTACAGTCAGGAGAAGAGTCTGAAGTCAGACTTTCTGGGTACCCCTTACCACATACCGTGTTTCCCCGAAAATAAGACCTACCTGGACAATCAGCTCTAATGTGTCTTTTGGAACAAAATTAATATAAGACTTGGTCTTATATGATATAGTATCATATCATATCATATCATGTATCATAATATAATAATGTAATAAATATAATATAACATAACATAACATAATATAATTATATTAATTTTTGCTCCAGAAGATGCATTAGAGCTGATTGTTCGGCTAGGTCTTAATTTCAGGGAAACACGATATATGATGAGTACATCATTTAATCTCTGTGTCTCAGTTTTTCTGTCTATAAAATAATAGTACTTACCTCATAAGATTGTTGTGTAGAAGTAAATGAATTTATGGATGTAAAACACTGAGAACTGTGCCTAGTTTGTGTTATATTTTATCTGGTATTAGTATTGTTGCTGCAGTCCTTTAGTAAGTAGTTGTATGTTTTTTAAATTCATGAATGGTTAGAATTTATTCTACTGTTTTTATTTGGAGGGAGTAGTCAGGCGAGAAAGGTAACTTGTAATGAGTGCTTTGAAAATGGCTTACAAGTCCCTTATTCAGGATAATAAACTTCCCTATCAAACCATTGTTCTTTTTTTCCTTTGGGGAAGGAAGGGCATAGGAAAAATTTGGGCGTGATTGGGGAAGGGATTCAGTTGCCTAGGCCGTGTGCTTTCACTGACTCAATTTGGCTTCTTTAGCCGTGCTGGGCCTAAGGATCACGCAGTTGCTCCCTCAGCTGGAACAGGAGTGCTGAATCCTGTTGGCCCAATTAGGGCATGAAGGTGTTGGACTAGCCACATTTCAAGTGCTCAGTTGCACGTGTGGCCAGTGGCCTCTGTATTGGACCACACAGTACAGGCCTTTTCTAAGTGAATTGAAGGCTCCCCTCCCCACCAAGTTTTAAAAATGTCTTGGTAAAATATACATATCATAAAATTTATCATTTTAACTATTTTTAAGTATACAATTCTGTGGCATTAAGTAAATTCACATAATTGTACAACCATCACCACTATCCATCTCTAAACTTTTTCATCTTCCCCAACTGAAATTCTGTAACAATTAAACATTATCTCCTTACCCCTTCCTCCCTCCAGCTCTTGGCAGCACCATTCTACTCTGTTTCTATGAATTTGACAATCCAGGAACCTCATATAAATGGAATCATACAATATTTGTCTTTTTGTGATTTGCTTACTTAAGTTAGCAAGAAATCTTCAAGATTTATCCTGTTGTAGCATGTGCCAGAATTTCCTTTTTAAGGTCAAATAGTATTCCATTGTATGTATATACTACATTTTGTTTATTCATTCATCTGTTGATTAACTTTTGTCAGGTTTAAGTAAATAGAACACATCGTTCTTACTTATGGTGAACACAGTCTGTTTAGGGAAAAATTATATAGATGATAAAAAGTTTAAAATAAGGTACTATCCATACCATCTTTCTCATCTCTGGCTATATATGAGATAGAGGAAGGTGTTGAACCTGCTATAGAGAGACTAGCATATTTTTAGATTCTTATATTCAGGATGCTGTGTTATGGTATGTATATAGAAATTGCTAGAAAAGAGGTACCGTGAATCATCAGTTATTTTGAAGGAGAATTTGAATCTCTTCGACCTCCTGGGTCAAGATACCACAGTGAGCATCAGCAAGAAGTCAAGAGAAAAGATGTCCTAGATTTTTGGAACATGAAAGAGACGGGGGCTCAGACAGTTTGGAACTTCCTCATATTCACCAGCCAGTTGGTGGGTGACTAGGATTTGAACCCCAGGCTTCCTGACTTACAGTCAGGTGTTTTGGGAAAAGCCTTCATAGAGCCCAGTGCCAGTTCTCCTTTAAGGTATCCAGCTCCCTGTCCCCTCCCCTCTTTTACCCCCTGGGTACCCTTTTCATCTAATAGTACATCTCTTAAAACACACAGAAAGCCAAGATTTTGGTAATTGTGGTTAGAGTCAGAGGGTGAATGGTGTAGAAAAAATTTAATGATAACCCTTGTACTTGTCTAAATGTAGACACAACTCATGTTTAAGAATTTGGATGGTGTGTTGAGTTTTCATTTTAGTGCCTATTCCTGTAAAAGAAAGATAATTTAGTTGAAGTTTTGACCAATGAATAAAGTAACTAACTGTAGTTATCCATTAATTAGACTGGAAGCAAAGGAAGCTGAAGAAAAGTAATGTCGTTTCCTTAAAGGCATACAAAGGACTGGCAGAGGTGGCTGTTAAGAGCCTGTGTGAGCTGTTGGTGGCACTGCCTCATTTCAACTTTCACAACAACATCATTGTATTGATCGTCCCTCTCATGAATGACGTGTCAAAATCGGTGGGTTGCTCTAATTGAGTGTGGCTGTCCTGCTTAACAGAAAATTACAGACCATGTGATTTTTTTCTCAAAATTCTTTCGTAGCTAATTATTTATTGCTAAAATAGTCAATTTGTTAAACACTCTCTCTTTAAGAAAATTATTTGACCGTAAGTTTAGTGCAGCTGTTTTGAATAGGAGGCAGTTTTGCCCGCCAGGGAACATGGGGCTGTGTCTGCAGACATTTTTGGCTGTCACGACTGCAGTGGTGGGGGCATGTTGCTCCAGGCATCTAGTGGGTAAAGGCTTCTGAACATTCTACAATGCACAGGACAGCCCCCCACAACAAATAATTATCTGGTCCCAAATGTCAGTAGTACTGAGAGGTTGAGAAACTGGTTTAATGTAACATTTTTATTTTTCAGATATCTGAAATGTGTTGTGAGGCAGTAAAGAAACTTTTTAAACAAGATAAATTAGGCCAAGCTTCCCTCGGTGTAATTAAAGTGATTTCTGGTTTTGTGAAGGGCAGAAATTATGACGTTAGGCCAGAGGTAAGCCTGTCTTTTTTTTTTTTTTTTAACTTTGCATTTTATTTGTTTTTAAATTATTAAGCTAATTTTCAGTTGTCATGAGGAATTTATTCTTTATAGAAGTATACAAAGTAGAAAGGGAAAGTACTCAATTCCCCAAATGTAACCTTCCATTTAGTCATCTACTTTTGATTCTTAAGCTGATAATTTCCTCTTAACAGTTTGATTTGTATCTTTAGATGTTTTTCTATGCATATATAGATTTATTTTAAAATAAAAATGTTTTTATACTATGGACATTATTCTGGAGGTGTTTTCATTTGATACACTGTGGACTCATGTATAAGTCTATCCCATTATTTTGAATGTCTGTCCATTATGTGAATGTCTGTTCCATTATGTGAATATATAGCCTCCTTCTTGATCGACAGCTGGATTGTTTGTAGATTTTTGCTGCTTTAGTCAGCATGGAAGAAAACATTTTGGCCATGTTATTTTTTCATACTTGTGTGAGTATTTTGTGAGTTAAATTTCACTTAGTAAAATTTCCTCCATGTTGTCATGTCACAAATGGCAGGATCCTTTCTTATTTGCTGAATAATATTCCATTGTACGTGTATATATACTACATTTTCTTTATTCATTTTTTTGACTACAGACACATAGGTTGTTTCAATATCTTGGCTATATCTATGCTGCAGTAAACATGGGAGTGCAGATATCTCTTTGAGATACTGATTTCATTTCCTTTGGATATATCCCCAGAAGTGGGACTGCTGGATTATATGATAATTCTGGTTTTAATTTTTTGAGGAACCTTCATGCACTTTTTCATGATAGCTACACCAATTTTATTTCTACCAACAGTGCACAAGGGTTCCCTTTTCTTCACACCCTCACTAACACTTGTTATATCTTGTCTTTTTGATAACAGCCAGTCTAATAGGAGTGAGGTGATATATCACTGTGGTTTTGATTTGCATTTCCCTGATGATTAGTGATGTTAAGCATCTTTTCATACTTGTTGGCCATTTGTATGTTTTTGGAAAATGTCTATTTGGATTCTTTGCCCATTTTTCAATCGGGTTATTTGTTTTTTGCTGTTCAGTTGTATGAGTTCCTTACATATTTTGGATATTAACCCCTTATCAGATATACAGATTGCAAACATTTTTTCCCATTCTGTAGGTTGCTTTTTTGTTCTGTTGATGGTTTGCTGTGCAGAAGTTTCAGTTCAATGTAATACCACTTGCTTATTTTTGTTTTTATTGCCTGAGTTTTTGGTGTCATATCCAAACAAAACATTGTTAAGGCCAATGTCAAGAAGCTTTTTCCCCACTATTTTTCTAGGCGTCTTATGGTTTCAGGTCTTACAAGTTTGTAATCCATTTTGAGTTATTTTTTGTGAGTGGTTTAAGATAAGGATCTAATTTCATTCTTCTGTGTGTACATATCCATTTTTCCCAACACCATTTATTGAAGAGTGTTCTTCCCCATTGTGTATTCTTGGTGCTCTTGCCAAAGATTAGTTGACCATATACTGTATTCTTGAATTTGGAGTTATTTTTCATTTTTGGGTAATATTTTATGAGCACATAGAATACCTACAAGATACTCAAGTTGATGTTTCTGATATTTAGAGTGACTGAAGTTTCACTATTTATACATTTAGTTCTTCCCTGTTTTCATTTTGTGCTTTAAGCCCTGTCATCTGAAATACTCAGTTTTCTTCCAGTGTACATAGTAGAAAAATATAAAGCTGTAATTCTCAAGCTGTTTTCCAGGAATGCGACTGTAGGAGGTCAGTGGAGTGGTATGTGCTGGAGAAAATGTAGGATTTTAAACTCCTTTTGTCATTGTGTTTGGATGGTTGCTGTAACACTCAAAACACCAATTTCCAAATTAGTTCCTGAAGGTTTTGAATGACTTAAGGCAGTAGCCCTGATTGTGGTCCCTGGACCAGCATCAGTGGGAATTAGAAATACAAGTTCTGGGGTCCCACCCCACACTTACTGAATCAGAAACTCTGGGCTGGGGCTCAGCCCTCTGTGTTTTAAACAAGTCCTCCAGGGATCTGATGTTTGCTAAAGTTGGGACCTATTGGTTTGAAGGAAAATAAGTAGTCTTACAATAATAACACTAGTCTTTATGTTGTTTTTTAATTGGGAAAAAAAGATGAAGATTAGATCTGTTTACTGTAAAACTGAAGCTGGTTTGGTAAATTAAAGCTGGTTTAGAACATAGCTAATTTTTATGCTCTCCTCCTACACTAGTTTGAACCTTTATCTGGCCTGTCTACTCTTTGTAATCCTATCTACTAATGCCAAGTAATGTGGTCTCGTCCTTATTCTCATCAAACTGCAAAATAATGTTACATGTATTTAACCAAATAGTAGTTGATCTTTCATAGACTCAAATTACCACAGTGTTTAGCAAAAAGATAATAGAACTTTGTGTAAAATGTGATAAAAGATATTTGAAGGTTTTTTTGTTTTTTTGTTTTGCATGAAGGAAATAACATTGTTAAATGCTTATTTTTCTGTATGAAGTTTTTGTAGGCAGTATAAATATTAAGCTGTGTATTTGTGTTTTCTTCAATATTAGATGTTAAAAACATTCTTGTGCCTAAGAATCAAGGAAGTAGAAGTGAAGAAAGATACAGAGGACATTAATAAGCCAAAAAAATTCATGACTTTCAAGGAAAAGAGAAAAAGTCTGTCAAGAATGCAGAGAAAGGTTTGATTTATTTCCTTTTTAAATTTTATTTTATATTAAAATCGTAGTCTAGGCACAGTATAGACATAGTTATAAGTCATAATTATAAATGTTTTAAAATCTAATATTTAGCGAATTTAATTTTTCGTAGTATTGCAAATAAATATGTTATTAAATCAGTTTAAACTGACAATTCATTGGCAAAGAGAGCAGTGGGTGAAAAGATTTTCTGGCCATACTGGCTTTTAAGATTGTCTTAGAGTCATGGTAACCCGCAAGATTCCTTCTTTAACAGAAATGATATATTTATGCCAAGTTCTTCACAACAAAGTAGGTTTTTGCTAATTGAATCATGTTTCTTTGGTGATTTGTATTTGGAACCTTTTGTTTATTTACTGAGACTTTGGACACATTTTATTTGTTTTTTAAATTTTGAAAACTGGAACTAATTAATAGCACCTACTTACAGGATCATTGTGCAGTTTAAATAAGATGACGCATGTAAAGCCCTTAGCAGAGTGCCTAACTGGGTGTGCTTTATAAACTTGTTAGTCACCACCACCATCAGTACTGTTATCGCTTCTTCAGTTTATTAGGGTTATCAAGTTGCTTATAAAAACAAAACAAAAAGTTATACCCATCTGTGAATGTGTCTAATAATTTTGAAAACATGACAGAAATACCAAATTAGACTTAAAACTGTAAACAAATGAAGGTAAATATTTTCATTATTTATACCACACTACCCTAACATGAGCTGGATATACCAGGTAAGAACAGCATGTACGTAGCTGTGGGGAAACAAAGACCCAGTAAGAACGTATCTGCTCTTTAACAGCCTCACATGAGGGAAGGAAACCCTATTCCTCAGCCAGTCCCGTGTCTCAGGCAGCTTAGCAACCATTTAACTACTGCTCTTACAGCATCAGGAAGTGGAAAAACCTTGATATTTTGTTGAATTTCTGTATAGTGTCTCGTGTTATTTATATTGTATATAAATGAGTTTGGGAAGTACTGTTGATGACTGGTTCCTATGTCAGAGATGATTTAACACTAAGAATTATTTCTGGACTCAGGATGTTCTTCCTTTTTTTTTCTTTTCTGAAATATTTTAATTTAAATGATAGAAAACTACAGAGAATAGTGTAGCACATTTTTTGTACCCACTTTTCTGAATGAACAAATATTAATAGACTCACTTCAACTTTTCCTTGTAAAGAAAGAAACCATTGGTAATAGAATCCCCTTTGGTTTCCCCAATCTCATTCTTGTGCTTTCCTCCCCAGAGGCAACCACTGTCATAAGTTTGGTTTGTGTATGCTTTTCATCCGCGTTTTCTTCTTTTGCTTGTATTTGTACTCATAGACAATCTGTGGTATTACTGTGTGTGTTTCATAATATTTACATATTATGCCTCTCTGCTTTTTTCACTCAGTAGCATATACTTTTATTTTTCAATCTATTTTCAGTGGAAGAAAGCAGAAGAGAAACTAGAACGAGAGCTTCGGGAGGCAGAAGCTTCAGAAAGTACTGAGAAAAAACTTAAACTGGTAGGCAGTTTCACATTTTCTTATGCTTTTAAAATAATTTCGTTAAATAATTTTAACTAGAGATTTATTGTTTCAACTTGTGGTTGTGTAATTTTGATTTATGTCATGAGGCAGAGATATGAGATGTGCAAGAAGTTATAATGTGATCAGTGCTGGTTTTATGAAATCACAGGCTGTATATCTTCATTCTGTTTTGTTGAAGCTCCTAAGATTGAACTGTGGGGAGGGTTGGGAAGGGACAAAAAGGTTGTGTTTTGAAAATGATAATTATCGTAACTCCGGAGAAAGCATACTGGGTTATAATAAAGCCATGTTGTCTGTTTCTTCTGCCAGCACACGGAGACTTTGAATATTGTGTTTGTAACCTACTTCAGAATATTAAAGAAGGCCCAGAGGTCACCTCTTCTGCCAGCAGTTCTAGAAGGTCTTGCCAAGTAAGGGCTGTGTAGGTTGAAATCTTTCAGATTCTTTCTAAATAAATAAGACTGATGTAACCATGAATTTTAAACAGGGTTTACTAATGATGACCCAGTGTCCTTCTCAGTTCTCATTTCCTTTTTGTCACCAGCTTTTACTTGCTTTACTTTATTTGGCCAGTCCCTTTTGCTACACTGGAAATATCTTCATGCATTTGAGTTCCTATATTGCTCATTTTAAATTTTGATAAATATTGTCAAATTGCTTCCCCAAAAGGTTGTACCAATACTTGGGGATTGTATCACTTCTGAGGTCCTTTCTTGTCCTAAGATTTACATAGTGTCAAAGACTCTTGCACTAATATTGAGGAGATATTCTTTCACTACTTCAGTGCCTAATATTTTATAGTGAGCAGAGGGCTGACATTAAGTAGCTTCCATGATTCTTTCTCTTTAACTTTACTGGGTGATCTCAGTTATTTCTAGAAAGAGAGGCCCAGTCCAGTCGAGTGACTTATGTAGGATTATATAGATAATTAATTGCAGAGCCTGAACTAGACATAGGTCCAGCTTCTTTTCCCTTTTATTTTTAAAGCTTTCGTAGGGTCCATATTTTTATAAATAGCAGCCTCTTTCCTCTTTTCCTTCTTCCCACCAGCTGTTTTCCTAGAAGCTGCTTGCTCCTTTATGATGTAGAACAGTGCTGGACACCTGGTAAACTTTTGTCGGCGAAGTTGCTTGCTCTTAGCGACTTGTTTCTCAGGGCAGAAGGATTTTTGAAATACTAGATTTAGTGCCTGCTGAGTATAGCGTCCAACTGTGGATGATTTGTCAAAAAGGCCCGTCTGAGTTAATGGGAAGTAACAATCATCTCCATCATCATAGCTAATGTTTCGTAATATGAAATATTAAAAATATAATTTTAAAGTCAAGTTTTTTGGCTGCTTTATTTCTGTTTTGAGGTTGTCTTTTAACTAAGTTTTGTTTGATTCTAGGTTTGCTCATCTTATAAATGTGGAGTTTTTTGATGATTTATTAGTAGTTCTACATAGTCTCATTGAGTCTGGTGTAAGTAACTCTATTAATGAATTACTTTTTAAGATATAAATGGTATTCTTATTAATATCTTTTTTTCTTTTTCTTTTTTTTAAAGAACTTAAGCTATCAAGAAAGTCTTCACTGTGTCCAGACTGCTTTTCATATTCTTTCTGGGCAAGGTAAGATCCTTTCTTTTTTTTTTTTTTTTTCAGTTTCAGGTGTACAAAACAATGTAATAGTTAGACATTTATACCCCCCTTCACAAAGTGATAACCCCCCTTCCCCAATCTAGTACCCCTCTGATACTGTATATAGCTGTTAACAGTTCCACTGACTCTATTCCTTATGCTGTACTCCACATCCTGTGACCATATATATATAAAATTATAGTTGAGATTCATTGATAAGATCCTTTCTTGATCAAGTTTTGTTTGCTTGTAATGTACCTAATTGGTATTTGTTGTCATTTCAAAGGAGATGTTCTGAATATTGATCCAATGAAATTCTATACACATCTTTACAAAACACTGTTCAAATTACATGCAGGTATGTGTGTTTAAATAATGTGTCTTTAATAAATATTTTTTTTAAGAATATGTTGTGACCAGAATTATAGTCCATGAAAAATGAGAAATAGGCACTGGTATATAAAATGCTGGCCTGCCACTGTCACACATCTTGTTTAACCTCCATGAGACTTGGAGGGAGAGACGTTTTGGAATTGCCTGGAGATGCAGTACAGCCCACTGCTTCTCTTGAGCGGTAGAGCCCTGCCTCATTGGTTAGGGAAGTGATTTGGGGCAGATACGATAGTTGATCGTGGGTTTTTCTGCAGCGTCATGAAAGGTAAGGAAGGGTCTACCTGTTCTTGCAGGTGCTACCAACGACGGTGTTGAGGTTGTGCTGCAGTGCCTCGATGTCATGCTAACTAAGCGCAGAAAGCAAGTATCCCAGCAGCGAGCCCTCGCCTTCATCAAGCGCCTGTGTACCCTGGCTCTTCACGTTCTTCCAAACTCAAGCATTGGCATTTTAGCAACTAACAGAATATTAATGCATGTAAGTAGTGATACAATGAGTAGAGCTAATAAGTTCTGGTGGTATGACTGCTGTTTTGTTTGAGGTCTCTCTTTTTTTTCCCATTTACATTATTATTTTCATTGTAAAAGTAATTCACACTTGTAACAGAATCAGGTGATAAAGGAAGTACATAAATTACAAAAGGAAAGCATTCTATCCTTACTGACGCCCTCCAAAGGTGACCATTTTTACCATTTGGTGGGTATCCTTCCAGGTGACTTCTAAAAATTTCATATGTAAATGCATACACCAAACATAGACAACACTACCTTTTTTTTTTTTTCAGTGGAAAGGGGATTATTATATACATGTTGTTCTACAACTTTTTTTTAACACTTAATGGTGATGAATATATTTTTGTGTCAGTACAAATATAACTACTTTATCTCTTCAATGACTAAGTAAGTTATTTGTTTAACAAACATATACAGTTCTTACTATGGGCCTGCCACTGTAAAAAATGCTTTACAAAAAAATTAACTCACTTAATTTTCATAATAATTTTGTGAAATAGCTCCTATTATCATTCCCATTTAATAGATGGGGAAAACTGAGGTCCAGAGAGAATGAATAACTTGCCTAGAGTGACACTGCTAGTAAGTGGCAGAGGTGGGAGTCATATTCAGGCAGTCTGGCTTTCATACTTTTCATTTTTCTTTTGATGGACATACACATTATTTCCTTTTTTACTATTACAAATGATGCTATAGTGAATATCCTTATGTGTATCTAATGTAATTATTTCTATAGAAAAGATTCCTAAAAGTGGGATTGCTGAGTGAAAAGATTCTCTTTTCTCCTGCAAAATACGCTTTTTAGAGCAAGCCAAGAAAATAATCTTTTGCCACTTTTGTTCTCTTACGGTATAAACTTAAAATTTTAAAAATTAAGACTAGATATGAAGTCCATCTGCTTATAACTCTTATATAACAATAACATCAAATGAAATTTAAGTACAAATAAAAGTACAGAACCCAATAACCTTCTTTAAATTAACAATATTAATTTAATTAATCTTATGTGAAATTTTTGCAGACTTTCCCCAAAACAGATCTGTTGCTTGACAATGAGTCTCAGGGAAGTGGGGTATTTCTTCCTGAGCTGGATGAACCTGAGTACTGCAATGCTCAGAACACTGCTCTCTGGGAGCTGCATGCACTACGGGTAAGGATCCCCCCGCCCCGCCTTTTATTTTGTGAGCAGTTTTGTTCAGGTTTTCCCAGGTAGTTATTATTGCAAGACTATTAATATATTTTGTTGTGGGACTGCCTTTTCTAGAATTCCTGTTTTGATAGTGTACATACATTTCACTTTGCTCTTACTACTTTTTAAGCTATTCGGATACGTTTTCTAAGGAAGCTGAAAATGACAGTTTTGTGGGGTAAGATCAAACTCTTTCCCTTACCAAGGACATCTGCATTGGGTCCTATCCAAGGAGACTTCGATAGGCCTGTCAGTTTTAAGAGGATTTCATCTACTCATATGTCGTGGTCCTACAGTGTGGACAGCATTAGCATGAGACTCGTAGAAAATATGTTTTAAGAAACCTGTTCTAAACCAGCTTTTTCACTCTGAGAGAGAAGTTGCTTTTGAATTTTCTTTTTATACAGTAAAAGCAAGACTAAGCTATGTCACTGGTAACTTGGTCGTTGAACAGATTTGTGTTGTAATCCTGTGAGCAAAAATAGTATTTTTCCTGTAGTTATGTGGTTCTTATGAATTAACACATACATCTATAATTTTTTAAAAAAATTTGTGTTTACTAAATAAAATCTTTGCTGTAGCTAGTGTTTAATAAAGTACTGACCTATTCACAATGTGGTTTTCCTGTTTCCCCTTCAGCGACATTTCCATCCCATAGTGCAGAGATTTGCCGCTCACCTCATTGCTGGAGCCCCTTTGGAAGGCTCTGAAGCACTCAAACCAGAGTTGAGCCGAAGGTAGTATTTAGTACCTCCTGATTATAAAACTGCAAATTTCAGATGATAGCTCTTTACTCTGAGAAGTCTGTTTTATAAAGTAATAGTTTTAAAATGTAAGTGCTATTGGTTATCTGGATTTGGTCTCACTTCAAATTCCTGAATTGTTCTAAAGAGAAAACATGCTGAATGAATGTGATTTTGTTAGTTGCTTTTGGGTAATCACCTAACATTTTTCTGTCATAAAAATTTCCACACATACGGGTAAGTAGAAAGAATAGTGACTCCCCATATGCCCATTACTCAGGTTCCACAATTAATAAGATAATGCTATGTTTGCTTATTTGAACATGCATGAGTCCAACTATTATGTTGGTGCAAAAGTAATTGCGGTTTTTAACCTTTTAAACTGCAATTACTTTTGCACAAACCTAATACAATGATTCTTTTTTTTCCTTGAGTGGTCCTGCTAGTACCAGAAAGGTCGAGATGAGGAGAGAGAGAGTGAGAGAGAGAGAGGAGAGTTGCTTTGGAACGCTGCCATCCAGAAATGCCGCAGTTTCCTTGGCCCATCAAGGCCTCCCGATCTGCGAGTAGCTTGGGTCGCCACTTCCTGTGACTCTTGCAGATGAGGAAATGGGTCCTTCTAGAAGAAATTTCTTTCCCCAACTTTTTATTCTGAAAAATTTCAAAAGTATAGAAAAGTTGAAAAAATAGTAATTATTCCCCCGCCCCCTGAAAAAAAAAATCTGGTAGGAAATACTTGTTATACAGAAAAGAAATAAAAATGGTATAAAAGACACCTTTGTAATATATCTACCACTCAGAATTAATATTCTGTAGCTTTTTCTCCTTTGCAAACACTGTTTTTTTAAATTCGGAGATCACAAGCAAGTGACCTGTAGGCCAGCAGGCTGATTTTCTGGCCTCTTCAGAGTTTGAACAAAAATTGAATTGTTATCTTTTTAATATTGGAATAATTCATCTAAAAATCACCTTTCCAGATTCTCATAAAATACTATGAGATTTGGCAAAAATAGTTCTATGTTTTTTACATGGCAGTAGTTAGCTGCTTACCCTTCTAAATGAGGAGGTATAAACTGTAGTTTCCCTAAACCTTTTTCCTTCTGGTTAGGACAGAGATAACTTTGGGCCATAAAAAAATAAAATGGCCACTGACTTTTTTCTTCCCTCATCCTTGCCATCTGTCCCCCAGACTTGTTTTCTAAAAGGGAAAAAAGGAGAAAACAATTCTTTATAACTTTTTTTATCCACAGTCCTTTTCTGGCAAGTTTTTGCCAGAGATCTTGACCATTTGCCTCATTTATGCCAGAGGTTTCCTTTTTCGGAGGACGATGACGAATGGGTTTATCCCCAAGGTTTGATGTTTCCCCTTGGAGAGCGGAGCTTGCAGTGGGACACTAACCACAACCCTTGCAGGCCCCTGCCGATCTCCTTTAGAGAATGTGAACCAACCCCGAATCATTAAGGACTCATTCATATGCCATGGTGTAGGCATTTATTCTGTCCTGAACGGCCTCTCCTTGCTTTTAATCCAGGCCAACAATTGAAGGGTCAAGCTGTTTGAAATCCACGGAGGTTAACTCCATGCTTCACTTCTCTGGCTCCCATGATGACTAAGTTAAACTTAGTTGCATATTGTTCACATAGCTGGTTGAGTTGGGACCTGATCACATTGAGCATGAGGTCTTCGGCTCAGCCTTCTCTCTGTCCAGGCCTGTGTTTCTAAATGTATACCAGACTTCTCTGAGGTGGATTTAGTTGGGTGATGTTGTCATTGTATGGGAATTTAGGATTTATTTTATGTGAGTGTGTTGATCTATTGGTTTCAAAAGCAGGATTATGTTATACCCGAATATATAGGTTTAGAATAATGAGTCATTCTCTCGGCACAATTAATGTTGAAGTTATACAAGTATGGCGGTGTCCTTACTTTTCTGTTTATGATTATAGATCTGCTACAGAACTTTTTGAGGCTTACAGCATGGCAGCAATGACATTCAATCCTCCTGTTGAAACTTCAAGCTCCAAAAGGAAGGTATGTGATACTTTTCATTATTTTTTTTTTAAAGATGAAATTAAAACTAAATGTATCTGTTAATAACTGATTCCAACTTGCTTAATTGTTTTATAGGTAGTTTTTTTTTTACATTTAGGAGTTGTTGGTAGGATAGGTCTCTGGGGTTGGAATTCTATGTAGAGACAGTCATGAGATTGTTTCATGCAGTGTAGGATTATGTCCAAGACCTGACCCAGTACCTGTCATTATTATGTTTCACATGTTGGTTTGGCGTTAGCTGTTGCTATTTTCAGCCTTGCTCTCAGCTTGGCTTTTGCTTATGGCATGAGAACTTTTAACTCATACTTTTAATATTTTTCAGGATAAAGTTTTACAAGGGGATTCATTTTTGAATGAAGATTTAAATCAACTAATCAAAAGACATTGTAATGAAGTTGCTACTCAGTTGCCTTTGGATTTCACCAAATGTTTAAAAACATCACTGAGGTAGTAGAAGAATGAAGTGTCAGTGGACTTTCTTGTATATTTGTGTGTTTGTGCAGATACACATAAAGATACATTGTTAATTTAGGACCTTCTCTTTCATATAAGGGAAACTTCCTAAGAAAATTAACAGAGGAGGAAGAATTACCCTTTGGTGGCACAGGATTCTACCCCAATTCTGAAAATGTCCTTTCATTAAGAAAGAAGAATCAAAAGCCTTTTCTTCCCCTAAAACTTGGAAATGTGATTCTTAATGATGTTGCCTTTTTAAAATCTAATATACATATTAAATTACAATTTTTAAAAAATGGAAATGCATGTTGCTAGATTAAAATAAGGGCATAGAGCATAGAAAAATCAAGACTGTGAGACTGCTTTTTTAAAGTTCAGCTACTCTTTATAACCAAATACTCTTTATAACCAAGTAAATCTATTTTTATTGTATCACCATAGTTTGAAGTGAAAAAAATTCTAAATTTGAATATATTTTTATGAAGATTTCTGAGAAAAGAAAAAGCTTGAAATTGGACACCAGGTTAATTGGCTCTTGCTGGATGGAATACTTCAAGAAGTGACTTAATTTGGCCTTAAAAAAGTGTTCATTATGGCTACTTTCCAAGAAAGTTTGTAATTCTAGTCTCTTTGAAGTTTTTGCATTTTCTGACATTCTCTGGAGGATGATGGGGGAAGAATTGCTCCAGGGTGGAAAAACCAAGCTCCCGATTTTACCATTCTGTTTTAAGGATAAAAGATACCCAGTGAAGGGCTTTTTTCTTTTTATTTTTTTGGACAGGTGAAATGCCTTATTCTTAGGAATATAATTATAAAGCAGGATTTTATGTAATAGCTGTTACATTATTATAGGAATGGCCTATGAAATAAGTGTTTAAATGGCCAGGTTAAAAAAATTCTCTCCTGTGAATAGCTGAATAAAACAGCTGCTTTTTTCCTGCTTCCTATTCTTGTGATGTGAGAATTATTAATAACAAAAATAAATGCAGAGCAGTGTAACTACATAGATTTGTTACTGCTTCAGTGCTATAGAAGCCAGTCATTTTGGTCGAGCTTTAAAGCTCCTTTTTATTTCTCATGAAGTAAATGAAAATAGAAATTTCCTTTATCATTCCAGCAGAGTAGAGGATATCAGCTTACCAGTGCATGCTAGTCTCTTAGCATATTCTTATATGTGGTTTTAAAAAGTGTTTCTAAGGTCAGTTTTTTAGGCTTGAATATTTAATGATGAGGAATGTATGATTCAATATGTAAATATTTGCTTTTTACCTACCTTTTAGATATAAAACAAAGCCCAGGAATGTTATGAGTAGTTTGGATGACCAAAGGATCTTGCCCCATCAGAGCACAAGTGACCAATACATGTCACAACTGTAGTTTAGGTGAAAAATCAATTTTAAAACAAATTCATCAATTATTTCACACTTGTATTATGCATTTAACCTTCTTGTTATACCCATAGAGAATCACAGTGGGACCATAAAATTATACATCTAGTATTTGAATATCCTATATGAACTTGAGGATGAACTATATTTGTGCATTAACTTATATAGCTTTGTATTAATGAGTTTCATTTTCAGAATTGAATATCATAGTCATTAACACACACACACACACACCCCATGAGGCTATACTGAGCTACAGCCTTAATATTTTTTTAATGAGACAAATACTGAGCACCTACTTTGTGCCTAGCACTGTGCTAGGTACTTAAAAGTGAAATGGGGTAATAATGGGCATAAGACATACAGCCTCAGTCTTCCATGAGCTTCCATGCTAAGTCAAATCATTCACACACCAAAATACAACATTACCTAGTTCAGTGTCAGAGTGAGTTGTTGCAAAGTTCAGAGACCTGTGTCATCTGAAATAGGGAAGGTTTCAGAGGCCTGCTTGATGGCAGGCTTGAACGTAGTATGTTTTGGATCTAAGAGATGTGTACGAATAGCTTGATAATTACGGAGATTCAGCAGGTATTTCAAAAACATTCCAGTATTCCTGGCAGGATACTTAGTCATCAGCCAAGAATTGCTTTTAGGAAGTTGATACATAGAGATGGCAGAGAACACATAAATTGTTAATGTACTGTATTATGGAAATGTTGCCCCAAATCTGGACTTTGTGTAAGAGGAAGTCTCCCTTTTGTAATAACTTTTTGGAGGGTCCAGTATTCACCTCTTCTTGCCTCACTGCTGGTTGAGAGAAGAAACTGAAAGGGGTCAGAGGCAGCCATCTAGAGAGCACTTTCCCCGTAGGCTGGCTCTCACTCTGCCAAGTATAAGACACCAGCCAGGAAAATTGTACTCTTATATTGGCATGGGAGCAGAGTGGTGAACTTTTTGTTTTAGAGGTAATTCAATTTTACCAGACCAGTATGCAAGCTGATTATTTTTCAGAATGAAGCAAGGCTTGTGGGTGTCTGGGCAGAGGAGGAGAGGTTGACAGATAATGGAAGGGGAGAGAACAGAGGAAGGGGACGATGTAGTTAAAAGAGTACATACGTAGTGGCAGGGGAGACCCACTTTTATTAATGAGCCTCCAGTGTCTGCAGCTATCAAGATGGGAAACCTTTGTATGGAAGCAGATGTGATGAAAAACCAATTTGATTAAAAATCACTTTTGTCAAATCTAGACTCCATATTTACTTCCAAATAAAGAATTTATAAGTAACTTTTACTTGCTAAGGATGACATGAAAAGAGGTATTCCTTCAAGAAATAAAAGAGGTATTCTGTCCAAATAGTTCACTTCCTACAGATTTTTCAAACTTACCCTCAATTCCTTACCACCATCTTGTAATTTTATGTTTTGCAAAACCACCAATTCCAGATGAACAGGTGACTGAGAGGAAGTTAATCTATTTCTTCCAGCATCACAGATCACAATGAATTCCTACTTTAATCCTTTCTTGCCAGCTATAGATTTTTTTAAAAGTTGGCACCACCTAACAGTGACAGAATTCATGTTCCTTTCCTTTCCTTTTTAGTGAAGTGACTTAAAATATTTTCCTCTCAAATCTTGCATAATAAGCCCAGCTTCTATATTTAGATTCTTTTCCACATGAACTTTAATGATAAAGGTTGCTACACAGATTTTTAGTAGTCTAAAAAGTATGAAGTGGTAATGGGTATATTCTGAATGGCTATTTTAGATGCATTCTAAATAATAGGATGATTTCTTTCATTTGGTATACGTACTAATATAGCTGTATAATTCAGATAAGCCATAAACAAAAATTTCATATTTTTGGCAAACACCAGATTTTTGCTGGTTAGTTTTTAATAGTAGAATAGACCCTTTATATTTTTGAGCAATGAGTCCTTCCTAAAACCCCAAAGACTCAAATACAGTACAGTATGTCCTTTTACCTCAAAATAGAATAAACAACCACGTTGGGTTGCAACGCAGGCACTAGGCTGGGTTCACTCACTAGCTGAAATCTAGTCTCACATTCAGTCTTAGGTAAATTTCAGGTTCTGTGCTGAAGCCAAATCAACTATGTTAAAGGCTGTGGGGTGGGGTAGGGTGGAGCTTAAAAAGAGTCAAGGCCAAATGATAAACCTGGGGAGACTAGTTTTGCTTTTCATCTCATTACTCTGCAGTTTTCATTTTGACTCTAATTAGATAGCAACTCAGTTTTCAGTACATGGTAAGTAAGCAGAACCAGAGGGGAGAATTCTGATTAGTTTGTAGAAGCTTCATAAAGTGATCCTGGAAAACTTTTTAAAACGAGGCAGCATGTGTATTTGTTACAGAATTATTTGATTTAAAAAGAAACCTGTAGATGGTGGAGTAGATAAACATTATGCCTGCTTCCTTCCATGAACAAATTAAAATTACAACTGAATTATAGAACAATCAACCTGGAGAACCATCTGAAATCTGCTGAACAGTTTTATAACTAAGGACATGAAGAAGCCACACTGAGACTGATAGGCATGGTAGGGACGTGGAACGGGCCTGCCTCACACCTGTGTGTGGTGTTGAGAATAAGGAGGGACAGCTCGGCCGCAGAGGATCCCCCTGGAGGAGTGAGAGACCGCAGCCCCACACTGGCCTCCCCAGCCCAGCATACTGGTGCCAGGAAGCAGAGCCCCCCAAAACATCCGGCTGTGAAAAAACTGGGGATTCCAACCAGCTGGGTGGGACAGAAAGCACTGGGAAACCCAGGCATCCTCGTCCTCTTAATTGGTCCATGCACAGACTCACAAGCACTTACCTTGGGCTCCAGCGGAGGGACAGTAACTCGGGGGGCGGGTGTTGGAGGCATACGGAGGGCAGACTGAGTTGTATGGCTTCGGCAAGGACTGGTGGACAGTCACCATTATCTCTGTGTGGGTCCTTCCATGCAGCCTTCAGTTGGCTGCCATCTTTCCTGTGTTGAGTCCGCCCCCTACGTTTACGGCAAAATCTGAATCTGATTGGTCTGGTGAGCTCCACTGGGGCCCTAACCTACCCAACTCCCCCAATGCTGGAGGTACTTTCTCGGTGCAGCCAGTCCTGCCGCATTGCACTTCTTCTTGGAAAACTCGGTCTACAGGCCCCATGTGGGACTGGCCTCCGTGTGCTCTGAGACTTGCTGAGTCGCTCCAGGCTCAGCACTGGCACCGAACCAGAATCTACATTAACCTGGTGACCACAACTCTTCCCACTCTAGTGAATCCCTGAGACTTTGTCTCACTCAACTCGTGTACCATACAAGGCTTTATCAGTGGCTGAACCTTAAGGTAGCTGAAAGGTGAGAGCTGGCCTCGGGATGTCCTGGCATTTTGCAGAGCTACCCTAGGCCTGGTACTGGTGGCAGACATCCTCGGTTTGCAGCATGGCCTCCCACGTACCTCCAGTGTTAGCACAGGTAGCGAACAACTCAAGATCACTTTGTAGCTCTTACCAGGTAGTCCCTGGCCGGTTACAGACAGTGGCTGACCTGTGTCTGCAGCAGAACCCCTCCCAAGAGGCTCCAGAACTAACATACTTAGAGGTTGGCTTCAGAGCACAGCAGAGCACTGACCAATTAGCCCCACAAGTGGTACCCCTAAAGGGCAGTCTCAACAGGCACCAGAGCCTTCTGGGGCAAATCCCATTCAGTGGGTTAAGCCCCACCCTGCACAGCAGCCTGTAAGCTGTGAACATGGCCAAACTGTACTGCCAGTCAGCCTGAAGGTCAATCCCAACCACGGGCATGCATATAGCAACGAAGGCTCATCTATAACAAGAGGGCAACATATCCCACACAAGGGACAGTTCTGGGGCACCCGGAAGAGGTGACCAGGGAAATTGTGCCACTGGGCCCCACAGAGCACCTACTACATAAGGCCACCTGGCCAAGACTGGGGCCCTAGCAGATCTACCTAATTCATAGGAACAGAAAGGCATCCCAAATGAGGAAACAAAGAAATACACCCCAAATGAAAGAACAGGAGAAAACTCCAGAAAAAGCACTAAACAAAATGGAAGCAAGCAACCTACCAGATAGAGTTCAAAACAATGGTTATAAGGATGCTCAAGGAACTTAGTGAGAACTTTAACAAAGAGATAGGAAATCTAAAAAGGACATAGAAACCATAAAAAAGAACCAGCCAGAAGTGAAGAATAAAATAAATGAATACACTAGAAAGAATCATCAGCATACTAGATGAAGCAGAGAACTGAATAAGTGATTTAGAAGACAAGGTAGCAGAAAACACCCAATCAGAACAGCAAAAAGATAAAAGAATCCAAAATAAGGATAATTTATGAGACCTCTGGGACAACATCAAGTGTAACAACATTTGCATCATAGGGGTTCCAGAAGGAGGAGAGAAATCAAGGGATTGAGAATCTATTTGAAGAAATAACAACTGAACATTTTCCCTACCTGGCAAAGGAAATAGACATACAAGTCCAGGAAGCACATAGTCCCAAACAAAATGAACCCAAAGAGGCCCACACCAAGACACATTAGAATGGTAAAGGTTAAAGACAGAGAATCCCAAAAGCAGCAAGAGAAAGGCAACTAGTATATTATAAGGGAACGCCCATAAGATTGTCAATTGACTTCTCAACAGAAACTTTGCAGTTCAGAAAGGATTGGCACAAAATACTCCACCATAGTGAAAAGCAAGGACCTACAACCAAAATTACCTACCCAGCAAACCTATCATTTAGAATAGTAATGCTTCCCAGACAAGAAAAAGCTAAAAGAGTTCATCACGACCAAACCAGTATTACAAGGAATCTTAGAGGGACTTCTTTATGATGAAAAAAAAGATCAAAATTATGAATAATAAAATGGCAATAGGTACATATCTATCACCAATTATTTTCAATGTAAATGGATTAAATGCTCATAGGAGGACTGAGTGGATAAGAAAACAAGACCCTTACATGTGCTGCCTCCAAAAGACTTCAGTTTGAAAGACACACAGAAAGTAAAGGGATGGAAAAAGATATTTCATGAAAATGGAAATGAAAAAAACCCAAAAAAAGCTGGGGTAGCAATACTTAGACAAAATAGACTTTAAAATAAATTCTATACAAGAGACAAGGATTCCACTTAAGGGTATTTATCTGAAGAAACCCAAATGCTCCTTCAAGGGGACATATGCATCCATTTGTTCATTGCAACATTGTTTACAATGGCCAAGATGTGGAGGCAGCTTGGCTGTCTGTTGATGGATGAATGGATAGGGGAGGTGGTATATATACAATGGAATATTATTCAGCCTTGGAAAGGAATGGGTTCTTGCCATGTGCGGCAGCATGGATGGACCTGGAGGATATTATGCTGAGTGGAGTATGTCAGACAGAGAAAGACAGATGCAATGTGATTTTGCTTATATGTGGAACGTAAAGAACAAAATAAAACAGAAACAAACTCATAGATACAGAAAACATTTTGATGATTGCCAGAAGGGAGGGGGCTTGAGGGTGTGGGTGAAAGAAGGGATTAAGAAGTACAAACTGGTTGTTACACAGTAGTCATGGGGATGTAGGGTATAGCATAAGGAATACAGTCAATAATATTGTAGTAACTCTGTATGGTGTCAAATGGGTACTAGATTTATCAGGGTGATAGATGGGACAGGTTTGGGGGCAGGGCGGAAAAGGTGAAGGGATTAAGAAGTATAAACTAATAGTTACAAAACAGTCATGGGGGTGTAAAGTAAAGCATAAGGAATATAGTCAATAATATGGTAATAACTGTGTAGTGCCAGGTGGGTACTAGACTAGTCAGGGGATCACTTCTTAAATTACATAAATGTCTAACGACTGTGCTGTACACCTGAAATTAATACAAAGTAATATTGAATGTTACCTGTGATTGAAAAATTAAAAAAGGGGGGAAAAGGTGAAGGGGAATAAGAGGTCCAAATTTCCAGGTATAAAACAAATAAGTCATGGAGATACAATGCACAGCATAGAGAATATAGTCAATAACATTGTGATAGCTTGGTACAGTGTCCGATCATTGCTGGACTTAGCATGGTGATCACTACTTCAGGTATATAAATGTTGAATAACCATGGTATATAACTGTTAGCTATATTTTAATAAAATCTTTTAAAAAATAAAAAGAAACCTGTAACAAAGTACATCAAATTGGAATAGCTTGAATTCTGCAGAAAAGCAAATAGTAGTTGTCATGCGGGGGACCCTGCCCGCTGCGCCATGTGTCATGCGGGGCGGCCTGCGGGGTCTCAGCTCCCACTACCCACATAAGAACACAGGATATGGTGAGGCCAAAAAGGAACACCCACGGAGTCATAAGTAGGGGAGTCATATCACTATATTCTTGCTGGCGGCATCCGTCTCTCTGCAATCCGCTCTTGCTAGCTCAGCCACCATCTTCTTGCTAGCCCCCATTTTGCTGCTAGCGTAGCCACAGCAGTTATATTAGTGGCCAGTGGCTCACTGGTTACAGCTGATGGCCAACGAGCCACAGCTGATGGCCATCCGATCACAGTTGATGGCCATTTACCTAAGCCAGCACCCCTCCACGTGAGGCCGAGAGCCTGGAAGCTGCGCTCTGGGGCTCTGTCCCCACAGGTTCTTATAACATTAAAGCTTTTTGAGTCAGTAAGAACTTCCAATAACATGAAAGCTGAGTGGTATATTTTTAACACTTCTGTTTCTAGAATATGCAAAGAACTTGGGGATTGTTTTATTTTTTTTTTTTTAATTGGTAAAAAAAACTTCTCAAAGCAAAGTTTAGGATTTTTAGTGTGTTTTATAATTTGGAAAAAAAATGTCAAATTTTAATATCAATAGATAAAATTTGGATTTTACTTTAGAGGAACACATATTTCATTTTAAAAGTTATAATTTGCTCCATACTAAGAATAAGAATGCTTTACACTTACATGATACTTTTCCGCTGCAAAGTTTTAAAAATAATTTATATTAAGTGGTAAGTATGACTTGGATCAGTAGCTCTTCAATGAATCAGAGGTGAAAATGAAGCTTTTTTACATGAAATTCTGGCCCATTTCAGGGATTCAGAGCATACATTTTCTTTTTATGAGATTTGTCTTCAAATAGTGAGATAGAACCACTAATGTTTCCAATTCATAAGCAATATCAAGAAAGCTCTGTATAATAAATATATAAGTACAGTGTAAGTACAAACCTTGCAAAATAAATAAATTTAAACACCAACTCAATCTACTTTTGCTTTAAAAAATGGTTAAGTTTTTTGTTAAGATGTTACAACTCAGTAGATATTAAATTACACGTTATTCTAAATTAATTTTGTGAAAACCAAAAGTGGAATAATCTGTGAATATATAAGCAATAAACTTAAAAAAACAAAAACAAAAGACGCCAAATCACTCTATACGTAAAAAGAAATCCTCAAGAAGAGTACACTATGGTACACAATATAGAAACTAAATTGCATTACTCTTTAATGAATCTTATGGGACATATTTACATTTGCAATGCCCAGAAGCTTCCAATGCTCAGCCTTAAAATGTATGACTAAACTAGCTTGCTTGTTTTCAGACCTTTGTGCCTCTTAGTCCCAGTTTTCTAAGTCAAGTCAGCAAACTATGGCCGTTGGGCTAAATTCAGCCTGCCACCTGTTTTGGTGTGGCTCTTGAATTAAGAATAGTTTTTAAATTTTATATGCTTGAGAAAAAAATCCAAAGAGGAATATTTGTGATATACAAAAATTGTACGAAATTCCAATTTCAGTGTCTATAAGTAGTTTTATTGGAACCCAGCCATGCTTATTCATGTGTTATTTTCTACGGCTGCTTTTGCACTACGACAGCCGAGCTGAGTAGTTGCAACAGAGAACGTATGGCCCATAAAGCCTAAAATAGTTACTGTCTGGCCCTTTACAGTCAGTTTGCTGACACCTGTTCTAAGTCAATTATTGCAAGCTTAGCAATTTTTTTTTTTTTTTTTTTTTTGTAAAGTGGGAATCTCCTGGGCTTCTTTGTGTCATTCATCAGGAAAATGGTTGGTAACTAGCCCTGTGCCATTTTGCTTGTCCTCAGTGTGGAATTCACGTCATGTGTGAAGAAGGCTTCGGTTAAGAAATCATCAATTTCCAGTTTTAAGTCGAATGAAAACAAGGAAATTATATTTGTTTCCATCATGTTCGTTCTTGACTTTAAATTCTTGCCCAAAGATCATCACCTGTAAAGTTGTATACATATAGGCTTGTTAATATATTGTAAATAAAGGAGCAGAAACATTTACAATGCAGCAAGGGTTTAGTGTCCTTTGACCAATAGTAACCCACAGTTCTGGTGGCTGGTTTGGGATGAGACTATTTCCTATAAACTCACAATGTTGTAACATGATGTCCCTAGGAGGTGGAATGTTAGCCCATTTCTGTCCTGGAACACCATGTTCTTTAGAAAGATTTTTTAAAGCACAATCAAACTGTTCAACTTCTTTTTAAAAAGGTGGAATTCTTCAACAACTATATTTATTAATTCCAATAAAAGTAAGGTAAATAATTGTTTAGAAATTCTTAGAGTATTACAAAGGGTTAACACTTGAAACTTTAGAGGTAAAAATTTTAAAACAAATATATGAAATATGTTACTCAGAAAGCAGTAAAAATACTAAACTTGTTTTCTTCTAGCATGTCCAGAAAGGCCTTTCCTTTTTCATAAGTGCTCTCTCTTGGATATACCATTTTTAAAGGAGTTCTTAACATGGGCTGTATATTCCCATAGATGTACCCATGCAATTTTTAGAGAAGCTTCCCCAAGTTTAAGCAAAGTCAAGGTCAGCTGGATGATTCTGAAAGTTACCTTGCTACAGGAAAATTGAGTCCAAGGGCATTCGTTTAAATCACAACTATCCTCCCTACTCTCTCCTAAAATATGAGCAATTGGTAATGCTCATTATAGCAAGCATATTATTATTTTTATTTTAAATTAAAGTTTATTGGGGTGACAATTGTTAGTAAAGTTACATAGATTTCAGGTGTACAATTCTGTAATATATCATCTATGTATCACATTGTGTGTTCACCACCCAGAGTTAGTTCTCCTTCCATCACCACATATAAGCATATTATTTTTAAGTCAGATTTCTGGTGGAGTTGTGTTCTTATGTACTTAATGTAATCTTATAGCATAATGAGGGCTTATGTGCAGAGTGTAACTTCACTATATCACGACAGAGGTTATAATACAGAGATACGAATAACATTATCACCCCTATGATTTATTTGATGCTAAATTCTTGATACAGAAAACAGTATTTTAAATTGTGATCCTTTCAGCCTGTTCACAGACCCTCTACAATGGTGAGTCATTTTCTAAGTTAGAGGCTCAACATTGGTGCTTAGTCCGAAAGCTCATGGCTTTTGGAGAAGGCACTGGTTGTCTGAGTGACACAGAGCAGAAAAGGAAGTGAGTTTGGAACTTAAAAACATTGGGATACCAACTGGATCCCAACAACGGAGAAAGGGTGCTGAAGCTTCTCAGGGCCTGGGCAGCCAGGAGCTTCAGCACTGTGCATATTCACTATTAGCTGAGGCGATGTGGTGTGGACTGCGCCATACAGCCTTTCTTTCCAATGAGCCTTTGCTTACAGAACCTACACAACTCTGACTGTGAAGAGTAGCTAGATGTGCAGATACTCTGGTGGAGATGATTTCCTGTGTTTGGCTTTGTCTGTTGTTTTGGCAAGAGCTTTGTAAGTGTAATGCGGGCACCAATTAGTTTAGGAGTTTCTCCTTAAATGTAGAAACATGGACTCAACATACCGGGCCTTCTTTTGGGCTGTTATACATCATAGTTGGCTCTGTGAAGAGGTATCAATGAATTCTTTGAGTGTGAGCTTCTACAATTCTATGTAAGGAATTCCAGACTGAGACAGACAGATGATGACGCTCTGCTGTGTAAGCAACAGCGAACTTCCCTGTGCTGCTGGTCTTGTGTGAATTTTATTTTTTATTTTTGTCTCTTCTGCATTTTAAATCTTAGAACTACAACACAATAGGTAAAAAGGAGGCTTTCATAGTCCCTTGGGTTCGTTAAGAAACTACGTGAAAAGAAGAAATCTATGTTTTGTTTCCTCACCTGCTGCTTTAAAACAATTCAGGTTTCATCTAAGTAATTTGTTTGAAGGTAGAATGAAAGTTACCCTGCATGTGAATGCCAACCGGCGGGGCTGGCAAGCAAAGGCCTCATTTATAGCAGTTCTGTTATTTTGCTTGCTTTTTAATCATCCTGCCCTGAATGACAGATTTTTATTTTTTTAAATGAGGCGGAAGGAGTTGAGGTGGGGGAGGCCGAATCAAACCTAAATTGTAAAACCATAAAACTATATAAATCCAAAGGAGTGAAAGCTGAAAGCAGCCCCTCAAGAGTATTTATGTGAGTTACCAATAATTAAGACAGTTCAGTATCTGACGAAATAAGGCTGGTGTAGTAGCTTGGGCAAATTGGCTGTCCTCTGGGGGCCTTTGTTGAGTTATCTACAGAATAAGGAGGTCTAACGTTTAAATGCTGAAGGTACACATATCTTCAGAGCACTTTTCTTGTTTTGGTACCATGCCTACCTCCCTTAGGGGACACTGTCCATTCGGAAAAGACAAAAGATAACTGCGTAAACTATGCCTTACAAAGCAGTGTAAGTTGACCCATTGCCGAACGGTGCACTGACTTCATGTACCTGGTAAAACATGCTACCTGTGGTCACGGTCGATAGTCTATCGCGTCACTGGAGGACAAGCCTCCCACAGGTTTTTCCTCCTTGTTTTGGACGCTTTCTGAGGCCAAGACCTGAGAAGGTGATGGGACTCCTCGGGGCTGTTTCGTTGACTTGGTGAACTTCTTGAATTCACTTGCAAAAGAAATGCCTTTTCTTTTGTCCTCTCGGGATGCCTGTGGAAAACAAGAACTCTCCATTGGTACTAGGATAAAGCCGAGGCCCTCCGTTGCCTGACATGATATCAGAAAGAACCCTTCCCTCTTCTGTCCGGAGAGCTTTGGAAAGAAAGGCTGAGGGACTCCCCTCTCAGGATTGCTTAACCCCAGAGGGGAAGACTTTTATTTTCCCACAGTGAAAACAAAGCCAAACAATTTTCTCACCGCTAAATTCCTTGACTCAGAAACCTTTTCCGAGATTTCACTATCTCCCACGTCTGATTACAGCATAGTTATGAAAATCAAATAATTAGTGAAGAGAAAAAAAACACCATGACTTTTACCTGCACCTGCTCCTTTAGCTTCAGGATGAATTTTCCTGCACCTCTCCACTTGCTTTGGGCTTGAAACACACACTCCTGATCCAAAAGGACCCGCTGCGAGGACTTCGCGGTGGCAGACTTCTTGTTCGAAGTGTCTTTCACCACCTCTTCCAGAAGCACATAGTCGCTTGGGTTGGGGTTGCTCAGGATGCTATAGGAGTATTTGGCTTTGCACAAGGTCTGAAAGATGAATTAGGATAAACTGGATAAAGCCTCAGTGTCTCCAACACCTGCATCCATTGTAAATGAAACCTGAAGGTGGAAAACTCATCAACTTTTAGAGATGGAGGGGCTTTTTCAGATCCACTCCTCATTTTACACTTGGGTGGTTGTAGCTTATCACGTACTTTCCTACATTACCTCATTTAGCTTCACAACAGCCCGTGATTTAGGTATTATTATCCCCATTCCAGACTGGGAACTTAAGCAGATGCCAGAGGATGCACAGCTGAGAGTAGAATAACGACTTGAAATGGGCTGTCTGTGCAGTGAGGCTCAGAGACACCAAGGTCACGCAGACACTGAGGGGCCTGAATCCTGACCCTCAGACGCCTCTCTGTCCCACTACGCTGTCGCTGCACCAAAGAGTCTTAGAAATTGAAGGCATTTTAAAATGTACTCGGTCTCACTTCTCATTTAGTACAAGATTATCTCTCACTTATGTATTTGTCCACGCATCAAATGTTTAGTTAGGGCCTACTGTGTCCCAGATACTGTATTATACTTTGGAGACACAAAAGTGCACAAAAGAAACATACATCTGGGTACTCTTGGAGTTCAAAACCTATAATGGAGGTTAATATTAACCAAATTACCATGCAATAATAGCCAATAGCATTTAAACAGTGCTTATGTGCGAGGCATTATACAGCTCACATATATTTACTGACTTAATAATCACAACTCGGTGAGGGAAGTTCTATTATACTATCTCCATGGTATCTGTGTGGTAACTTACCACATAGCAGCATGCTGGAGCCAGCTGGAGCGCGTTAGTGAAATCAGGGTGGGAGTATTTATACAACAGAAACTGGCAAACACTGCAAATCAGAGCTTTGTTTTTTAATTTTTATTGTTAAAACTTTTTTTTTTAAGAAGCCAGTTTACCAGTACACCATTAGAACTAAGGTACAGATATTAAATAACTTGCCCAAGATCTCAGAGCTTGTAAAGTAGAGCTGGGATTTCAATCTGGAGCTACTGGATCTAGTAGAATCTGTGTTAATTAACCATTATGCTATACCACTTCTCAAACGGGTGTTTAACAAACACAAAGCCTGACAAGGCTTCAAAGAAAGGAAATACAGTTCTTTACAACTGTACACAGAGACGCATGCCACAGAGGAGGGGAGAGGGGCAGAGCAGGCCTCCTGCTTGTCCTCTGATGGACCTTGAGAGATGCTCATTAGGTATTGGCTTAGGCATTTCTGGGACCATGAAATTACTCTGCACAGCTGCCTCCTAAATGTATTATTAGTGCTGCATAGAGAGCCTGACTCACAGCAGACACTAAGGAAGTATCTGAAGGGATGACCTACTGTGTTTCCCTGAATATAAGACCCAGCTGGACCATCAGCTCTAATGCATCTTTTGGAGCAAAAATTAATATAAGACCAGGTATATTATATTATATTATATTATATTATATTATATTATATTATATTATATTATATTATATTATATTATATTACATTACATTACATTACATTATATTATATTATATTATACCAGGTCTTATATTAAAATAAGCCCAGGTCTTATACTAAGTTTTGCTCCAAAAGACACCTTAGAGCTGATGGTCCGGCTCGGGCTTATTTTTGGGGAAACATGGTAATATTTCCCAGCCTGAAGAGGCACACTCTCCCTTTTCAGGTCCCCATTGGCCTAGAACTTCATTCCTAAAATGAGCTGACATCTGATCTGACCCACTAATTTACACTGAGGACAGGACTGAGGGGAGGGGAGGGGCTTTGACCTGCTGAATGACGTCCTGCGCGGTGCTGACGCGGGGTGCTTTGATGACTGTTCGAGGTTGTTCTGGCGAAACATCATGCACATGGACAAAGAAACTCTCCTCCTCCGAGCTCAGGATCACCTCTTTGTCATCCTGAACAAGGCTTTTCTCTTCTAGGTTCTATGTTATAAAAAGAACAAAAGTATGAGTAAGTGGTGAGATGATACAGAATAAGGGAAGGACAACCCAACAAAAATTTGAGCCATGTCTTGCCATTGTGACACAACTCCTTAGCTTTGTATTGCACACACTAGTTAATATCTCATAAACGATGCTAAGAGGACATACATGCCTTAGAGAAAGAAAGTTCTGTAAGTGTTTCTGCTGATGTTCACAAACCGATAAGGTCTGGCCCAGGGAAAGCCAGTAGACCTGCTTCTATTTATAGCTGTGGAGTGTGAGTCCAGATCAACTGTAGATACATTTGTAAAATAATAATATACCATTTGGCAAATACCGAAAGCCACATAAGAACACAGTAAATTAAATGTAAGAGAAAACCCACCCATTCTCATAAGAAATGCTAGGCATCTGAAATGTGAGACTGACCTTCAGTCAGGCTAGAAGAACAAAATCCACAGTCAAAAGGCTAAAACTATGGCTGGAGGTAAGGCACATTGGAATGGATATTGAAAAAATAATTATGAGAATTGGTCATCAGGTTGATTGGCTTTTGGTGAATTGGCTTCCAGTAAATTTTACATATACAATTATTCATATATATATATATGTATAATGTAGTTAGATATATCGATAGACATACATATCTTATTAAACATTTTCAAACAGTACCGAAATAAATCAGTAAAAAGGCAAACTCTTCCCACTCTCACCTTTTTTCCTTCTCTCTCTCATTTTCCATAAAAAACACTGTTAGGTTATACATCCTTCTAAACATCTGCTATGGATATATAAATGTATTTTTGTGTATGTGAATAGATATGTACAATGAAATCCTGGAATTATGTGAATTTAGATAAAATGTGATTGTCAAATGGCTCCTGTTTGTTAACCCTGTTCTCAAATGAGAGTAGCATGAGGGGCAGGAAAGAGAAGGAGAGGCAAGGCAAGTACGCACTAGGCAACCCATCTCAGGAAGCGAGGATTTGGCAGGAAGGTCCTCCAATCCCAGCATTCTGCTAGCCTAATGTCCTCAGATCAGGCCCCCGCAGTGGTGTTAACCAGCCAGAAGAACCCAAGAATCATCCCTGTCCTGAAAATTCCACAGCCTCGGGACGCATAATTGTCCCCATTAATATTCAAGTCAAAATGGACAACTGCCACCAGGTGGCACCAAACTAGCCAGGACCAGAAAGGACTAGTAGCTCCTGGAGCTTCTTGCCAACCAGCCACACAGGCTCCCCCCAATCATTTCATTAATCTTGCAGTCGTGGTCCCTACAATTGACATGACTGAAGATTTTGGACCCCATTCATTATATTACGGGTGGGTGGGGGAGAGTTATTGTCTATTTTTATTACATAAAATTAGTTTGTACTTGACTTCCTATACTGTTCAACACCTTGTTTTTTCTCCCCACTTAAAATATTGTGGTCACCATGTCAATTCCTACAGATTTTACCGGATTATATGTCATTGCATTGACCACAATATACTTAACCTCAGGGAGTGGGGTTGGGTGGTAATTCACATGACATAATTTTCAGGGCCCTGAAAACCAGGAAGCAAGCAAGCAAAAACCAAAAAAGGTTCTAACGGCCACATAAACTATCCTGACAGCCATGCACTTTTATTTTTAAAGGAGTTCCTTAGAACCCCACTCAGAGCTTATTTATTTTTAAGGAATTTTCAGTTGCAATGGAAACCACAGGTAACGACTGTAACAGTAGCCATCACTCGTACAGCCCTTTACAGTTTACTAAGCATTTCCCTACGAATTGTCTATGTGTTTGGCATGAGTACTTTGACAGTCTTTTTGAGTCAAGCAGGGTAGTTTCTATTACAGATTTTACACATTAGGGCACAGAGATTTACAGGAGTCAGATGAACTCTCCAAGGTCGTCTAATATGTGGCAGAGTCATGTTTGATTTCAAATCCAGCAGGTGTCAGAGGAGGGCATACTGACCACAGGAAGATGTGACACTTGCCAGCTTGACAGGTCACAGAGAGCTGTGTGGGGACTTTTAATATATGGGCAAACTGCTTATATATCTTAGTAGTTCCACAGAGTAAAATAAATGAAAATACTTACAACTCTAATCTATCAACTATTCTAGTGCCTGCTTGCATTCAGTAATTCTTGAATTCATTTATCCCACCAGTAAATCTGTCCTGTGTGCCACTATGCACCAGGTAAACCTAGATACATTAAATGTGATTTGTTATCTTTTGAGATACATTTCAGTTGTTTCAAAAATCTCCTCCCAACAAAGGCATATAAAGGAGTTTGCTGTATTCCATTCATCAGAAAATGCTTGTTTGCCTTCTCTGCTAATTTATCCCCCTTTTTCTTCAAAATGTTTCTCTTCCACCAGCCCTTATTAAACATTTAGTGCTGAGAAAACTACTGCCTGTTGTCGTACACATTTTAAATTGCACATGGGCTTCCCTAACTGCCCCAGCCCTTCCAACCATATGAGAAAGGCCCACTCAACAGCCCGCTCACATTTCCTCCTGCCCACTGCCTCCCACAGTGCTGGGTGTGGATGATCTACGAGGACTGACACGCCAGCCTGGGCCACAGGGGATGGTGGAAACAACACTGAGCTGGAAGCCATGAGACTCCAGTTCTTTCTACTTCTCACCCTGTTGTGATTTAACCTCTCTGAACCTCCGTTTCCTTGTTATGTGGAGAATGGTTTCCATTGTATCATGAGATCATTCAAAATAGAGAGTGCTGGAGAGCTGTAAACACTGTAAACCATTATGCAACTATATGATTTCAAGAATTCACTGAAATTGTCACTTACAGGGTACGTTTTTACATATGGCAAAGACAATTAGAAATAGGAAAAAAGTTAGAGAGAAATTAAAGACAGCTTCAAAAGTCCAGGTGAGCCCTGTGGTATTTTTCTCAGAAAGCTATTGTTATTAGCACTGCTTTTTCTCTGGCTTAGCGATTTGCATGTCTGATGGGGAGAGGAAGCTGGGAGACAATTACATTTCTTTGCTTACATGAAGTGTCATTTTATGGTCTAAAGCAAGGCGAGGAGGGAAGGAGGCAGTGGCTCTGGGTCGCAGAGGAGATGCTGGAGTTCTGCCGAGGCCGCAGGCCATGTTCACAGTTAAGTACAGAATGAAAAAGTAACACATGATGCTAAAAGTGGGCTCTTTATTGTCTCCCAACAAGCAAAGACCACAGGTGGACATTTGACCACTGTGTCCCAACAAGCAAAGACCACAGGTGGGCATTTGACCAGTCACGCTCTGTTACATGCCCCAAAGGAGCAGATCCTGTGCCCAGAACAGGGCCTGGCACATATCAGGTGCTCAATAACTATTTATTTAATCGAATTGTTGAATGGACTCAACTGCTTGGTTATTGACATATCATGAGGCATGGTTGTCAATGCTGGAACAATAACCTTATGTTTTAAACTGACCATCATTTTTAAAAATGGCAGTTTAGTTAGTGTGCACGTATTCAGAAACAAAAAAGGGTTCCATCAACACATCCCAACAGGAGCCAACCACTCTGGAGCCGACACGAAGTCACTGTACTTGTTTCCTTCATGGGAACCATCGCGGGAATATTAGTGAACAGAATGTAATTTTGTATGAATTCTGAGCAAAGCTGAGAGATTATTCTTACTTTGTGTGATGTGATGAAGTGTCGAAGAAATACTGTTGTTTTACGTATACACACAGAGCCTTTTATTAGCTAAAATTTAACAGGCACTAACAGGAAGGCAACCAGCCCCCAAATGCAAAATGCCTACAGGCCTTGCCATACACAGTTCTGTGACGCTCACAACGACGTCTTTTCACACACACAAATAAAATACTGGACATGCAGCTGAGGACGTGTGTAAAGAATCCTTTGAGTTTTGGCTGGCTTTGTTTTATAAGGGATGATTTTTAGCATGAATTTCTGTAACTTAGAGATAACATTCTGACTATGTGCAGAAGAATAAAATCATCTCTCCACATGTACTTCAGGAGAATAATATAAAGCAAGTTGGAATTAGAAGAAATTCTGAATTTGAGGGAGGTAACCAGTGGGGAGGTGGTTAATGACATGAGGCTGTTCCTGTGTAGGCTGCGCCCAGACACACTTACTTCCTGCTGGGTTTTTAAGACAATCCTGCCAACGTATCCCTCTTCTGGAAACCAGCTGCTTAAAATCTGCATGATCTCTTCTTCTGGACCAATGGATCTCTGGAACGGTAGTTTTCTGCATTCATTCTTTTCTTTAGATATAAAATATTTTTCTTCCATCAAGAAATAGTCTGTGACAATAGGTTTGCTGTCTTGGTCAGTGGTCAGAATCTGAAGATAAAGCAAAGGCAAATTTAGCACACCTCTGAGGAGCAGGCAAAAACTTTAATTCAAAACATGTCTATTTTTGTGGGGTTCAGATAACTTTGAGGTTCCATTTATAAGTGAAACCTACTCGGGAGGGTTGCATAATTCTTTTTGGAAGGTCTAAGGATTCTCTTATGTCCAAAAGGATTGTTTATGTCTACTCTGGACAAGGACACAATTTATTCATAATCCCCAGGCAGCATAACTCGTTTTCCCAGTTATATTGGAAGGCGAGCTCCTATGGAATTAACACCTTCAGGTTTTCCAAACTAGGAATTTAGCTTCTTGTAACCTTGTAACACAGGTTTAGGGCAAAGAACCTATCCAGCTTTTACCAAGATAATCTCTCAGTCATCTTCTAATCGCATTTGATCTAAGTTCCTGGGAATTCTCCCTTCAATAAACTCTTGACAGTGTTCCTAGAGGCCTGTTTTCTTCGTTGGCTACTGACCCTGGCAGTCAAACAGAGTGGTTGAGACAAGGCTTAGGAGCCAGACAGACCTGGGTCTGAGGTCTGCCTTTAATACTTACTGGCTGTGAGGTGCTGGGCAAGATGTTTAACCCTTTGGAGGTTCAGTTCCTTCTTATGAAATGGAAACAGTAAGAGTAATGAGGGGAAGCAGAGTCTGCCATCCTGAAATATGCCTTTTGGGATACTGATTATTTTAGGCTGGTTATTTTCAAGAAACAAACGACTCAGAGAGAAATTTTAACCTTCCATGTTACTGCCTAAAAGGACTTAGACGGGACTAGCTCCAGGAAGGGGGATATCATTATAGATAACTACAGGTTCATATGAACTAGGTGTGAACCAAGCAAGACCTATGTAATCACAAAGTCCTCTCTCTGTCTCACTGTGAAAGATGCCCCATCAAACATTTATTTACCAAACACCTGCTTTTCCATCTGCATGAGAACTGCCTTCCTGCCCTATGAAGTGTCACACCAAAACCTCCCCTTCTCTTTAGCTCAAGAGGGCATATAAGCATTAACTGCCGATCTGTCCTTGGGTCTCATATTCTTATGGAACCGCTATAGGTACATACGTAATAAATTTGGTTATTTTCTCCTGTTAATCTGTCCCATGTTAATTGGATTATTAGTCCAGCCAGAACAATTTAGAAGGTGGGAGGAAAATTCTTTATCTACCTCCTCAGTAACTACCTCTTAATTTTCTTTTGTTTTATGATTGAGGCAGTGGTTATAAAGCACAACGGGCACATTATGAGAACTCATAAACACTAGCCATCATTACAGTTACTCTTATGGATGTATTCTTTCACTCCTATTGTATGGGTTACTGACAAAAGGCTAAACTCGAAGTGGGTGACGGGAGAAGGCTGCCACCATCTGGCCTGGATTAAGCAAACACCCTTCTCCTGAATACCTGGCACTGCTGTGTGTCACTTGGAGAAAAAGCAGAATGAATCGAGGATGGTGGTGGCAGAAGATTCTCAGGAAGACTCTGCTCTCTTCACCCCAACCCTAGGTCCGTAATTGATGCCGGGCTCTGCATTCTATGATGCAAGACAACTACGACTACAGGAATAATTTAGGACACGAAGCTTCCAGGAGTAGGTCTGTTGGCATTGTCACCTCCCTGAGGGGCCAGTGTCCCTCCCTCCTTAGTCCTGCATTACATCCATGTGGTTGTTCGCATGGGGTGACAACAAAGTAATGAGCTGCGTTTTATGGGTGGCCCATGGGAATATTCTCTTGCTTCATATCTTCACATTTTATAGCGTCTCCCAAACCCCAACAGTGCTTTGTGATGGTAGATACTGAAGTTCACGGACTGATTGATTTAAAAAGCAAACACCTTGGGAGTAGCTTCTGTTTGATAATCTTTGAAATTTGGCCCTTAAGCTGTTTTCTCTAAGTTAACTATAAAATGTTGGGCAAAGGTTGGCCTGTCCATAGATACTGCCCCTCAAAGGACACCACTACTTATTAACACGTATTATATATGGTGCATCAATGGGTTTTCATCCCTCAAGCATTCTACAATGCCCATTACATTTCATCATATGCCCTAACTTCAGGGGAGCCCCCTGGTCATGTCCCTTGGTCTCGGCTCCCCTTGGCCTACTCCCAAGTAGAAGAAGGAACTCTGAAATGGTTAAGGACAAAATAGTTTGCAAGGATATTAGGCCACTGTGCCAAGCAAGGGTGGAGCTTCTAGTGTGAAGAGAAAAGGAATTACACATGTAGCTGCCATGCCCTTTCGAGGAGCTGCCTTCCTCTCTGGATGCTGCTCTTTGCTCCTGTATTTCTCAGTCTTATCAGTCCTCCCACAGGGGAGCGTCCCTGCCTGCAGAAAGCCACCAAGACCTCTGGGGGATCCAGAGCAGAAGTGGCTCAGCATGAGGGGACTTAGGCCAGTTACGCTACAGGGTTTGGGGTAACAGGTTCTCATCCTCTTGTTGTAGGCCTTCCACACCTCTTTGTATCATTAGAGGTATAGGACCTCAAAGGTCAAGATCAAATGCCAGGGGAAGGGGGAAAAAGGGGCTTTTCAACATGCAAATGAAGGCCTAATGCTAGAGGGGCCAAAGATGTCTTCTTGGCCTGTGGTCCATCCTTATGCTCTAAGAATCTGATCCAACTCCTAGAATGACAAACAGCATTCATTCAGCTCGTGTGCAAATTCTGGCTGACTAGTAAGCTCTGCGTGTCTGGGTTCAGTGGGAAAGAGCACACGTGGCGGGAAAGCCACTCGTTCTGGTCTTTATCCTTCTTGAGCCCAGTGTTTTCATGTGGCTGAAGAATTCTTAAAAATTCTTCTGTAAGGTAGATTGTTTCACTGGAACCAAGATCCCCTCAGACCATTCGTAGGGTGGCTCGGGGGACTTACTTGTTGGAGAAGCTGCTTTGCCTTGGTGCTGCCATTTATAGAGAAAACGGTAAAGGGCTCTGGACCTGGGACCCCATGCACCGTGACTCTGTGAGTCTGCAAACATTTTCTTTCTTCTGTATTAAACATCTGTCAAGGAAGAGCACATGGTTTCCTATTCATTCTCATTCTCATGCAATTTCCAGGTTCTATTCAACACAGAAGTGCTAGTTCTTAGTATGTAGTATGTACAAGGACATGTAAACGCAAAAGCAGAGCATCCTTTTATAACCTGACACATCTTTTTGTGGTTGAAGAAGCAATGGTGCATCTGCCTGAATAGTGTAGGGAGGATATTTAGCAGCATACCACCAAAATGTTGATTTATTTTACAAAACAGTGTCTCTTTCCATCATAATGATGGGACTGACATCCAAAATGTATGTTTGTCCTTACTTATGAACTGACATTCAACAGTGTCTATTGAGTTTCACCCGTCTTTAGGGCACTGGGCTAGAATTTTGGATGGTAAGATGACAAATAACATAGTCTCGCAAGTAAAGCACTTTCCTGAGGTCTATGAGTCATTCTAGCAAATTACTGAAGCTGAGGAGGGGGTTGTGGAGTCTCTTGAATTTATAGCCTAGAAGTAGGTCAGAAGTGCCAGTCACAACTTGGGACTTGTGAGTGGCAGCTGAGATGTGAGTTGTCTTCTGGGACTGAGCCTTTAACCTGTGGGATCTCATGCTAACTCCAGGTGGACAGTGTCCAAATTGAACTGAAAGGTGTGACAGCCAGCTGGTGTCAGAGAGCTGGAGAAGTAATGCTGGAAATGACACCACACATTCAGTGTCTGAAGCACTGTGAGGAACAACAGTTCACTCACAGCAGCGTGGAATCCTCCGCTCTCATAGGCATTGAGGGCAGCCAACCCAGAGTAGGGCAGCAAGCCTGGCCTTGCCTTTCTGAAAGCCCCTGATTCTTGCGCTTAGGTACCAGGAAGCCCTGCTCCTGTTTCCTCTGGAAACGACCGATGCAATACCTCCCTCCACTTTGGCCAAAGTGCTGCTCTCAACCTTGGCCATACCTTGAAGGGAAAAGGAGGAGAAGCAAAGAAAACAAGGTCGAGGACAGAGAGAGGAAGCTGACGAGGTGAGGGAAAGAGAAGGAGAGAAGAAAGCAGGGCTATTTGGAAGTGGCAGTGTTCATTGTGAGCATATAAGATGCTTTTCCAAGGGTTGGTAGGACTATGTCGAAGTATAAGATTGATACGACAGTGATCAGATTATTAAACATGTAATGAGGCAATCGGTGGACACCCTTTTAATTTGTCTTTAAAGAGAAAGCAGAATGGAATTAACCAGGGTGGGGACAGAGCCAGGAGTGCAGTTTCCAGGCTCTCACCCTCACGTGGAAAGGTGCTCACTCGGTAGTAAATGGCCATCAACTGTGATTGGATGGCCATCAGCTGTGGCTAGTTGGCTGTCAGCTGTAACCAGTGAGCCACTGGCCACTAATATAACTGCTGTGGCTATGCTAGCAGCAAATGGGGGCTAGCAAGAAGATGGTGGCTGAGCTAGCAAGCGCAGATTGCAGCTAGCAAGTGGGGTTGGTTGGCAGAGAGAAGTGGATCCTCCTTCCTGTGTCTCCAACCCAGTCGCCAGCGAGACTATAGTGGTATGACTCCCCTACCTATGGCTCCGTGGGTGTTCTTGTTTGGCCTCACCATGTCCTGTGTTCTTACATGGGGAGCGGGAGCAGAGACCCCTCATGGCACCCCACATGACACCAGTCAATTAAAGCAGTGTTGCTTGTTCAAGTAAACAAACGTACACTACTGGGGTGAACACTAGTCTTAGGTTCTCAATCTTCACTGGGCATGAACCTTCCCTGGGGCACACACTGATTCTGCAATGGTGCCACTTTTTGCGGGGCTCCTCTCCTGTCCCCGAGAGCGCAGATTCTGCCTCTCCCCAAGCCAGGTATCTGTTCCGTATCACCAGCAGTACCTGGTGGCACACCCCACCCTGCTCGCCTGTGATGTCTGAAGAAGCCAAGGATTTTCCGGGTCCAGCTGAAAGTTTCTAGAAGTATTGAATGCTTCCTAGCAGGTTTGCTTAATTTGCCTCTTCTCCACATTGTTATTTTTGGCTCACTTCTCTGGCAGGCACTATAATGTACTTGTTAAAAGCATGGGCTTTGGCACTAGATGAACTGGGGGTTTATGTCTGCGTGACCTCGGAGGTACTTCGCTCTCGCCTTGCTCATCTGTACAGCGGAGATGATACTAATCGCTCTTTTGTGAAGTTATCAAGAGGATTAAGTGAATTAGTGTGTATGTACTGCACCTACCAAGTGCTGAGTGTCAGCCATTAGTGTTATTATTTCCATTGCGAGCTAATTATCAGTTTCCTGGACTGTGAGAAAGCCTACCTCCAGCATAGCAATCCCTGCCAATCTGTTGAGTGAAACAAAACTTAATTACCAAAGAGGCCGGCATAGTCCTGCCAGAGGAACTTTCTTCCATCCTTCTGCTGTTGATGAATAAACTAGAGATTTCCAAGACTTCATTGTGGAGGCTTCGCAGCTGAAGGTGCCGGTACCCTGGAATAACGCAGAATGGGGAGAAGCCTGTTAGCCATGCACTGCAGAAATCTGCCAGGAGGATGCCCCAGGGGGTCCAGGAACCACAGGTAGAAACAAGACCTGATGATGGGCAGGCGGTGTCACTGGGAGAGTGCAGCCCCTGGGGACAGGCTTGGGCCACTTAGTGGTAGTTAATGTGTCTCTAGACTGCTAGCCTCCAGAACTGTGAGAAAATAAATTTCTGTTGTTGAAACCACCCAGTCTGTGGTACTTTGTTATGGCAGCCCGAGCTGACTAATCCAGGGACCATGTGCTACTTGCACAGTGGAGATGAGAAACAGGAGAAGAACAAAAGGTTGGAGACTGTCTAACGTGTTTGTGGAGCTCAGAGGTTGGCAGTCGAGTGTGGCTATGGGAGGAAGTATACACTAGAACTTTGGTATTCCAAGTAGACCAGCAGGCCAGCATCCCTGGGAGCTTGTCAGAAATGCAGAATCTCAAGCCTCATTCCAGAACTACAGCATCAGAATCTGCATTGTATTACCAAGAGCCCCAGGCAACTCCCATGCACACCAAGGTTTGAGAGGACGTGCCGGACAGCCTGGACAGGTGTGACAAGCGGAAGTTCCAGGGGGGGGGGGCACAGCAAAGCCAACAGCTCTGGCCTCTGCCGGGGATTCTCCATCCTCCCTGCTCTGCTCCCAACATCGACCCAGGCTTCTGACACTGAACTTCCGCCAGGCATTGATTCCAGCCCTACACCCCAACCCTCCCTCCTCTCGGTTTGCTCTCCTCACTTCAATCTCTGCTTTAGAAATGTCAGGAGTGCAGTGGGTGCTATTTGGGGAGGGATGTGAGGGAATGACAGCCAACATCAGCAGCGCTGGGACAGGCCAGACTTCATAAGGAATGTTGTCAATACCTCAGATTTTAGGATAACATAACAGAAAAATCTCTTTTGAGATAGGTTCAACGGTGTCCAAATTTGCATTATTTCTTCCTGCCTCTTCTTTTAACTTTTTAATGGTAAAATTTCAAACATACACAAAAGTAGAGAGAAGAGTTGGGCATCCGTCACTTAGCTACAATAAGTATTAACATCAGGACCATGCTCGTCTACCTCGCTTTAAAGCCTTGAGTGGAATGATTCTCTGAGCAGTGACCGCCGAGCTGTTGTTTTCCACAACTGCAAAACGAAGAAATATGAGATCTTCCAAGTGAACCCGGAACAGAAACTGTTCGTTCCACATGGGGTTCAGAGTATTTCGGTGGATGGGCTTCGTGCGGAAATGGCAGCTGTCCAGGGGCATTCCTAGGACGTCCACTTCGATACACGGGCTTCCCGTGCTGTTACTCGGGCACACGTTTTGACCAGAGACGATCTGAGGGAGGAAACAAGGATGAATGTTGCTGAAGATGAAAAAAGAAACAGACAACCTCTGCACCTTACCGCTTCCCTCCGCAAAGAAACCCAAAGAACACTCTGGAATGGATGAGGTAAATGATTAACAAAGTTGCTAATAAAATTATTGTAATCATGTAATCATATGACTGGAATCATGGGAAAGCTTTTTTGTCAATAGCATTCTCCTCTCACTTTTTAACTTTAACAAAGTGTGCAACTTTCTTAAAAAACCAAGCAATTAAGATGAAATTAAGTTTCTCAAGAAGGCAAGAGAAGAGGAGACCCTATGCAAAGGTAACCACAAATTTGTTACAAACATGCTGTTCAAAATGTTTTAGGTGTAGGTGTATATTTTATAACTTCAAAATCATTTTTTTGAATAGTTTAGTTTTGGAGCAAGTCACAGGGAATGTTGTTAAAAATTAATTCATAGCCTTCTGTAAACTGATGAAACTACTCGAGTCTAGCTAAAATGGTCAATAGAAGAGGGGTTACTGCCCCACTCTTAGGGAGAGAGAAAAGCAGTTGGGGTGGTAGGAAAGTCTGTGAGTGGGGTTTATTCAGGGGTTTCCGGTGTTGTGAGCAGAGGCTGCTTGGCATTCTTCCTTCGGAAGGAAATGGACACATTCTAACAATGGACAGAGTGATTACTTCATCCCGCTTTCCTATCACCCATCCGGTGGTCATTTTCTCTGTTCACTAAGAGGGAGCAAAAGAATGGGGAAATACAGTTGAGTGATGAGCTATCAGCTGCTGTTGTTAAGGGCAGTCTGTGGAGTTTTGATACTGAGTGAATTAGGCAATAAAAGGAATAAGGAAAGGCCCATGAATGCTGAAGTTTGAACTGTAAGGGGGAAAGAAAGATATTTAATCGTATTAGTATATTGATAACTGCTTGATCTTATAAGAACTTGTTAGAGTTTAAGATGACCTGCTCTAACCAGGAGCTCAATTTGTATGGGAGGCACTCAGAGTGACGATGAGGGCCCTGGAAGAGAGAATTACCACCTTCAGTAGGTAAGTGAAGAAGGGAGCTCATAACTTCACCTACTGGGCACTGGCAAATATAGTGCCTGTTGACAGCATACCTAAACCATAGCTCTGCTTTTAAGAGATAAATCCTTTAGGGAACTAAACCTGCATGAAAAAAACTGTGACATGTGAACTTTGTAATGCCTTGAATTCAAAAGCAGTTCATATTTAGGAAGGTGCTTAAGCACCTTGCTATCTTCTGACAACAGGGGCCACACTTACAGTTAAAGAGTAAATGGCAGGCTCCATGTTGTCCAGGTCTCTTTCCAAAGGAGAAAACTTCTGATACATGGGACAGCTCTTGTCCCACAGCACTGGGGGTTTCAAAACATAACCACAGCCACCGTTGGCCTCAAACATGGCAGCATTTAAATGTAAAGGGAGATCTGCAAAACAAAGTCAGTATAGCTTGTTACTTTGTTGCAGTGTCACTTTATAGATTTAAAGTTTAAAGGAACTTTGTATCAGTTGTCCCTAAGCTTCAGCATGAAGAAGAGATGACTATCCATTCATTCCATAGACTGAGTGGCTGCTATGTGCCAGGCTGTGTTAGACATCAGAAATACAGCTCATTACAAGACACAAAATCCCTGTCTTCACAGAGCGCTCTGTGTATGGGATAAGCTCAGGGTTCTCACTCCAACCCAGGTTTTGCCACTTAAAAACTCCTTTTGCAAATAAAAACTTACAACATCCATCAAAGAAAAAAAAAAAAAAAAAAAAAAGAAAAAGAAAAAAAGAAAGGCAATCAACCAACCAAACAGAAAACATCAAAAAAACAAAACAAAACAAAAAACACCTTTGAAATACCTCATTTTATACTGAGTTTTAGAAAGGAATAGTAATGGAATTTTCTTATCCCCAAACACCAAACCATGCATATAATCATTTGACCAATTCTTGCTTTTTCAAATATAAGATAAAATCTTAATAGTTCAAGAAAGACTGGGAGGATAGCCAGAAAAACATATCTTTCCTTGAAATCTCAATTTCAACCCATAAATTACAATACTCACCTCTTTTTTTAATCATAAATATGAAAAACAAAACACACAAAACAAAACTTTATCACATGTGATTCACATCATGTTCACAATCCCCTCAAGTACAAACTCTGGGAACCCTCACAAAGGCTTCCAGTCTTTTGTGGCCAGATTTGACTTGGCACAGTTCTTTGATGAACAACTGCATTTCTGCACTGTTTCGGGCCCTTACACACTCAAATGCTCATCTGATGGCGCAAGTCTGTATAAAGTTGCCCAAATGAGCAAAACGTTTATAAGACACACCTGATAAATGTTCCCTCTGATAGATTCCTTCCATGTGCTGAGTGAACTTTGCTACATGGACCAATATCAAAGAGAAGTGTGGTAAGCACCACGGAGTAATAAGTTGGCCTCCATTTGTCTCGTGTGTAACATTTTTCCACGTATATGGGGTTGGCTGGGATCGTGTGCTGGAATTCTTTGGGGAAGATGCCTTAGATATATGAAAGTTCCTTGGGCCCCGGTCTCCTTATTTATAAAATTAGTGCTCTGGACCCCATCTTTCAGGCCCCTTCCAGTCTCAATGTGACTGATTCACTGAGGCCAGTTGTTGCCTGCAGTCAGAAAATTCTCTTCCCAGGCCACTCTGTGACAGAGAAACAAACATGGGCTAGGGTGGCTAAGAGAGTGAAGCCAACTAGTTCACGCAGAGTTGGAAAATGTGAAATGGATATATATTTCTAGAAAGTTATAGCAGCTCACACTTTACTGTACTCTTACTATGTACCAGGCTTCTAACCACTGGTACTTTGTGCTTTCCAATAACCCATGTGGTAGTCACATTTTTATAGATGAGGAAACTGAGACACAAGAAGTGAAAGAACCCAAAGTACACAGTTAGTAAGTGATGGAGGCTAGGGTTTGAACCCAGATACCCTGATCCATAGTTCCCAGTCTTAACTACCGAGCCATATAATAGACATCTCATAGGGCTGTCATAAAGATAAATGAGATAACATGTGAAAGTCCCTACCCCAGCATTTGGCACACAGAAGGTCTCCAATAATCAGTAGCTATTAAATTATGATTAGATACCAACACCCATTTGGGTTTGAAGTCTGATTTTATTAGCTCTGTGTCTATCTTTGGAGCTTTCCAAAACTTTAATGCACTTTTTCTTAACTACAATCTCATTTGGTGATCCAATATGTAAAACAGATCCAACTGAAGCTGCTCAGGTTGGAATAAAGGTGGGACCTCAAATCTAGCCCTCCTACTGTGCCCTAGGGGTGGTCGCAGAACTGCATCTGGGGCTACAGTTTTAAACCCCGTTTTAACTAAGTGAAAAAGTGTGCATGAATCCATGTAACCCAATCACTCCTCTCAGTCAACGCATGTGATGGCAGACCAAGCTTATTATTACCTTTATGGTCTCCTATTTATTTAAAAACCCTATATTAAGTAGACACCATTCCTTTAATAATTATCCCTATATTTTGGGGCTGGAAAAGTCATCCTAAAGAGTTTAACCATCATTCAAGAGAGCATAATAAATAATAGAAGCTTTCTTTTGACCGGGGCTGCCTGTCTACACACTTGTAGGTCCTGGGACATGAGGCAGAATTATTCTGTCCCAGGTGGAAAGCACTTTGAGGAACTGCTGCCAGCAATAACCAGGTTTGCACATGAGGCTCAAGTCGGTTTCTGAACTTGAGTTGGTTTTCACTGAGTGTAGACCTGGGCTATTCCTGGTTCTAGATTGCTGCAAACTTTCTTATAGTTGACGAAGCCATTAGAAATCCTGGGAAGGGATGACTCTAAGTCCAGGGACACCCCTTTGGGGCATCAGGGTCCCCTGAAATTCAGGAAGTGATAAGGCAAGATGATCCACGGAACATATTTGGAAGCTGGAGGGACACTGGGAGGGGGTTCTCTGTTATTTGGTTGGGACATTTCATGGAAAATCAAGCACTCCCTAAGTTTTCTTTGCAAAAATTAAAAAATAATGATTCCACTGTGAACTCTTATCTGTCTCCTTGGACTTGCAATCCATAGCAAAGTACCTAGAAGAGATCTGAACCAAAAACCAAGAACCACAGGTGCAGGTTACAGTAGGGCTGACAGGGACAATCTGTTCAGCTCAGTGCAGAGCACATTTATTGAGCATCTATTGTGTGCAAGGTATTGACCAGGCTCTACCCCTCAGTTCACGGAAATGAAGACCATTTATGCAGGTGAACGTCAGGGAGCTGCATGTAGCTTGTGCTTGGTCCACATGGGGAGATGTTTAATCATTGCCTGCTGCATTGAATCAAGGGAGGTCTTATGGCAGCACTCTTTCCTGGGTTAGAAGATTGTGTAGAGAAGCTTGAGGATGAACCATCAACACAGCCATTTGCCTCCGCTGAGAGGGGCTGCTCGAACATGCACTCTGGGCTTGATTCAGGAGAGAGGTAGTGCCTTTGAGGGTGAGTGAAAGTCAAGCTGCAGCCTCAGTGTTTGCTTCTGGACTGTAGGGTGGCCCAAAGGAGGGGCATTTCCCATGGCCCCTTCACCTGTGGCTCCCTCTGCCATCGGTGGAGCCAGTGTGTCTGCCCCAGCCTTGGCACTTCAGGAGAAAGGGTACATCCAAAACCAAATGCATTTTCATTTCCTTGAGAAAAATAATTTTTCTAGTCATTTCAGTTTACTTAAAATATTTCAGAATCATAATAATGAAGGGCGCCAGTGGACATAAGGCTACAGACAGGGCCAGAGATGTGAGCCCACAAGCCACTTGGGGAAGACTGAAAAGAAATTTTTACAACTTTGAAAATATTTCACTATTATTTCCACTTGTAAGTCCAAAGCATACTGTTTTTATAACTTATCAAAAACACTTAATGATAGTTAACATTTGTGGAATGCTTTCTATGTGCCAGGTACTCTGCTAAGTATGGTTCTTCACCTGCATTGTCTTATTCAATTTCAATTGAAAGAAGCAAATATTACAAGGGCAAAAAAAAAAATACATCTGCAGCCAGGCACAAACGCGCACTGTTATGCCAGTGCCAGGTGGCTAGCTGGTTCTGGAGCTAAAGGTGTGGTTTGACCTTGGCTGAGACAGGGCTATGCTGTGGTTGACGGGGTCAGTACAGTTACTTAGGGTCTGATTCAGTTCACCAGAGAGGAATGAGAAGGCTGCTTGAGTGTTCAAAGCAAAGACTGATTTTTGAATGAGCTTCGAAGAAACATTCCTCATCTACTCTTTTTTTTAAATCTTCTGCAGCTCCTTTCCTGCCCCCATAACCAAGTGGAAACAAAATACTTCATCTTCCAAATTCCCACAGTCCTTGAATTTATTATTATAAATCATTCTGTGACCTTGAGCAAGTCAATTGCTCTGTGCCTTGGTTTGCTCGTCTGAGGACTGGAGATGATAAAGGTACTGACCACTTAGGGCTGTCGCAAAGAGTAAATGAGATAATAGGGGTCAAGAATTTAGCACAGTGCCTGGTGCACAGTGAGTGTATAATGTATGGTAGCTTTTATTCTGGACTTTTAGGCTTCATCAGTTATTCCTGTTACGAGAGTCTTGACGACAGTGGAGAAACACAAACACTACTTTCTCTGTTCATGTCATTCACATACTTGTTTTCTTTGTGTTACGGAGCTACTCTTAGAGCAATGACCATTATTCTCCATTTCAATCTCAAAGGGATGAGAAGCTAAAATAGTTTTAACTTGCAATGCATTTGGGGGCGACACCTACTTATTGACCACAAAGAAGAACAGCTTAGCAAGACAGCTTACTAAGGGGTGTTAGGAACTCTCTACCCCAAAAGATCTTTAAAAACAAATTGGACACAGTCCTAAACAGTGTCATGTTTAAAGACACACAAGAGCAATCTTAGGTTTAAAAAGTGCTTACAAAAGGAGGTAGGAACAGGAGATTATTAGGGGCCCCTTCAATGTTCTTTTCTACCGCTTTCGCTCTGAAACATCAAGGGCACAATTCACTATCAAATTCCCTTGTTTTCTGTCGTCTGTAGTTTTACTCTTACATATGGATGGTATGCCCCAGTCTGGAATCTTGCCCCTTTCAAAAAAAGTGTTATTTGTGGAACTAACTACGTTTACTGAAATAGAAGCTGCAAAGGGGAAAGGTGAGGAGGCACCCTGGTACGTGCAGTAGGCCCATTACCATCTGTCTGGTAGTTGAGTGCCACGAGCTGAATCCCATGCAGCCAGAACATGAGGGGGTTGGGGTTGGATGAGTCAATGCGGGTGGCAGCTGGGTACGTCCTCAGCAGCTGACAGGCGGTGTGCTGGATCAGTTTCTGAGAATACCTGCGACACAGACGTTTGGCGGCATTTTCATTCAGCGATGAGATATGGTAACACTTGGGAGTTCTAATGATAGCGCTGAGGGACGTGGTTGGGCTGAGAGGGGAAGATTCCTCCCAGGCCTGTCGCATTCCTTCAAAGGAACCTAAACCCCCCCAAAAGATTAGCCTCAGATTAGTGTAGAAAACTTGAAATATTTTAGAACGATAAACCTGAACAACATCCCAGTAAACAAGTATAACCACATAACACATCCAAATAGATCTTGAGCGTTACTTGTGAGTTAGTCTACCACCTTGAAACAAAATTATAGCTACTAAGCTTTAAAATGAATGTAGAAACACTTGTTTTAAATGACAAGCCTGAAAGTCCTTTGCCTCAGAACCTCCTCTGTCCTCATTTGCACAAAAACAAAATATATGTACAAAAGTGTTCCCACTAGCATTGTTTTTTATAGCAAAAAGAAAAAAAAGAAAAAAAAAATAAGAGAAAAAGAAAGCAACAAAAAAGTCCCAGGAAACAACCCAAATGTTCTACCAGGGAGGAACTGGTTATATAAATGACAGTGCATACACACAATGGAAAGCCACAGAGGTATTGATGAGAATAAGGTAGATATATGTACAGAAAGCAATGTGAAAAGTTATAGCAATATACAAGTTACACAAGTATGTTCAGTTATATCCCATTTGGATCATCTTAAAAAGGATCTTATTTTTCTTGAACAAAACACCATAAACTTAACAGTGGTTACCTCTGGGGCGTAGAACTAGGCCATTGAGTGTGGAAAGGAATTTTAATAATACCCTGTATTGTTTGAGTTTTTAACTATGAGAATTTATTACTTTTATCATAAAAAGTAATTAGAAATAAAATGGATATATCTTCTGGAATTATAATGGTGAAGCGAGCAGTTCCAAGAACCACTAGAATGTTCCAAGGTGGTTCCAATTTCTTTCTTTTGAGGCAAACACTGTTAGAACATCTTCAGCGAAATACTATTTTTTAGGAAATTAAAAATGTAAATTCATAATTTAAAAACATTGATACCACACTTAGATAATATACACATTCATGAAAATAAAAAAATTAAAAAGTGCAAGGGAAGTGCTTAGACAGTAAAATAGCAAAATCATCCAGCATGCAGAGTCAGGCTAAGATATTGTAAGAAGGTGACTTTACTTTTTCCAGATGTCTTGTTAAATGATGCTGTCTCCCCAGGGCTCATTCTGCCCGGATTGTTGCCAAAAATGGACTTCCTGCTTTTCCTTTCTTTTCCTCTGCTAGAGCCAGATGCATTGAGAGTTGACAGGCCTGTTCCCATAAAATGAAAATAAATAAGCCAAAAACTACAAGCAAGGGAACTCAACATTTTCCATCCCTATTAATATTTATTTTGAAGTCCTACTACTCCTTTGTAACCCAGTACAGAAAACCTACTAGCATTTTTAGCACTGTTAATAATAGTATTGTAGACAATTATAGCAAAGTTTTTATCTCTGTAGGCAAATGTGACAAGAGCTGCATGATTATTACAGAATGACCACAAAACCACACCCTCCCCCACTTGATTGTGTACCAGAAGGATTTCGAAAAATTGCACAAAAAGAAGGTGCTCCAGTCAGTATGTAATTATCAGGACCTAAGTACTCTATTTGGAGAGATGAAAGAGTGGCTTGAGTTTTAGAGTCACATCGTCCAGGTTTAATTCCTGCCAGTACGAGCTTTGACTTAACAGCTGCCTTCTTTGTTCTTCGGTTTTCTCAGCTACAGAACGGGCATAATAATAAGAGCTGACAGGGTTGGTCTGAGGATTAAATAGGAAACATATGATGGTGATAAGGATCTTCATGGCTTCTCTTTCTCACTTCTGGTCCAACCGCTCCCTGGATCCTTCCTGTCTGGTGCAGTGCCTGGTGCACAGGAGCAACTTAATAGATATTCGCTGAACAAGGAAATGAATGTACACCATGCAGACCCGGATGCAGGGCAGGAAGAGTGATTTCAAGGCACCAAGGAAGCCAGAGTTGCCTCCAAACTGTTTCCACTGTCTACAATTGTCCCAATAGAGAGTAATTCTTTCAGCCGAAGCAGCATCCTGGAGGTCCTCTCTGAGATGAGAATACGCCTTCCAAGGGCATCATTAGAGAAGACAGGATAAAGGAGTGTTGAATAAGAGTGTAGACTTTGGTGTGTAAACCCAGTTCCTAGCGACGTGACCTCACACAAGTTACTTAACTTCTCTGCACCATTTCGTCTGTAAAAGGGCTGTGGTTAGGACGAAAGGAGATAATGTACATACACATGCTTAGGAGAGCGTCTTGTTCAGAGAAAGTGCTCAATTCGTAGCAGCTGTGGGACTTCTAAATTTTTTTTTTTCTCTGATGTATCTGTAACTGCAAAGATACAGAAACTTGGACTAGTGAGTGTTTATGCTTTACCTTAAAGTTTTGTGTGCATTTTGCCCTCTACACAACAATGTAACGGGATTTTCTCCCAGGTAAAACTGATGAGGGGCCAGAATGAGGTGCTGTGTTCATTCCGGGGGTTTTGTACATATCCTGGCACATGTTGATATCCCCCAGGTTATGTGGGCCCTTCTGTGAAGAGGTTGGTTTTTCTCTTGGGGTGGGGTGAGGAAGGAAGAACAAGGGTTGGGTGATCAAGAAAGGGCAGAAATCTGGAGAGCCAGAGAAGTAATGGAAGGAGCAAAAAGGGCCTTCATCTGCCCTGTTGGGTCACTGACCAATAATAATGGCCACAACCACAATTTCCACCAAGTCAATGACTTTGTAGACAGTGTGCTAATCACATTATATACTTTAGTGCTATATTTTTACAACCACCTGCAAGGTAGGACTGTTATGTCTCTTTCACAGATAAGGAATCTGAAGTGCAGGGAAGTCATATAACTGTCCTAGTCAAGGTCACCAAGGAGTCGAGTCCTGCCACTGAAGTGGGTTGTGATCTTGGGGAAGTTACTTCGGCGAGAGGTTGTAACACATAATTGTCACTGCTCACTGCTCTAAAGATTTTTTTATTTTTGCATGTGGCTCCTTGGAAGGGACTTGTGATGCATTGAAATGGATAATGCAGCAAAATTAAAATCACTCGTGAAGCAAAATGCATTATTTTGTGGTATTTTTCCTCATGAGCATCAAAACAAATCATAATTACAATAAATATTTAGAGGGTATTATAACAATGATTCTGGCAACACAATTTAGTTATTTTGAGAGAGGCAATAAATTTGGGGAAAGAAAAATGTACAAAACTTCAATTACTAAACAAAAATTAAAATATAGTATACCTATAAAGAATGCATGCTACATAAACACTTGTGAGAATACAGCATATTTGGGAATTTAAAAATAAGCCAAACAATCCCATGCTTAGCTTGTGCCTCAAGTCAGAAGCTGCACTAAGTGACCTTTTCATTCTTCCACAATTCTCTACTGGGACAGAAACTTTATCTTTCACAGCGACTTCAAATATCTTTGGGAATTTGTGGTCTTTATTTGTAAGTGCTTGAGAAGAGAAGACAAAGGCTGCAGAATGGTTTGGATGTAGTGTCAGCTGAATTTATAAAGAACAAGAGATGTAGTGAGTGTGATTCTTGAATGAAGTGGCCCTCAAACTGGTTCCCGAGACGAAGGACACGCAGGTCACAAAACTCTTTGACAAGACACAGATTTTACCTCATCATAAAAACAATTTCATCAGCCGCAAATACGATCATATTATACTTATGTGACGGAAAGTCATGAGCTGTGAAACAAAACCTAAATGGCTAGATTTCTGCATTTCTTTGAAATGCTTGTCACTTATTCATTCATGTCCTCAATAGAATTTGTTAGTGGATAAGCAGTAACAGCTGCCAAACTTTCCAATTGAGAAAGTTCTATCTATTATTCCCCCACGCCCCCGTGTGTAAAAAGACCACTGTTACCTAATTTATAAATAGCCCAGTACCTCTCTGGCCCATTTTCAGCGCAGAGTGTGAGAACTGGTGCTTAAGATAAATCTCTGGAAGCCAGGATCTACATTCTGACCCTCCTGAGAATAATGAGGGTTGGTATTTTAACTTCCTCTCCAGGCCAAGTTTATATACCCTGTTTACTAACATTTAGACAATCCCCCAATTCCAGCTGTTTTTCTGTTCTCGACATCTTGTGCAAGGGAATCCCTTTTCTTAGTATAAGGAGATGAATTTTTCTGTCTTCCATACATTTATGAACTTTCTTATTTGCCCTGTACCTCCTGCTGGCCCATTTGTGGGACACAGAATTGGGTGAGCTCACTGATGGCGTACCCTAACAAGAGAGGCAGTGTAACGCACTGGAGACAGACAGGCTTCACAATCATAGTTCTACCTTTTATTAACTGAAATGCACATTTTTGGCGGGGAGAGGAAGTGCTGTTATCACCATAAGTTCACTGTACTTCTAGAAATGGCCAATTGGGGAAACCTTTTCTCCCACTGAAACCACGTCCTTGGTCCATGCGGTATGGGTGGAGTCTCGCTACCCAGCTCAGGGATAGGGCATGTGACACAGGTCCTAGACTGGCAGAACACTGCATGACCTCGGCCATAGTGATTGGTTCAGGGACGGGCAAAGGACCCAATGAAAAACAGTAACTGCTGAAAGTTCTGGAAGAGACTCTTACACTGAAGCTGAATGTGGAAATACCTGCTGTAGCTGCCTTGCAATCACAAAGGGAACAGGGCCAACACAGTGGAGGCAGAGTGAGAAATGGGGAGTGAGAAAGACCTGAAACAAGCTGTACCTGAAGTTGTATCCCTTTATTGTTCAATACATGAGCCAATACATTTCTTCTTTGCTTAAGTCAATTTCTGCCACTTTCAAGCAAAAGAGTCTTAACTAATACACTCCGAAACCTCAGGCCAATTACTTCATCTCTCTCAGACTTCATTTAAAAAACAGAGATAAATCCACTACCTCATAGAATTATTATGAACTCAATAAGATGATGTATGCAAATTTTTACACAAATCTTAGTGCTTAAATGCTTCATACATTTTAGCTATTATATATTATGAATATAATAACTATCATTATGAACTATTATAAAAAGACATACTATGATCTGGAAAATAAACATTTTATAGTATTTTTCTCATGAGCATCAAAGCAAATAATAAATAAATAAATAAATAGGAGGTATTGGAACTGATTTTGGGATACAGTTTCGTTATTTTGAGAGTATTCCCAATGTCCAGTTAAATAAATAGCATATTTTATCTTTTGGTATCTTTAAATGTTGTAGACAACATTGCCTACTCTTACCTGGGAATTTTACTGCTTGGCAATAGATGACAAGGTCAGAAAGCTCTGGGGCAATCTGTCTGCTTTCCTTTTTATTCTGAGGAAGATAAAATTCTTCTCCCAGTTCCATGTCATAAACCTGTCAAGGAAAAAAATGATATGAGTTGACATGGAAGGTATATACCGCTCCGAAGCTCTTTATCTGTTCCTTTCTCATGTCACCAGTGTGTTTCATCTTGCTCCACATTTATCCCGTCCTAGAGTAAAAGCTTTCTGAGAGTAAGGGATGAGTCTAACTCATGGGACATAGTCCAGTGTCATAAACGTGGAACAGTCAATGCACATTCATTGAATAAATAGATAATTGGGTATATATCTTCTGTGGATTACATTTTTCACATATTTTATTCTTCTGTTATCCAACAATATCACTGCAATGATGGCTACAGATTTGCTCAGAGTCTACATACTGTGAGGCACTTGTGGGTAGGGTCTGGGTATCTCATTTATCTTTCTATTCTCAGTGCCAAACCTCTGTTAACACTTCACAGTCTGGTCCCCGTTAACCTTTTTGATGATTCCCAAACACCTGTAAAACTCCTAGCAATTCCTTGAATGTACCAGGCTGTCCTCTTGGCCTGTGTGCCGTTTTTGTTGGCTTGGCCAAATCTTCCTTCTCCAACATCCTCTTCCCCGATGCTCTGATAACACTGTGTAATCACTGCTCTTTGTTCTTATCTACAAGCACTATTTACAGGTTTGTCTCCATCTCTAACCCACCTTCTGTGCCACCTCAGTGCCTGCAACACAGTACACCTTTAGTATGTATTGGTTGGATGAATCAATGACTAACCTTCTACAAATGGCAGGTGGGTGTCCCATAGCATCACCATGTGGGCTTTGGCATCTAAGGGAAAGTGAGCGGAAAGGTGAAGGGAAGGGATAGGGAGGGAGGGAAATCCCACCTGAAACTGATGAGAGTACCATGGTCCAAGTGGAATTTAACAGAAACCATTCACCCACCTTTCCTTTGTTGCAAGCAGAGTTATCTGCTTTCTTTATCCTCTTGGGGATTTCTTCATTATACTCAAACTGAAGCTTGTCATTACATGATTTATTTTCAGGTCTGTCTTCTAGAATGTTGTCTGAAAATGAGTTGGCAGGCTTCAGCGAACAAGAACCAAATGCTTCACTTAAGGGCTATGTCTACATCATTGCAAGGCTATCCAGATGCTTGCGCTTATCTGTAAAACTGAGGCTGGCTACATGTTACCAAAATGAGGGCTTGAAGTATAATTTTTAAATTTGTTAAATAATAGGTTTATTTTTGATGGAATGGATTAATTTGTCAGTAGTTTTGGTACCATACAGACATAATCTAAACGAGAAGGCTGATTTTCATACAGATGATTGGAACTGTGCAAACGTTATGGAAGATACCCTGTGTCAAGAAGCTCTTAGCACACAAGTTTGGGAAGGATTTAGTGGTTGAAGCACTTCTTGATGGTACATACAGGATTTAATCACTCTCACTTTAAAATGAAGCTATTAGCTTCTTTTACCTCTAGAAATGTCAAAACCAGAAGAAAAAATACATTGTTATTTGCAATGTAGTTTTCACAATTATACTTAATTGGAAAATCAAGTTTTCATAATTGTTTGTCAATGTATTAAGTGAAAATCTTAGGGATAGAAATTAAAATATATCTAAAAATAGCTAAAGTATGAGAGATAATTTTATATTTTTGTTTTGGTATTTCTACTCAAAATGATCTTAAAGGTGTTAGAGGTATGTCATAATTATGTGCTTTTAAAATGAAAAACAAGAAAGCTCATTTCTCACCCAGGATTTCCTATCTCATCAGACCACAAATGCTTAGACCAAAATATCCTTACAGCAAAGCAGGGCCATGCAGGGTGCTGAGACCTGAATGAGATCAGTCATTTTATTAAATTTTTATTCATATGAGTATCACAACTTCATGCTAATCAGGCCTAATAAATTGGAAACAGAACGCTGACATTCATGCAGTTAAAATGCCCAGTTCGAATGGCTTTACCTTCCTGACTGTTAGAAGCAGGAGAAACAGTAAGGACATCTGCTACAGAAAAACAGAATCAGAAAGGGGATAAAAGTAAGAAAAATTAAGACGAAAAGCCAGATAAACTAAGATATGAAAGCAAAGCATAAATAACAACAGCTTAGGTGATAAAGATCAATGAAACGAGAAACATTCCATCGATTTAATGTTTTGACTATTCAGGGATGCAAGGGCTAGTGATAAAAGAAGTGCAAATATTGTTAGTGTTAATCAAGAGGCCACATTCACATTTTATATTTTCAGTTTCTGACGTGTTGTAATACTCCCAATAATACATTAGGTCAAATGGATAGAAATTGATTAACTTGTTAGATTCATGTAGTCATTGTCGTAAAATATACATTAAGTGGCAAATTCAAATCTGTACTCTAGTGCATGGTCCAAGCTAGTCAATATAAACCACAAGGTTGGGGAAAATTAATCTACATTTATTTAATGAAATTTAATTAAGTAAATAGTCCTTTAGAACTTATCGGCTAAAAGGCAGAATAGTGGTTCCTGCAATACATGAACCTCATTTGCAACTTCCTTTAGATTTTTCTGGAAGTGATTTTGTGGTTAGGAATCATCACGTTTTTATAGCCAAAGAGGCTTTAGACTAATTTTCTCATTTTATAGATATGAAAACTGAGGACTCGAGCTGTCACAGAGATAAACTGGGCCACCCAGATTCTCGAGGTAGGTTCTTAACCTGGGACACCTGCAAGGGCCTCAGAAGGCCTGTGAACACGCCAGCAATTTTATGTAGAAATTGGAGAACATGTTTATTTCTCCGAGGGGAGTGGTCACAGATTCCATCTCATCCTCAAAAGGACCCATCATTACAAGAAGCTAAGAAACCTTTGAGTTTCTCCCTACGAAGCTGGGAATGGTCCTACCCACATCAGGCATGTTTCTATTTTCTTCTCGTCTAGGCTGGAGAAAGTGAAGATGGTAGAAGGAAGCAGAGATGAGTGAAGCACCACAAACCACAACCAAAAGTGAAGATTCACAGGGCATTTAATAGTAGCATAAGGAAGCCTGAATAGGACAAACTTAAACAAGTCACAGCATAACTATAAGGCCTGTTTGGGAATCAGCCAGGCAGGAATCTTCCAATGACATGGGAAATAATCACGTGGTAACAGTGGACTTAATTGTCATAGATCCTATAGATATTAGTGCTGGAAGAAAGGAGAATGTTAGTGAACATGTAACAGTACCTTCTCATTACACATTGGAGGAACGGACCTAAGGCCTAGAGTGGTGAAAGGACGGTACCAAGGTCTCCGAGTCCTTTGGCGCAGGACCTGGTCGTGCTGCCTTTCCATTTCTACCCCACCGCAGCACACGCGGGTTTAAAAAAGCACTCAGTTATCAGAGAAATTCAGTGGGGTACGGGTTAAATTTTACTCTCCTAACTGGAAATGCAGGCACACTTCATTTTATTGCATTTCACCGATGTTGCATTTTTTTTTTTACAAATTGAAGGCAAGAACCCTCTACCAGCAAAAGGTTACAACTTGTTTTATTGTGATACTTGAACCCACAATATCTCTGAGACATGCCTGTATATCAGAAAGAGCCTCCCCCTACCTGTTCATTTTGTTATTTGCATACCTAAACACCTGTAATAATAATGCTAATAATTAAGAAACATCTTCTCTTTTCTTGTTCTCAAAAGCACAGGAAAAACACAGGAGTGATTTATGACAGAGAGTGAATTCATCTTCCAGTGTGCACTAACTTCTTACAGAAGCAAATGACATCTGGATTGGGTGGTATCTTAAATGTGGTTTTCCTTTCTGTCTGAATACATTTGTTCTTCTACGAGAATACATCACCACGACTGTAGTAGAGGCCCATGGGGAAGAATAAATTAATATGAAAATGTTCATATTCCCACAACTTTTCAGGAATAGGATACCAGAAATTATCTTGACTCCTTTTCATTTACTCCTTCTTTTGATCTTCCCATCAGATAATATGCTCCTCATATTATCTGATGGGATTTCAAGTCAAGTAAACTGGCTTTTAGTTGATGGTATGAAACAATCAATTATTGCTAAAGACAAATATTAAATGGACATAGCAATTCCACTTCTGAAGAAAACAAAAACAATAATCTGAAAAGATATATGCACCCTGATGTTCATTGCAGCATTATTTACAAGAGTCAAGATATGGAAACAACTACCGTGTTTCCCCAAAAAGAAGACCTAGCTGGACCATCAGCTCTAATGTGCCTTTTGGAGCAAAAATTAATATAAGACTGGTCTTATATTAATATAATATATTACATTATATTATATGCAATATTATATTACATTATATTATATTATATTATACCTGGTCTTATATTAAAAAAAGACCAGATCTTATATTAATTTTTGCTCCAAAAGACGCATTAGAGCTGATGATCTGGCTAGGTCTTATTTTCAGGGAAACATGGTAAGTGTCCATCAATAGATGAATGGATAAAGAAGATGTGGTGCATATACAAAATGGAATATCACTCAGCCATAAAAAGACTAAAGTCATGCCATTTGTAACAACATGGATGAACCTAGAGATTATTATGCTAAATGAAATAAGTCAGAGAAAGATAAATACCATATGTTTTACTTATATGTGAAATCTAAAAAAATAAAACAAATGAACAAATAAAACAAAATAGAAACAGAGTCATAGACATAGAGAACAAACTGATGGTTGCCAGAGAGGAGGGGCAAAAGGTGAAGGGGAATAAGAGGTACAAACCTCCAGTTATTAAAAAAAAGTCATGGGGATGTAATGTACAGCATAGAAAAAAACAGTATTATCAGAGTAACTTGTGTGGTGGCAGATGGTTACTAGACTTATTGTGGTGATCACATCATAAAGAATATAAATGATGATCACTGAGTTTTACCCCTGAAACTGATATAATATCGTATGTCAACTGTAATTTAAAAAACGGACATAGCCCAGTATTGTATTTGTGGGGCAGAAAGAAACTGGACTGTACCTGCTGGCTGTGATTGAGGGTCACAGAATCAAACATGACTAGGAGACAATTCTGCCGCACAAGAAGCAGACATGTGGAGGGTGGCTTGGCTGTCTTAAGGCCAGTGGTAAATGGTTGCTGGCCTGTGCATATCTGCACATTAGTAAAACCATTACTCTCCAGAGAAGTAATATAGTCTACTGTTTCCCTAAAATAAGACCTAGCTGGACAATCAGCTCTAATGCGTCTTTTGGAGTAAAAATTAATATAAGACCTGGTCTTATTTTACTATAAGACCAGGTATAATATAATATAATATAATATAATATAATATAATATAATATAATATAATATAATATAATATAATATAATAAACACAATATAATATAATATAATACTGGCCATAATATAATATAATTATAATATAATGTAATATAATATAATATAATATAATATAATATAATATAATATAATATATTATATAAGACCTGGTCTTATATTAATTTTTGCTCCAAAAGACGCATTAGAGCTGATTGTCCATCTAGGTCTTATTTTTGGGGAAACACGGTGCATATATAAAGCTTATGTAAATAGGAACTGTGGCAAATTTTCATTACTACATTGTTATCCTTCAGAAGTTGCCAAAATGAAACAGTCTAGCATCAGCAATGGTACCTGAGAAAACATTTTGCAATCTATAACAAATGCCACTAATTTAGTGCAAACAAAACACACCTGAAACCTAATTCTTATGTAAAAAAAATCCTTCACCGTAATCTCTATTTAACATCATTCATGTGACTTTCTGTATTGGAACATTAGCCATCCGTGATGTTTTGTCTCTTTGGTGGGGCCAGAAGAAAATGTCTGGTTGGCTTAGTAATGTGAAGAGGCAGGTAGGAGGGGAGGGAAATGATGCTTCTTTCCTTTCTATACTTCTATAATAGAAAGCAGAAGTGAAAGCTGCCAAAGGGCGGAGCAGAGAGTACAGAAACGTAATGCTGCCCCCTTGCAGGGGGTGTAGGAGACAACAAAGATTCAGCCACCAAGAGCATCAGCCACGCCAGACACTGAAAAGGTGAGAATGGGGTTTCTCTGCTGTAAGTCCAACTCTTGTTCCAGAAATTCACTTAAGAATGACCCGTGTTACATCCCAAACGTTCCCTTCCTTTCCTTGAATGGTGGCAGTGGTGGCTAACATCTCTTTCCTTGCTTGGTCCTCCTCGCTAAAGTGATGGGATTCAGAAACTCTTGGACAATACTACAGCAATTTGTATTGTTGATCTATGGAGTGCCAGATTTATTTTTTTGGGGGGGAAAACCCCATCAAAACAACAACAGAAAACCTTATACAGGCACTTCCGTGCGCAAGCATGGGATTCTGTTTCTCTTACCGTCAGACAGAGATTCGTAGTCATAATCATATTCGTCTTCTTCATCTTCCTCCTCCTCATTATTAGCAGGTGGGGGGTTGGCACTCCCACCATTATAGGCCTGAGCTTGCATGGATGCCAACTGATGAGCCTGTAAGATATCAATAATTAAAGACCGCAGATGCTAAGCTAGTGAACTTTCATTTATAGCTTTTGCAATGACCACCTCATGCTTACCGCAGTCATTAAAAGTGGATGGTCCTGTGTTGATTCACTTGGGGAAGAAAACAAAAATCTAAATTCACTTGACCTACAAGGCTAATCACTGGGTGAATGTTAATATCCCCACAGGAGGGATCCTGGACATTTTAGGAAAAACCACAAGGAATCTGGGTTCCCGGGGGCAAACCCTCCAGGAGAAACCTCGGTGCTTCAGAGAACCACCATCAATCTCAAATGATGAGGAATTGAGTCAGCCCATTAAGTTTAGAAAAGTAAATTTCTGCTTTTAAAAAGAAAGATAAAACGGTTTTTCTTCTTAAAATAATATCTAAAGGCTTTGGATCTTGAGAAAAATGTTAGAATTACTATGGATAAGGAGAACAAATGAATAGTTGTTGGTTTAAATATTTTTCAACAGATTTTATCAGAACCACCATCAGGTTAACAAGTTAGGCTTAGAAACTTCCAAAAACTTGATGTGTGCTGATTGGGAGGTCATGAGCCTCTACAGTCGACTAGAATTACTATGAAGGGATATCACAGGACACAAGAATAAATGTAAGTCTGGGACTCTAGCATAAGGAAATAATCCAAAATACAGGAAAAATTACATGCATGAATTAAAAATAGGCAACAGTATGAAAGTCCAACAATTGGGGAATGGGGCCAGTACACTATGGTATATCCGACTGAGAGAATGAGACATAGAAAAATAATTGTGATATGTATATATTGAACAAAGGATACAGAATTGTATGTGTACATATTTACATATGTAAATATATACATGTATATATAAATATATATATACAATTCTACATCCTTTGATCAAAGCTATATATCTGTCTATATATAATGACTATAATAATATAAAATGACTTGCATAAAAAGGCTAGATAGTAAATGGTAATATAATACAACAGGATTTTTGACCTGTTTTTATGATACAGACTCCTCTGGCAGTCTGGTGAGGTAGGATCCCTTCTCAGAATAATGTTTTTAATGCATAAAATCAAATTATATGATTACAGAGGGGAAAAAAAGTTGTTGAATATAGTTATCAACTGTTGAAAAAGCAATTCCATGCAATAGGGATATCTATTTCTTTATTAATACAGTAAAAAATACACAGTGTTATGTCAAGTAATGTTTTTGAAATAGTGATGAGCATGAATAATTTTTAGAGATATTAGCAAAAACTGTGATATAATATGAAAACTCTATGATTTCTACTGGTGACGATGACATAGGTACTGCTAATATTACTGTGGTTTGTCCCTTACATTTATAATCAGAGTAAATGCTAAATTTCAGCTGGAGGTTAGTGAAAATGAAGATGTAATTTTTATTCCATGTAAGTTCACTGTCCCCCTGAATTCTATCTATGGATATTACCAAGGTTAAGAATCCCTGTAATGCAGGTTGTTTTTGGCCTTGGAATTATGTATACTTAAAAATAATTATCTATTCTCTAAACTTCTTGAAATGGAGTTATATTACCTGTAAAATAAAAATGCATATATAAGAAAGATACAGTTTAGGCAATGTCTATATCTACCTCCACATCGAATAACTGCACAATGTGTAGGCTGGGATTTCTCAACATGAATTACATGGAACACTAGCTCCATGTGTGATAACAGCTGTTATGCAAAAATTGACAATTACAATAACCACAAAACACAATGGAAGTTTGGAAACAGCAGTTCAAACAGACTGAAACACTTTCCTCTGCAGCGCTTCACACAGCCTTCATTTAATCATGATGCTACAGGGCATCATGATTCATCAAAGATCTCCACTGCAGAATTTCCCATGCTTATTTAATTAGGGAATTTTAAAATCTTTTTTTCAGAGTACCTCATAGGATTAGTATTCTTCAGAATTTCAGGAAATCTGCTGTAGGCACCAGTGAGCCACAAAAGCAAGGCTATTTGTCACGGATAAGAGAAGGGCCTTGATGCAGCAAGCATTCAAGGTAGAGCCAAGTGGTGGGAAAGACAATGCAAAGAGCCTGGTAGAAAACTGTGAGAACTGTATGATAGGAGTGATGCCATTCAAAGACCCACTGACGAGCAAACGTCGGACAGCGAGTGCCAAGATTGCTTAGACACTCAAATACTTCTACTGGTGCAGGAAGTATGGGAGATGTGGCCAAATGGACAGCCAGAAGCTGACAACCTTATTCTCTGCAATAGCCTAAGTATTCCGAGGCAGAAGAACAGGACCCCAGCCCTTGCATAAAAGCAATTCAGATTTAGGTCAGGAAGTTAGAGGGAGGGGTCTGGCTCAAGATGGGTGTGGGCAGGAGCCATGTCTTATTCTGCTCTGTTCCCTCAATGCCTAGCTTGGCGACTGTCATCTAGTGTGCACTGAGTCAAGTGGGTTAGAGGTCAGGAGACCAAGGTCAGAATACTGGAGATCTGGTGAGGTGCAGCCAGGAGGCCTCAGTAAGAGCCACAGCACAAGCTTGACGTAGATGGAGGGTGTGGCTTCAGAAATCCTGCTCTGGGTCAATCCAACCTTCCTGAGGGTGAGGTACTTGTATGGAAGTGACCCAGGCCTTCTAAGTTCACGGCTGGGTCTGAGCACCCTGGAGCCCTAGGCATTCATTCAGCCAGCCTGGTATGAATGCAGATCACCAGGTCCAGACCTACAACCTGCCAGACAACTGAAAGTCCTTGCAGATATGATTGTCAATACTCCCTGGGAAATCAGGCGGGTGGGAAGCGGGCTTAAAAAACGGGAAATGGGATTACGTTGTCCCATTTTTCCAAAAGGAGGAAGAGGTAAGTTGTGGAAATTATGTGGTAGGAACTGTCAAGTTATCTGAACAAAAATTCAGAATGGATTATTACTTGGTTGGCTGTGAGAACACCGAAAACAAAGAGGTAGTTAACAAGAGTTAGCATGGGTTTACTAAGAACAAATCTTCCACACGGTAACCTCTTTAGGCTTTTTGGATAAGGTAACTTGCTTTGTGGGAAATAATAAATAAGCAGTGTTTCCTAACTTCCAGGTTGAGAAGAATTAGTTTTAAACAAACAGATTACCAGGACTTCCTGTGGAAATCCTGAGTTAGTTGGGCAGATTTGGGACCTACGCATCTAGAAGTATCCCAGTAATTCTCATTGTATTCTGACTTCTCAGAATTGAGGAGTTTGAAAATGTCTTTCCTGAAGAATTCAATCTGAATCCTAGCTCTGTCACTATGAGCTGGGTGGCTTTAAGGATGTTACATAAACGGCCAGGTCTCAGTTTTCTATTCTATAAATAAAGAAGTTGAAGCAGACTCTGGAGAAACGTGGGCTGCAAGAAAAGAGAGCACTGAGACGGGAGTGATATAAACACTAAACTCCAGGGAGATTCTGTAGGCAGGTCCACTGCTCTCTACACTTGGCTGTCCGGCTGAAGGGCAACTTGAGACGAAAGCACGATTTGAAAAACTGCCAATAAATAGATTGGATGACAGATGTCAAAATTCACAAAGAACCTTGTATGCTGCAATAGCATACCAAAACCACGAAGAGTGAATTTAATAGAGATAAATATGGGGCTCCTGCATGTGAAAGGTTAAAATTAATTGTAAACCTGGAAAAATGGGGGAGACTAGGCATAAGAATAGTCCTTGTGAAAATAACTGAACTCCTTTTGTTTGCCACAAACTCAATATGAGCCTGGTGTGCAGTAAAGAATTTTGAAAGGGAGAATAGTCCTAGGCTGCATTCAGTGAGGTATAAAGTTCAAATTAAGAGAGAGGTGATAGTTTCACGGTCCTCACATGCTGTCAGATCTTATTTGGAGCATTGCCTTAAGTCTGGAAATCATGTTTTAAGATGGACAAATTCAAGAATATCCACAAATTTAAGAGTATCCAAAATATTCTCAATGGAAAGTGGAGAGTCTCAGCAGACACATCCTGGGGGGAACAGTTGATACAATAAGAATGTTTGGCTTGGAGAGGAGAAAAGCTGGTGGGGAGACACATGCTAGCTTTCTAGCGATGCAATTAGTCTGTGCAGCTGCAGAGGGAGACGTAGTGCCAAAGAGTCGCAGGAACAGGAAGGAAGGTTTGGGCTCAACATAAAGAAGACTTCTGTGACAACACGATCAAGTCATTAGTGGAATGGAGGCTGCATAAGTAACTGCAAATGACTGTGTGAAGAATGGGAAAGGCAACAGCTCCAAGAACATTCACACACATCCTGACGACCATAGAAGTATGCCTAGGACGGCTGTGTCTGCTTGGCAGTCGGGAGTGGGAGTAGGTGCCGGGTACAGAAAAGAGCACTAGGAACAGTGTTATATAAGAAAGAGGCCCCAGTGCTGGGTAGTCAGCTGCTGATACAGCACTTGAGGAGGGCCAGACATTAGAGAACACACGCTACTATTGTACAGTTGACCCTTGAACAATGTGGGAGGATAGGGACGCCAGCACCCTCCCCCATGCAGTTAGAAATCCATGAATAACTTCTGACTTTCCAAGAACTTAACTACTAATAGCCTACTGTTGATTGGAAGCCTTACTGATAACATAAACAGCTGATTAACACATATTTTATGTGTTATATATGTGTATGTATATATATATATATATATATATATATATATATATATATATATATATACATATATACACATATAACACATTTTCTGTAAATGCATTTTCTCTTCCTTAGGATTTTTTAATAACATTTTCATTTCTCTAGCTTAATTTATTGTAAGAACACAGTAGATAATACTGTGTATATAAGAACACAGTAGATAATACTGTGTATATAAGAACACAGCAGATAATACTGTGTATATAAGAACACAGTAGATAATATACACCCACAGTATTATCTACTGTGCTCTTACAATAAATTAAGCTAGATAAATGAAAATGTTATTAAAAAATCCTAAGGAAGAGAAAATGCATTTACAGGATTTATTGAAAAGAAATCCACCTAAACATGGACCCATGCGGTTCAAACCTGTGCTGCCCGGAGTGAAGCATAGTCAAATGACTTCATAACGAAACCCATCAGCATAAGTCTCATGAGCTCTGGAACCCAAGTAAATGCCAGGCCTTCTAGAGCGGTTCTGAGAATGCAGGTCTGGACAAAGTTACCTAGCTAAGGTCTTGCATGGGGAGGCCCTTAGGGCCAACTTCACTTCCAGACTAGACTTGTTTGTCTGGTACAGTGTTTTAAAAATAATTTATTTAGAGCTGTTCATTTATGAGGGCATGCATGCTCCACTCCTGTCCTCACCACTTCCAACTGTCATATACAGTATCCAGCTGGCTCTCGCTTGGCCCCTGACGGTGTCTGATTTTGTTATTCTTGGCGTAGAGTTTCAGATTGGGTAATGTGTATCTCTATGATATGCAAAGACTTCTAGAGATATACAGTTCATAGATTAAAAATAATCAATTTTTAGATTCAAGATTTTCAACATCTATGTGTACTCTTTTAAAAATAGGCCTGCCTGAAAATAAGCTTATGGTCGGCTAGTTCTCCTTTCACATCTTCTTTCATAATTGCTATTCTCCTACTTTACTAAAGAAAATATAACTCTCACTTATAAATCACCAGTCTTACTATGGTGTATGAGATGAGGTGAGAAACTAGTCAAGGCAGCAAAGGGGCATTTGAGAATGTAGAACTGCTGAGAGAGTCTGGAGAAACTAAAGAGGGGAGCATCTTATTTCATCCAGGTCCTCCCAAACACATTCATGGCTCCACGCCTTTGTCTGTCTGTCTGTCTGTCTGTCTGTCTATCTATCCTTTTTCCCTTCCCTTCCCTTCCTTCTTTCCTCTGTCTTTCCTCCATCCAGCCATCTATCTTAGAATTAACATCCAAAAGTGAGATGGTCATCATAGGAATGATAATACAATGTTTATTGGAATTTTTTTTAAAAGTCAGAACTTTTCTGACCAAAGGTAAGTCTGGCTGACCAAGCTGATTTTTTTGACAATGAAGACTGTTTTGTACATTATATTTGTATATAATTTATGTATGATAAATAATATGTTTGAAAATATATCCTTTGTAATTATTTAAACTTGTGATAAAAGTGTTAATGCCACCTTAACAATTTTAGGGGGAAAATGGATGAGAGAGGTACACAGTTTTTCAAAACATTTTTAAGGAATACTTGAGCAAACAGCGTTTGGTGAGCATAGGTCTTGCAGATCCGTGATAATCCCGAGCTGCTCTAGTTAGGGCAAATTTCGTCAGCAGGGATCTGCTAGGCTGTACTGGTTTGGGGTCCTTTCTGGAAATACCTGCTTTTCTGCTCAGAAGGGTAAGTCTAAAGGCAATGGAGCCTGTGGCCTCACCTTCCTTCCCCACCCTGAGCGCATCTGTAGCAATCAGACTTGAGGTGAATCACTGAGGTTACTGGGAGACATAATATAAGCCCCTCACTTAGCCTGGACTTTGGGCCACCTGGAAGCCCACTGCAGGTAAGTCAATCTGAGAACTCTCTGGTACATTAGGACAGCAGATGACAGGATGCTCCAAGGGTCTCTTGGAGAAGCAGTGATGTTCTAGAATGGCAAGAAACACTGGAAATGGAGCTTGAGAAGTGGGATGATAAAATGTTTCCAGACGAGTCTGCTGTTCTGACAGGGGTTTCATGATTCATCTTGGGAGAGGTTTTGTGAGATTTTAGTGTCAGGAGAGTCCTTTGAGGCTAGACACCATAACATTCCCATTTTATAGATGAAGAAATGGAGGCCCAGAAAGATGGATTGGCTCATGGTCATCTAGCAGGTTTGTGACAAGCCAGTGGTTAGAACCTGGTAGTTCAGGTTCCCGCACAATGTTCTCTCTCTAATATCATGTTATATATTACTTGTCTTTAAACTCTGGCCCTACCTGGGAGTTCTACAAATTAGAGCTTTTCGAAGATTTGATGATTGCTTCAAACTGACTACTCAACTAGGTCAAACTGAATACATGACTCAATTTGACTCGACATTTTTATTAATGACTGAGGACAAAGGTTCCAAATTTGTTGGGCCATAGGATCCTTAATTCTGTGCTTTCTGGGAACCACTAAAGCAGGACTGGAGTACGGCTTGGAGGCTTGGAGGTGATGGCACACAGAAATTAAAGCCTATAGGACATAGTGTAGTTTTGGCTCTGGGCTGTCTCTGGTGCTGGAGCTGCACCACTCTGCCCCTGCAGGGTGTGGAGGTTGGTTCAGCACCTCAGGGTTGCTATAATTTCAAAAGTGGTATTTTAGGCCCAATAGAACCCTTCTAAGTAGGACAAAGAGTTTTGGGAGCTGTCATTCTGTGGGATAAGTAAGTGCAACCTGGCATGTGGACTCAGTGGTTCTGGACCTACACGTTTTCAGGGATACTTGGGCTGAGGCCATCCTACACAGGTGGGTTTGCGGTGTTTGGGTGTAGATCTCCATGGGCGAGGCAGGTACGGGAGTGCTTTGGAGTCTACAAGCCACAGTGATGCACTGTGCCAACTTGCATGCTGGAGCCACAGGGCTGCTGCTATGGGGTTCCATGGACCTCGGGACTCACAGCCCCACATCCAGCTGCTTTCCCTGCAGGAAGCTCTCCCTACAGGGGGGGCTTTCTCTGCAGGAGGCTCTCCCTACAGGGCCCGAGAAAAATCACTGTGGGATAGACAGCTGTGAAGTCCAGGTCCAGAGACAAGAATTACACACTGTCCCACTCAGAATCAATTATATAACAGAAGTACATCCTACATGAGAAACCGATTTTACAAAATAAAATTTTAGGTGAAAAGGATGACAATATTTATTGATCTACAAAGTGGGAAGTCAAAAATCAAGTGTATTATTCAAGGAAATTCAATCTTTAAAAACTGATTTCCTAGCAGTTCATCTGAAAGCTTAGAATGTTTTTAATTGCTTTGTTCTGGGCACACAGCAGACCCATAACCTCTTGAACAAGAAGAGTGTACCTTTTGCTTTAAGATATCCACCGGTGTCTGATGGGCTTTTAGCTTCTTATTTTTAAGAAGCACTTTCCTTCTCAGCTGGTCAGGTGAGGGAAGCATTGGATCATCTGAGAAATCACTCTCAAATAAGAATTTAGACACCAGTTTTTCTCCAAACACAGTCTAAAAAGAATAAAGGAAAACACATAATCAATACCTTTTACCCACACTTGAATTATTTAACTAGACATTTCAGTCCAGTTGAGTTGTTTTAAAAATCCTAGGAAGAGGAACTAGGAAAGATGTCATGTCCCCCACTTCCCAAGGTTTCTTACTGGGAGGAAGGGAGGTGGTTAACACAGGACAGGGCTAGGCCATTCTCCAGGTGGGTTCAGCTCTAACCACTTAGGAACATGCTCTGGGGTCTGATGTACTAAAGAAGAAAACAGATCCAGTTAGAAGCTGTGCTTTGTAGAAGATGGCCCATTCCAGACGTGGGTAAGAAGATAAAAGGATGGAAACCTTGAAATAGGTAGGGAGTGGGGACAAAGATGAAAGATACTAGGGAGCATTTGCCACCATTTGGTAGACAGTACTGCAGACACCATTCTCACCAAGATTTTGAGCCCCGGTCTCCCAAGTGGAATGTGTGTCCTTTAAGGAAGTGGGTAGTGCGGGCAGGCACAGGATGATCCATTGGGGTAAGGGGAGAACAAAATATAGACATTTCTATTTCTGGTTATTTTTAATAAAAAAATGGGAGCTTATTCACGTTTCATGTACTGATTGAAAATGGCTCCCTCACTCAGTAAGTTGGATTCAGTCTGTGTGCCAGGAGCTGTTCAAGAAGGTCCCTGAGGGACAAGGGGGGATCTCCTGATGCCGAGGGACTCACAGTGGGTCCCTCATGCCTTTATTTGCTACCAGTTTATTGAGATGATTGCAGTTCGGATGCCCCAGGATGTTACCACTGTGGTTCATTCATAAAAGGAAGGCTTCTTGAAAATATTTTATGATGAGATAAAAAGTGACTACAAAAATCTTTTATGCATTATAGAAGTTCACACTTCATATCACAAAAGAAGTAGTTAAAGAAGTATTTCTAACTTATGCATTTTTCTTTTAAAAGAAGTGTCCTAAAATTTCTGACTTCTTCTGCTTACAGTGGGGGGCAGGACTTTGCGTTATCAGATGATGATGATGATGATGACAATTGTAATAATTACATTTAATCTGTTCCTATATGATAAGGGTAATGTTTAAACATTGAGTTAGTTATGACTTTTTAGACAAAATTTGTGTTCTGGAAAGAGTATTTTAAAAACAGATGTCTAAAAATATTTCTATTGTGATGTGATTTTGTTGTAGGAAACAGTGTGTGTTATAATAAAAACTCTCACATATGCACATTTAAGAAACTTGGAAGCAGATTTCCCGTTAAAAAAAAAAATCTTCCAAATGAAGGGTTTTAGTGGAGTTTGAACTCATTTGTTAAAAATATAAAAGACAACACCTTCTCAATAAGTTTTTAAGAAAAATTGATTGATACCAGGAAGCATACAACATTTCTAGCCAAATGTCAACAAAAACCTTTGCATCATTAATGGAATTGAGACATGGTACCATGATTTGGCAAGTACAGCTCCTGACACCTCTTTTCCATCTAGATGCGTGTATGTTTGTAAAGTATCTTTATCAGCTACTGTAGCTATTAAAACCAAATACAGAAATAATAAACTAAACTTAAAACGAGACATCCAAGTCATCGATCACAAAGTTTAAACCAAAAATTTCAAAAATAATGAAGCGTGTTCAATCACATTACTCTCATTAAAAATTTAAATAAATAAATAATAAATGTACTTGAAAATTTTTTTTATGAGAGCAAAAGGGTTTTTTGTACCATTAATAAATAATAGTATTAAAATTATTTTTCTTTCATCACTTCTATTTTATTCCCTTTTACATTCTACTTTTTGCATGTATAAAATATGTTAATAAGTAGGGCATGTATGTAATTTAGAAATAAGTCAATAAATGCACAATAGGTATATATGTTATCATATTTTGTTAGGAGTACACAATCAAAAACGTTCAGAGATCATTATTCTAAATGATGGCTAAGGAAAAACAATATGACAGACTAATTAGTTTTGTAGTATCAGTGTTTGGGGGTATTTCCTGCTGCCACGTCCCTCCCTCCCCCTGAGAGCCATGTTTCCACAAATGCCTTTACCATTGGAGGAAGGGGGAAGTATGAGGGAATATTTGCCCCTGAATCTGTCTGCATTATAGTTTCCTTGTATAAGGAAGGGCTGAGCATTAACATAGCAACTGTTGAGGCCAGTCTGAGCTCTTTGTCAACTTGGATGCCTGTATCTGTGGTGTGGGCCATAAGATTTGACTTCTTTGCCATGAGATATTTTCAGCTTTTCCACAAACAACTGACAGGTGACATCCTGGCATTCCTGATTTGTGGGTGCAGAAGTACTGGAGAGTCAGTCTCTCCTTATTTCCTGAGGCTTTCTGGAAATGGTCTGGAGACCACAGAACAAAGCTTCTATTACTCCAGCTGAAAAGATGGACCATCCAGGAGAGTTCCCAGGGCACCCCATTTCTCAGGTCTGAGGGACCTTAACTGTATGTGCTTCACAGCTGAGATCCAGCTGTGGTGGTCCGTGGTGGCCCCATATCAAACCCAACAGTTGCAAGATAAAGGCCAGTATACCATCCTGCCTCATTAGCTAAAAGCTTACCTTAAAAATTTCTGCCATTTTTCGTTGCTGAGGCAATGAACAGTGGTTCTCAATTGATATGATGATTGGCAGGTCAGAGTTGATGAAGGCACTGCGATCGATGGCTTCAACCACTTCCTGTGAGAGCCAGAACAGCTCATTAGCTAGCTCATTAGATATCTGCCCAAGGTGACAGAAGGCAAGGTACTTATAGCCACAGAAAGCATCTAAGTTGTTGTGTTCAGAAGACTCTGGCCAAAGTGGTTTTTATTTTTTCAAATGTATCTTCAAATTAAGCAAGAGGACAAAGCTATTTTCCATAAAGACATTAAGCAGTTCACATTGAGTTTTGTTCACATGGTACAGGAACAGCTATCAGTATGCTGAATGTTACAAGTCAATGTGTATATATCGAGTGTACTGTAGGTAAAAGACATGGTTTTAGTCACAGCATAAAAACTAGTGAGGCATAAGACACTTTCCTGCTCTCAAGGAGTTTATAATCTACTTGGGGCAATAAGACATATATTTATGCGTTCATGAAAACACAGTTATCAACTCTTCTTCTCCTCAATATGGAGTATAAGAGTTTTAACAGGGCCAAATAGGAAAATGAATTAAAGAGAAAATGCATTTTAGCCATTATTTCTACATATGAGACAGAAATAATAATATTCTTTCCCAGTCCAGCCACAGTTCAGAGAAAAATGATGTTACACAGCAAAAGACCCTCTGCATAAGGATAGTAATTGCACAATGAACTAACAGATGACTTAGAATTTGAAACAATAATCCAATGAGACCAGTCTTCCTGGCCGACCAACTCCCCAGGTGGAATCAATTCTCATTACTTTATAAAGTTAATTATTTAATCATCTCTTAACACATGATACCAGGATAAATGACTTTGTCAGCAGGATACCAGGACAAATGACTTTTAATTCCTATAACAAGCAGACAGGTCGTGTCTTTTATATACAGAGGGTGCCAAAGAAAATGTATACACATTTTAAGAAAGGAAAAACTGTATTAAAATTGTAATACTCAATATATACCGATAACAAAAGATGAATACAAGTCATGTTTGACTTCCGCAATTACAAGAGGTGCTCAAAGTGGTTACCATTAGTGTCCAGACACTTCTGATTATGGCGAACTACTGCTTCAGCAATGTTGACCAAAGTGTCCACTTGTATACATTTCTTTTGGGACCCCCAATATTATCTTACAATGTAAAAATTGCAATAGCAGTATTATGTGAAAACGAATTTAAGGTAATGGTTGTTAAACTTTAGTTGAATGAAAATGAAATGGGAATTCTAGATCAAATCCCAGAAAAGTGAGCATGCAAACATCCTACACAGCTATGTAAACAATTTCGGGAAATCTTCAGAGCCAGGATAAGAACACCCGATCTATTACATATTTTCAGGTTTTACACAAACAACTGACAGGTGACATCCTGGTATCCCTGATTTGTGGTTCCAGAAGCACTGAAGAGTTGGCCTCTCCTTATTTCCTAAGGCTTTTTGGAAATGGTCAGGAGACCACAGAACAATGTTTCTATTACTCCAGCTGAAAAGATGGACCGTCCAGGAGATTTGATTTAAAGAAAGGTATTATCTTGAAGGAGAGGTAAGGAAAGCATTACCTTGAAGGGGATCTTGGTTGTCAGTGTATGTCCATGATAAATGATGGGCATCCCATCATCCCCGTCCCAGCAGTCCAACTCTACGCTCCTACAGCCTTGCAAGAGAACCTGTGTGATCAATGAATGAATCCACTACAGATGAGTTAATGGAGATAAAGCCTCAAACCCAGCATGTGATTCTACATATCAGTATTCACATTCGGGTGAAAGCTGATGAGCATAAGATCTAAATAAATATTGCATTTTGGCCAAAGGTCATATTTACTCAGTGCTGGGGAAGGGATAGAACAGATTAAGGTGGAAAGAGTGCTTTCCAGAGCTGAGTACCATTGGAAAGTAAAATTTGATGGCAAAATCATTTCACCATTTTTCCCAGCAACTCTGGTCCCTCAGGGGACCTATATATGTACGTGGCACACACTGAAATAGAGAGCCAGGCCAGTGTCTCTGGGCAGATGTCAGTGGAGGTGATGCCAGGGCCACTGATTCCTTAATTATCTGTCCTAACATTTGTATAAATCCAATCAGGACAAAATCTCCTCCAAATTTAGATCTAAATTCTGATACTGGCAATACTTTGCTATATACATGTAGCATGTACGAAGAGTAGAAACAAGGAATTTATCAAGGATCTGCCTTGCTGTCTAATCCTAGAATAGAACCTAAGGCAGAGATGACAAATAATCCATAAACTTGCCTCTCCCATACCCTTAGCAGACATCAGTAATCAATCACAGCACACTTGCTCCATAAGCTTTGATACATTATCTCATGACTTCTTCAGCAAAATGCTCCAGGAAACACTACCAATGTATCAGATGAGATGATACCTATTTGCTGTCCTGGATCTAGAGTTGGAAGCAGAGTTCCTGACACACACGCTTGAGTTGTAGCTCTGTAACTGTGCTTGAAGCAACCTCTTCTTCCATAGAATCTATCTGTAGACTATCTTAAAAAATTACTATGAGTTGATAGGGTAACCCAAGCCAAGAGGAGGATATATCTGCGAATGGCCCAACCCACAGATTTAAGAATCACATAACTGCTACCATGTGACAGTAACCTAATACCGGGGACTTCGTGGCTACAAGAGTTGCTGCAACAAAACTCAGATAGCAGAATCCCTCTTATTTTAGTACTGTTATATGAAATACTTGCTAGAATCTTCCTATTGCACAGCATGCAGCACCCAGTGCTCCTGGGTGACCAGTTGTCTCAGGTAAAGCTGATTCTGTGGCCTAGATCCTAGGGCTACCAGCTTCTTCCAGCAGCTAGGGTTTCTAGAGGTATGTTGCTTTGGGCTGAAAACTGTGTAATGTGACAGCTGGAACACGAGGCTGCTCTTCATCTTTGTAGTGAGCTTGCCATACTGGGAAAAAATGCTCACCAACTGGCAGCAGATGAGATGCTTTTCAGCATGAAAAGACTAAAGATCTTTATCAAAGTCTGCATGACCTTAAGACCTCCATATATGGCTAGAAAAAGAAAACCAGAGTGGGAAATTCCACATGAGAACAGGGCTTTTTCTCACTTCCCATCTGCCCCATAGAGCAATGTTAGGAGGTCATTAGAAAGGCTGAAGGAGAGACAAGAGTGGGAAGAAATAAAATTAAAGGGATAATCACACTAGGTTTAAGCATGTCTGTGAGCTGTGAGTCTATTTAAGGGGTTCTGGTGCCTTATTCAAAAGCTGTGACAATTTCTACTTGGGGTACATTATACCCCTTTTTTAAAAGAGTTAAAAAATAAATTCTTTGAAGTCAAATAGGGAACAGAAGTAGGAATAAAAGCTAGGACATTGATTGGTCCTTGCTTATTTTGGGGGGAGAAATCTCTCTCTCTCTCTCTCTCTCTCTCTCTCTCTCTCTCTCTCTCTCTCTCTCTCTCTCTCTCCCTTCCCGCCCCCATGTCTTTCCCCCAGAACAATGGATTTCAAACTTTTTAAACCTTGGAATTCTCTGTGCAAATGCAGGACCAATGTATAAAGCACACGAAAGAGCAGGACTTCAGCGGCAGTAGGGGGCAGGGTATGAAACACTTTCTACTCTATGGCTTGTTTATTGCAGTGTCAGCAGCTGAGTCCCCGTGCCAGCACTTCTATTTTGAAAATTACTATTCTAAGGACATTTCTTCATTTCATAATAAAAGCATCTTAGATTTTGGAGTGTAAAACCCACATTCCATACTAGATAAACTTTGGGACTGAAGTTTGACCCATGGTTTGAGAACTATCTGGACTACTCTGGAGAACAAAGGGAACTCAAGTCTGTCAAGTCTGCTGGGTCTGTGTCAACAATACAATTATAATTTTCACACTTGGACCTCTGCGCCCCCCCCCCCCCCCCCATCACACACTTACAGTTTCTGGACCTAACCTAAGCTCCTTCCTCATTACTTTTCCTTGTAGGAGTTCAGAAAACAGGTAGCATATACTAGGAAGTTGCAGAAAATATAACAGAGAAGGAACTGACATGCAGATCATTGAGAGTTAGATGTTTAGGTCAAAAGAATCTGCTGTTTTCTAGTCCAGAGAACCTAGTGAGTTTCCCAGAACAGTCCCATAAATTAAGTGTATAGGGACAGTGCCTACAGTCTGTGCAGCTTTTTTTCTTAAGTTGCTTACCATAGGGATGGATTGTCTAACAAATTGCAAAGTAAAATAAACAATACTTTGGGAATAACTTCACAGAAAGTTGCATTTTCTACTATGCTTTCCCACTATAATATATTGATTTATTTAGCGTTTGGGGAAATGATTAGATAATTTTCCCATGGGAAAATCTAATTTTAGTGGGAGTAGGTCAGACTAACTAGGATCTAAAAGTTATGAGTCTCAAACAAATACTTTTTTTGTTTTTTTGGTGGCCCAGAAAAAGGTTAAGTATACATAGGGGTGAAGAAACAAAACAAAAAGATGTCAAGAAAACAACTGTATGTAGAGGCAGTTTTCCCACACATCATGTTTCCTCACATTTCACACGTAGTAGTTCATAAGTTCTTCACAGGAGTCTGGGGTCAAGTTTTTGTGACTTTGGGGGTTACATTAGTAGGTTTAATGAAAACCACATTCCAAGTGGAATTCTCAGTACCTGGCTGTAGAGTTCCACTGAGGATTCTCCTTTGAGCTGATGGCCTGTGAGGTAGGTATTGTGTGAAGATTCAATGTAATAGTAGGAGAGGGGCAGCTGCAAGTCTTTAACGTTCTCTTGCGACTCATCATTTTTCGAGGCAAAATTATCTTTATCCATCAGAAATCTAGAAGAAACAAATTTTCTTAGGACCGCATGGGGAAAATACATACGGTTAAATGACGGGAAAAAGATATTTTAAAAAAGTTACCTTGCAAATCCTTCAAATGACATTAGGCCCTGATGACACATACTAATGCTAGGCTCAAACTTCTGCAAAGGATACAAAAAGAGTGTTATTTAGGTAAAGGGAACTACAGGGAAAAAAACCCCATCACATCATTTTTTAAAGCTGTTCTGTTTTCATCAGGAAACATCTAAACCAAATATTTGAACTAAGTTAGTTATATAGTGGTAAGATGTAGTTTTCCAGTCCAAAAGAAAATATTTATTATAAGTGAGTTTATTATACGAAGCATATTTATTTAAGAGAAAAATTAGAGAGAGCAAGAGAAAAGAATAAGGCTGATTTATACGAAAACAAATGGTATCAGTTTATCCCCCAGGTGAACGTGGGGATATTAATAGCAGGTACCATAGAGTTGACGAGAGGGGAAATGAGATAATTCTCATAGAACACTTAGTATAGTGCTTATACGCAATATTATAGTGAGCACTCAGCATGTGATAATAATCTTACCTTTGAAGCATTTCCAGTGATCCAATCCAATTGCTGGAGAGCTAATCCACTGATTCCCAATCAGTTGACAAGGGAGATTGAAAACCTAGACTGATTCTGTTGCCTGTGATGCAACCACAATGAACTACCTCACCCCATTGCCTCCTGTCACCCTCTAGTTGAAGCCACCACCATATCTTGCCTGGATTGCTGGGGAAGCTTCCTATCCTGCCTCTCTGTTTCCATTCCTTTCCCAGTTTATTCTCCAGTGGACCCATAGTGACCGCTTACAAACATAAATCAAATCCTGTTACTCCCCTGCTCAAAAATTTCCATTAGCTTCCCACTTCTCATGGATTAAAGTCAAACTCCTTACTGTGGCCTAGAATGTTGAGATGGTTTGGCCCCTGCCTACCTGTCTGAAATCATGTCTACCGTTGACCCTCTGGCGTATGCGGCTCCCATTACACGGCTTTTTTATTGCTCCTCATAAACCCCAAGCTCGTTCCTGCCTAAGACTTTGAACTTGCTGCTCCCTGTCTGGAAGGTCTGTTCTTTCCTCTGACCTTCAATGGCTTATTCATTGAGGGCTCAGCCCAAATGTCACCTCCTCAGAGTGGCCTTTGCTTATTCCTCTTAGCCCTCCTGCACCGCTCCATCCCCTCACTCTGCTCAATATTTTGCAGAACACATCATTACCTAAAATTACATTCTATCTTTATTTATTGTCTGCCTCGCCCACTCGAACATAAACTGTGTCGAGGGCCAGAACTTGAACTTATTTACTACGATATTCCCAGGTCCTACAACTGAGCCAGGCTTATAGTAGGAGCTAACAAATATTTGTTAAATGAGCAAAGAGGGTGAAGACCTAGACCACCAATTCTATTGCATGTGCTAGAGCAATAAGAAGAAATCATATGCTGATTCTCATCACAGTCACTGAATAAGAGAAAGTGTGGGACCTATGTTAATTACATGTGAAATAAGAACACATCTATTTGGTATTTAAAAAACAAACAAACCCCAAACCCTCTATTTCTGCCCCAGACTTGGAGCCTTTGGAAAGCAGTGTAGAAAGAGTACCTGTTTACAGAAATAATTAGAATGGTTGGAGGCTTGACACATGTGTATGCACACGAAACATACCTGGATGATACTAAGGATTTCATCATAAGTGCAGTGTTCTCCTTGGCAATTCACTAGAAAGTCGTTGAGCTGAAGTATGCCGACCCCAAACACGCCCAGGGATGTACTCTCGATGCCAGTGCCATTTGTCACAATACTTGCAGCAGCAATGGCATCAGAGATCTGCCTCTGGTTGTCCGACAGCTGCTGTTTACTCTTAATGAACAACCCCAAATCCGAGACATTTCTGGTCAACAAATCTGGAACAGAACCACACGCAGAACATGGACAAACTAGCCAGCATCTTTCTTAAAGTTCATTTTAGAGATAATGGTGTTGTGGTATTATTAAGCGGGAGAAACTTCTCAGTGATCTGTCTAAACAAGCCATCAAACTCAATGCTTATTCCTGGCTTCACATAATAGAAGGAATAAAAAAATAGATCAATGAATACATAAAAGAACTAAGCGAGAACTAGATTGATGTCTTTGAGAGCCCACGAGCTTAGGTATTAGATGGGAACTAAACATACATTCAGTTGGGAATTTTAGGCTGAATTTGGATTTTGGTTTTTGAGAGTAACTACTATAGTTTTATGTGTACACAGACTAAATATGTACCCTTAAGATTACAGTTTTTCTGTACTTTACAAATATAACGATAAACATTTGTGTGCAGGTTTCTGCATGAACATAAGTTTTCAATTCATTGGGTAAATACCAAGGAGTGCAATTGCTGAATCGTATGGTGAAAGTATGTTTAGTTTTGTAAGAAGCTGCCAAACTCTCTTCCGTAGAGGTCACACCATTTCACAGTCCTCTCAGCAATGCCCGTTGCTCCACAGGGCACCAACTTCGGTCTGGCCAGTCATTTCCATTCTAGCCACTTTGGAAGATAGTCTGGCAGTTTCACGCAGTGCTAAAGATGGGCTTATCATAGGATCCAGCAATTGAGTTCCTAGGTGTTCCCCAATGAGTTGAAAACTTACGTCCACACGAAAACTTCCAAACAAGTATTTACAACAGCTTTATTTGTAATTGGAAGCAACCAAGGTGTCCTTCTACAGCTGCGTGGATAAACACACTGTGATGCATCCGGACAATGGAATATTATTCAGCTATAAAAAGGAAGGCGTATGAAGCCATGAAAGACACGGAGGAACTTGAAACGTATATTGTGAAGTCAAAAAAGCCAATCTACAAAGGCTACATACTGTATGAGTCCAGCTACATGACATTCTGGAAAAGGCAATAGTGTAGAGACAGTAAAAAGACTGGTGGTTGCCAGGGGTTCACAGGAGGGTGTGGGGAATGAAAAGATGGAGCACAGGGGATTTTTTAGGGCAGTGAAACTAGTCTTCATAATACTATAATGGTGGATACATGTCATTACACTTATGTCAAAGCCCACAGAATGTACAATACAAAGTACAGTAATGAAAACTACGGACTTCAGGTAATAATAACATATCAATATTGGCTCACATGTAACAAATAGACCAAATAAAGCAAGATATTAATAATAGGGGAAACTGTGTATGTGTGTGTGGGGGAGGGTATATTGGAACTCTCTGTACTTTCTGCTCATTTTTTCTAAAACTGTTCTAAAAGAAGTCTATTAAATTTTTAAAAAGTACAACTGGTTGGCTAACCCATAGTTATGCACATTTTATGACGAAAGTTGAAAAAAAAAGGTTAATATTCTTAGTTTAAGGACAATATAGGTTTTAAATAATTAAAAAGCAACTACATGAAAAAGGACAGGTTTTTTGTTTTTGCTTTTTTGTGTGTGTGTTTATTGTTTCCAGGAAGAACAGAAGAGAAAAATAATAGGCTTTAAAATGCATGGGTGGTGATGGTGGTGGTGGTGGTGAGTGGAATAGAACAATGAGACATTCTGGTTTACATATCAGAAAAAATGTCCCAGATGTTCATACAGGTGTGTTCTGCTGAGGTCACTAAAGACTCGTGTAGTCAAAGGGTGCACAACTCCCACCCGGGGTAGCGCATCCATCAGCTGGTAGGCGGGGAAGAGATGGTGGTTCTCACTGGGGACGCACCACACACTCAGTGGATTTCTGGAAATAGGTGGGAAAGGGTTTTTGGTTGTCAGCGTGAATGGAGGGCTGTATTGGTTAAGTATTCTGGAATACATGGACAGACCCAGACAAGGAGAAATTTTCTTGCCCCACGTGCCAATGACACCTTGCAATAAATCTCTAAGTGTTTCACTGTTCTCCAGGTAACAGCATGCCACGTGGGACAGTGGAGGGAGTGTATGATTGGATCTCTAACCTTGGTTTTTAGATAGAAAATTCATAAAGGGAAAGATGCAACTGTTATACAAACCTAGGTCAGGCTGGAGACCGCTGGTGTGTTCATCAATGGTTAGGTTGGTGTAGAGTGGGGCTGCCTCAGAGCCGGCTCGGTTGCAGGGCACAGCATAGAGGTCAAAGAGGTCCTTTAGGTCCTTGCGGCTCCTTACACTATGTGAGGAATGAAAACAGTCACAGTCAGTGTCTTATTAAAATGTGGGGCTGAGAGAGGGTAACAAGAAAGCATGTCATACATACCTGAATGATTTGAACAGCTCAACAAATTCCACAAAACTCATGTTACTGTCTGAAACCATGAAGCTCTGAAAGCCTTTCATTCCTCCCTTGATGCGCCCGTGCCAGCTGCTGCTGCTCCAAGCACTGCAACAAAGACATGACCTTAACGGGCAATGCTGGGGCCAGTTTTGTTACTCTGCCCCAACAGACATGCTCTGATTAGCCATCTGAGCAAAAAGATGGATTGCAAGTCGTTTGAGCTGGAGGCTATTCTGGACTCTCTTTTCATTTCTCTCAAAACGAATCTATAGTATGTCAGATGAAATAAAACATATACATGGAAACCACTTCATGTTTACAGCCTATTTAATAAGGGCGCAAGGCTGAGGTTCATATATCGCTGCTAATCAAAACAGTTCTTTCAAATCACAGGTCAGTGGGGCAAAAACAAATTCAGTGTTTTTGAAGAAAAGCCATTAAAAAAAGTGCCCCATATTACTCAATCATAATCTATGGAAAATTATGTGTGTTCTTTTCTATATTCTGAATTATAGAAACATTTAAGAATAAAGTCTTGAATGTATCAATGCCTTCTCTTTTTCCTTTTTTAACCAGTTCTTAGATGAAAACAGGGAGAGGCTTTTAATACTAATGGAAAATGTGACTCAGAAAAATATTAAGAATGGAAAGAAGCCAACTCTGCCTAGGATCGTATTTGCACCTGCCAAGACTGTATCTATTCAATATAAAAATATCAGTCAACTAGATCAAAAATTCAGCCTGGCTGTTTCACAACATTTTTTACTTTCTATACTGGTTCCCTGACAGCGTAGTGTGAGAAATGTTTTGACTGGTTTTTAGTCAAATCAATGAACAGGATCTTTTTCTTTTACTTTTGTTTTTGTCTTTTATATTTCACTTTAGAAATATTTCAAGTATATAAGAAAGTATAAAGAATATTGTAATGAATAGCTCGTTTACCCTCAATCCTGCTAACAGGGTTTAATCATGGAAAATTATTCTGTGTTGACATCTAAAGGTCACGTCCATTAAGGGAAGGATATTACAAAAGGATAGATTTCTAGTACTTTGTAGGCATAGGTTGTTGATCCTCCGTGTGGTGTGGGAAACAGAAGGTGGAGGTTCAGGAAGAGGAAAAAGTTCCAGTAAAGTGGCTTTCATTTGCATTTACAAGTACACTTCCTGTCTTCATTTGCATTTACAAGTACACTTCCTGTCTTCATTTGCATTAACAAGTACACTTCCTGTCTGCCTCTCTTCCAGTTCTAGGTTCAACCACTGTAGGCACTAATCTCCTTCTGACTTGAGGAAACTCTGTCCACTCTTTCCCCTTCTTAGTGTTCAGTATTGCTTTCTCCTTGAACTGCACTCAGGCTGAGTTTCCTTCTCCTGCCTTGTCTTTTCTTTTCTGTTTCAGAATACATAGTGGGCCCTGGCCACCGACCTGTGGGGCCCTGTGGTCTTGCATCTGACATGTTAGTGTCTACTTCTACCTCTTTAAAAAGATTTTCCTCCCTTATTCTATTCTTCCTTTTCCTGCTCATAAGTGATTGATATAAAGGGAAAGGCCACTAAATCCCAGTCACCTGGTTATTTTATTTACCTGGGATACTGCAACAGGCTGAAATATAATGTAAAGAAATCTGATTCTTTGGAAATTTTATTTGTGTACACACTTAACCTTACACTTAACCATTCAGAAAAGTTACAAGAGTGATACAAAGATTTCCCATGTACCCATGACCCAGTTTTACCAAGTGTAGAAATCTGAATGTATAGAGCATAAATTATGTTCATTATTCACTTTAAAAAGATGATTTCCTGTAGGATTCAGAAAGGGAGGGAGAGAAGTGGGAGAGAGGAAGAGAGAGAGAGAGAGAGAGAGAGAGAGAGAGAGAGAGAGAGAGAGAGAGAGAGAGAGAATGAGAATGGGAGAGAAGTCTGTGTGTAATTAACGTTTCCAAAGCCAGTGTCTGCACAGACCCATTTCCTCCTCCCACTCCTGTTAGACAGAGGGACTGCTTTACCTTGGTTCTGTCTGGAACCTCTCTGCATTTCTTAAATTTTAGTGTGGGGTTGAGGGAGATGGTGTGGCATTCTGAATCTTTTGGAAGGCTTTCATTTTAATATTATTTCTTCTGAGAGGGTAGATATTGTTTTAAATCTGTAATTTGCATGGACTTTATAAAATAATTTACTATAACACCAGCTTTGGAATTATCTAAACATATCCACCTTGCTATATGTAATACATTCGTGTCTCCAGACATGTATATCTTATCTTATATGAGAAGAGTATTAAATATATTTCACCCATGAGCAAAAGGTCAAGCGGCTTACTTTAAAACTTAATTTATTCTTCATTTAGAACAGTGCTATCTAATGGAACTTTCTGCAATGATAGAAATATTTGGTATCTGCACTGTTCAGGACAGTAGTCTCCAGGCACTTGGGGCTATGAGACACTTTTAATGTGATCAGTGTCACTGAGAAACTGAATTTTAAATTTCATTTCATTTGAAGTAATTTAAATAGTCACTCACTGCCACCCCCACCCCAGCTCTGCCCTGTATATTGGACAGCGCAGATTTACAGAATCATAGCTTGGGTTTTGCTACTGCTACTGACATTTGAAAAGGGTTGGTGAATCAAATAATTAGGAGCAATTAGAGTCATATGAGAAGATGGGAGTATAAAATCAGGAACATTAGGAGCATTTAAAAATTTGGGGTTTTTCAGTTGTCACTGTAATTGTTAAGTCACAATTAAAGACAGTTTTTTTCATAGAGCCCTGGAAGAAGACACCCTCCTACACAACTTGAAGGAAGTGATGGGCCCTTCTGTTTTGTCATGTTAAGGCCCCACCTGGATGGGCTCTTGTTTGAAGACAGCACAGGGGAGGACACTGGCCTGATGGGAGATGACGTCCCGGATGCCAAGTTAGGGGACCCAGCCGCGGTCAGAGAGTGGGCTCTTCTGGAAGGGAGAGGGTTAGGCGGGCTTGTAATGGCATTCACCTCTGTGGGAGGGAAAGACAGAAAAGAGACAATGACTCCCACTATACTTTCCCTCAGAAATCAAATAAAGCCAAATGCTTCTGAATGTCTGGGCAAATCAGTCGATGTAGGCAATTTCTACACAAGAAGCATCCAATATTCTGATGAATGGTCTCATCTGGTGGGTTCTCGACCCTAGCTACATATTAGAATCATCTGGGAGCTTAACAAGTATACTTGTATGGATGCCCAGGTCCCAGCCAGACAGTGTCTGAGTCAGTTGGGCAAGGGTGTGTCCAGGGCATTCAGCTATGTTTTTTTTAAAGCTCTACTATCCAGCTGGGGTTGAGAATCACTGGTCTAATCCATCAAATGGTATCTTGCATAGTTAATCTTCCCTGTCAATCATGCAAGTTAATTAATGAGAATTTTCTTCCAAGTACACTGTGCTTGCAGAAGTATCTCTTGGGTTTCATCAGCTAGCTGAAAACAAAGTTAAGTATATTTAATGAGATAAAGCATTTTGTTAAGAATGCCCACCATACTTAAAGCACAATTTAAAACCAAATGCATATTTTTTCCCATTAAAAAAAAATCTCAGCTGTGAAAATACGCTCCATTACCTGATTCTTCTTGCTCATTAACGTCTTGAGGATCAGAACCACTCCGGCTCCGACATTCCTTGTACATTTTGGCCTTTCGGGTGGCCGTCTCGTCGTCGGTGGCCTCTCCACTCTCACCCTGGGAACACAGAACTCACAGTGTTTCTCACTCTGCATTTCTCTCTCATCACTGCTTTAGTTCGGGCTGGTCCCTATTTTCTGACTGACTCCTTCAATGCTGCCTCTCCTTGCTGAAGCCAGTAAAGACCCACATGAAGGCTGACCAAGTATTCTCATGTAATTTTATCCCATGTGTTCTTCACTATAAAATAGCACTCACTCCTCAGGGGAGGGGGCCGACAAGAGGAGGCAGGCACCTGACCTCTGGAATCTCCGTATAGAGACAGAATTATAAAGCAGATTAAGTTTGACTTAGGCCTCAGCAGCCTCCCATATGCAGAGTGAGACGTTTTCTAGATAAACATGGAGAAAATATATTATCATGTTATAGTGATAACACATATAATGGAATATATAATATATAGTGATATCTATGTATCTGTCTCTCTCTCTCTCTCTCTCTCTCTTTCTAATAAAATTTACCATCTTAACTATTTGTAAGTGTGTAGTAGAGTAGTGCTAATATATATACCCTGTTCTGCAACAGATCTCTAGAACTTCCTCATCTTGTAAAACACAAACTCTATACCTGTTGAACAGCTCTCTTCCCCCCCTTCCCTCCAGGCCCTGATAACTGCCATTCTATTAGGGTGGTGCAAAAATAACTGGTTTTTGCAATTATTTTTAACTAAACCGCAGTTACTTTTGCACCAACCTAATACTTTGTTTCTAAGAGTTTGACCATGCTAGTTACTTCATATATGTGAAATCACGCAGTATTTATCTTTTTGTGCCAGGCTTCTTTCAATTAGGATAATATCCTCAAGGTTCATGCACATTGTAGCATATGTCAGGATTTCCTCCTTTTTAAAGGTTGAATAATATTCCACTGTATGTACCTTTTGTTTTTTTTTTAGTCTTTCATCTGTGCATGGATTTTTAAGCTGCTTCTCGTGATAGTACATTATATTGTATTCTACATCTAGCATTTTGGCCCTCTGTGGACCCTGACTTTTTCCTGGTGTTGACTCAATTCCTAGCATTGAACTTGGTAAGTCTTCTATTTCATTTTTTTCCTCCAGACTTCTTTTTTTTTTTTCTTTTAACATTTGTTTTATTAGTTTCAGGTGCACAAAACAATGTACTAGTTAGACATTTATCATTTATATCCCTCATACAGTGTCTATGACATTTTTTAATATCTCATCTTGTCCCACCCCAAATGACTTAAGGTCATTTATGATAATGTAGACCATACAGTGGTCCCAGAGATTGGGTCTGATGTTTAATAAACAAGTGGCACTCTACCCTCATAAGGATTTTCTTCTTTTTCTTGGTGGTGCTTATGCCTAGCGTGTTGTTCCTCTGCACGTTCGGCTTCTCGGCACTCTTTGCTGATGTCCCAGGGCTGGGGTTTCGAGTGCTCCATCGTCTGCCCCCAAACAACTCCACAGCATGAGCCAAGGTTGGGCCTTCATACCGTCCATCCTCCTGTAAGAGAACCACACACTGAATACACAAGGGACCAGCCAGGAATGGGAAAGTAAATATACTAATGGCTTCCAATAAATTCCCAGAGGTGGAAAAAGCACAGGCAGCCACTGAGGGATAATGGTTTGGCCACCCAAGTAGCCCCATTTTCTAACTGTCAGGACTCTCTGATGGGGATTTGATCGTCTTCTGTAGTCCTGGTCACATCCCTGCTGAGTTCCAGGGCTGTGCTTTGATAGAGCCGTGTTCAACTGGGATTACCGAAAAAAAACTTCCCTTCAGAGATTATGTTCCAGAATGACCACTGTAGAAAAAAATCATTAGAGACGTACTTTGCAAATTAGGGCTTTGGAGGACTTTGGGGGTGTGTGTGTGTGTGTGTGTGTGTGTGTGTATGTGTGAGTCTATTTAAGTAAATCAAGTTCTATTTGTTATTGAATTACTCTCGGTGTATTTTCACCCAGTTTGATGCTTGGGACAGTCTGACTTGAAATACAGGGTATGTGGCATACACAAAATTCACTGTGGAGGGCTCTGGGGAGCACCTCAAATAGTTGGACTGCTGTGCTCTTGAGTGACTGATATCCAAGGACAGAGAGCCCAGGGGACTGAGAACACCATGCATATTTATGATGCCGGGAACAGCGAAAACATACTCAAGGGGAAGGTGATGGTTTATAACAGCTGCTTCTCATGAGGCCACTCCACGTAACATGCCCTGAGTAGCAGCAGGGATTTATGCAATTATTGAATTAAACATTGATTGTTTAATTAACGATGGTCAACAATTCTCCCTATAAGTCAGGAAGGCCAGTTAATAAAACTACAAAAAGTCGCATATGAATTAAAGATGGTACCGATATTTCGTAAGTTGAATACAAGGGCTCTTTTAAAATTACTTTTCAGTTGCTGTCTTTACTTTCTGCTAGCTTTCCTTTGCAGTTCCAAAGAAGTGCTTGTAAATAGATTTTTCTTCGTTGTAGATCGTATGCAAATAATAAAGAGGCTTTGTGCGTGTGTCTGCTTGCTCCTTCATCCTAATGTGCAGTGACTATCTGATTTTATGAACTTGACTTGTGACCTCCCACTTCCTGCATCCTGTTATGGATCCCAGGATGCTGAGCAACTTGGATACTTGATGTGAGAAACCTTTTGGCGACTCTTACAGTGGATATCTGTGATTTATGCTTGTCCATTAATCATTTGTCTTTTCTCTAACTATATCCCAATTTTACTTTATCCCTTTTCCACTGGTTTTCGTCTTGGGTCTATCCATCAAGGTAGAATATTCCTTGTCCAATGGTTGGCACCGGTTCTAAATAAGCCAGTCAGAATCTCCCTCTCTGGAAGATGAATCTTGAATGCAGTGATACAGATAATGAAAATGGTCAGCGATCACTCCACCTGATACAGGTCTGCTGAAGAGAGTCCCAGCTAACAAGTCACTACAACTGACTCCAAAGTGGAATAAACGTTTCAGGACACAATTTCATAAATAGGTTTTAACTACCTTATTGAGTCTGAAAGAAATTTTGTAAAAAAAGTTATCTACAGGTTTTAATTAACCCATCTCCCTTAGAATGTAAAACTTCTGCGCTGCGAAAGACACTCTCAAGAGAATTAGAAGACGAGTCACAGACTGGGCAAAAATATTTGCAAAAGAAACATCTGATAAAGGACTGGTATCCAAAATATACAAAGAAATCTCAAAACTCAACAATAAGAAAACAAATAGCCTGATTAAAAAAATGGGCCAAAGACCTTAACAGACACTTCACCAAAGACGATGTACAGATGGCAAGAAAGCACACCACCAAGAGTGAACTCTAAGGTAAACTACAGACTTTGGGTGATTGTGATGTGTCCTTTGTGAAAAATATACCATTCTGGTAAGTGATACTGATAATGGGAAGCCTATGCATGTGTAGGGTCAGGAGGTTTGCGGGAAATCTCTGTAACTTCCTCTCAATTTTATTGTCAACCTAAAACTGCTCTAAAAAATAAAACCTTTAATAAAAAAAATGTAATAGACCCATTACCATATACATATAAAAGAATCAGTCTCTACTGCTTTGGTTTTTCTAATTTCAGAGCATTCCAACATGGGCCAAACTTTACTCTTAATGAAAATATTTTAGGCCTGAAAAAGGCAGGATGCCATTGTTTAATCTTTAAAGGAGACTCTTTGGGAATTAAAATGTAGTTTGAATTTTTCTTTTGTTTTATACAAAACAATAAATTTGTTTGGAATGGGTAAAGGATGTACCTTCTATTTTTTTAAAATTTTATTGGGGGAATATTGGGGAACAGTGTGTTTTTCCAGGGCCCATCAGCTCCAAGTCGTTGTCCTTCAATCTAGTTGTGGAGGGCGCAACTCAGCCAAAGTCCAGTCACCATTTTCAGTCTTTAGTTGCAGGGGGTGCAGGTCACCATCCCATGCGGGAATTGAACCAGCAACTCTGTGGTTCAGAGCCACAACTGAGCCACCTGGCTGCCCCCGTACCTTCTATTTTTAACTTGGGAAAAGGACTATTGTGAGTGAAGGCACATTCTCAGTTTTTGAAAAAAGTTCATGTGGAAGTTGAGGATTAGGAAATTAATTCCTTAAAACATATTCATGCACTTTTACCTCTTGGCATATCTTTGTATATGATAATTTGAAGACTGTTAAACTCATCTAATCCTTTGAATAAATCCTTTTTTTTCCCTTGAAGATAGCCAGAATCTGTTTCTGTTGCTTACAACCAAAGTTTCCCTGATAATCCTCTATTTAACCTTCTCAGTTTCCCAGAGATCTTCCCAAACGCCCAGGATTATGGGTTCTCCGTTCTGCCCATGATTACTTTGAGCCAAAGCTTATGACACTACTCTTTCCTCCACGGTTTACTTTCTTATTCTTTCCGGTATTCGTAGGCTTCATTACAAATGTCACTATTTCTTCTTGTCTTCTGCTTTGTCTCCTGTTACTATTTCCATTAGACCAATTTACATTTATTCGTACTAAAAATACTTGTAATTTGAAAGTAACTTCACATACATTCATCACATAAGGGGACTCAGATGTCAGAAAGATTTTCTATATAAGCTCTTCCCAAACTGGGGATAAAGATGTTTCTTATAGGGATGTTAACAGAAGTTTGGAAGAGCCCAAGACTTTTCATAAATTTCTTTAATTTATAGATACATTTAAATAGGTTTCTTTTGTCCTTGAGGACTTCTCAGAGCCTGAAATGTGCTAAGCCTTAGTATAAGTCACCAAGAGGGGCATTTAGCATGATGCCTGTTTGACCTTTTGTTCTCCAAGTACCAAATTAGCATCTTTCTGATGCTCTGAGACAGTTTGGTAACTGGTCTATATGACTGGAAAAGGTTCAGTTCATTGATCTTTTTCACTTTTTACAAAAAAAGAAATCTTGAAAGCCTGTTTCTAAGACATGTTGCCTGTCTTCCTGGGTGGCTCACACAGAACAATGTTTTGAGGAAGCACATCACCAATGTTTTCAGAAGTGACTGAGGTATATGGAGCTGTGCTGCCTTTACCCTGTAACCACTTGGTTTCATGCAGGGGTGGAGGGATGGGAGGCTGGGGGGGGGGGGGGGGGGAAGGAGGCTGTAGCTCTGTTTGCAGCTCTAGCACTGAATCGGCTCCAGGTTATTTCCTGTGTCTTTGCTCCAGCAGCATCTCTTACCTCTTCTCAGGTTGACAGGAAACGAGAAACAAAGCATACTTTATGGGTTAATTCAGGCACTTTATGCCATATACTTGGGAAGAAAACAAATGGAGGAAATAAATCACACAAGCTTTGTGACGGTGGTTGTAATTGAGCTCAAAGACTTTGGTTTGTGGCCAAGTTGAATGGATTTTCATGATTCTAAAGGATGAGGAATGACTGTAATTAAAAATCATTATATTCAGAATAGCTCCTGAAAACCTTTCTTCCAAGCAGCCGACTGACTGCACTGAAAGCTCCCTGTGCAGTACACAGAAGCAGGTATTTTGGTTTCCATTTTAGATGAATTAACTAAAACTGGCTTCGTGCTGTGCAGCATTAGCACAGCCGTGTATATGGGCCTATGTGCTTATTAATTAATTAATTAATCAAGTGAGTTACTCAGGATCTGATCTCCACTCACACATATTGCACGCACGTGGGGAAAAGGGAAAGAAGGAGCGTTTTATGTGCCTCTACTAACATCCCGGAAAGGAAAATGTTTTTACTTGTCAGAAGTGTGTGAGAACTGTGAAACGTACATGAAGTCAGTCATTGTAGTCATTTAAATTCATAGTTCTATTTGTTCTGCGACACTAGTGAAAAAAAATGATAATTTCCCCCCCCAAAGAAAGAAAAGCATCCAAAAGAGGAACTGAATACTTGGATACAACCTATTTGACAATGCTGTCTGTGGCGGGGTTTATGACTCAATGTCCAAGCAATCTCTGCCCTCCTGCCTCCACAAGCTACTCTGCTTATGCCCTCTTCTCACCACCTCATTCAGCCCAGTCCTGCTGCCACCCTTAGCTGGAGGGTTACAGTACCTGATAATTTAGGGTTCATGAGAAACTCAGCTTGAGGAGCTGACTGTGAGAATCTGCCTCCTATGGGCTGCTGCCACTGCAGACCTGGTGAGGAAGAACTCCACGTATGTCACTCCACATTTGGGAAAGTTTCTTTTAATCTTAGAGGTTCTAACATTAGGCAGCAATACAGTCAGTGAAATAACTCTCTGAGTGTCGCGTAGCATATTAGGTGATGAAGCAGGATTTCTCTTTCCAAAGTGAAGGTTTCCAATGTGTCAGTTAATCCTTAATTAATAATAAAAGCATTCGGGTTACAATGCTTTCAGTGGAAAGTTTGAGTAAGTGAAACTGTATTAACTGGTTTCTTTCCAGATGTGAGAAGTACATCTGAACACAGTGACTATTTTCATACAAAATAATAATAGGACCTACTATGAGCCACTAGCCTTTCTTCTTCTCCTTCTCCTCTTCCTCCTCCTCCTCTTTCTTCTTCATTTTTCACTTTTCTCTTTTTTATTTAGTTCATTTTGAGCCCTTGTCCTTCACACATAAGAATTTACATTACGGCTTTACACATATTAACTCGATTAAACCTCACAGCCACCCTGTGAACAGATATTGTTCTTATTCTCATTTTACAAATAAGACACTGAGAACAGAGAGGTTAATAAGTAAAAGCTGCCCACTGCCACTCAGGTCGGAAGTGACAGAGCTGTGAGAATGAATCCTGGTGGTCTAGTTGCCAAGTGTGCTTTAACAAGGTTTGTATCTTGAGAATTATGCTGCTGAGGAGCGGGGGAAGATCGTAGGCCTTACCTGATAGAGGCTGACGTATTGTTTCCGCAGCCACTGCTGTCTCTGGTCAGGGAACTTCCTCATCTTTCTCACGGCTCTAGTGAGTTCCAACAGTCCGCTGAAGACCATTTTAGCTGTGTGCTTTGGTGCCACGAAGTGCAATAACCGATTGTCTGTGGTCTGCAGGCCATAGAGCAGTGTCACACCAGTCTCTGAGAGAACCATGCTACTCAGTTTGTTTTGAACACACACAGTGTGTATATCAATGCTAGGGTGTCCCATATACACAGCCTTGGCTGAAAACAGATCCAAGACCCCTTCCGCCAGGCCACTTAACCCAGCCCAGTTGCCCAGTGACGGGAATTTGCCAGGCTCGGCTGTGTTACTAAGAACACCAAGTTTTGCTTTAGCACTGGCTGGGGAGGCTGTGCTGGGCTTGACCCAGGTCAAGGTGCTGTTGTCAGGCTGGAGCTGGAGGAAGCAGCGGGCAGAGAGGTGTGTGTCCTGGTCGTAGTGGATGACTGTGGCCCCCTGCAGCAGGAACTGGTGCACGTCTGCTCGGATGGACAGGACGTACCACGGGATGAGCTCTGTCCCGTGCTCAAAGGCCTTCTGTGGCTCTTCGAATCCATGAGGGTCCCATTCTTTGGGCTGCTCAAAGATGTCGTTTTCGGAATCCAACAAATCTCCAATTATAAACCTGATGGAAAGAGGTACACATTTTGTGAGTCTTATAATCAGAAGTGAGAACAACACAAAGCTGTGCACTGACACCGGACATCACTTTTCATTCCCCTCTGAAATGAAATTAGCATAGCAACTATGAAATGCTAAAAGTCATAGAGTAATTTTTTTACAGCTGCATTCTAAAACCTTATATTTAGCAATATGGCTCACCATAGGCAAAAGGAACTACTAGATCAGTTTTTTTTTAATAGTATCAACAATAATCTTCATTTGTATTCATTTTCTCCTCTTGTGTCAGGAACTGCGTTGAATACTTTACATACATTGTTGCACTTAATTCAACCTACTTGCAAGGTAAGTTTTCTTAGTCTTTTGCTTCTTCTTCTTTTAACGTATGAGGATACCTGAGGCTCAGAAGGGGTAAGTAACTCGCTCCAGGTTACCCAGTTCAGGAGAGGCTTACCCCAGGCAGGATTCTGGTCTGTCTGATTCTTTAGCCTAGGATCTTCACCACTACGTTTGTTTGCTTTCTACCGAATCATTAACAAAAGTCGTGGCCTGAATATAATTGGGCTACAATAGGCAAAACAAGACTTGATAAGCTAGCCTGAGAAGAGCCTCTGTTAAAAAAAATATGATTAGTTCAAAGACACTCACTGGGAAACGAGTGTGGCCAGAGGAGCAAAACCAGCTCTCCTTCACTTGACCTTAGATATACCTTGGGAGTGTGTGCATGCGTGTGCAAGCACATGTGCACATAAAGAAGGCTTGGAAAATTGAACACGTTGCCTTCCCTGAGTCAGGAACCTGTATTATCAGGCTACAGGGATCTGGGGGAAGGCAAGGGAGACTTTAGTGCCTCCTTTCTATCTGCCCCCCCCCACCCCCCCGTAGGAACGTGCCTAAGTGACATGCATTCTCTTCAAAGCACGAGGAATTGTTAGTAAGATCAAAGTTTCTGCTGTTTGATCCATAGACATTATTTAGCAAAGTGGTGAATACAATTGAGAAGGAGCTGGTCCATACATCTCTGGGAAGGAAAGTTCCCATCATCATGAGGCGCTTGGGCAGCCTTCTGCCTCTCAGCGAGGCATGTGCAGCAGCACTGGGCTTCCCGGACTCTCAGTCTAGATCCTGGTCCCTGAGCGAGAGCCCACTCCTGCTTTCAAACAGCAGGTTCTTCCACCTTGCCTCACAGAAAGAGATACCCTTACACAAGAAAAGAAATCTATAGGAGATCTCACAAATCTGACGGTCAGAATATCCTTTTCAGATAACCCACACTGGAAACACTGCTAATCACCCAAATGTCCAGCAACAATACAATGTATAAATAAAATCTGATGGATTCATACAATGTAACTCTGCAAAGCAATGGAAATGAACACACACTTGCTAGCTACAGGCAACAGGGACAAATACTAAGCAAGACACACAGGAACACGCACTGTATGGTGACATTTGTGTAAAGGTAAATTGCAAAACCAGGCAAAACTATACTGTATTATGTAGAAACGCACAATAGTGGTAAAATTATCAAGAAAAGCAGGATGTATTATCATAAAATTCACAGTAGTGACTTTTTCTCTAGGGACAAAGGTAGTGACATAATTGAGAAGGGTCTTGGCAATGCTTTCACTCTGGGTAGTAGTTATGTACGCATTTGCTTGATAATTATTCAAATACATTAGTTTAAAAAAAAAACTTTTAATTTTAGAATAGTTTTAGATTTGTAGAGAAATTGCAAAGATAGTATAGCCCACATCCAGTTTTCCCTATTATTAACATCTTATAATAGGATGGTATATTTGACACACTTCATAAACCAACACTGACACATTATCATTAATGAAAGTCAATAATCTATTTAGATTAGCTTAGTTTTTTTGTTTTTTGTTTTACCTATGTCCTTTTTCTGTTTGAGGATCCTATCCAGGATACCAGATTACATCTAGTTGTCATGTTTCTTTAGGCTACTCTTAGATACGATGGTTTCTCAGACTGGGTCTATTTTTGAGATCTTGACAGTTTGGAGGCACACTGGTCAAGTATTTTGTAGAATATCCCTCAATTAGAATTTGCCTGATATTTTTCTCAGAATTAGACTGGGGTTCTTGGATTCTGGGCAGCAACACCACAGAGGGAGAGTGCGAGTGTCATCACATCATATCCACGGAACATACCATCAACACAACACATCCTGTTGATGTTGACGGGGCTGAGGTCGCGTTCGTCATGCTGTAAAGTTACTTTTTTTTAACTCTTTGGGTTTAAAGAGTCCTCTTTGGAAGGAAGTCACTATGCACAGCCCACATTTAAGGCATAAGGAGTTATGTTCTACCTCCCAGAGGGTGGAGTATTAATAACTTATTTCTTCTGCATGGGAGATTTATTTCTTCTTCCCCATTTACTTATAATTTACGTATATGAATTCATGGATATTTATTTAATAGTTTGGGTTACAATCTAATGCTATGTTATTTTGTTTCTCAATTGTTCCATTATTGGCCATTGGGAGCTTTTTCAGTTGGCTCTTGTGTTCCACTGACATAGTCCCATCATTGTGTTTTTCTTTTCCTTTTTTTTTTCTTTTTTTTTTTTTCTTTAGCACTTCTTTACTTTCTGGCACAAGACACTCCAGGTTCGTTTTATGTATTTCCCGCCCCACTCCTAGAATTAGCCATTTCTCCAAAGAGCTTTGCTTTCTTTTACTGAAGCTTGTTATTAGAAATCAAGATCTGCTTGCTAGGTACAAAAATACATTCTATTTTGTACTGTAAAATGTAACTTAATGTTACATTTCAACATAAAAAGTGAAGAAAGAAAATCCTTTGTGTCTAACTTAGCTCCATCCCTCTGAAATTGCTCTCAGTAACAATGGAAACCCAATATGATGTCCTCCTGAATACTTATGTCTACGCTTCAGACATACAGCAAGGAACATGGCCTTAGAGTCACCCTGGGTTTCATGTCCAGCTCCACCACCTATTAGCTGTATCACCATGTCAAATCACTCAACTTCTCTGAGCCTCACTTTACTTACCTGTCAATGGCAAAAAGACAAAGCCCATTTCATAGAGTAACGGTGAAGCTCAAACAAGATACTTGTGACGCACTCGGCACAGCATCTGGCTCTGGAAAGTACTATATCACTATGATTAAATATAGGAAGACTGAGATTTCATCCCTCCCTCTTCTCCTTCCCAATTCCTCTTCCCGAGGCTAAATCAGCCCAGCTGTTCACCTAGAGGGGCTTTCTTTAGGGCCACATCTGAGCTCTTCAATATGTACATATATATTTTTTCTATCTCTGGAACCATTTCCACATTCTCTTTGTCATACTTCTTATTGTTGCTGTTTCTGTTTTTTGTTTTTTTTTTTAGAATAAAAAGGATTCAGATGGTCAGTGTCAGTACCCATGAAATGCAACATGTGTTCATCTAGACCTAGAACTTCTGATCTTAATTTAATAAGAGAAATGGTGTTTTCTATATTCTATTTAATTTGAGTTGTCAGCTAAATCAAGTGTTTTCCAGTGAAAAACTACAAGCATTATGAAAAACAGTGTCTGGCAAGAAAAATTATGAGGCTTCTCTGAAGCCTGTGTCTGCTGCTCAGAGACATGGTGGAAACTGGAGAGAGCAGACAGTGTCTTTCTCAACATCAGCTTCTATTTCAGAACTCAGAAAGGACGAACGCATGGTATTAATAATTCCATTAAAAAGCATTTTCCAGGAAATAATGCCCAAGATAAAATTGACGGGTGCTTGTAATGAAATAAGTTCCTTTCAAGAAGGAAACTAGTAGCTTTGTCTCTTAGATCACAGTGAATTTCACGCACTTCTGTGCAGGATTCTCTAAGGAAACAAGTTTCTGTGGGTTTACAAGAAGGCATAAGGTGGAACAAAGGGTTTATTTAGGAAGCAAATCACATTAACCAAAGGTCAAACATGTGGTTTACCAGCAAAGAAACTGCCTTGTCAAACGTAAGCCATATGTCTTAAGGAGATGACCAAGGAGGAAAAAGAGAAGGAAAGTTTATATCCGACCCCAGACGGGGTTCTGTAGCATCCTTCAGTTAGAAACCATAAATTGACAGATAAACATTTTCTAATGTTCTCTGATGAAAATCTTATATTAGGGGATAAGTGGGCTATTTATCAACCTGGTTATACATTTGTTAAAAACAGTTCATTACTTCCTACAACGTTAACATGAACGTGATTCATCAAGAGATAAGCCAAAATTTAATTTTGCATAACAGAAGAAAATGTACACCTTTTCTGAAGGTGTACAGAGTTTTAAGCTTGCTTTTGGCAAATTCTTGCTTTTAATTAACCTAGCACTTTCCTCAACTACAGGCAGCTTCTAAATTATATCTGGATAATGTGTGGACTTTGAAGCCAGCCTGCCCGAGGTTAAATCCTGGCCCTGCTAGGTATGAGAGCCTGAATAAAATGGAAGTGGTGTGAGGATTAAATACTTTAACATATGTAAAGTATTTGGGATAGTGTTTGTTTAAAAGTAGGCTCTCAATACTAATAGCATGTTAAATATTACTGATATTATTATTGTCTGGATTGTATTTGCAAAGTCAATACGAGGCTCTGGGTCAAGAATGGATTCTGAGGTCCCCCAATGGCCCTGGAACCAGGGCCTGCTGATATGACTTCAGTGAATTCTAGTCAACACCCCACTCCCATCCTCTGTGCTCGGTGCTTCATTTCTGAGTGGCAGTTGCTGGGGGTAAGGAAACGATTACTGGTACTGAGACACAGGTTTCAATGTGAAGATTTCAATATGGCCTCACAGGTTTTGTAAAATAAATATTTGCATTTTTGTGCTTTTGTTTCCCTTTTAAGAGTGCTTAGGGTCTGGAAAATAGGAAATGGAAGAGAAATGTTCTTAGGATGTAGATGATAAAACAGTTAGGAAGGAAGACAGGGAATAAGCAGCAAATTGGAAATAAAACTTTCATGAGAGGTGATAGAATGAGGTAAGAAATGTATCACTTCTTCCAGCAGAAAGAAAGGATGGTACAGGGAAAGCTCTGAGGCTCAAACAAAGGTAGCGTTCCTAAAAGTATTTTAAAGGTTGACACCTTTAATTAACACCCCCACCCCCACCCCACGGCCCCAAGTGAAGGCTGTTATAAAAAAGAGCCATATGAAATTCATTATTTTATCTATTCAGGGGTGAGGCATCCCTTATAGTAGGATTTACGCCAGATCTCAGTAAGAAGAAAAGGCTCATCCCAAACATCTGCGTGACTTTTCTTACAGATATTGTGAGACTTGTAATAAATTGTGATTCCCTCTTTCCCTTGGCCACCAAGAATCTCAGAACAAAATGTAGTCACTGTAAAGACTGTATAGTATATACTTCTGTATGCATTATTTTTTCCTAACCTATTTCATTTTTTCCTTAAGGTCTTTAATTATTTATATTTATTCTTATTAGCATCTACAAAATTTTTTGTGGAAGGAGGTAAATATATACATAGGTACCTATATATAAAGAAAAAGGTAAATGGAGGTAGGTATAGGTTAAGGACTTAATGGTTATGAGATGCTTCCTGTGCAGACATGTGCTTATTTGTACATGGTCCTTTCTCTCTCTATGTAGCTATACTATATTGTATACTAAAACTATAATATATACGAGGTATGATAAAAAATATGGTGAATGTTTAAATTAAAAAAAAATTTGTTGAACCTTCTTCCTTTGATTCTAATGTATAAAATAAGTTGCAAAGCAGCCATTTTCCAGAGCATTTTCTCAATCCGTTGAGACTTTGCTTCCTGGCAATTGTCGTCAGTTTGGCTCAAATAAACTCATAAGCTTTCAAAAAAAATTGTTACAATAAGAGACCCATTGCCATTAATCCCCCTCAAAATGCTCCCCCTCACTTTGAACACACTTATCCCATCATTTTTGCCACGTTCTGAAACAGTTCTGGAAGTCCTCTTTTATGAATGTCTTTAGTTGCGCTGTCATGGCTGCCTCGATGTCCTGAATTGATTCAAAATGGTTACCTTTCATGGTCATTTTGATTTTGGGAAGAGCCAGAAGTTGCATGGTACCAGATCCGGTGAATAAGGTGGATGAGGACACACCATAATGTTTCTATTTGACAGAAATTGCCGTACCAGAAGTGATATGTGACATGGAACATTGTCATGATAGAGGATGAAACTGTTTGCCCATTTCATGTTAACGAGTTGTTCGTGATCCATGATTTATGGCACACTTTAAAACACACCTTCTCTCAACTGTAGCTCACATCTGACTGACTGCACCAAACAAGTTGAAACTTGTCACACACTGTTACTGAGGTTCTACACGCCGCTTCACATATTGAAGATCCCTGCCTTTCCGTTGGATGGCACTCAGCAGCAGCATTTATCATAATTTTTGATCACCCCTCATATACCAGGGGTGGCAAAAAATGTATGCAAATAAACACTTTGGTCAACATTGCTCAAGCAGTAGTTTGCCATAATCAGAAGTGTCCGGATGCTGATGGTAACCACTTTGAGACTATCTTGTAATTGCAGAAGTCAAACATGACTTGTATTCATCTTTTGTTATTCGTATATATTGAGTATTATAATTTTAATACAGTTTTCCTTTCTTAAAATGTGTATACATGGTTTTGGCACCCTCTGTGTATGAGAGTGTGTGTGTGTGTGTGTGTGTATGTGTGTGTAATACTATATGTACAATACTAATGTCAGCAAAATATTAGTAAGAAAACTTTCAAATAATATTTGAACTGAGATAAACAAACGAAAGAATTGGTAAAGCTATTTGTGAGACCTGTGAGCTTTAGGGCTGGGGGATATCGTGGTGAGGGCACTAACAGTTACTCTTTGAGCACCTGGGCTCTCTCTGGGGGAATGAGTGAGGAAGTGAGGTTTGGAAGAAAGCCCAAAGACTTTGGAGGAATCTGGAATGTAGGTTTACCTCCTTAAAACATAACAGCATTAGGGATTCAGATACAAAGCATTCATTTCTGTGTTCACCACCAATTCTAAGTATCTAGCACTACAATTCAAAGAGATTACTTTTCAAAGACACTGTCACCCGTCCCTGTGTAAGCTCCCATACACAAAGACAACTGGGAAAGGCTTTGCAAAACAAACAGCAATGTCTTACCCAGGCATACACGTGTGTATAAGGACACCGAGGTTATGACTCATGAATACTGACTGCAAATAAAATCTTTCGTGGCGAAGATGTCAAAACCAGTGAACCTAATAGATTTGGATGGTGCTAAAGGATTCCTCCAGCTGGGCCAGGCTCTGCCATTTGCCATTTGATTGAGGCTTGACCATGAGAAAACGGACTTGAAGAGATGCAATGCACGCCCAAGACCACGGTTTCTGAACTTCTCCCTTGGTTGTGGGTAAGCATGTCTGACTAGATTGCAATGACTGCTGGTAGACAGCAATTGAAACATCTGAGCAGTTTCAAAGCTGAGGCTGCCACCTCACAGAGCTGTGTTTCTGAAAGTGAGATCTTTGACTACGTGACATAGAGGTTGCGGGGAGCTGCTGAAAATACTGATTTCTGAGTATCAATCTAGCCCTACTAAATCACTACATTTTATTAAAAAATATGTTAATACTTGCCCCTGTGTCCCACTCAGTGATCACAAGAAACCATTTTCAAAGAAGCTATGACATAAATAAGAGATCATTGTTCTAATCTGGAAATTCAATTAGTCGAATTTTTAGAAACAGCAGAATAGCTCTAATGCAGGGGTGTCCAAACTTTTTTCAATGTTTTTCACCAAGGGCCATATGCGGTAAAATACACAAACAGCCGGGCCACTCACTTGAGGTGAAGTACATATTGCCTCACCTGGTTTATTTAAGTAAACTAAACATATTTTTGGAATTTGCTGCAGGCCAATTAAAAATGGATTGCAGGCCGCAGTTGGCCCGTGGGTCGCAGTTCGGACACCCCTGCTCTAGTGTCTTTCAAAGGGATAACAGAAGGCAAGGAGTTAAATTATGAGCAGTAATTTTAGCACAATGCAGCCAAATTAAAAAGATAAATTGTAATTCAGAATTGTAAATTGTGAAGATAAAGAAACACGGCTTACTGCTAAAGGTGGTGGGTTTTTATTAGGTGTTTGCCTGAAACCAAAGTGGAGTAGGAACAGGAAGCAATGAGCATCCCTCTTGTTAAAATGTAAAACTTACTGCCATCGAGCTTTGTCCTTCAAGGAGTTTTTCCTAGAGCTGTTCCCTTCACTGGGGCTGTCCTCCTCCTCCGTCTCCAGACTTCGACTGCAGCTCCTGATGATCTGAAAGATGCTGTTGACAGTGGACTCCTTCTCCGAATTCTTTAAGCCATTTTGTCCCACTCGTTGTAAGAAATTGTCTTGTCCACTGTAGTCGGCTACAAACTACAGAACAATATATCAAGACTTGTTATTGCGACTTCATATAATTCATCCAAATAACCTACTTGGCTATGGAAATGAAACCATGATAGTCATAAATCACGGCATTTGTGCCTATTTTACTGGGGGAAAAAAGCACCACCAGGAAAAACATTTCCTTGCACTGTATGAAATATCAAAACTCACTCTTGTTTCCGCTAAGACAACTTTAGTCCCTCTAGGAATCAACACTCCACATCGAATTGAAAATACAAAAAACAATATTATTCTAAGGCTCCCTAGGGAGAAGACTAGCCACTTTCCAGAGGAAGAGCGGGGTTATTTTATCCTAGTAGTGAGAACTGAGAAAACTATGAAAAAGTATACTATTCTATGAAACCAGATAAAATGACTGGGCCCAAGGAAAACACTGAGAAAAGGTGACGTTTGCTTTCTTTCCCTGATATCCAACGGTAACCCAGAGGCTTCCTGGTGGTGTTTGGCTCATATTGGCTGCATTCTTGATCAGGAAGTGTCTCCCATCAGAGGTAAGAGCTGCAGCTGGGCCTTGAGATGTGGCGTTCCCTCCTCCTGAGACACGAGGGAACTGGTATGGGTGCTGCGTGGGGGTCTAGCTTTAAGCTTTCTCCTCCATGTCTTGCACGTTTCCCCCCTTAAACAAGCCAGAGAGATGCAAGCCAGTAGTGTTGCCTGTACCCATCGGGGGCTCTCAAGTCGCCCGGATGCCAGGCGAGGCCTTTGCTCACAGGAGACACAGAAGAGGCTGAAGTTTTAGAATAGTCTTCCCATTGCCAAGGAGAAGGGGGCGTATATGAGAGTGTGTGAAAGATCCATAGTGGGTGCTACTACCATGGTGAGACTGACCCTACATTTGGGTGTAGCGTTCCAGTATGGGACTCCATAAAGTTCTCCATAAAGTTCCCCCAAGTTTAGTCCCTTCTTTCATTTCTAAACACCATATAGGGAGGTATCCTTATCTTCTTCCAGTTTCTCAGTGTCCCTTCTCTCCAATGCCCAATGGCCTGAGGCAAAGCTCACACGGTCCTCTCCCTCTATGGGAGTCAAGAGAAAGAAGCGATGGGCCTGGGACAACTGAGGCAGCCGTGCTTAGGAGGCTGGAGCCCACCTTTAGATGAGGCACCAGCTTCTCCAGTGTTCTCCCCCAAAGGATGAAAGGAAGGCACTGTTGACCCCCCCACATTCTTCCTTCCGCTGATTCAGGAAAGTTAATACTCTCACTTGATGTCTCTTAACCCCTACATCCAGACATTCCCACCCAATAAAAGAGAAGAAAACCTCATCAGCTTTTAAGAAAAAGAATCAGAAAACAGTCCCCATTTTCACTTGGACTCACACATTGCTCCACGAAAGCTAACTTAACCATATTAAGCCCCAACCAGCGCTAGGTGGCATTCTTTTCTCTGGAATTTTCAAGGACCAACAGTAACCACTGATAACCCTGACAGTGACACTTGAGATCCTGAGGATCCGGAAAGCCCTTACCTCTAGAGCTTCTTCCTGCGAATTGTACCTCGGGCAAAGCTTCATGAGGCCAGAGGCCCCGTCAAGCACTTCACAGAGCTCCTTCAGAAACACCCCGCAGAACGGAACCACCTTACAGCCGGGGATGTGCAGTGCCCGCGTCACCATCTTCTTGTACTCGCAGGAAGACTCGTGCTGAGCCATGGCGTCCTTCAGGCTCCTCATGGTCTCCAGGTCAGACTGGTCCATAAACTGCCACATTTTTAAAACTTTTCTTGACCTATTGCAAGTAAGTAACATTTTTTTATTTTTCAGACCGAGGGAGAAATAATACGGTGTACAGTAAATAGTCTAAATTCCGTACAAATTCATTGGTTTTGCCTGTTTGTTCTATGTTTTAATGTTTATTTAGGAGTCATACCTCCACCTGCTTCCCCAAATGATGGGACTATTACTTTCATAAATTGAAACACAAAATTAAATAAGGCAGATACAAACAAAAACACACGTGGAAAGAGTTAATTTTGCAAGGCGGGCAGTGAGGTTAGGTTTGAGCCATTTTGGCAGCTAGAGCCACAAGGGAAACCTATAGTTCGTACAAATATTTATGGAGGGTTGCCTGCAGAAAACGTGGTCCATCTACTCCTCTTGGTTTTTTAAATGTTATCCTTGGATCAGGCCAGTCCCTCAGTGATACACATGAAGCCTGTTTTGGTCTCTTTTGTAGAATTGCTTTTACTGAATCCAGCTTTCACATTAAGCCACCAGCCCATCTTAAGGGACATTATCTTGAAGTATTATTTGCATAAAGGATATTAAATGGGACTTTCCTATTTTGAAATTGCTGCTGAGAACAAGAGGTGACACTGTACCCCACCTTCTAAAGAGAGGTGCCAGGTTGTCACCAGGGGCACACAGACTGCTCTGCTCTCAGTGGTATCTCACCCTCTACCAACCCACGCAGAGCAACTGGATCTGAGCAGCCAGGTCAGGAGCATTTCTTTGGAGAGCTGTCAGAGCACTGTATGTGAGAAGGAGGAAATCACCCCAAGTACAGGGAGCTTGAAGGGGACTTCATGGAGAGGTGGGCCTGTGTCCCAGGTAGTTTGTTGATCACACAGATCGGTATGTGATTCTAGCCTGGGAAAGTCTAAAGATGAGAGGCTGCCTGGAGCTGCCCGATGGCAGTGTGATGGAAGTTTCCAGCGGGTGTGTGTTGCATTTTCAGAGTGCGGGAGGGCAAAGTGCTGAGTGTTTCCAGTGAGTCAGGAGTGGACACTGTGACAAGCAGTTGGAACTGAGCTATCTTGAAAGGCCTGCCTGCCAAATGAGGTGACTCTAGTGGAAAGAGTCCAGGAGGGCAGGACCTCCAGAGCTGGATCCTCGGGATTGAGGGCATTGCCTCTTGCCAGATAACGGTGTAGTGGGAGGTAAGTAGGTCAGGGGATGAAGGAAACTAGGAGGAGTAGCTAGGAAGAAACCTCAGAAGCTCCTCACATGGCTCTCCGTGGCAGCATCTAGGCCACATTACAACTGTCCCAGTCATGTAAGACTGTTGCCCCCTCCACCCCTCCTCCTTTCCCCTTTCTTCTCCTGCTCACTTTTTCTGCAGGGACCCTGACGTCGAGGGAGAGGGAGAGAAAAGATAAACCATATCTTCCCACCCCATTGCAGGTTTCTGAAACTGGTTGGGTTGCGGAATGTGGGAAAGGTTGCAGCTTTAAATTGAACGAGGGGTTGCAATTTTGTTTTGTATCAGACTGGATTAAAAAATCATTATGTAATGTATAAGATATCCAAGACATATAAAACAAGATGAGGCCCCAGTGGGTTTCTCCATGAGCACATACATACACCTCCCTCCTTTACCAAAGGGGACCGTAGTTGTGACATTAGTGATCGTGTTCCCTTACAATGCTTTATACTCTCCCAACGTGTGTATATGTCACTAAGCAGTTTGTAGAATTGCTTGTGTATTTGTAAACGCTATATAAGTGGTGTCACATTGCAGCTACTCTTGGGCAACCTGCTTTTTCTGCACAGCCATATGTTTCTGAGATTCATTCATGCTCATGAGTGTAGGAGAATGAGTCAGCTTATTAACCACACAAGTAACTAGGAAAGCTACAGGCTCTCCCAAAGTACAATCCAGAGCCAAGGGAGGGAGGGCCACTTAGGCAGGTTTGAAACACAGTGAAGTCAGAAAAATAAAATTGTTTCCTGATTTCACCTCACTAAAGCCCAGCTCGCCCTACAACTGGTTGCTTAAAAGCTGGTGAGAATCCTTTTTTTTTGGTCATGAAAAGGAGGTAGAAATAAACAAAGTGAATAAATGAATGAGACATGGTTCTCATTATTTAATCATTCTTCTTTCCATGAGTAACGGAATAGTCATGATATATTTGGGGCCAAAAGACAAACCTCAGCAAAGATCAATGATTTTTTGTTAGATTGAGAATTGGCACTATTTTCAAACTTTTATTTCTTTTTATGATTATAAAGGCACTAGCTCCTCATTGTAGAAAACCTGGAAAATACCAAAAAGACAGAATATCCATCCATAGCTCTACCATCCACAGACAACATTAGCTATATTTCCTTCCAGTATTTATTCTATTTGTGTCTATCTGGTATAAATATTTTATAAATTTTGTTGCATAAATATTGCTGAGGTTATTAAGTATAGACAGATTTGTTCCCACATAGTTTTTATGCATTGTGTGTTACATATTTCCCAATGATATTAAAATTTTTTCATAAACAACATTTTTGATGGCCAAATAATATTCCATTGTGTGATATATCATGTTATTTCCTGTATTTTTCTATTATTGTTCATTTGGGTTATTTTAAATTGACACCACGATTAAGTAAATACCATTATAGTAAATCTTCATAGTTCTAATTATCTCCTTAAAACAGCTGAGAATTGATTTTGAGGAAGCAAAATGTACAATGTCTACAGAAAACCAGTCATTTAACAACAAGGTTACTCCCCTTTTCCATCTAATTGCTTAAAAAAACCCAAAACCTTTAGTTATCTTGATGTAGTTAAATTACTTATAATCTAAATATTTTCAAGCCTGAAAGTACATCATGAGCTCTGCCTCCACAATCATTCTATTAGAAGAATATCTAGCAACTTATCTCCTGTATATATTTTTCTAGCCAGAGTTACTGAACCTGGTACTTTTACTCTTTTTTCTTTTTTTCTTTTTTGTAAAAATCAGTTTAGTTTTAAGCCAAATATAAGAGCATGAAACTAGGTGGCAGTTGGTCTGGGGTGTAAGACAAAACAGACAGGAATTAGTAGTGAGGTTTAGCTTGGTTTGAGGTTATTCCTTTAAGAGAGAATCACCTGACTTTATACGGCCTTTTTGGATTTTGAATTCAAACTAAGTTGGGTCTGAAAATCACATTCACCCAAGGCCAGTATGGGTCATGCTGAGACCATTCCTGTATGAAGAGAATCTCTAATAGATGGTTTGTGGCTGCCAGCCTCCAAAATGGCCTCCAGTGATACACACTTCCGGGTGCAGGGTAGTCCCCCCAACAATGAAACAGTGCTGGTCTTATGTGACAAGTACAATATGACAGAAGGGACAGTGTGTGACTGCTGAGGCTAGGACATAAAAGGCACTGCAGCTTCTGCCTTGCTTTCTTGGATCACTGACTCTGGAGGGAGCCAGTCGCCATGTTGTGAGGACAGTGATGTCCAGAAGAGAGAAAGCGAGGTCCCAGCCCACAGCCAGCACCAACTTGCCAGTCAGCAGGGAAAGATAAGCATCAGTGAAATAGAACTATTTTGTCATAATCATTCTTTTTTTAAAAAGTAATACAGGCTTTTTATTTTTTTAAATAGAAAAATCTATCACAAAGAGAACCAAATCATCGGGATATACATTTGTATAACATTTGAAATACCAATGACATGATCATTTGAGTTTATTCTTAGTTAAGAAAGTTCAAGAGGACAAAAAAATTTCCAAATCTGAGAAATTCTCCTCTCCCAACCCTAAATCCCTATGTAGGGACCTGGGGAATCAAAGAAGAATCCCAATAACGTTATGAAGCAAGATCTATTTATAGTGAGGCCCCTCATCAGGAAGGTGAATCTCAGACAACAATAACAATTCTCTTTATGGAACCTTCCTATATGCCAGACACATCTGCTAAACACTTCATATTATTTCACCAAATCCTATGTAAAGAGTAGGTGCTTTTTATTATTACCCCATTTTACAGATGAAGAAACTGAGTTTCAATGAGGTTAGGTAACTTGCCCAGATCACAGAGCTATTGCATGGGGGTGCTAGGATTTGTTTCCGTTATTCTGACTCCACAACTCACGTAATTCCTCACACCACACTGCCTCCCACAAGAGTGAGGGCAGTTACTTTATGCCACGTACCTGAGGCTGAAAGGGAATAAGGCGGGAGACTTTATTGACAGAATGGTGATCTTATTATTAGCTTGATGGAGAAGGCATGAGAGCAGGATATCACAGAGGTTAAGGGCATGGGCTCTGAAGTCAAGGCTACCTGCATTCACATCCCAGGCATGCCAGGTGACCTTGGGTGAACGACTTAATTTCTCCTAACCAATTGCCTGGTTTGGGTAAAGGTGCCATTCCATTGGTCAGGGAAACTGCCCAGATAACCGTATTCCCACGGCACATACCTGAGGCCGGCCAAGAACTCCATGACAGTGTTATAGTTTCCCATGTTCCAGCAGCATTTGGCCACATGCACCAAGTACGAGAAGACTTCCCGCTTCTCCTCCATGGAGCCCGCCGTGAGGATCAGCCACGTCACCCAGGAGCTCACCTGGAAAATGCAGAGAGAGGCATTCACTGAAACTATGTCCTGGAAGCCTGATAAATATTTTTTCACAAGCAAACTGGTTTTCTTTTTTAAAGACCAGTTTAGTATTAGGAAATGAAGGACCCAGACGAGAGATGAAGATGACACTAGCTCCATCACGGCTTTGCTATGGGATTCTGGGAAAGTTGCTTAACCTCTCTGTGTTCATTTTTATCTGTGAAATAAGGAGGCCGAAAGGTAATTCATAAAATCCCTCTTGATCTATAACATTCCATGAGTTAATTTCTCCTAAATAAAGCTTAAAAAATAAAGCCTAAAGATGATGTTGATTTAAATACATTTTGACTGATGGACAGTAAGATTAAATGCAATCAGTGCACTTAGCTCATAAATGAGACACTTATCAAATAGTAAAATACATGTCAAATAAAAAATACACATTTTTGAACTCTCTCTTACAAACGCATTATTGATTATGCTTCTCAAATGACAAAAACAATAGAGAAGAACAAATACTTGTACAGTACTTAGCATGTGTCAAGAACTGTTCTAAGCACTTTACACATGTTAACTCATTTATTTCTCACAACAATCCCAATGATAGTAAGGGACTGTCATTATCCTCATTTTATGGAGGAGAAAACTGAGGGACAAAGGGCCTAAAAGACCTGCGCAAGGTCCCCAACCAAGAAATGACAAAGCCAGAATGTGAACTTAGGTGTGTGCCCTAGAGGTGGCACTATTAACCACTCACTAAAGGCCTAATGTGTATACATGTGCTTTTGTGTCCCCCAGCTCTGGGCTTCAATTTATTTTAATGTGACTTGCTTTTTCCACTACACAGACTGAAGTATCATACTTACTAATAATCCAGTATGAAGATTCCTCTTAATGATTTGCAGCCTCAAAAACCTCTGCGTAATGTCTAAGATTATTTTGTTGCTCCCTATACTTTGGAGCTTGAATACTTATGTTCACTTAAGTTACTTTCTCCATCCTGGCTAATGTCTGTGGTGATAAGCTCAGTGGTTAACAAATCAAAGCGTAGGTCTTAATCGCACACGGCCCATTAGCTGCACTTGGTTCAGCAACAGCGCTGAAACTTGGGGAGCAACTCACTTCCCTGGCTGGAGTGAGAGTGGGGCCTGAGTGAACACAGAGTTCACGGTGACCCATGACAACTGCAGGATCAAAGATTTCAACGTCCATAGCATACTGCTGGAAAACGACAGGAATGCATGGCATTTAGTGCTGGCAGCAACCACAGAGGGCAGTCCAACCCCATTTTCCAGATCAGGAATCTATGGCTCATGGGAGCAGTGACATTCTGAGGTCACAATTCTTGTTGCTGTCAAAACTAGAACTCCCAGTCCAGTGTTTCTTCATCTGATGAAGGGTGACAGTTTCTTTCAACTTGGCATTGGTTAGGTCCTTCTCACTAAAAGCTAAATATTGGAGGATAGCTGGAATAAAAAAAGATACCAAGAAAAGTACCAAAAAATGGTTAAAGAAATGAAAAAAGACTGAGGCTGAACACCCCTTTCTTCTCCTTACACAGGAACAAACGGAAAACAGGAGCAATGGGTAGTTTCGGTGATAAAACACAGTTCTGCTCGGGTACCAGTCAGGAGTATTGCAGCCATAGTCTGCCTCTTCCCTTCTGAAATCGGCTGAAACCAAAACGTGGTGGGCCACTGGCCCACGGGGCTCCGAGCGCGCACCTCTGCTCTCTGCTCGCCTGGGACTTCTCTGGGACCTCGTACAACACCAGGAGAACAGATCTGGAATCAGACCCCAGGACGAGCCCTGGTCCACATCATCCTGCAAGGAAATCAGAGCCTCTTGGGGACCATTTGCTCCAATCTCCTGGGACTGCTTGGAGCACACAAGATCCTTCTGGGATTTGTAGAGCCAACCCTCTCCTGCAGCTATAAGCAAGCCCTTGCTCATGGTCTCCAGGCCTTGTCCCTTCAGCTGGTTACCCAGTTAAAAGTCACCTTCGTGAAACCCTGGCTCTCTAGAGCAAGAAATTATTTTGCCAATAGAGACTGAGTGTCAGTGGTGCTTCTGTCCAATTCTTCCTTTAGTGTGACTGGCTTTTCACGAGCCCTATCCTGCTGTGGGAAATCACCAGCAAGCACTTAGAATCCTAAAATCATTGACTCTTTGATCTAAAAATTCAAACCCTTGTCCTTACACATAAAAATGAAATCCTGGAAAGTTTAAATGGTTCTTCAAAGACACCCAATGCATGAGTTTTTGAGATCTCTGGCTATATCGTTCTGTGGCTTTAACTCTTCTGTTGTTGTTGTTGGAACTGATGGCAAATCAGTGTCTCTGGAAAGTCATGGCTCTTTCCAGCTATGCTGGTACCACACAGCGACTTCTTAGGCCAGTGGCCTCAAAGGGTTAACAAATTTTCTCCTGGAGAAGCCTGCTTCACAGAGCAGGCGCAGACCACCACGTGGCTTGTGACTCAATCCTGATCTCATATCCAGATTTATTTCCTATCAGTCAAATCATTTTCCATATACTTTCCCACAATGCTAGGAAAAAAATAGCGATACCATATTTCACATGGAAACCTAATTTAAACCAACTGTTCCATCGTCGACTGTGAGTCCCTAGGGCCTGGTTGTTGAGATTATGTAAGCACTGTTATCATAAACACCCTCCCTCCACCCCCAGCATCTGCTTACAGATTTCAGGGACAAGTCTTATTGCGGCCTAATGTATTCATAACTTCACAAGGCATTAGTTGAGAATGTCATCATTAATTATGAAAAACAAATGACACAAAAAGGAAATAAAGATTATGGAGACGACTGCAAAATGTTGCCCAAAGCATAAACGGTGGTCACGTTTACTAAGTGGAAAATCTGATGTGTTGCCAATCCAGAAAGATTTCCAGGACATAAATCACACAGAAAAATACAAAACTCGTGGACATACGAAGGACTACGACTCAAGCATAGAGAGCATCCCTAGAGGGGAAGGAGTTAAATGTGGCAGGTTATTCTGCCTTATTTCAATGGTCTGCCCCCCCCACCCCCAATTCCCCCCCCCCCCCCCGGGCCAATTCTGCCAATTCTGCATAAGTCCTCCCAGTGGCTCCGTGCTGACTCTGACGACCCTGACCCCTTGGTACATGCCTACAACCCCTCCACTGTTGCTCCTCTCCAGATGTTTATCTTCTTCCTTCTCTTGTCTTTCTCAGTACTCTTAGGCCTTGCCAAGCTGAACAGCTTGCGCTCTCTTCTCACATCAAATACCTTATTGACATCACACAGCTCATTTTGGAAGGAATGTTCTTGTTCTATTCAAAATGACCTTCCCCTGGACCACCACGTCCTTTGTAAAGCCGAATCCTTACCTTGGTCCAGCAGCACCCCCTATCCGTTCTCCAGTCTCACCCTGGCACTCCCCCATGTCCTGCTTTTAGGGAGGTGACCAGGGCTTTTTCCCATCTCAGGGATCTTGTACTGGTTGTTGCTTCTACGAGAAGCACCCCACACCCACACCCACACCCACACACTGCTGATTTGCCTAACAAACACCTATTTATCCTGGAGGCAGGAATGTCCCCAGAGCCTGCAGTCAGGATCTTGCCACGAGCCCCCCCATGTTAGAAGGCCCACATTGGCTCATCTAGCTGGGCCCCTCTCAATAGAATGAGAAGCCTGTGGGGTGGAGGGAATATACCTGCCCACTGGCTGTGCACCAACTTTCAGGTTATTCGCCCCTGTCGATTCAGGGCAGCTGAATGTCCTGTCCAAACAGCCCAAGCCCACCTCTGGGCCTGCAAGGGCCTTTCCCTGGATGCGTCCTCCTGAGGGTAGGTGGTAACTCCAGGCCTGAAAGCTGTCCAAGGGGCTGTGTGTGTGTGTGTGTGTGTGTGTGTGTGCGTGTGGAGTTTGAATGTGAGGCCTGAGGTATACACACACAGGCATAGGAGCTAGGATAGAAAGAGAAGGTGGATAAGCCACAGGCTGGGGCTTCCTTTATACTTTGTCCTTTGTGCTTCATCCCAGGTTTTTTTTTTTGTGTTTTTTTTTAATGAAAGTATCACGTTCCCGAGGAGGCCTGCTCTGACCTCCCACCTGGGCTGGGTCCACGTGCTATGCACGATGTGGTGCCCCCATGTCTCCTTGACGCCCAGCTCCCTGCACAGGCAGCACTGTGTTCCCCAAAAGGCAGACATCAGGTCTGCCATGCTCACCAGAAGCAGTGCCCACTATGGAGCTGTTTAATGAGAGTTTAATGAGAGTCGACAAATAAGTGGATGTGACCTCTTCTACGAAGGCTTTTCTGATGACCTAGCACTTCACATTCAACTTCCTGTTTCTCTCTGACTGAACGTTGGACCTGGAGTCCAAACTTACGTCTGTACTTGGTTTCTCACCACTGTGTGGATTTCTATCTGGTTTATTTTTGTTATATTTGTGTGCCTGACTCTTTCACATGGGCCTGTTCTGTGTCCCTTACCAGACCTTAAGTCCTCAAGGACAGAGACCATCTTTCCCACATCTCCAGTGTGGGGATGCCGGTGCCTCTGACTGATCGGCGGGCCACCCGGAGTCCCAGGAGGCCGTGGGCAGAGAGGATTCTCAGCCTCCGAGTGGTCACGGATTATATTTGGGAAAAGGCCTGAACACTTCCTACTGCTGTTCCCAGGTCCAGAAAAAGGAGACAAATGACTTTCTGCCAAAAAGATTTTTTTGAAAACACAGAAGTTTTCATAGAAAGATGATCTTTTGTAATGGGTATCTGGTTACCTTAACTGCAAAGGCTGGGCTCAAATGGTAGACTCTAAAGAAGACATGAAAGTCTACACAAAATTACTCTCAAGTCGTTCATGCGCATTACACACACACACACACACACACACACACACCTGCCTTCCATTGAGCTTTGCTGAAACAACCCCTCACATGCCTGCCACAGACTGACAGACACCGCCCCCCCCCCCCCCCCCCCCCGCCCTGGCCTCACACATGCACACATTTGCCTAGGCAGCACTCTTCCAAATGTGTGGCACTGCATCAGAATCTCTGCTGGTGGTGGCAGGTGTCTATTCAAATGCAGATTCCAAGTTGTCATCCACACTTGGAAACCAGAGTCTCTAAGAGCAGGGCCCATGAGTCTGCATTTTTAGAGAACTCCCTGGTGGTTATTATGCATACTTAGGTGGAGAAGTGTCAGGGGTTCTGCATGCCTTTGTGCACCCTTGAGTCTTAAGTCAGAGCTCAAGCATCATTTCTGTGTAATACTGTACATCTCCGTCTCTGTAATTGTACCTGAGGCAGGGCCGTAACCTGTTTGGAACTAGGAAGGAGAAGCCCGGGGAGGCGGTATCGCATGGCAGTGAGAACTCGGGCACTGGAGGTGAGTGGATCTGCATTCCACTCCCAGTTCCACTGTTTCCTTGTGTGGGTCCCTGACGCAAGCCACCTAACCTGTCAGCCTCAACCCCCTTTTCAGTAGAATGGGCACCAGGATCGTTATTGTGAGAGGGAAACTGAAGATTGTATGTAAAGCTCTCAACGTGATGCTTGGTGTGTAGTTAAGGACTCAATACATGTTTACTGCTGTTCCTGCTGCTACTACTGTTGCCACCTGAGTTGTAGGGAAGCTGAATTCTAGGAAACAAAACACGGAAATCCAGAATAAAGGAACCTTTAAGTCCCACTTCCTAACTGCAAGGAAGGAAGCAGTCCAAGGCTGGACCAGGAGGAATCTGTGACGGCCCTGAGAGGGTTTGTGCCCTGAGCACGAGCCTTTGCTAACAGAAGAGTAACTCACGCATTTCTTCTTCTCTGGAGGCTTCCCTGAGTCTTCATTAGGAATAAAATAGCCTCCCTTTTTCCCTATTTAAATCACTCATCCCATACAAACATATACGTGTGTATAAGTATTTATATGTATGTGTATATAGGTATGTTTCTGGTACCCCGTCCTGGACCAGCTCCCTCAACTATAAGCTCCTTAATGGCAGAGGCCATAACTTACTCATGCTGGTGTCCCAGGACTCAGGACGCAGTGGTTAGCAAGACACACATGCCCAGGCATCTTCCTTGACATGAAGTGGGTACAGAAGAACCTCTTGAACTCTTCGTCCAGTTTGGCATGGTTCCACCCATCACTCTTTGTTTGGGACAGACAGAGAGGGGAAAAGGGAGACACCGAAGGCAGCTTCTATAGAAGCTCTAAACACCTCTTGGATTATACTCTGCCAGTTCCCCTCAAATTGTATCATAATTGCCCACAGAACAAACTCTAAACCTCTTTTTTTGGTCTTCACGCCTGGCACTATCTGATCTACATTTACCTCTCCAGCACTAATTTGCAGTGTTGCCTACCACTCATCTGTCTGACAATCCAATCCTGCTATATTTCGTATCATATTCTCTTCTCTACCTATTCCTACCGCTATGGTATTACTCAATCTATTTCCTTGTGTTGTGAATACATAGGGGATTTTGTTTGCTTATTTGTTTTGCTTTGGCTGTCCAACATTTCTAAGTCGAGTTACCTTTCTCGATTTTAATCTATGCAGATTACATGGGGCAGCTCCACCCCTGCCTTCTCAGTGATTAGTTCAGAGACGGGTATATGACCCAAGCCAGGCCAACCAGGGCCCTCCTTGAGCCTTTTTCTGAAACTTCAGGAAAAGAGACAGAATCTTTCGTCGGAATCATAAACTGTAAAGATATGGCCCTGGAGCTACCAACAGCTGTCTTTTGCCATGATATCAGGAGAGCCGGCCTGAGAATGAAGTCAACCCAAAAGAAAGATGAAGATGGATTTCTGAGGACATGGGTCAGATTCCTAAACCCAGCCATACCTGAAACGCTGTGAAGATTCTATATACATAAACCAAAAAATTCCCTTATTTTGTCTGAGCATGGTTGAGTTGCATTGCAAAAACCCAAAAAACAAAAATCAAAAACAAAGCCTTGAGAAATATATCTGATGACCCTCCTTCACCTGAGGAGTACTTATTGAGTATCTACTATGTACCTGCCCCATGCTGGACACTAGTAAACGGGACAGACATGGTATCGGCCCTTGAGGAGCTTGGAGCCTCATGGGGGAAGATAACACAAGCAAATACATAATTAAGTATTATGATTAAGTTCAAGGCCAACTTTACCCATTTATATGCTACCATCTTTGGAAGTTCGGTCTTTCTACCACTTCTTGATTCTGGTTGCCCTCCCAAAGCAAATTATTTATATCTCTATAATACTTGTTCTTTCCACAAACAGTGATTGCATACCTGTGAATTTGCTGGGTACTATGGGGTCAAGAGGGATTGGAGCAAGTATAGGAAAGGGAGATGGCATGTTCTGCCTTGCGATGAAGTCACTTGTATGTATGGCCACCTTTTCTAAATTGTCAACTCCTTAAGGATAGAGACCATATTATTCTGGCCATCTTTCTAGTGTTTGCACATTGTCTTTCCTGTAGTTTGCTAAAGACAGTTGTTTATTCTCCACTTCTTCAACTAAAATTTCTCTAAATACTCAGAAATTAGGTTCTAAATTCACTAGAATTATTTACTGTTTTTTTAAAAATAATTTTTCTTTATTTTGGTTCCACTTAACCAACTGTTAGTGTCATAAGTTACATGTAAATATTCTCAAGATGTGAACTCTAGAAGCTTTGATAAGTCCTCAGTTCCACATGACTTACTTTAATCTGCCTTTTTGTATAAAGGTTAAATTTATTAAAAGCTTTAAAAGATTTTGCTGTTCCACTCTTTGTGACACCACTACACTTTAAAAAAATTGAGGTCTAATTGACATATAACATTGTTTCAGGTAAACAACATAATGCTTCTATATTTGTATATATTGCAAAATGATCACTACAATTCACTACAATAAGTCTAGTTAACATCCATCACCTTACATAGTTACAACTTTTTTTCTTACGATGAGGACTTTTAAGATCTATTTGCTCAGCAATTTTCAAATATGCAGTATATAGTCACCATGCTGTACATTACATTCCCATGACTAATTCATTTTATAACTAGAAGTTTGTATTCCCCCCGCCTCATCCTTCTGGCAACCACGAATCTGTTCTCTGTATCTACGAGCTTGGGTTTTTGTTGTTCTTGCTGTTTTTAAATTCCACATACAAGTGAGATCATACAGTTGTCTTTCTCTGACTTATTTCACTTAATATAATGCCCTCAAGGTCCATCTATATTGTCACAAATGGCAAGATTTCATTCTTTTTTATGGCTATTTACTGTTTTAAAATCAACTAGGGGAAATATTTTGACTAAGACATGCAAATGCTAGTCTTTCTAGTGAAACGAACTCTGGAGAATTGCCAATAGCTATGCAGGATGTGCTATCTTCTCTCTTCACCATACTCAAGTGAATGGATCACTTATTCTGAAGCCAACTATTAAATGCTGTTCAAGAGTAAGCCTCATTTCATGTATATTCTCCCCTTTTGTAAAAGTAACTTATTGGCAGTCCTAGAATAGGGTCTTTCTTATTAATATTCCATCCCATTTTAACAATACGATTAAAACCCATGGCTAGCAATTTACATAAGAAGTCTTGATGTGAGTTGTTAGCTCCAAACTATCCTGATCCTATTAGAGCAGGGTCATTTATGAATCAATTTCATTTTCTTTTTGCATGATTTTAATAATAATCCTGACAATAAGAACAGCTTCTATGTATTGGGCATGTACTGGTGAGAGGGACACTGCTTACTCCATGTAATCCTGTCAGCCCTACACACCTATAAATACTGTACCCATTTACAGATGAGGAGGCTGAGGTTCAGAGTGGCTATGCTTGCCCAAGGTCGTACAACCTGTAAACTAGGAATGAGCCAAATCAAAAGCCTATGGTTTTAAACTACCATGCTTTACTACTTTCCATTTTCTCTTATGAGCGTTAGACCAAATAGTGACTTCGTTATAGATTTCAGCCTGATCTACTGAACAAAGAAATGCTTTACTGAGCAAAGGCTATGGGGAGCTCCGCTCGAAGATCTGAGGAGCTGTCACATCCCCTTTAGGAACAGAATGTTAGCATTCTGAGGAGTCACAGAGAATGTGCTGTAGGTACAACACTCCTGTTCTGTCACCTGTCTACAATTCCAAGTTTTCTATGATACAAAGAATGGGATGGGGTCCTCCTGAGTTAAAGAGTCTGGGAGTAGAAGAAGTGTGTGGAAGAAGGCCTGGGAGAGAGTCCATCCCTGCAGCTCACCCACGGAGACAGGTGTCCCAGGCTCAAGAGAGTCAGGAGATGCTCCCCAAAAACCTGCTTCCCAAGCTGCTGCCACCACTGCAGCAGCCCACCCGCTTTCTCTGGTCCCTGCAGTCTCTTCACTCCAACTAAGTTGTAGGACCTGCAGCAGATATATGCTCATTGAACAAATCTTTACTGAACGCCCACCCTCAAGGAGCTCACACCCCACTGGACACTGCTTTGGCCCCTGGGGCATGCGAAAGCACGGCAAACACCGCCCCTGCCCTCCCAAGAAATGGCAGCTTCTGTACTGCCCAGCACGACTGCTTCCTTCTTGTCCCAGCTGAGATCTGGCTCCCACGGAGGCTCTCCTTTACTTCTTCTCACTGGGGATCTCAACTGGGCAGTGCCAATAGGCACTGAGAGTCTGACTCTGTTATAGGCTGTGTTTGTCCTTTTCTGACATCAGTGAAATAATAATGCTATCAAATGCTCTCATCGAATCTACTTAAATCGGCTTTAAGTACTTAACATGTATTCATTTAATATTACAAAAACTCAATTAGGTATATGTCATTATCACTCCATTTTATAGATGAAATGGAAGCACAGAGAGGTTTAGTTACTTGTTCGGGGTCACACAGCTAGCAAGCTATGGAGGTGGGATCCCAACCCAGGCAGCCCAGTCCCAGAGCCCACGCTCATAATATTGTCCTCTGCTGGCATGAGTCAGTTCTCGAACGCTGGCATTTCTTGGGCCTCTGTCCTTGGACTTTCTTGGGTCCTTCTTATGCTACCTCTTCTCCCTAAGTAATTTACTTCACTTCCCTGGTTTTATACACTTCTTTGCTGCTGTCTCTGAATAGCTATCGCTTGTCCTGTATATCCAGGAATTAACGACATTTCCACCCGGAGGTCCCAAAGGCTCCGTCAGCCCACCCTGGCCCCAGTCCTTCACTTTCCCTTCACCTTCCATTCCCACATTCAGTGGCTGCCAAGTAGCCCAGATGTCACATCCACTGAGAACCCTCACATCGTTAATTAGTTTTCTGCGCTTACATAACTATCACTGTACTGTGACTACTTTCCCCCTGGTCCTTGACACTGGACTTCAAGCTCCTTGAAAGCAGGCATTGTTTTACGCACCTGTTTCCCAGCACAGGGTCCAGCACGAACGGTAGGTGCTTACTAACTTCTGGTTTTGAATCATGCATAGAACACAGCAGCCACTGCAGCCAACTCCCTATTGGTGCCGCCATTCTCAGAAGAGGATCCGGGCACCTGAGTGCCCAGGGCATCTGGGGGCTGCAGTGGGAAAACTGAGGCTGATAGTCCCGTCCTGTAATCACCTGTCACCTTGCCCTTTACCCACGAGGCTCAAGAGGCCAGTGCTGGGAAAGGATAACAGAGCCATGACACAAAAGACCTATTGGTGATTTGACCCATGACTGGAAGATTCCATTTTCCCTGAGATTATTGGGCATCAAAGAGGGAAGGGAGTGGCGGCCTTCTCATCTGCTCTGGAACGAACAGGGCCCATTCTGAGGTGTCCTGACTGATGGACAGGAAATGACCTCCCTGGTTATGGAAGTCCCCCGGATAGAGAAGTCACTGGCAGCGGCCATACTGCTTGGGACAGGGGAAGAGTAAAGGTTGTCTTCCGGGGCCACTGAGCAGGTCCAGGAGTTTCTGAGGCATATTGTGAATAACCCTGGACCCAAGGGCAGGTGGATGCCTGTCACAGCAAAGTCAAAGTGAGCCCAGGAAGCCACTATGTCACTTGTAGGGGCCAATGACAAATGCTTGCTGATTGCAATGCGGACGGTGAGCAGGTAACAGGAGACTAACAACAAAACCGATGTTGATCAAGCAGGAAGGAGAGAATAGGAAGGAATAAAATGGTTTGCATTTATTGTCACATATTCCTCTGAAGACAAATCTGTGTGAAGAAGCAAAGGATAATGGCATCCCACCAAGATAATTACCTCCTGGCCCTGTTGGACACTGGTAGATGTAAGATATCATTAAGAAGAAGATAATTAAATCTGCCGTCTGTGCAGTACATTGTATAGGGGTGAATGAAACTTGCTAGGGAATAAATCTGATGAAAACCAGAATTCTGTCTCTTCTACTTCCTTGTTCCAATGAGAAGGGGGGTGGGGGAGAGGAGAAAGAACACAATATTTAGAGCCAAAGAAGTGCAGGTTCATTTCTTGGCACTGTTGTTTTTCTTTTCTTTTTTTTTTTACTATTTATATGAACTTGAGCAAGTTTCTTACCGTCCCTGAGACTCAATTATTCACTCATAAAATGGGAATAATAAATATTCTGTATCATAACGGGTGTGGTGACTAATAAAAGAGAGAATTCAGGGCTTGGAGCAGAGTTCATACTCAGTAAATGTCAGCTAATATTGATAATTAAAAAATAACAATAAGCAGCTCCTTCTTCAAGAGGTAGTCTTTGTAGAAATAATGTTGGCCGTTTCATTACAGTGCCAGCTTCTTTTCTCTGTTTAGCAGAGAGGGACTTCCCAAGGACTCAACCCTCAGAAAGAATGAGTCTTCGTTTCTTTTCAAGATGCCAGACAGGAGAGGCAGAGGGAAGGTGGAGAAGGAACAAGAAAAAAATTCAGAAAAAAACATATCAATAGAAAGTCTAAGGAAAGTTGGCAGGAAGTGCTGGGAAAGAAGAGACGAAGGATCAGGGCGAGGGCTGTCTGAGGGAGTTGGGGCACATGGATATGGTTTGTTGGGAGGGGAAGTGCTTGGAAAAATAGCAGTGAGTCACAAATAGGTTCTACCAGGGCAGTCGCCCACGGCACCCAGAGCCCTTTGTCCAGGAAACATCAGGTCCACCAGACGGCGATCACATTTGATTCAGAGTGGGATTAAACAACAGGATGTGACAGTGGCCATTTCAACATCTTTTTCACTCTGTGAAAAGGAGGTCATCTTTTCTAGGGAAAGAATAGATCCAAATTTCGAATAATAACCAACAGAGCTGTACGTGTAAGGCGAACATTCTAGGAGGATAAAATTCCTCGGTGTGCCTCACCAACTACCTAATCTATAAAAATAATGAGTGTCCTGTGATGACATCATGTAACTGCCCTGGTGGGGCAAAGCAGAGAACTTGAAACTGACAGCTGAGAGCATGGAAGTTCAATTCGGGAACTCTAACAACTGCCCAGTGGACTGGCTCCAGCACTTCCAAGCCTCATTACTTGACACTTCATTTGTCTTGTTTGCTGACTGGCATATTTATTCATGTGTTCCTATCCCTCTGCAGCTTTAGATTTTGAAATCTGGGCTGGCAGACACTTGATCTGCCACTTTGAATTATTCCCATGTGTTCTACGTACAGTAGGTGCTCAATAAATATCCCAGCAGCTGTAGACCCAGGTAGTTAGGTCAGCAACGTTTTGTGATCATGTTTCCCAAACTGTGTCTGGGTCATGTTCTACCAGATGTTAAGTATTTTGTGAAAAAAGTGTCCGGGGCCATATTAGTTTGGGAAATGCTGGGGTAAATTGAGAGTTCTTCATTGGCAGGATTTCTTGGAGCTTTAGATATGCTAATGCACATGGTAAATCTCCAAGAAGGAGCTCATATTCAGAATTTCCCAAATTCTTTTGATCATGTGATTCCCCCACCCCCAAAAGAACACTAACATTTAGAAAGACTTCAGAATATTGGCACTGGGTCTCTCCAAGCTCCTTTAGCCCAAAGCAGACATAGCCAGAGGCTCGTCTCTACTGGCAATTCTGGACCCTGTTCCCTGCACCTGCCTAACGTAGTAACACATCCCTTCATCTCTAGAAACTGTATGGTATGAGTGGACTTTGGGGGGTAGGAATTGTCAGAAATAGCAGCATATGGATTTATGACCGGTGTCATACATTCAGCATCAATATATCTTTGGAGGAATTCTAAAACCAAGACACAAGGAAGATTTTTTTTATAATCCAAAATGAGGAGATTAAGGCATGTGCATAACTATTATTTCAGAGCCAGAGCCCTGAAGGAAGGAGGGAAGGAAGGAGCTATTTCATGAGGAAATAGCTGAGCATACCATCTTTTAGCCAGGTGGTTCCACTACATAATGGGACAACTAATAAGTCAAAGGTCTTTAAAGGTTATTGGGCCCATTTCGCTTATTCTACAGATGAAGAAACCCAAGAACCGGAGAGGTTAGGTGACTTGCTCAAGGTCACCCAGCTAATCAGTAGCAGTGCCAGGGCCAGACCACAGGGCCTCTGACCTCAGGACATCCTATAGTCACAACCTACTGGGCTTCTATGATCTCTGTGAAGAGGATTTGATGCACCGCTACCCCTCTCTCCTGTCCATGGATCCTCAGGGGCAGGCTCACCATGGTGAACAAGTGGCCCTGTCAGGCAGGAGCTAACCCAGTCTGATGGTGAGGAGGAGTAGAGCTGGGAGCTGCAGGAATTGCTAAAGACACTAACTCAGGGTCCTGGTTGGGCAAAACCCAAGGAACAAAAGGGAAAAGGGTCAGAGCAATGAAAACGAGAATGCCCAGGGCGGGGTCTGCCACGTCACAGCTCGCAAAGGACAGCAGACCTGCCTGCAGAGTTTCAGATCTGCCCAGGCTTGAATTTCTCCTCCAGCTTCAGTCAGAGAGGAGACTCCAGCTATGACCTGCAGACTGGGCTACAGAAGGGAAAGGACCCCAGAGAATGAAGATTTGGGGCAAATTTCTGGAAGGGAGGCAGAAAGGAGAACAGGAAAGAAATAACAAGAGTTGGTGCGGTTGCTATTTATCTTCCTTAGGGATGGCAGGAGAGGTCAAAGGAGGAAGCAAGAAACCTCCTCTGCTTCCAGGATGAGAGGAGTCCTGCAGGAAGAGCCCTCCTGGAAAAATTCCTGCCAAGATCTGTTTCTGGAAAGACAGAGAGGCTGATCATCAGTGGCAACAGCGGGTTTGGGCTGGGGACCCTGAATCACAGCTCCATGGGCACAAACCCAAGGATAGGAGCTGCAGAAATTCAAAACTTTGGAGATGGGGAGGCAGACCTGCAGAAGAGGGGATTTATTTTGGAGATGGGGACCGTGGAGCTGACAGGACTTGCGGCGTGGTGTTGCTGAATGGGCTGAAGTTAAAGCCTGCTCGGTTCCTTCAGGAGAGACAGTTAAAGAAGTTTGAGAGACGCTGACAGCTTTTGAGGATGTGTTGACAGTTCCTGAAAAAGTGACAGACCTGTTTGGGGTCGGGGGGTGTGGAGATTATTTAGATTGCATAGAACTGTGGCAAAAGGGGGTAGAGGCCAAATACAAGCCTTGCTTCTCCTGTAGAGAGGATAAGTTTTCACTCTAGAGGGGGAAAACCATGTTTGATATCTGGCGCAAGAAAGCTTTTTAGAGAAATATTTACTTGGAAAGTACTTAGGGTGTAGATGACAGAGACTTAAAAGTTAAAAAACCATTCAAGTATTAGAAAGCAACCCAACTCGTACCCAAAAAACCCCCAACGCAAACCAAAACAAATATGATCATGGTTTGGGGATGTTGACTGGACAAATATTCTTTCCTAGTAGATGCCGTGTGTGTGGGGGGGCAGTCTATGTTTCAAATCACAGGTGCTGGATTCAGCCCCAGCTCTAACATTCACTAACTGAGTGATAGTGGGCCAATTACTTAGTTCCTTTCTTATTCTTTCAATTTAAAGCAGGCCTATAAGCAACACCTTCCTTACAGAATTGTAGGATTAAAGGAAATAAGGTGAACGTGCTTTATACACTTATAAGAACAATAGAAAGGTTAGCCAATTAGACTAATATTAATGGGCACATATTCAGTGATTTCCAGATATGGCATTTAGTTTTCTGAGGCACTTATATTGAATGTGGTATTTCTTTGAACTTAGAAATTGCAATGTTTTATTAAAGCTTTATGTTTCCGTCACCGATCCGCTATACAGCCTCCGCCTGGCCTCTGCTCCGTGGTGGGACCAGAGAGCATTCTGCCCGAGGCCCACGTATAGAATAAGCCAACATTATACCCAGACTCATTCTTCAAATTCTATATTTTTATATCTTTCCTGTGGCAAGGGAGGAATTACTAAAGAAAGATGCTTTTTATGTCCATGAGGTACTACAGATAAATTAACAGATGCTAACAAGAGCAAAAGCAAAAGTTTGCCAAGAGCTGATGAGAGTTGAGTGTATAACATACAACAAAGAATATCTGAAAACTAGATATTTTCATCTAAGTTTGACAAAGATATTTCTTCCTATTTTCTCCTAATTTTCTAAGTACTGGAAAACACAGTCAAAAACTTAAATGTTTTAGTCGAATATTTTTCTAAAGCCAAATTGGTATGCACACTTTTTTCCTTTTAATTCTAAATGAATAGACTATAGCCCCCTATCAAATATATCTAACACCTGTAGCTTATAAACTCAGGCCCAGGTTTTCTAAAAATGCTGAGCATGTTTTAATATTTTAATGATAAAAACCAGATGTCTTGTTTTACACAGCCTGCAAGAAAACATACAACCTTACAAAGAACACTCACCATTTTAAATCTGATTAAACTGTATGCCAAACAAGACTGGAAAGAGTAGGGTGTTTGTACAAATGATCTTTTAAAAAGCATTTTTCAAATCCACTTAAATGTTCTGGAAAACTCCTGAATATTTATTTACATTCCATCCTTGCATTGGAGTATTAGTTTGGTGCTCGAGTAGGAGTTGTGATGATGAGGTTGATGGTTCAATCTGTGTTTCCAGGCCCATGTGGAAGGAACTCCGCTTCGATCACTGATATGTATGACAATACCATCTAGAACCGGTGGTTCCTAAATGTGGCTTGGTATCAGAACCACCCGTGAGACTTTCTCAAAAATACCCAATTGCAGACGTCATCATTGAACGTCTAATTCAGCAGATTTGGGGAGGGAAGTAGGAATCTGCCTTTCTACAAAGTTCTCCTAAAGTGATTCTAATAGAGCCTGGGAACCATTTGATCTAAGGCCCTGGGCATTTTTTTTTGTTTGCTTAAATGTGCATAGGAATCATTAGGGATTTTGTTAAAATGCAGCTTCTGATTCATTAGGTCTGGTGTGTGAGTGAAGGTGGAAGATTCTGCATTTCCAACAAGTTCTCAGATGCTGCTGCTGATCCAGGGACCCACACATTGCATTTCTTTTCTTTTTTGTTGTTCCTTTGTCTGCCACTTAATTTCATTGTACACATATTTCCCCACCCATCCGACATTATTACTATTATTATATACAGTCAATATTCACTTCAATTCACCAATATATGAGGTCTGACACTTAAGTTTGCGAACTCATCCTAGTAAAACTGCTACATGCCTCATTGCTGAATATCACTACAGTCACCTTCAAAGTACTCCCCTTGGGAAGCTGTGCACTGACACCAGTGCCTAGTCTACCCTTCAAAGCAATTTTGGAACTCTTTTTCTGGAATGGCCATCAGAGCTGTTGTTGTATTACCCTTGATGTCCTGAATGTCATCAAAATGTCTTCCTTTCAATATTTCCTTTATCTTCAAGTAATGAAAGAAGTCACTGGGGGACAGATCAGGTGAGTAGGGAGGATGTTCCAATACAGTTATTTGTTTACTGGCTAAAAACTCCCTCACAGACAGCACCGTGTGAGCTGATGCATTGTCGTGATGCAAGAGCTCCTTCGGGACCATTTTTGCACACACCTTTCTCATGCCAAGATTTTCAGGTAAGATTTTCCTAATTGTTTCTCTATCGATGTTTACTTGGTCTGCTGTGCTTCTGTCAGTCAGCCAATGATTTGACGCACAATTCAATGAATTTTGGCAATGTTTTTGTCAGTTCTGCTCGTTACTAGCTGCCCTGACCTCTCTTCATCACTGATGCGTTCTCTCCCCTCAGAAAACATTCAATCCATTTGTACACTGCCGACTTCTTCAGAAGCTTGCATTGCATAGGACTGGCCCATTGATGCCACAAATGCCAGCTGTTCACAGGCGACACAGGCTGGCCTAGATCCCTGTCTTTTAACTTATCCTCAAATCATTTCAGTATGGCATTGAGGGGAATAAGATATAAGCGCCCCACTCCCCACAACTGCAAGTAGAAAGAGACATATACATATCTACATGCTGAGAAAAACACTGAGAGACAACTCAACTATCTTTCCATGGTGGAAGGGTAAAGAGTACCCAACAGAATAAATAGCATAGAGCAATGACAATGTATCAACCATAGCTACACATATCAACATGGATGAATTTCAAAAGCAAGGTTGAGTGAAAGCACAGGTCAGAAAAGAATACATACTATTTGATCAAAACCTTCCAATGATTTCCCATATTATTCTGGGTAAAATTGAAAGCCCTTACAATGGCCTACAAAACTATACCATCTGATGACCTCACTTGTACTGTTCTTTCCTCCACGCTAGCCACACTGACCTTACTGTTCCTTCTGCCTGGACTGCTCTTCCTTCAGATATCCAGATGGCTCCCTCCCTCAACCCTGTCCTGTCTTTACTCAAGGACGAGTGTGTCAGCGAGGACTTCCCTTACCACCCTACTGAAGGTTCTAATAGTCATCCCTCCCCAATACCCCCCCATCCCTCTTCCTGGCCTTATTTTTCTCCCTAGCACTTATCATGCCATACGTTTTACTTACTTATCTTAACATCTGTCTCCACCTAACTAGAATGTAATCCCTGTGGGTAGAAATTTTTTGTCCATTTTTCCACTGCAGCATTGCTAGAGCCTAGAACAGTGCCTGGCCCATAGTAGGCACTCAAGCAATATTTCTGGGTGAATGACTGAATTAAAAAAATGAATGATATTCCAAGAAAAATCAAGAAGCAAACAAAAGTGCTGGCTGACTGATGACAGGAGGAAGAACTCATTTCCAATTCAATTATGTTGGACCAGAAGAGTCATTTTTGGCAGCCTGCCTCTGACATAATTCTAGTTGATGGATGAACCCATTTAGGAATCCATTTAGGAAACTGGGGGATGCATTTTGGGGCTGCTCATCATGGAAAGGGCATTAGGATGCTGCCTGACTCACAACACAGTATTTTAAAGAAGCCACAGTACATTTGTTTCCTGGTTGAGATGGCCAGCTGTCAGCTTCGCCTGCAGACTTCTGCTGGCAGTCTCTTCCTCTCTTCCATGCTCTATTATTTAGTCACTCAACAAACATTTGTGGAGCAATGTCCAAGTGACAGGATTGCACTAGGGTTTCATGGGCATAACTTTATTCTTTCTGTTAAACAGACCTTTTCAAATTTATATGCATGCAACTGTATTTCATCTTCATTCTCTCCCGCCCCCTGCCCTGACCTGCCCTGCTTTCCTTTCCCTTCCTTTCCCCTTCCCTTCCCTTCCCTTCCCTTCCCTTCCCTTCCCTTCCCTTCCCTTCCCTTCCCTTCCCTTCCCTTCCCTTCCCTTCATTTTCCTTCCCTTCCCTACCCCTCTCTTTCTCTCCCCCTCACCAGGTCCTGGTTTAATCTTTATTATTTTAAGCAATGCATGTTTGTTGTAAAAAGAAAATCCAACAATATAGCATTCTGTATGGTACAAAAGGAAATTCCCTCCCTTCTTCCTTCACTATGGGTCACCATAATAATAAAATTTATTGGTGCTCTCTGCTGATAGATAATTGAGATTCCCCTGGGGACCAGAATGGTGGTGAAAGGGAAGAGAACTTTCACAAACCTGAATCACTTTTGTATATAAAAGGACTTGCCAGGAATCTCTATTTTCAGCTGTCTGTAGCATGTCACACTTGTCAAAAACTTGGCTGAGGCAACTGGTATTCGAGAAAGACATCCTACAGGTCATACCAGACATTCATTCCTTAGATTTTCTAGGCTTTATCCCTGTGTCAAGTAAGACGGCCAGGGAGCAGCACACCTGGGCCAGATTATTTTAGCTCCCCACTTGCATACCTTCAGAGAGCTATGCTTTTTAATTACGTCCTTTTATTGAGGGTCAATATAAAATATGGCCAGTGGGAGACTGTTTCTGCAAATGTTTTGGTCCTCAAAACTGCTCTTGAAGAGTATCCATTTTCAATAGGACACGTACAAAAATTCCTCCCAAAGTTTACCTTGGATTTTCTGATGATCTGGTACGCTGCTGCTTCTTGGCCTTCTCCTGCTCCTTCGTCTTCTTTTCCTTCATCTCCATACTCCTTCTTTTTCAGAGAATGAGGACAGTATAACTCATCGTCTCTCTCTTTCTGCCTGGGCTACCAGGAAGTGCGGACCAACTTTGGAATCAATGGCATCAGTTTCTTTTTGCCCAGGTATTCTTTCTTGCATCATTCTAGACTTGCTTGAATGACTTTAGACTTTTTACTCCACTGTTTTCAAAAACTTCTTGAGATTTCTTTCTTTTTTTTTTTTTTTTTTTTGCAGGGCGGAGGAGACATACTGTGTTTACCCGAAAATAAGACCTAGCCGGACAATCAGCTCTAATGCATCTTTTGAAGCAAAAATTAATATAAGACCCGGTATTATATATTATATTATATTATATTATATTATATTATATTATATTATATTATATTATATTACATTATATTATATTATACCTGGTCTTATATTAGAGTAAAATAAGACCGAGTCTTATATTAATTTTTGCTCCAAAAGATGCATTAGAGCTGATTACCAGGCAAGGTCTTATTTTTGGGGAAACAGGATAGTAACACGTTAACGAACAGTCCAATGCTGACATTTTACAATTTACCAGTAAGGAAAATAAGGGCCAGAGACGTTGTCTTTACTAAGAGCCACAAACAGCTGGTAGGCAGAAGCTTTCAGGGGGACCCCAGCGGGTGACCACCCTTTGTACTACCCTATATTGTTTCAGATTAAAGACTAATATTTCTCCTGCCTTCACATGTTGTAGATACTTGCTCAGGTTGATTTCCTTTGCGTTCTGCTTTTGTGGGGAGAAGCCAAGGGCGTGGTCTATCTGATCCTCCCCCCAACTCATCACCATCAATGCACAGGTTGACAGGGTCTAGGAGGGAGGGGGAGGTATCTTCTCACATCCTTTCATTTCTGCTAATGGAGGCCCAGCTCCAGCAACCTACCAAAGCCACCTGGGACTTCAGACATAAAAAGGAAGATCTATACAAAATATGTTTAGGAATCGAGGTGTTTCTGAGCTTTATATTTTTGTCGTGGAGTGTGGGGCCACCACAAGGGAGGACACAAGCAGTTACATGCAAGCTGAAGAACTCTGCATTTTGAAGTTTAAAATATGGTCGTTTCTACTCCTAAAGCAAGTGTGATTGATTGGATTTAAAATAATTCCCACCTATTGATATGAAGTAAAAACATTAATATGAAGTAAAAAATTCCTATTTGTACTTTCATGTTTCCTTGTATGGAAAAATATGGCAAGTCTAAAGATGGGCCCAAGAGTGCTAAGCTAGACAGACATTCAGGGCAGACAGACAGCTGTCCATAAGTGCTATGGAGCAGGGGGTTACTAGTCGGGGGGAGCAGAGAGTGTGACGGAGCCGTGATCTTCCTAGAGTACCATTACGTGTGGCACCCCGCTCTCCCACGTACCAGCTGGGGGAACGCCAGCATGTTTTCTCAGTTCTTTGAGCTTCAGGGTTCCCATTGGTAAAATGGGAACAGGAGCTGTACCCTAAGGCTGTGCACAGGCTTTGATAAGGCTGCATGTATGGAGCACACAGTGTAGTGCTAAGTTCCCAGCTAACTGTGGTGTTACCATGACTGAGACAGGTCAGAGCAACCATCGCAGCCAGTCAGTGACAACTTTCCTTAACCAACTAGGCAAGAATCATCAAGAAAAACCTGAGAGGAACAGCAGTCATGGAAGGTACTGAAGAGGCACTGGGGACATTTAGCTGAGGACACACTTGACTGCCTGGGAATGGAGGTAGCTGCAGAGATGACAGTTTCAGACTGCAATTACGATGAGCCAGACTTACGTGAGAATAAATCAAGTCAATGAATAAACTCCATACCTGGTAATTGTCTAACTCTGCCAGACATACAGAGCTTGTAGCCGAGGGGCCAAGGTTTCTTCACATTGTCATCAAGTCATAAGTGGCCAGCTGAACATATAATGGGTCCAAGTGCCCCTGGAGAGATCACAGTCCTAAAATTGGAGCCTGAGGAGAAGAAACCCTCACACACTGAGAGGTTGGCAGCCATGACGCTTGAGGGTTGGGGTCAGGGAGCATCAGTTTCTCTGGGGGTGGGGAGTGGTGGTGAAGTTCTGGGCTCAGTTTCATCACAGATAGTGATTTGGATCTGAATGTAAAAACATCTTGCCAGAAAATTTCTGTTTCTCACTAGAAAGTGAGCTTCCTTCTGAAGCTCACTAGAAAACAATGAAAGATTAAAATGCGACATACCCTTTAAAGGCAATACTATTATCGTAGGGAGGGGCAAAGGGTACTCATGCACAGGAAAAAAATTAAGCAAAGGGTACTCATGCACAGGAAAAAAAAAGGAATATGGCAGTTTTGCCTTGGTAGCAAACATCTTGACTGACTGACCCAGATGATCCAGATGTTTGCATGTGGACACATTCTACACGTCGTGGTCACCTTATACAAATGTTGGGTTCTGTAACACTGGTACGTTGACCTTATTTGTACAGTGGCTCTTATTTGTTCATTTGAAAAGCAAAACTAAACAACATTTAAGAGAACAAACTAAAATCAAGTTGGATTTTGTTATTAACTTGGCAGATAGAGTGGCCTTTGATTTTGTGCCTGATATTCTGAATAATTGTCTGCTGGATTTTTTTTTTTTTAAACCAATTTCTTCTTCATACTTAAGTTTTAGAAAAGAAATGCTTTCCAAATATCTATAGTCATCTTTCTCTTTCAGTATCTCCATGAGCAACAATAAAACATCATAATAAATGTTTCATTTGAAGCTCACATAATTCACGTCATACAACCTTTGAAAGAACTTATCTTGTTTAAAACATTATCAAGATTAAATTGATATTCTCCAGAGAATCATTTTCGGTGGGACAAAGTGTTCTACATAAACAAATGAAATTTTAGGTCTTTCTATTACTTATTTTGTGAGGAGATAACCTTTCAAAAAAGTAAAGCTGGTATTTTAGAATATTTTTAGACTTACAGAAAAATAGCAAGGATAGTACAGAGAATTTCCATATACCCAGCACCTAATTTTCCCTTTTATTAATGTTTTAAGGTAGTATGGTACATTTGTCACAACTAATAAAACAATATTGATAATTATTAACTAAGTTCCATACTTTGCTCATTTCTTTCTCATTTTTACTAAGAAATGAGCGCAGTATGGAACTTAGTTAATAATAGGATGTCAACATTGTCTTGCTGCCCTCTCTCTATGTAGACTGCCTTGACTTCCCTGCATGGCCGCTTGAGGCATGCAGCGCCTCCTACAGGACCCATGAGTAATAAACTTCTCCATTTCACTTTCCTTTGCTGCCTTTTGTTCAATCAGGGCTCACCATCTGACACTCTGGGCCTCTATTTGACGAAGATTAATTTAACACAGTCACAAGAGACTATAATCTAATACTATTGTATTTTGTTGCCCAAATTGTCCCAGCTTTGGCTCTTGTGCCTCTTTGACATTCCCCATCATTGTGGGTTTTCTGGACCAGTTCCTTACATTCTAGCACCATCAGATCCTTCAGGTTCATCTTGTGTATTTCCTGCCCCAGTCTTAGAATCAGCCATTTCTCCAAGACGCCATTTTACTGGAAAATGGTATTAGAAACCAAGATATGGGGGTTAGGTGTGCTTATAGCTCCTGGGGTGTCAGTTGTTTCCAGGCCCTTTCAGATGACGGAGCAAGGAAATATATGTGTGTACACTAACCGGTGAATATGTACATGTCTGTAAATATTTCTGCATGTGACCATCTGTCTAATATGTTAAACATCAGCTCATACTGATGTCAAGGAGAATACCTTTTGTTTGTTTGTTTCCTGTGCCTTTCTGTTTCTAACATGGAAAAAAGTAAATTTCAAATTTGAAAAAATAAGTTAAAATGATTACTTTTATTGCCAGTTTTCCTACTCCCACTGCAGTGGGGCATTTAACTGCTGCAGTCGCACTGAATGCGTTGCCCTGGGGACACTGCCTGGTTAGGCCTGCATCCACTTCTCCCACAGCACATCATACTGTCTGTCCTACTGACTCCACTTCTGCTGACATCCATCACACAGGGTCATTTTTCTTTACAAAACTGACTCACACTTGATGATTTACATCTTGGTCATTTATCTGCTTCTGTGAAAAGTTCAAAAACTGGAGCCAAAACAAACTCCAGAATGCATCTCAGGCAAAACCTCTTGCTGCTTCACACTTGCTATAACTCACTCTTCCTGCCAAGATGTAGGGGGACGGGGGGAATGAAGCATTAGCTCGTGTGGGAAACAAATTTTACACATAAGTGGGCATCATCATCATCATCAGAGGCAGCAGTATTTCTTACTTGGGTATATAGCACTTTACAGTTTACAAAGCACTTCTGCTTATGCTGTTCACTTTTATTTCTATCGAACAATCTTGGGAGAGTAAAAAGGCAGGGATTGCTGTTCCATTTACAGATGAAAAAACTGAGGCTTGTGACAACAAGTGCTGGTGATGATGTGGAGCAGTTGAAACTCTCACATATTGTTGGGAAGGCCAAATGATGCAGATACTTTGCACAATAGTTTAGTATTTACTCAAGAGAAATGAAAACCTGTACTCACGTGTTTGAGAATGTTTTTAGTGACTTAATTCATAATCGCAAAAAAAAGAAAAAAGAAAAAAGAAAATAACCCAAATGTCCTTCAACTGAGGAATGGATAAACAATCTGTGACGGATATACATACAGTGGAATAGTACTCAGAACAAATTATTGATATGTGCCATAACAATGATGAATTTCTAATACGTTATGCTAAATGAAAAAAAGCCAAGCTCGAAAGGTTATCTACTGTAAGATTCCATTTATATGACATTCTGGAAAAGACAAAAGGATAAAGAGAGCAATCAGGCCAGTAATTCCCAGAGGTTTGCAGGAGGGGAGGAGATGGACTACAGGGGGGCAAAAGGAACTTTTGGAACAAAGGACATATTTTCTATTTTGACCGTGGTGGTATTAGATAACTGTATGCACTTGTCAAAACTCAAAATTGTACACCAAAGAGGGTGAATTCTACTTTATGTAAATTATACTTCAATTGAAAAAAAAGGAAAGAAGATAAGTGAAAAAGAGGAGTGGAAAGGAGGTTTAAAGAAGCTGTTATGTACTAAGCAACTTGTTCATGGTCATCAAGCAGAACCAGGAATTGAACCCCGGTTTTCCACCTTCAAGTCCAGGTCAAGGAAGCAGCTGATTTTCTGTTTTCTCTATGTATAGACATGATCCCAGTTAGAGTGGGAATCCTAAGTGACCTCTTTCTTCTTGTCCATACTTGGAAGCAGAGTTCTCACTTTCCCTATTTAGGACACACATTCACTCTCAAGGACATAGAATGACAATAGTCAATCTATGAAGGATGATATCTTGATGTCACTCCTACTAGCAAGGCTATAATAAAAAAAGACAGAGGATAGCAAGTGTAGATAAAGATGTGGACCAATCAGAACCCTCATATGTTGCTGGCAGGAATGTAAAATGGATGCAGATAGTTTGGAACACGTTTGGAAGTTCCTTAGATGCTAAAATTGAGTTACACATAACCCAGCAATTCCACTCCTAGGTATGTACCCAACAGAAATGCAAACGTACAACCACACAAAAATTTATACATGAATGTTTATAGCTGCATTATTTATAATAAACAAAATGTGAAGATGACACAAAATGTCCACCAACTGATGAATGGATAAATAAAATGAGGTATATCATACAATGGAATATTATCTGGCCATAAAAAGGAATGAAGTACTGATAACATGCTACAACGTGGATGAACCTTGAAAACGTGCTAAAAGAAGCCACACATAAACCATGTATTGTATGATTCCATTTGTGTGAAATGTCCAGAATAGTAAAATCCATAGAGACAGTAAGTAGATGTGATTTCCAGAGGCTAGGGTTGTTGAGAAATAAGGAGCAACTGTTAATGTGTGTGTGTGTGTGTGTGTGTGTGTGTGTGTGTATACATTTTTTTTTTAGCCATGAACATGTTCTAAAATTGTGGTGATTGTTATACAACTCTATGAATATACAAGAAAACCACTGAACTATATACTTTAAATGTGTATGGCATATAAATTAATGAAATAAAAAAACAAACAAATAAAAAAAGCAGTGTTGCCAGGAGCAGAGAAAGCACACTAGAAGAGGGATTGGGCATTCTGGGCTGAGAGGTCCTATCTCCCTATTCCTGAGTGGGACTCTTTTTCCCTCAATTTCTGAAAGGCGGGCTGTAGATCCCCCTCTGCCATCCTAAGAAGTTTCCCTCACTCTGCGCTGAGGGTGCAGCTGCTTCCCCTCTGGGGGCTCTGTCCAGCTGAACAACCAGGCTGAGGGTGGATCAGACAAAAGATCTCTACCTGAAAGGAGTGAAGAGAACATATCACGCAAAAATATATAGGACATCGCAATAGCAGAATCTCACTGTAACCCCACCACATACACCCGAGCCTTGGGCTTTGGCTGTTGACTGGGAGACTCGGTTCCTCCCTGTTCCTTTCCCCAAAATAGGGGCATAGCTAGTGGGGAATGCATGTAGGATTTGGGATTCAGTATTACACTCAATTCACTTTCACATTAAGTATCAGGATTATAGTAACAATGGATGGCATTTATTGATCATAATAACCTTACCTAGAAGGAAGTATTATCCTCATTTGACAGATGGGCAAAGAGACTTAGAAAGACTTAGTAACTTAGGTCAAGTAAACAATCAGCTGGGATTCAAACTTGGGGAGATCAGACTCCAGAGCTCAAGTTCTAAAGGGCAGTAGAGATATCTGGTCTAATCTTCAGTTTTATGGGGCAGAAACTGATGCCCAGAGGCTAAAAGACTTGCTCAACATCACATGGCTGGCTAGAGGCAGAACAAAGATTCCAGATTCGAGATCTTGTTAAAAGTTTCCTTGGCTTGTTTTAGATTCCTGGTACAGATATGGAAGAGATTCCTTGAAGTTAGGACCTCACAGCCACAGTCCAGAGTTAGCAAACTTGCATCATGAAACTATCCCAAGCAGATGAGGGTGTGTTATTTTCTTAAGGATTGCTAAGAAAGACGTTTTTCACAATTGTCAGAGAGTTGTATTGCTGATAGAATGTTTTTTTCTTTTTTTCTTTTTTTGTTCCCTACTAGTCTCCTTTTCCCAAGAGAAAGGGAATCACTGGGTGTGGTGTTCTCTTCCTCAAACATGTCATGTCATGTCATGTCATGTCATCTCATTCCTCCTGGAAAAAAAAGCCCCCAATTCTTAGGATGACATTCCTGAACCCAAACTTCTGTTCCCATGTCTTCTCTCATTGTGTCCACAGGGACACAGGGACTTTTTCTTGTTAGGAGGAGGACTTGGATCTCCCGGTTTGGATCATAAACTCCTAGAACTAGAAGAGCCCTATTAGAAGTCATGTGGAATCTGGACCAGCCCCCCCCCCCCCCCCCCCCCCCGTCTCTATGACTGATTCTCATCTTGTGGAGGCGGCTAATGACAGTCAGCTAGGGTTGGGGCAGGGCAGGTAGGGCAGAGGAGAACAGGTAACATTTAAAAAATGTATACTCAACATTATAAATGCTTTTATTCATGCTACCAACTACATTATGAAATTCCAAATCCCATTAAAATGTGGATATGAGTTTTTAAAAACATTTTGAAAGAAGGAATGGGTTAAAAGTAAAATTTTACTTTAGATGTAGTTTCTCAATTCTATGAATCCAGATACGGACAGTAGAATCAACTTGAATGTCAGTACCTCTACCTACCACCTTTATAAACATTCAAAGAGCTCACAAAGGTGTACTGAACTGTCAAAGTGGTGACCTCCACTTCTTCCATTTCTTGTCCGCTTATAAATAGTGATCTTAAAATGTTATAGTACTGGAAGCAAGGAAAAATTTCTAATTGTTCTAAAAGTAAGTGATTCACTGTTATTAGTTTTCTAGCATCATTATCGTCATCATTAGTTATTTATTGAGTTCCTGAGTGTCAATGACTGTGGCAAACACATCCCCTAAAATTATCTCTTTTAATTTTTGCAACAGTCCTATTTGTTAGGTGGGTGTTAGCACCCTTTTACAGATGAGGTGACTGAGAATGGTTAAGAAATTTGCCTGAGGTCTCACAGACAGTAAATAGTGGAAGTAGGATTTGAATTCAAACGTCAGAGCCAGTGTTCTCCCCACAGCGGCCACTCTGTGCCATGTGAACGTGCCCTCTGGATGGCGTAGTGTCTCTGCTACTTCCCCCAGGGAGTAGCAGTCAGTTGTCTGGGCTGACAGATGTGAAACGGGCATGGAGGGAAGGAGGGGGCAGAAAACTGGACATGTACGTGGTGGTGCCCCTTGAATGTGGCTAAGATGCCTGAACACTATTTGGTTGGCAATAGGAGCTACTAAAGAATGAAGAGCAGAGAACTATCTCTTGCTATCAGCACAGGGACAAGAAGTGAATGTGAAAACCAAATGGTCACTGTCGTGCTTGTTGATAGTTGTCACATAATTCCTCTGGGAAAGGATGGCAAAACTATTAGCCAAAGTAAGATATTTGGTTCTGTGTGAATTTTTATTAGCAGAACATCTGGCTCCCTCATTGGCACACATAACAAACACTGGACTACATGATAGGTATCTTGCCTTGTTTGGAATTAGAAGAGTAACTAAGTTCCTGTGTTTGGCTTGGAATTCTATGGGAATACCATTGTGCTACAAAACAGTGTGAAGTAAACATTTTTGAAACAATTACGAGACATTAGTAAGGAAATCACACTGTAAGAAGCAATAAAAGCTTTGCTTTTAAAAAAAGACAGTTTCATATCACACTTTTTGTGGAGTTAGCCTGTTTATCTCATCCATTGGTTGGGGACCAAGCTTTTGAGAGTCTAGCAGGGAAGCCCGCCTTGTGTTTACACGACAGTAGAGAGAATTAATTTCAACTCACTTGCAGAAGTGGATTTCAGAGGAAGGGATTTGACAAAGTTGTTAAACCCAGTGGAGGCAGAAGAGGAAAGCTGGGCTGATGATGTATCTGAGCACTGTCATTTTGAAATTCATTTTGGCCCCCAGAGTATAAATACACTTCAGTATTTTTGTTAGGATTGCCAGAAGATCAGCAAGTGTTCACTTTCTTTGGCCAACAAAAGCATGACTCTCCGTGCAAAAATTTTCTGCACATTTATAAACAAGAACATTTAGAAAATCCCTTCTTGCTGAGAGATATGACAACAGATATATTTAACTGTGCAATAAAATAAAGCAGATACAAAGAAAACCATTGGGTTGATCAAGCACAGGAAAAGTTTTTATGTCTCTCTTCTGACACAAACATATATAGGTCTTCCGATCCCCCCGGAATAATTCCCTGTACTGTGCTGGTCTGATGAGCTGCCATCCAAGTTTTCACCACTGTTTTTGGTCAGGCTTCTCAAATAAGTATTCCCGATCCAGTGTTTACATTTTCTCATCACTGCTCCCTGGTTTTCCATCCCTGCAGGCTATTGTAATGGTGGTCTCCAAGTGTTCCATCGCCTCGTATCCAAATCTAAGGCAAACCCTTTTCTCCCTCACAGAATCTCCCGGTTGAAAACAGGCCACGAGATGATATCAAACTTTTTGGCAAACTTTTTCTGTAAAGGGTCAGATGATAAATATTTTAGGCTTCGTGAGCCATTCAATCTTTGGTGCAAGTACTCGGCCTCATCATTGTAGCATGAAAACGTCCATAGACAATATGTGAACGAATTGCACATGGCTGTGTTCCAAAAGAATTTTTTTTGTGGACACTGAAATTTGAATTTCATATCGCTTTCACCTATCACAAAATATTATTATTTTAATTTTTTAAAATCATTAAAAATGTAAAAATAATTCTTAGCTCAGAAGCTAAGACAGGTGGTGGGATGGATTTGGCCGCATAGGTCAAGGTCATAGTTTGTCTAGATTAACATCCCAGCCCAAATCAGGTGTCTCTTCCCAGCTTTGCAGCCAGCTAGCCAGGCTCTGTGTGAAAGTTCTCTAGTGATTTGAAGCTCACTACCTCAGGAGGGTCCTGTTCTAAGGCTGAGATGCAATGACTGGACCTAGTTCTACCTGCTAAAGTCACAAAGCATAACTCAACGTCATCTTCATGGTAACCCTTCAAATACCGAAATGTACCTAGCCTGACCACCTTAGAAGTCTACCACTTGGCAAAATAATCCAAGTTTCTTCAACTATTGCTTGTACAACATGATTTTCATTTGTTTGTTTATTTGTTGTTGTTTTTCTTTTTTTTAAAGTGTCCTCTCTGCTCCGGTCTGTGGAAATCTTTGTGCAAGTTTGGCCCCAGATTACAACACTTCAGGTGTGCTCAGTTTAGGGGAAGGTAACGCTATATCTTCTGCCCTCTGTCCACCATTGTGGACTTTCTATCAGTAAACTTCTCAGCTTCTCTGGCTCAGGATAATGTGTACTTATCTTGGAAATTCTCCCCCCTTGGTTTCTATCACCCACTCTGCCTGATTGTCTTGTGATGTCCATATTCTCCTTCTCACTGGATCCTTTTATCTGCCCTGAGTGGGTATCACCAAAGCTTGATCCTGGAGCCTGCGATCTCGCTCACACTTGATGTCTTAGGAAACATATTAATTCTCATGGCTCAGCCATTCCTTCTACAGGGATTATTCCCAAATTGAATCTGCAGCTTTGATCTCCTAGTACATGAGTTCTAGGCTCCTACTTCCCACTGCCTAGAGGGCACCCACTTAAAGATCTTACTTTATTCTCACCCTAAGACCTGCATGCCCCAAACTGAGTATCTCCTCAGAAGATGATAACGACGATGATGATGATAATAATAGAAATAACAGTGAACATTTATTGAGCACCTATACTCTGCTAGGCACTATCCTAAGATAAAGACTCATTATCTTACTTAACCTTTACAATAACTCATGAGGAAACCGCTCTTAGCCCCCTTTTACAGTTAGGGAAATAGACTCAGAGAAGTAAAGTGACTTGGCCAAACCCACTCTGCTAATAAGTAACAGGGTCAGGATTTGAACCCCGAATTAAGTCATGTGCTCTTGTATAAATCAAAGTATGTGCTCTTGATCACATTGGGTGATCTTTGTAACTGCCCAGATGTTGTCACAGGTGCCACCTGTATTCCAAATGCCCTACCAAGAAAGCCTGAAGTGAGTCTTGACCCTTCTCTCTTGTGCAGCCTTTCTATCCAATCAATCACTGTACTATTGGCATTCTTCTAAACAATCAGGAGCCATTTCCCCCTTTCATTCTCACCAGCATCCTACACCAGGTCCCTTGTTATTTCCTTTTGTTGACTGCAAGTCTCTCCTCATGGGTCCTCCTGCATCCATCATGCATGATCCTGCCCAGAATACATTTGATTAAAATGATTCTCTCATTTGAAAGGTCCTGCCATCCACCTCTTTGCCATTCATTCCTTTGACCCACCTTGGAACTGCCAGGCCTAACTGATCTGAAGCCCTCATTCTAAGGGGTGGAGATAAGGGAGGCTAGAACAGACGTCACCTGTCATGTAATTTAAATATTTCACATGTGTACTTTTTGTTCCTTAATATTTTTTGTCTTTGATTGTTTCACGAGCAGTGTGTTCTACAAAAACCGAGAAAGGGCAGGAAAAGGAACTTCCAGGTGAAAGAGATTTGAGAAAAGCTGGTGAATTGTAAGTGACTTTATTGACAGCAATCTTGAGCTTTCACTACGTTAATGTGCACTGGAAATATCAATACACAGGGGGAAAGAGCTGCAAAGGTGTTTCTGAGAGGTACCGAACCATAAGTCTTTATTTTTTTTCATTTCTCCTCTAGAGTAGGTTGAGAAACTAGGGTTCTGCAGCACAGCTTTTAGGAAAAGTGACTCTAGGAGTGTCTATCAAAATGCTAGGCATGCAACACTTGAGGTCTTAGGAAACAGATGAATTCTGTTTCGGCAACAGTGGTAAAGGGGGAGGAGCCCTAGACTTGGAGTTAGAAAGACAGATTGGAGCCCCAGGTTCCAAAGCAGAGTGGCCTATAAGGATCAAATGAGACAGTGCATGAAGAGCTCTGCATAGTGTAAAGGCACCGTGTGAATGTGTACATTATTTGATTAAGCGTTTTAAGTCTATCTTAAAATTTTCCCCCAAGACTGGCTGTTGGTTTCTCTACCTAAAGAGTAAGAAATCATATTTTATATACAAATAGAGAGCTTCACAGAAAGTATCAGAGTAAAGGACCGTAAATTCTCAGATTTTTATTTTCTCTACTTCCAGGGAGTATTAGTTGCATATATAGATTTGATTGATCAAAATAAAGAACTGCCATAAATGCATGATGATATTACTTTTCATAGAAGAGAGTATTTTACAATTATAAAAATGACTCGTAGAAAACAAGAGAAGATGAGTTTAATGTGATTTGGGGTGGTTGAGGGGGTCCTGAGAGCATTGGGTGGCTGTGGGTTCCTAGGGAAGGGAAGAAGGGGACAGAGACCAGAAGAGAGGGTGTGCTCGCTGGAAATGCCAACAACCTCCTTGGCTGCATGCTTTGTGCCAGGCCAGTCCTGCGTGTTTTCAGCCCTAATGATTTATACACAATGTTAGCATCTGTACTATTTTTAAAGTGTGAGGTGTAATGATACAGGAATGAAACCTGTGTTGATGTGAGGCTTATGAAATCCAAATCACGAGATGAAGGTCTCACCTTGTAAATTCATGTAGGTCAGACCCACATGTCCGGACAGGAGGGACCGACCTAGACCTCATCTTCCACAGAACCTGCCCTGCTTCATCTTGAGCTGATTCCTCACTTCTTTCCCTGATCCTTCTCTAGCTCTTGAGGATTTGTGACCACAGTGCTTTGGGAGGCTGAGGCATTAAAGCCCCATGACCCATCTTCTCTTCTATATGACATATCCACCTACCTCCCCTACATGACAGTTTCCCAATGCGTGTTCTGTAATAGGTACTGGGCCTACAAGCATTCAGTATTCAAGTATGTTTGTGAAATGCTGCATTCTGGAGTGTCTTCATGTACATTAGCATAAGAAAGGACCTGAGAAGTCCTGTAATGAAAAATAAACCCCCTCAGTTATCATTGTTTGCCTAACATGAGGCATATGTGTTAGACCACAGGGCACTCTTTTTTCACAGAATGCTTACTGACATCCAATACAGTTCACTGTGGGAGATGAGAGGCTGCTCTGGTCTTACTTGGTTATCCCCCAAATCCCTCAAACAAACCAGCATTTTATGCCCCCATTCCTTTATTCATGGTATTTTTCTTATGGCATAACTATTTCTTGTGCAACTAGATGCATAGTACTATATGTATAACAATACAACAAAGAGTTTGGGCTTTGGGGTCACAAAAGCCTGAGTTTCATCTTGACTTAGTCACTTCTTTTCTTGTGATATTAGGCAAATTCTGTAGTCTTTCTAAACTTCAGTTTTATTTGTAAAATAAAGCACTGATTCCCATCTTTCAGGGTTGCATGAAAGCTAACCGTGATTAAGTATATTAAGTGTTTGGCACAGTGCCCAGTGCAAGGCACAGAATTAACGGTGGATACATTATTAATTTCCCCATCATCATCATTACCACCACCATCATCATTACCATCTAAATAAATGGAAGAAAAATTAGACATCCTCAAGCAGCTAATTGTCAAATTAACCAATTTTTTTCCTTCTCTTTTGAGGGGATAATTTGACTTGCATATTGAGGATGTGTCTTGGAAGTCATGTCACAGTGTGTATGACAAGCTACACCTGGAGGCAGAATGAGAAACGTGTATCAGATGATTGTAGACGTAAGGAGAGTCCCATCTAGCTTAAAACCGCTCAGCAAAGAGGGGATTGATGGTTCAAGGCCAACCTAATGCACACTCACTAGTGATGTGCCATATGTGTTTTTTTTGGAAGATACAAATAGATTTCATTTATTTTTATTTATTTATTTTATTAGTTTTAGGTGCACAAAACAAAGTAATACTTAGACGTTTATCATTTATATCCCTCACACTGTATCAACCCCCCTCCCCCCATCCACTACCCCTCTGATGTCGCACAGCCATTACATTTCCACTGTCTCTATTCCTAATGCTGTACTCCGCTTCTTGTAACTATATACATATATATATATATACACATATATATGTATATATGTGTGTATATATATATATATATATATATATATATATATATATATATATAAACTTGTAGTTGACATTTATTATTGTTCCGCTTCAGCTGCAGGTTTTTCTAGCAATTCCTATTTGGTTTGACATTTTTTGCAACAATTTCAATAAATATACACGAACCACACTTACCAAACTTGAACATTAAAAAAATCAAGAGTGGTAGTTAATTCAATACATAACTGATTTAGATTCAACATTATTTTGACAGGCTTGAATGTCCAAAAAGATAAAATTTAGTAGACTTAAATATAAAATATTATATCCATGTAAGAAAACAACAAAGTAACTCATGCACAGAGGAAAGATGAGCTTGATGACCCTATGTCTAGGGGTTTTAGTTGACCTTTAACTGGGCTAATAATTAGAGACTGCTGATAGAGAAAAGCAATCAAATTAACAGGCAGTAAGAGCAGGAGAATTATCCAACTGTAAGAGGGGATTAGGGAGCCTCAAAACAGATTAGGGAGGCTCAGTTCTAAAAAGGATATTGAAAAATGATGTAAGTTTTGATGGGATGGGGAATGTCTAGCCTCAAGAGAAACAAACCAAAGGAACACATGATTTCTGTTATTCCTCTGGGGCTCCATCAACAGAATAGGCTCCCTGAAATGGAGTGAACTCTGTCTTTGAAAGTTTTTAGCAAAAGCTGGGTAAGAACGTACAAGGGAGAGACTCCTACATTTGGTGGATGACAGGCATATGAGCTCTAAGGATAGACCTCCAGGAAGATGAACAAGCAGGTCCTAGAGCAAATGAAGCCTGAAACATCGCTAGAGGCGAAAATGACAAAACTGAAGCTGTCCTACTTTGGGCACATCCTGAGAAGCCAGGGTTCTTTGGAAAAGATAATTAATGCTGGGAAAAATAGAAGGCAGCAGGAAAAGAGGAAGACCAAATATGAGATGGATGGACTCCATAAAAGAAGGCACAGGCATGAGTTTAGAAGAGCTGAGCAGGATGGTCGAGGACAAAACACTGTGGACGTCACTCATGCACAGGGTTGCTAGGACTTGGAGCCAACTCAACGATGTGTCACACACAGGAGCACATAACTGCCAAAACCTCATTGAGGATAAAGTTCCTAATTGTGTCTGGCAAAAGACGTTCCAACCTCCAAGGCTCCGAAGCCTTTGATCGTCCTCAAGGGCAACGTGCCCTGTGGTCTCTCCCTTCCTTCTCATGGCACTTTGAGCCCTTGTCTCTCATTTGCATTGGATCACACTAGTTACCATTTATTGAGTACTTATCCTGTGGCAGATGATTGTATACATTATCTGGCTTAAATGTCCCAATAACCATGTGAAATTGATAAAAGTATCCCACGTTAAGGTGAGAAACATGAAGCTGAAATCAGTTTATGTCACTTACTTGCCCAGAGTCCTATAGAGAGTTGGTGGCAGAAACTAGACTCAAATCCAGACTTAGCAATAGAATCATACTCTTTCCACTACCCCATGGCACTTCTCTAACCATGCCCTCTCACGTGATAGTTAATGCTTTGCATTGCCTTTTTTTTACATACATTTATTCACTATTTTACATCTCATATGCCTTGAACTAGATTGTAAATTCCTTGACCAAAGGGTCATGTCTTGCTTTTCTTTGCATTTCTAATAGTATCTACTTCAATAAACTACTGTTAACACCAACTAGCATTATCCATTCATTAAGTATTTATTTACTGAGCATCTACTATATAGCTGGCTCTTTGCAAAGAACCAAACACATAGCAATGAACAAGTTGAACAAGTTTCTAAGGAAAAAAAGCAAACATCTAAACAAATAAATGTAAAAAATGAATAAGGAAAATAAGTAAACAAGTCAATGGCTTCCCTGACTTTTGAGTTGAGACACGGCCAAGAGAAGACAGCAATTGTGGTGTGAGTCAGGGGAAGAAGGTCTTAGACAGAAGGAACAGCAAGTGCAAAGGCCGAGTGGGGAAAACTAGGTCAGCGTGTTCAAGAACAAACTTAAGGGCAGAGTGCCTGGAACGGAACAAGAAAGAGGGGTGGGTGGTGCAAAGTTAGGTTGGAGAAGTACAGAGGGGCCAAATCATGCACGGTCTTGGCATTTTGAGTTTTATTCCAAATGCAAAGGGAAGCCATTGGGGGATTTTCAGCAGCAGGGAATGAGCTGCTCTGCTTAGGCTTATAAAAGATCATGCTGGTTGCTGGGTGAAGAATGGATTACAGGGTATGCAAGCTTGAGAGCAGTACTGGAGGTGAGTGCAATGGTGGCTGCCTCCAAGGTGATGGCAGGTGAAATGCTAAGGAATGGTCCAATTCAGAATATATTTTGTAAGTAAAGCAAATGGGACTTGCTGATGGTTTGGATGTTGGGGATTTGGGAAAAGAGTAAATCAAGGATGACTCCTAGGATGTCAGCCTGAGCCCCTGGGTAGATGCTGAGATGAGGGACATGGTGTGGGGTAAGTAGGGAAGACAGTGGGTGGTATGTGAATGGGGGAGGGAGACATTAATAGTTCTATTCTGGCCATATTTGAGATGCCTTTCAGCTCTGTCTGTCTTTCTTCTGTGCTACGGCCCCAGTGCACAAAGTACAGCACCTCGTACATAAGTTGGTATTCAATAAAATCTTGTTGAATGAAAAACGCTAAGGAGAGGCATTGAGAAGGCAACTGGATTTAGGAATGTTTAAACCTCTTGGGTGAATGTAGATTCTTGGCAAAGCATAAATACATTCCTCCTTGGCTCCTACATGTGCAGTAAAGATCTCTAAGAGTGGTTTTTCAAAGAGCCGAATTAAACATCCAAATAGGGTCAGTTAATGCAGTCCTGGAGGAGAAGTTCAAAATCCCAGGCTCTGACTAAAGCATACCTGGCCTTTCCCAGTGTTCAGTGTCATTTAAGTGACATGTCTGATGGATTGCTTCGGACTCATTTTTACTATTTCTAATAATAATAATAATAATAATAATAATAATTCTCACATATGTCAAAATTTTTGTCTATTTGCTAATTTCCATTGGCTATATTCTTATTTCTATCATTCCGGGGATTGAAGTACTAACTGAAGTGCTTTAAACAGAATAAAACAGGCCTCCAACAGGTCAATGGCTTTGGCAGTTCTCTTTCTAGGTTGGTTAAATCCTAGACACATGATATAACCTTTAAGAAGGGTAACTAAGAGAATAAAAATATCCTGTCATGTTAACAAAATAGTCTGAATATTTAAGACTTCAAAACCAAGTCTTCTACTGCAGCATGAGGACCAAAGAATAATTTTTAAAAAATATAGATAGATAAAAGAAAGAAAGGAAGGAAGGAAGGAAGGAAGGAAGGAAGGAAGGAAGGAAGGAAGGAAGGAAGAAAAAAGGAAAAAAAGAGAAAGAAAGGAGGCAAGCCAATACGCCCCCCCATGTAGTTAAATTTACTCTGGACAGCTCTGCACTGACGGATGACCCCATGGGGACACAGCATTGTTCTTCACTTTGAATACCCAAGTGTCTACAGCAGTGATTCTCAAACATTGGTGACATCAGAATTATCTGGTACAGCTTTAAAAAAATGCTAAGGAATGGTCCAATTCAGAATGTATTTTGTAAGTAAAGCAAATGGGACTTGCTGATGGTCTGGATGTTGGGGATTTGGGAAAAGAATAAATCAAGGATGACTCCTAGGTTGTCAGCCTGAGCCCCTGGGTAGATTTTTTAAAAAATACAGATCCCTGTGCTCATCCTGTATCCATGGAGCCAGAAACTCCCCGGGGTGGGCTCCAGGCACGTGTATTTTAAAATATCCTGATGCCCTTGCCCTTATTTGGCTGATCAGTGGAAACCACGGCTGAAGGAAATCACATCAGATGTTTAAAGCATGAGCACAGCCGTGAAGGTCCTGATTGAAAAGGTGCTTGGCGGCCCTTCTCCACCACCTTCTCTTGCTGCCCCAACTTTGAGCACAGCCTTCCTCCCTCCCTCGTCCCTCCCGGTTCTTTTGAAGTATAGGTAGGACTTAAGACTTTGAATTTCAAAAGGAATCACTGTTGAGGGTGTAGGTTTCATGCAAAATAGAAAGAGAGGAGGTAAAGCATAGCAGAGACAGTGTGGTCAAAAGAGGAAGATAAAGAACGACAGTAAAATTAGGGATGTTTTTGACATCCTACATTCTCAGGCATCCAGTAACTCAAAGTTAAGAAGGGAACTTTACAAGCCAAAGGCCTAAAATGCCCTTTCTGCCTGGTCCTGTGGAAAGGACAACTTATCCTAATACTCTTCGGGGAAGGTATTCTCAAACACCTTGCTATGCCATTGTTTTTCCCATTTCAAGGACCACAGCCTCTGAATTCAAAGGAGACTCCCCACTGTTAGTATCAGGAAGTGAGCACATAAGTTAAAGTCAAGAAAGAGGTCGTATTGTTATACATGTTGAAATCATAAAGAATATTTTGACTACTGAAGTGAAGAAAATGGTTTTATTCATAGTAAGAGAACCGAGTTGAGGGAAAAAAGGCTTCTTCAGCTTTCGATTCAATAGCATCAGTAACACTGGCTCTGGAAACCAGATCACCTGGGTTCGAAGCCTAGCTCTGAAACCAGAGGCCATTTAATTAGCCTCTCTGAGCCTCAGTTTTCTCATCTATTAATTGGAGGAGGGATAATATTTTTAAAATGGGATCTATTATTATTATTCTGAAAATGCAGTTTAGTTTTTTTTTTTTTCTTTGTAACCCACATTGAACCATGACTGTGTCTTGGATCCTCACCGAGTTCTTTACACCTGTCATCGCTCTGAATAGTCACAGAAACCATTTGAGGTAGGTACTATTATCATCCCATCTAAAGATGAGGGATTAGATCAGGGGTGTCGAAACTTTTTTCAACGTTTTTTACCAAGGCCCCTATGCAGTAAAATACACAAACAGCCGGGCCACTCACTCGAGGTGAAGTACGTATTGCCTCACCTGGTTTACTTAAGTAAACTAAATATATTTTTGGAATTCGCTGCGGGCCAATTAAAAATGGATTGCGGGCCGCAGTTGGCCCGCGGGCTGCAGTTTGGACACCCCTGGATTAGATAGCTGGCTTGAGGTTACACGGCTGGGAATGGTGGATGAGAACCCAGGCAGGCTGACTCCAGAGCAGTCCCCGAATGATGTGAGAGCACCCTCCTCATCCCAGCCCTGCCGTTTTCTGAGGGGTTCTGTGAGTGACTAGAATCCTGTGCGTGCTGATCGTCAAACACCATCAAGCATGATTTGCTGTCATTTGGCTCGAGGGCAGATGAGCCCCTATGAATACCTTGCCCTTAGAACACTGCCTTACACAGCTCAGTCTCTGCAGTTTAATTACCTACTATATTTTTTCAGTCCAGAAATTTCTGGACTAAGAGCTCTGTTAAGCCAGGAATGTGCAGTGAAATGCTCTGGGGAATGAATACAATGTCTGCTCTCAGAGGTGTGCCGCTGGGGAGATGTGCTTTCCCAAGGAGAAATCTGGTTTTCCAAAGTGAGCTGAAATTTCCCTAACCCTGAGGGGCCTTTATCAGCAAAGTATTCCATGAGTGTTCAGACATGAGGAAGAAAGTTAGGATAGCAGCCTTGAACAGATTATTTTCTTGATTGTCTGCATAAAAGGAGGTGGTGGGGAATAAGCCTTGACAGAAAACTTTTTGAACACGGTTGAATGTAGAAATTCAAAACAATATCTTTTTCTAAAATATTTCCAGTGAAGGAACACATTTGGACATGAGGACCGACAATATATCATCCTTTTTCCTTATTGTGCTGAAATGCTGTTCCCTTGGCTACATGACCAGACAGACTTTTAGATGTAGGGATGTGCCAAAGAGATCACCATCACTTATGAAGTCTACAAGGGATTCTGCTGGAAGGACCCAAGGCTCAAACAGCCCTTTTCTGGCCAGATGGTTTCTTTATTCATGTAATTCTTTTCCAGGGAGTTACGCTGCACCTTGGCATTCTTTATGGGGGTGGGGGAGGGGGGCTTTAAACTGTTGAATTGACATCTGGTGAAACCTACCAGATGGAAGGAACAAGCAACAACTGAGTGTCACTTTGGGCTGCCCATGTTTGTGCAGCTGGAGAAGCAGCTTGATGACTGCTTAGGTTGACCAAACAGAAGGGCGTGGGGCAAGGTCATCGGGGGCAAAGAGCCAGGTAGAGTCCCTCTGGAGTCTTCTGGGATCTCAGGATAATGGGGCTCACTCTTGGGCTTATGACTTGCCCTTGGACGAGCTGGTCTGAAAGAAGAGCCCAGACAAATGGTCTTGCTAAGAACTACTAACTGTTAATAGACTCTTGAAACCAAAACCAGTCCCTAGCCAGAGAAATCAACTATCCGGTACACAAAAGAGTGTCTGGCAGTGGTGTGGGCAGTGGGAGGTTATGGAGCCAAAAATTCACTCTGTTGACAGATCCTGAAGACCAGCTATAGATGCAGACCATGACGATTTCCAATCCCAAAGGTCATCAATGGGTGAACAACAGGGCAGAAGCAGAGGCCATATTGAGGGGTCATAAGGTTTGAGAACTAGTGACTCAGAACTGTGATTCCAGAATATATTCCCCAGCTATGTTCCACCACAGGTCATTGCAAGAAAAAGATGTGAAAGCACAAAGAGAAAGGATGATTTTCAATCTCTCTGCCTCTCATCTCTTCTCAACCGCATGTGCTAAAGTATATGATTTCTTTGGTGAAATTATCTACAAAAATGGCTCTCTGTCTCCTCTAGAAAAGATAAATGGCTCTGGAATTTATTCTAAGAGGAATTAAAAAAACAGTAAGATCAAAAGGAATATGGGCTAGAGGTAGGGGCTGGATAGAGGAAGAAAATGAGGGGGAGAAAGAACAATGTGATTTGAGGCTGTCATAGCAAGAGACTTCGTGGGTGGCCAGGAAGTGAGGCCGGCTCCACTTGAAAGGAGAAAGAGAGAACACTGGCTTCTTGGAATTTTAGATCAGGAACATGACTCTGGAGAGGTGTCCAGATCAAAAGGGTTCAGGACACTTGCCTCCCAACCAAGCAAAGCAGGCCTCAACCCACCCCGAGCACAGACCTTGACTGCCACCAGCTTGAGGGCTGACCTCCTGCATGTGCTTCTGTGTACTTGCAAGGATAGAAAGATGGCCTCCTTTCAGAAACTACTCTGGCGTGCACCAGTCTTGATGTCAGGCAGGAGACGGGGGAATGGGGACAGACATTGCTTCAGCCAGAGTCTAAACTGGTTTTAAGTGACTTATCTCCTGGCGTTCCTTAATGTAAGCCAAACCTTTTCAGTTATTTCATGATTGTACTTTGCATTACATTTTAACCATGTTTTCCTAAGAAGGAACGTTATGCAACATTGCCCGAAAAGCATCAGGGATTTTTCTTCCCTTTCCCCACATTGTAGATAAGTTATTGTGTCAAGAGTTATTAAAATTCGGGAAACTTCTAGCTCTTGATCAAGTTCTACTGACAATCAGGAGCAAGTTTCCTCCCTAGACAGTGAGTCTTCCTCATGACAAGAAGTGGTTGTCTTCTTGTCTGGAATGTCCTCCCCTTCCCAGTGATGTTTGTTCCCCCTCTATCCCAGTCACCCTTCAAGGTCAGTCCCACACTCCAGAGCTGAGCAAAGAGAGCTCTGATCACCCACCCAGATACCTCAGCTCCCACTGTCTGTACCACTCACGCTGCACGTACTTTCTGCCTTTTTTGGTAGTGACTTGTGCCCGTGCCTGACTACAATTTAAGACTGGCAGTTCTGCAGCTGCAGACTGTTACTCACTTTCCTTAGTGCTGATCCACCGTGGTGCCCTGCTTCGGAGAAATGCTGACAGTATGTTAACTGAATGTTTCAATGCAGGAATAAATGCATTCACCTCTCCCCTAGGTGACTAGCACTCCTTCAATAAAGCTAATACCTGGGGTGCCAAAAAAATGTACACATTTTAAGAGATGTTATCTATGTATTACTTTTCGAAGTTGGATTGAATTGCAGGAGCAATGTGTAATATGATGTTCGCTCAAAAGATGGAGTTGATCAAATGAATGCTAGCATCATTCATTGTATTACAATTTTAATACAGTTTTTTTTTCCTTTCTTAAATGTGTATACATTTTTTTGGCACCCTCTGTAGTCTTTCTCCTGTCTTTCAGATTCTCCAGTGTTCCAAGGAATATACATCTTCCTTCCCTGAAGAAAGTGTATTTATTTTGTGTATCCAATTTTGACAGAACCAAAGTATGGGATTATCATGTTGTAAACTTTCATCAAATCTTGATAAGTTCTTATTTAAAAGAATATGTTTGAAAAAAAGAGAAGGCTAATAACATACTAGGTGCTCAATTAATGTCTTGAATGAAGGAATGAGTTCATAAGTGATAATAAAAAATTGGATAAAAATAGACACAGAAAGAGTAGAAAAAGACAGATGCTCTGGAGATTTAAAAAAGAAGTAGAAAGAGAGGAAGGAGAGAGGGAAAGGAGACCAAAGTCTAATTAAATTCTAAATCAGCAATTCTGGTTTTACTACAAACTTGAACATGGTAATTTAATAAGTAGAGAGGCAAGGCAGTTGGGTGAGAATAGACATCGAAGACAGATATCTGGATTCTGACATTCACTCAGCCATTGTGTGACCTTGTACAAGTGACTCAACCTCTCTGAGTTTCACTATTTTTTTAAACTTTATTTTGAAGTAATTTTATTTTTACAGAAAACTTGCAAAAATAGTACCGAGAGTTCCTGTGTACAGTTCACCCAGCTTCTCCTAATGTTACCATCTTTCATAACCATAGTACCACTATCAATTAACATTGATACATGAATACCCATTAAACTACCTGCCTTATTAGCATTTCACCAGTTTTGCTGTTAATATCCTTTTTCTAGTCCAGGATCCAATAGGAACCCACACTACATTTAGTTGTCAAAGACTCTTTGAGTCTTTGACCGTTCCTCAATCTTTCCTTTCACCACCCTGACACTTTTGAATAGTAAAATGTCCCTCAATTTAGGGTTGCCTGATGGTTTTTCTCATGATTGGTTTAACTTATGCTCTTTTTTTTTTTCTTTCTTTTTTTGGCAGGAACGCCAAAGAGATGATGTCATGCCTTCTTAGCACATCACATCAGGAGATACACATCAATATGTTTTGTCTGGTCATGTTGACTTGAGCACACTTACGTAAGGTGGTGTCTACAGGGTTTCTCCACTGCTCTGTTTTTCCTTTTGTAACTAATAAATATTTTGTGGAGAGATACTTTGAGACTACATAAATATCTTGTTTCTCATCCCACTTTTGTCCATTTTTGTCCAACAATTTTAGCATTCATCAGAGGTTCTTGCCTGTAACAATTTATTCCTGGGGTGTCCTAATGATGATTTCCTATTTTCCTCACTCCTTTTACATACATTTATTAATTGCCAGTCTTTTATAGGTAAGAGTTGTACCTTACCCTCCCCTCCCATTGATTTATTTATTCAATTATTTATATCAGTACGGACTCGTGAATATTTATTTTGTTCTACGGATCATAATGCAACACTACCATTATTTATTTTGTTGTTTAAGCTTCACTGTCTTCATCTGTGAGTCTGGAATACTGACAACAGCCTTACACAATGTTGTAAGGATTAAATGGGGTTTTAAAATATGAAAATATCCAGCCCAGAGCACCTAGTAAATAAATGCTCGCTCATTTCCTTCCCTGTCTTTACAGAAAGAAAAGCCACGCTAATTTGGAGGCAAGACCATTCCATATAGGTGAAAATCTGAATTTAAGAATCCTTTTTTATTGTAATGCAGCTTTTCTACCCTAACGTATACAAAGCAACAATAATCCAGCTATCCCAGTGTTGCCGAGTGGAGGTCATTTGTGATCTGCCTGTAACGACTATATACGATTGATTTTTAATCAGCATGCCCATAATTTGTATGAAAATAGATGCTTGAGAATACTTGAAAACAGACTGTTCTCTTAAGTAGTTTAAGTGTTTTCCCAGAAATCTTGTTTACGTTCTGAAGTTGCTTAGCTAAACTATTTTCAGAGATAGTCCAAAGCATGCCTCAAACCAGCTGTGGGTCGTATCGTCACCAACTCTGAATTACTGAAATCACTGATTCCTCTTTGATTCCCACGGTTAGGGTAGTGAATGGAAGAAATCTAAGTTGTTTCCCTCTGAAAGTAATTTAAAATGAGATTTCAAAGTTCAGACAAATCACTTTTAAGTTCAGGTGGAATTGAAAACAACAAGAACAACAACGAAGGATGTGGGTAAGGTCCTAAGGATGTGAGAGTGACTAGATATAAAAGTTTAAAACAATTCACGAAGTACAGTAAAATCCATTAATCAAATCATTCAGGTCACTGGAACTTTCATTTCCCACCCAGTTTTATCAGTAATGAAAATCAAGAATGTCAGGAGATTTATTTTAAAAACCAACTTTGGGGCAGCGTGGTTCCCAAGCTCTCATGTGGACTCCCAGAGAGCCTGTCTTACTCCGGTTGGGGTAGGACCAGGGATCTGTGTTTTCATCAGGTGCCACAGGAACCTGACACAGGTGGGAGGCAGAATACTGACACAGTTCAAAGCCGAGGCTCTGGGGCCTGACTATATGGGTTTGAATCTCACTATTGCTACCTGCCACCTGTGCAACCTTGGGCAAATGACTTCATCTCCTCGTGCCTCAGTTTCCCCATTGGTAAGGCGGGGCTAATGACAATACCTCTCTGCCCAGGGTTGTTGTGCAGTGCAAATAAATGGTACTTGTAAATGATTAACAGAGCAGTGCTAGATAGAGATCAGCGATTCCTCTGGATGACGGGTCTCCCTTTGAGGAATGGTGTGCTGGCATCTCTGGGCACAGAACTGCTTGAGCTCAGCCTCTAACACATTCCGCACCTACTGTGCCTTCCCGTGGTCACTGACATTTACATCTATCCTCAGGCTCATGACTGGCAGACTATAGAGGCTGCACGGTGAGCTGCTATTGTTACAAAGCGTTTAAGTAACAAGGCGATCGGTCCTCTGTCAGTCAGAGATACACTCACATGGGAGCAGAGTGGGAGTATCCTCTTAGCACTCAGGTAGTTTACCGGGTGACTGGAATAGGACACCACTGCATTTGTGGAGGTACACCAGTCACCAGTGAATAAACACAGACTTAAATTTTGTGTTTTAATAGTCAAGGCAAAAAACAAAAAAAAGAAATTAAATCTAAAAGACATAAAATGTAGAACAGGAGACTCTGGGTCATACTATGGAAGAAAAGTGTTCTGTAAACTCAAGAGCCCAGCACCCCGACCCCAGCTCTGCACGAGCCCTGCCTCTCCTTCCTGTCTGTCACCTGGCTTCAGGGCCGCACGACGTCAGCCATTGGTCCTTTTCCTCCCAGTGAGGCCCTGGACCTCTAACAGTGCCTCCCTCTTAAGTGTCCCCAGACTCCAGTCACAGCTGCCCTCTGCAGAACTGGTTTCTGGTAGGTCTCAGAGGCCTGGGAGGGACGTTCTGGGGCCAGGGACTTGATGGGATGCAGAGAGCAGGAGTGGGGGACTCATTGTCCCTCATCCCATGCTCCTGGCTGCTGTCCTGACCCACATGTGTTGGTGTCTAGTGTCTGCTGAGGAGGCCTGATAGTGGAAGCAGGGTGGGGAAGACAGACCCCATGGCCAGGGAACATCTTGTCAGAAACCAAAAGTGGGACATCTGGTCTTAAAAGCATCTTTAGGAACAAGGGGAGAATATTTGAAAATGGGCCCAGGGAGAGTATTTTGGCAAGGGAAGGGACAAAAGAGGGGGGCGGGTTGTCTAAAAGGAGAAGGCCTATGGACTTGGTAGTCATATGGGGTAGAGACAGGATCAATTAGGCTTAAGGGTTGGTTGGAGTGAAGTGGGAGAGAGGATGACAAAGTATTGTCTAGCTCTGCCTGGAAGGAAAGCAGCCATCATGGAAGTAGCAAGACAGACAGGTAGATGAGATACTAGCAAGAGACAAGCCTAAAAGGAGAAATATGCTCAAAAATCACTTACTAGCGATTCTGTGACAGAAACATCTCAACGCGGCTTCTTACCTCATTAAATCTCGTCACAAGATCTTCAAGGGCATTGTGCTCTCCGTTCTGGGAGGTAAGAATTGATGCTGAGATGGATGCTTTGAGGCAGGGAAGCGACCGCTGGCATTCTGGAGTGCCCAAGTTCCGGGTCAAGAAGCAAAGATAGTCAACCGGCAAGACCCTTCGGTAAATATTCTGTTCCTGCTCCATCAGGATGCTGGCGACTTCCTCCGGGAATTGGATGAGGGGCTGCAGGTCAATCAGTTCCTTGCTGATCCCAGCTGAACTTGAAGGGAGGGCACTGGAATTGGCCATAGAGGAACCTGCTTGGCGTTCTGAAATAAAGCCACAAAAATCGTGGTCACACCAAGGCCGGTATGTCTTATAACAGATATTTACTTGAGAGCCATTCAAAATCTTGCAGGTCTGTTAAGCAAAGTTTCTGCTTGGTGAATAGTTCTATACTACCTTTCTTGTTCTGGAGACCTGATATCTGCCTTGCCTGCTCCCTCCTGCCCTCTGGGTGGAGGGGCAGGCGGGGTGGGGGGAGGCTGAATTTCCCATTTTCAGAAGCAGAATTGACCTAGCACCCCATGCCCTAGCCAGTTCACGATGGCACTTTGCAGCGTGGTAGAGAAGTCAAGTACCGTGTGACTTCTTCATCCTCCAGGGCTGACCATCAGGGTGTGTGTGGCTGCAGTGACTGAAATGGAAGAGGAAAGAAGGCTCTAGGGGAAGAGGCCAGAGCAGGGATATGTACACACGTGTAAACACGTAGGAGACCTGGGGACTCTTTGCACATGGTCTCAAAACTTCATGGTCTACTCTGCCAATATCCCACCCTCAAAACTCCGATTCCACTGAGATCCATTTAGGGGGTTGCAGGGACAGAACCACCTATAAAAGTAAGGAGTGAATAGATAACAAGGAGATGTATCTAAATAAATAAAACAAATAAATCTTATTCCCTACTCCGCAACTGGTAGTAAGAAGGTGGTAGTGGGAAAGTGGCAAGTGCATTAGATGGAAGTACCAAATGCATTTGTAGACTCAGTATTATTCCCTTAGCACAAATTCACTTTATTTTGACCACTACCTCCACAATCTGTCTCTTAACTTCCTACGTATATGTCATTCATTCATTCGTCTACATTGATCCATCCATTCATTCAAAAAACTGAAAATCTACAGTGAGTCCTAGAACATAATTTTCCAAAGTATGATCAGTTTTGTGGCCAGCTAAGTTGGGCAAATGTCACATATTCATGTCACAAATTCTCTTCCTGGAAATACATGGGGCACAGGGATATACCATTAAAGGCTCTAAGGGGTCTGGGAGTAAAGAAATCCATTGACATGGCCTGACCCAGTGTTTCTCTAGAGCCATACTTTGTATAACATTTAGTAAGCTATTCTGTGTCTCTAGAGTTGCTTGGAACCTCTTCAGGAAATGCTGCCCTGAGGGCCAAACTGTTTTCTCTCTCCATCCAGTTCACATCTTTCCCTTCCCGGCAGTCCCTCCCTGGCCATACCTCCTTCAGGCTTCTCATGGTGCTTCATGAGGAGACCACATTTTGTTTTCCCAGAATATTTCTTACATTCCTGGTTTCTTAAAGCACCCCTATTGACCCTTTGACAGAATAAAACCCATCTGTCTTCTGATGACACTGTACTCCTCACCACCGACCGTCATCTGGCCTGGACACTGGACAAGAGCAAAGCCCATAAGGAAGACTTCCTCAACATTCCAACCTCAATATTCTTGCCTCTGTTCTTTTTTTTTTTAATCTCTATTGCTGCAAACTTTGGAATCATCATTCTAATGTGCTCTGTCTCTGCATTATTAGACTCATCATCCCTGAATTCACCTCCTTTTCCCTTCGACCTTTTCTCCTAAACCTTCTCTGTCCTCAGTAGACTTCCAGTTCCTTGGCCTTGGCCTGGGTACATGGTCAGAATTGTAACGTGGCAACCACCAACTCCCAGGATTCCCTCCCAAGTCACCTTGACTTTCCACCACATGCACTTCCCACTCTTCAATCCTCGGGAAACGCAACCATTCATACTTGGCTTCTGGGTCACAACATGACACGCACAACTACGCTACTTCATTATGGGACCCTTGTGGTTTGTGTTATCTAACTTCAGGGAGGCCCCAAGGGCAGCTTCAACTTTACATGAATTTATTTATTTTTCCCTAAATAACTCACTGTCATCTTTATCTCAGCAGTATAGCTTTTCTATTCTTCTCACCCTCCCAAACCCACTTTTATTTTCTTTACATTTGTTCAATCATTTCTTAACTGACTACACTGTGATAATTGCCAAGTGTCAGGAACTCCATCAGTTAGTCCAAATGCCTCTGTCTTCCATTCTCTCCTTCTCTGGGAATGGTGAGTGCTTCCTCCTCAACAAGGCTCATCTATGTTTGTTATTAAGTCTATTTATTCAGCTTGCCTCAGTGGTTATCTCCACCTTCAACCCTGTCTTTCTACTGGCTCTTCTTTGCCTGCACAAACATTTGGTTTCCCTTACCCTTAAAAACAAATCAATAAAGCTCCCCTTCTCCCTGAAACTCCCAATCCTCTCTAGCCTCCCTTTCATCACGGACCTTCTCTGGAGGGTGGTCTACATTCCCTGATTCCTTCCTGTGTAAATGTGGTGACCGTTATCTACTGATCCAAAACTCAGGCCACACAGTCTGTTGGAATTAACAAACCAGTAAGGATGTGGGAGAGAAAATGGGAAACCAGCTCTGTCCTAGGCGCTCCGAGTTCTCAGATTACCGTGTTAACAGGACATCTCTGCTGATGGTCTGAGCTCTGAAATTCTCCCCTCACTCCTCCTCTCCCAAGCAGCCTACCACTTTGAAGCATAGCTCAGGAAGAGTTCTTGGTGGTATTTGCTATTTAATTAAGTGAGTTACTCCCCCATTTTGGAGGAATGCTTTTGGTGACAATCTAAAAACACTTGTGAGGAGAAAGCTTTAAAGTTTGAGCTATACTGCTCTGTATTGATGCAAACCTGAACTTGCTTTCAATATATCCCGGTCTGAACTTTCTGTTTGTCTTCTGTATAAAAACTACAGTATCCAAATTCTTATTTCTCTTTGATTCTAAAAGGTGAGCAGGTGAGTAAGGAGTACAGTGACTTATTCTAACCACTTTTTATCCACCTTTTGGACCAAGCTACTAAAAATTGACTGCAGCGAAAAAGCAAGGACTACCAAATTATATTTGGTTCTCTCTAAGCTCATATTTGAAAATAATTAAAAATAAGGCCGGTGGTCAGATCTATATGGCCTACATGTCCTCACTCTTTAATTTCTGAGTAGTTTAGAAAGTGACTGGATTTCCTGAAAGTTGAGTCAGAATGTGGCCTGATGACAGAGGCAGACTGCAATTTCTGAATACTGATAATTTATGTAGAGGGGAATTAGCTATGTAAAGGAAGTCTTCCCAGAAGTAACCAACTCTAAGGCACGATTTCAAAGTATAGCACCCTGTGAAGGAAATAAAAGTAACTCTGAAATCACATGAAACTGCTTGTCTAATATGTAAGAGAAGAGATAATGTAATAAAATACGTAAATAACGTAACATAAGATGATATAAACTATAATATATCTTGAGATATGAATCACATGCTGTTACAATGAATGAAAAGTCTAGTGACTGGCGGGAAATAGCAATAAAGGAGATCTGAAAAAATTGAATGAAAAAAGAAAAAGAAGCCTGGTCAGTATAACCCTAAGAAATGTAGTGGCCCCATGTTTCTCAGTATAAGCATGAAAACACACTGAAAGGAAACACAAATCGGATGTTGGAACCTTGAAACATAATATAAACCTTTAGTGTAGGTTTCCTTAAAGCAGGATTACTCAGGGAATTTTTGTCATGCACCACAAAGAAACATCCCAGAAATCTTCCTGGGACATAATTTTCTGTCCTTCAAGTTCCACACTTCTGCAGCTGTTAAAAAAACAAACTCAGAAAAAACTCCTCAGATTTGTGGTTATGACAAGCAGGGAGTGGAGGGAGAGAGAATTGGAGGAAGGTGGTCAAAATATTCAAACTTCCAGTTATAAGATAAATAAGTATTAGGAATGTAAGGTGATGCAACGTGGTAACCACAGTTAACACTGCTGTAGGATACACAGAAAAGCTGTTAAAAATGTAAATCTTAAATCTTAAGAATTCTCATTACAAGGAAGAGATTTCCTTTTTCTTTTTTGCTTTCCCTTTTTATTGTATCTACATAAGATAATGGGGGCGAACTGAACTTATTGTGGTGATTATATCGCAATACACGTACGTCAAACCATTATGCTGTATACTTTGAGCTTATACAGTGATGCATGCCAATTATATCTCAATGGAACTGAAAAACGTATTTCCCACATTCTCTCATTCTTGCTGCCCTTTCCTTGTAAGTTCCTCCTTCCCCTCACATGCCACGTTGCCCCAACTCTCAGCTGTAAGTCACCATCATACCTTCCTCTCTATAACACGGGCAACCCTACAATGCATGCACGTCTTAGGAGCTCTATGACCCATGAGCCTTCCTCGTTATTTGTGGAGCAAAGTTCGTAAGGCCCACTGAAAACTGTAACGATTCTCTTGTGAAAAATTTTTTTAGAAAACTTCTGGTGAATAAAATTATCCACCTTATTTACAGTCAATGTCTGCTCTCAGCCGCATGCTCCTCAGTGAATAGTTACTCTATAGTGGAGTAGGGCTGTATCTACACACTGTCACAGCCTAGAAATATTTACCACACAGTATCTTCAAGTTCGGATTCCCTGCTCAAATAAGATCTTCCTGAACTAAGTGCTGTATGTGGATTAATTCAAGAGGTAGACAGTATTTTTCTGTGAGGCTCACGTAGGGTCACATAAGTAACAAGCTGGGGCGCTGGGGTTTGAATCAGGGTCTATTTGACTCCAGAGCTCATGTTCCTGATCACACAGCGTATCGTCCATGTAGCAACGAAACGCCACACTGACATTCTGTTGATGTATCCTGACTAAAGTCACTTGAGATGCGTCTAAACACCAGAAGGCAGCTTTATTTTCTAGAAAGCTCTACAGTACAGGCGTGGCTCTTGAAGGAAAAAAAGGCAGATGTGGGTAGTGGGAGGATCAAAACATATGTGAATAAATCTTACCCTAGAGTTTTGGGTTTCAGGGTGGATGTAGCAATCACCCCACCTTGAGGGAGGGGAATTGGGCCAGGTCTTCCCTTCATGGATGTTGCTCTGAGAGGCATTCTCTCCTGTGACCCCCACAGAGGCTTCTCCTTCATTCTTTCTTTCCTTCCTTCCTTCCTTCCTTCCTTCCTTCCTTCCTTCCTTCCTTCCTTCCTTCCTTCCTTCCTTCCTTCCCTCCCTCCCCCTCCCTCCTTTCTTCCCTCCCTCTCTCCCTCCCTCCCTCCCTCCCTCCCTCCCTCCCTCCCTCCCTCCCTCCCTCCTTTCTTCCTTCTTTCCTTCCTTCCTTTCCTCCCTCCCTCCCTACTTCCCTCGCTTCCTCCCTCCCTCCATTCCTTCTTTGTGATTAGAAAGCCCCTGATCTTGTCTATAAGCTGACCTTCCCAGGTCCTGTCCACAAATTGTGCAGCCCAGAAATATCGAGAGAAGCCACTCTACTCGATGAGCAGTTTTCCTTAATAATTGTTCATCCAATGACCTAGGGGACAGTGCCTTTGGGAAACTCCTCTCCCAGAATTATGTCCCCTCCCTCAGGGTCTGCACTTGTTCAGAGATGCTGGTTTAAGTCCAAGCCCACGGAAAAGGTTCGGGCTTGAGCTACAGCTCAGCAAAGCCTTCCACTTCCCATTTATTTCTCTTTTTGTTTTTGGTCCTTATCAAAACTAAAAGCATTTGGAAACAACCAAAGTGTCCTTCAATAGATGAATAGATAAAGAAGTTGTGTTATATATACACAATGGAATACTATTCTGCCATAAGAAAAGATGAAATAGTGCCATTTGTGACAACATGGATGGATCTGGAGATTATTATGCTAAATGAAATAAGTCAGACAGAAAAAGTCGAGAACCATATGATTTCACTGATATGTGGTACAATTCTTAATTCTAATGCATAAAACTGAAAACAACAAAAGAACAAGACAAACAAAGGAAGAACCAAAAACTCATAGACACAGACAATAGTTTAGTGGTTACCAGAGGGTAAGGGGGCAGGAAAGTGGTAGATGAAGGTAAAGGGGATCAAATATATGGTGATAAAAAGAGAACGGACTCTGGATGGTGAACACACAATGTGATATATAGATCATAGTGTTAGAAAAACTGACTATCTGTAGGTGGAAAAATGAACCTCAATCCATACCTTACATATACACAAAAATTAATTTGAAATATATAATAGTCCTAAACATAAAAGCTAAAATATAATGCTTCTTGAAGAAACTGAAGAAAAGTAGCTTTGTAACCTTAGGCTAGGCAATGATTTATTAATCAAGATGCAGAAAACACTAAACGTAAAATGAAAGAGATAAATTTGACTTTGAAATAATAATTTTTAAAATCCTACTTTTCCAGAGACATTTCTAAGAGCACGAGTAGATAAGCCACAGCTTCGGAGACAACATTATTAATGCGTATTCTGATAAATAACTTACATCCAGACTACATAAAATACTTCTTAAAGCGTTGATTAAAAAACCCAATAAAAATGTGTCAAAGACTTCAACAGTTACTAAATAAAGAAAGTTACTATACAAAAAAATAAATAAATAAAAAGTAAAATAAAAGCATTTGGTCTATCTTGCTGTGCCTCATATGAAAATCTAGAGTTTACCAAATAAGCTCACATAAATTGCATAATGTTAGGGAGTCATGACAAGTAGGCATTGCTCATCTTATTATTATTTTTTTAATTAAAGTTTATTAGGGTGACAATTGTTAGTAAAGTTACATAGATTTCAGCTGTACAATTCTTAATGCATCATCTATTTATCACATTGTGTGTTCACCACCCAGAGTCAGTTCTGCTTCTACCACCATATATTTGATCCCCTTTACCCTCATCTACTAACCCACCCTGCCCACTAAAGCTTGAGTTAAGTTGCTACGTGACTTGCCCAAGAATTCAGCTTGTGACTGGTCAGCGTGGAACTGGCAGAAGCTGAGAGAGAACCAGAAAATTCTGGCTGCTGGCCCAGTACTCTGCATGACCCCAATCCGAGCCTGAGTTATCCTGGGTGTGCTCTGTGTCCGCAGGCCAGATTATTAGCTGAATGGGTTTGAGAAAGGCTAAGGAGAAATTCTTTCATTCATTCATTGAGTGTCTATTATGTACCAGGTTTTGTTTCAAGCTGCACTGATGTTGGGATTTAGTGAACAAGAAAAGAGCCTTGTTCATATAGAACATTCTAGAAGGGAGACACATAATAATGTGGGTGGTGGAAAGGGGAGATGGCAGATGGAGGTGGGGAAGGTGCAGTATTGCGTAATATATATTAACTATAATGTTAGTAATTTCCTCACATTTTTCTGTAAAAGTTTTCAGAACTTTACTGTCCAGGATACTCTTGGTTTGGTCACCCTGATCTTGTTCTAATATCTCAACAGTACCTACTCTCCTAGCTCTTGCTCCTCACCATTTATTAGCCCTTTGCATCAAGTAACTCATTTAATTCTTACAAAGAATCCTGTAAAGCAAGTGTGATTATCCCCATTTTACAGATGACAAAACAGAGGTGAGAAATGTTAAGCATTTGCCTAAAGACACCCTGCTACTGCGATGGGGCTTGAACTAAAATTCAGCTCTGGCTCCAGAAGTGCATCCTCTATTTACCCCCAGCGTTTTGAGGGATCTTCTGCAGGGGAGACAGATTCCCCTGATTTCCTGCCAAGTCTGTCTGTCTTTCTCTCTCTTACACATACACCCTTTCTTTTCGTTTCTGGGTAGGGAGAGAGGAGGTTGGTGAGTTAGGCAGCGTTATACCTTACAGAAATCTGACTTTAACAAAACATAGAGCATAGTACTCCTATTACATACTTAAAAATAAAAAAAAATTATTCAATTAGAGTTGACATTCAATATTATATTAATTTCGGGGGTAAAGCACAGTGGTTAGACATTTATATAACTTACTTATGAGGTGATCCCCTGGTAAGTCTAGTACGCACCTGATACTATATATATTATATTTTGATGGTATCTATCTATCATCTATCACCTAATTTATTTATTTAGTTATTTACAAAGGTACAACCTTTAGGAGGATTTGCCACATAGCTCTGTTTCTGAAACATTATCTTTTATTCTCAATTTCTGTGAGTGGTGGTGAAATGGGCACAAACTTTCTTGGAAGGCAGAACAAAAATGTAAATAGCATATCCTTTGTCCAAGTAATGCCACTTCTGGGATTTTATCCAACAAAAATTCTTGCAAAAATACAGACAAAGTAAGGTAAATTTATATGTACTGACACTGAAAATTTTTCATAATGAAAGGTCAAAAAACCAAGATGAGAACAATGGAGTATGATCCTACTGGAGGAAAAATAATTTTACAAAGTAATAATAGTATTTAAATATTGCACAGTTCTGTTTTAACCTTTTTCTAATGTACATATGACAGTATTTATATATATATCAAAATGATGTCTGAAGAATTCATCTACAGAAGAAAATCCCAATCTTGGGACAAACTTGGGGTTCAGCGTTTGAGCTGTTCAAGTATGTTCCAATAAATACTGCAAAATTGTTTTTGAAAAGTCACTTCAAATTATAAGTAGGGAAGAAAGTAGGAAAAACTTTTAATTAATTTTGTAGTCAGAGGCTTTATTCTTTTAAGTTAAGCATTAGATTCATCAACTGCACATTTACTAGTGAGAGTGGTGCAAGTCCAAATATATAAGTAAGACAGGAGAGGAAGGACGTTGATTTTTTATTTTATAAAAGATTCAGAGTTTGCTTAAATCTCAGGCAGAGCTGAAAATTGCTTTTCAACAGGGTAGTAATGGATGTGGAGAAAGGTTGGTTAATTGGTGACTCTTTCTCATTATCTGTTATTGGTTTTCAGAGTAACAAATCGATCTCGCAACAAATGTGTTTGGGAGCATATTACTTCTAAGTCAGTATTTAAAAAAAAAAGAATAAAAGCAATACGTCTCAATCACGAATTAAGCCATATTCAGATAAAACAGTTACTGGACTGAAGAACCTCATAGCAAAAAAAAAAAAAAAAAAGAAAGAAAATCTGACAGAATTCTTATTAGTAAAAAATAAGTTCTGTCCTCTAATTTCCAAAGAAACATGAGCTCACTGAAAGTATAGAAAATTTAGAGAAGTATAAAAAAGAAAATTAAAATAAACAATAATCCCATGCCAGAGATGATCTCTGCTAATATTTTTGTTGCAGCATTCGTTTTTTTCTATAATATTTACAAAATTAGGACCAGAACACATACTTTTCTTCTACTGTTTTAAAAAAGACTTACTCTATAATGCATATTTCCCCAACTCTTAAACTAGTTTTCTAATATTTGATTTTCATGGCTCTTTGGTAGTCAATGTTATGTTTATAATTTTTTTCCATTACAAATAACATGGTGATAAAAAGTATTATAAATATATCACTGTACGTATGTACTTATTATGTTATCTAGCAACATTGAAAGAGAGAAAAATTCCCCAAACCATATTGGGAAATTTTCAGGGAGCAGTTTTTCTTTTTATAGCACATGAACTGTTTTATCAGTATCTCACTGATGGCCTATTTCTTATTACTTTGGGTAAACAAAATTAATTGAGCCAAAATTCATATGGTAAACTATAATAATGTGTTGTGCTGTGTAGAAGAAAAATCGCATTACTGACTCAAAGTTCCCTCAACAGGAGGGAAACTTGGGAGTGTTGGTGACAGTTGAATGTCCTTTTCCCATGCAGCACATTCCTGAGGGATGGCAGATGCAGTAGATGTATTTAACCCAGTCGATGTACAAATTAACCATTTTTACATCATCATTACTTTATCCTTTGAAAGAGGAAGAAGGAATTCTGGGACCTTTCATCTTAGAAGCCAGATGGGGAGACAGTCATATATCAAAACATTTCAGGCTATGGAAACTTTTGTTTTGTTTTTATAACCTGCAACTTGTACCCTCTGGTGTGCTGGCCACCATCATCGAAAAGAATTTTTTTAAAGATCCCCGATGATACCTCATTTATTCACGTAAAAAGAAATGTCCATAGTATCTTGCCATACATTGTAGCAATGAATTCCCCAGTTGAAAAAAATAAAAAAGCCCCTTTCCCCCTGAAAAATCTGCTGTTTTTTACTCTGTAGTTCTTCCCTCTACGAAGAGAACATTCATATTCCTTCTAGCTTGGCATTATCAGCAAACCCTATCAAGATGTCAGAGCAGCCTTAGAGTTAAATCCTTCCATGCTAAAACATCGCTGAGCTATTTATGTCACTTCTTTCTTTTTTATTGAGATATAACTCACATACCAGAAAATTCATTTGTGAAAGTGTACAATTAAGTGGTTTTTAGTATATTCACAGAACTGTACAACCATCACCATAATCCATTTTAGAACATTTTTATCCCCTCCCCCTACACACATTAGCAGTCATTACCACAGCCCCCCTCACATCAGCCCCTGACAACCACTAATCTACCTTCGGTCTCAATGGATTTGCCTATTTTGTACATTTCATATAACTGAATTATACAATATGTGGCCTTTTGTGTCTGACTTCTTTCACTTATTATAATGTTTTCCAGGTTCATCAATGTTATAGCACAAATCAGTACTTTGGTTTTCTTTATGGCTAAATAATATTCCATTTTATACATATCCCAAATTTTGTTTATCTATTGATGGGCATTTGGGTTATTTCCACTTTTTGGCTATCAGAATAACAATATTACTACTAACATAATAATACTATTATAAATATTTGTGCAAAAACTTTTGTGTGAACATATGTTTTCATTTATCTTGGGTAAATACCTAGGAATAGAATTGCTGGATCATGTGGTAACTCCATGTTTAGCATTTTTTGAACAATGTTCCAATTTGTTTTCCACAGTGGCTGCACCAATTTACATTCCCATCAGCAATGTATAGGGCTCACATTTCTCCACATCCAGGTCAACGTTTGTTTTCCTTAATTTAAACAAAAATTATAGCCATCCTAGTGGGTGTGAAGTGGTATCTCATGATTTTCATTTGTGTATCCCTAATGACTAACGATGTTGAGCATCTTTTCATGTTCTTATTGGCCACCTGTATGTCTCCTTTTGAGAAATATCTATGCAAGTCTTTTGCCCATTTTTGAATTGAGTTGTTTTTTTGTTGCTGAATTTTATACATATTCTAGATATTAATCTCTTATCATATGTGTGATTTGCAGATACTCTATCCCATTCTGTGGGTTGCCTTTATACTGCATTGATAGTGTTCTTTGATGCACGAAAGTTTCAAATTTTGATGAAGCCCAATTTGTCTATTTTGTCTTTTGTTGCCCATGCCTTTGGTGTCAGACCCAAGAAGTCATTGCCAAATCCAATGTCATGAAGTTTTCCCCTTACGTTTCATAGTCTTACACTTAGGTCTTTGATCCATTTTGAATTAATTTTTGTATATGGTGTAAGGTAGGGGTCCAAATTAAATTTTTTTTCATGTGGATACCCAATTTTCCAAGCACTATTTGTTGAAATAACTGTCCCTTAATGGTCGTGGTACCCTTGTCAAAAATTATTTGACCATGTATGCGAGGGTTTATTTTTGGGCTCTCTAGTCTGTTCCATTGGCCTATATGTCTGGCTTTATGCCAGCGCCACACTGTTTGGATTACTGCAGATTTGTAGTAAGTTTAGAAATTGGAAGTGTAAGTCCTCCAAATTTATTCTTCTTTTAAAAAATTATTTTGTCTGTTCTGGGTCCTTTGAAAGTCCATGTAAATTTTAGAATAGGCATGTTAATTTATGCAAAAATGGTGGCTGAAATTTTGATAGGGATTGCATTGATTCAGTGGATAGCTTTGGGGAGTACTGCCATCTTAACAATAGTAAGTCTTTCAACTCAGGAACACAGGGTGTCTTTCCAATTATTTAGGTCTTTTAAAACTTCTTTCAATAATGTTTTGCAGTTTTTAGTATACAAATCTTGCACTTGTTTTGTTAACTTTATTCCTAAATATTTTATTCTTTTTGATGCTATTATAAATGGGATAGTTTTCTTAACTTCACTTTCAGATTACTCACTGCTAGTGTACAGAAATACAACTGAGCTTGCATTCTGCATCCTTGTTGAACTCATTTCATAGCTCTAATGGTGTTTTTCTATTAGGATTTCCTTAGGATTTTCTACATATGAGATCAGGTCATATGGTAATAGGGATAGTTTTACTTTATCCTTTCCAATCTGGATACCTTTTACTTCTTTCCTTTGCTTAATTGCCCTGGCTAGAATCTTCAGGAAATGTTGAATACAAGTGGTAACAATGGATATCTTTGTCTGGTTCCTGATTTTAGGTGGAACCAGTCTTCCCCCATTACGCATTACGCTCGCTGTGGGGTTTTCATAGATGCACATTATCAGGTTGGGGACATTCCCTTCTATTTGTATTTAGTGTTTTTATCATAAAAGGGGATTGGATTTTGTCAAATGCTTTTTCTGTCTCTTTTGAGATGATCATGTGGTTGTTATACATTATTCTATTAATATGGTGCATTACTTTGATTTTCACGTTTAAATGTACCTGAATTTTTATATTTCTATATTACATGTGTAAGTACAGTCTAACGGAGAAGAGCTTTGTATAAGACCAAGAGACATTTGCTGTCTATTTGCAATTCTGGCCCTAACTTGGACCTGTAAGTTGGACAAGAACAGATGGCAAACTGGGACGTGACTGTAACCATGACTTCAAATCACAAACATGCCAATATTTTTTTAAAATTATGTTTGCTTTAAAAAATATATTAAAAAATTCATGTTGAGCATGCACTCTTCATTGTTGTTTGTTATTATAATCACATTTTCTACCCTTGACCATATGAGTATCAATTAAAATAGCTCTGTGACTTAAAAGAAAACTGGTACATGTTATTTCTGATTTAGAACATGTTATTGCAGAAATGACCTGTACTAGACTTTGGGTAGGTCAAATCATTTAATAAGAAAAACACATATGGACCTGGAATTTTTTTTTTTTTTTTTTTTTTGCCTATAAAAGGCAATAACAATGGTACTGATAGTATTACTTGCTAACGTTTTATTTAAGAATGTCCTTTAGCTCTACCAGCAACTCTGAGGCCTAAGTGTGATTGGTATTCCATTTCACAGCTGAGAAAACTCGGAGAGGTTAAGCAACTTGCAGAAATATTTACAGGTAGCAGGTAGTGAGGCCAGGATTCTGCCTCAGAACCATCTCACTCAGAAGCCCATGCTCTTCACCATTTCTTCACCTTGGGTACTAGAGCTTCATTTATGTACAGACTCAAAACTGTTCAGTTCTCCTTTTTAACTAAAATGGGGCCCAAACCTGGAAAGTCGTAGTATTTAGTGCCCCACTTATTGACCAAATTCTATTTTGAGTCAAGCGCTCATTAAATACTATGTGAATTCAACCTATGAGATGTACCTTATCTAGTAGTAGACAAGGCCATACAGGAATGTTTTGTATTTAATTATGCAGTTAATGGCTTTTTGATTATATTTGATGGCATAAGATCTTTACTTACAAAATCAAACCACCTTTAACAGGAAACAAAAATAGCTACGCCAAAGCGGCTACTGTTAAGATTCGAGCACATTATGACTTGGAGCATTATAATCACCAGAGTTGTTAGTAGACAGAGCCTGGTAATCTCCAGTTCTAAGCCCAACACCATGGACCTTCCTCGAGTCCTGGCTCAGGACACCACCCTCTTCAGGCTTTCCTCGTAACTCTCCAGCCATAGCAGTGGTTTCTGGGCCTCCCTGCAGCCCCTCAGCCTGAACTCTACAGGTCTCAGGCCTCTGCTCATCTCTCCTCCTAGGAAGGCTCCTCTCAAGCTGTAATCATCACAGCTAAGCAGACGACTTGCAAATGTGTAATTCCAAACCTGACCTCTCCCGCAGATCCAATCCTGAGGCTTCTAGCGGGAGTGTCTACTTGAACATCCCAGCAACTCAAAGTCAAGATACGCAGACTGGATCTAACTTTGCACTTTCTTTTTCATAGTACCACCTTCATTTCCCCAGGTCCAAAATCTTGGAGGCATTTGTTATTCCTTCATGTCCCAGGCTGAGTTTGCATCCATTCATCTACTAGTCGTCTCAAGAATTGGTCCCTTCTAGCCGATCCTCATTGCTTGCCCTCAACTCCCACCTGCAGGAATGTCTGAAGCCACATCCTGACTATCCTGTGCTGTGAAAGACCAAGAGGAATCCTCACAAGCTTTTCGGAGGCTGACACCTAGGGGGTTAGAAAGGCCATTTGGCCTTGCGAGGTGGTGTCTATGACGGCAGTGGGAGCTGGGAGAAGGGTATTGGCCAGCTCAATGAAATATGTAAAGAAAACACACAGGGACTTTACACATTTGGGAGAGACCTCTCACAGTTCCTTCCTAAGGTCAGTTCCTCTCTGATTTCGTATAAAATAGTCACAGGACCTGGAAGAACAGCTGTTGGCCTCTCTCGAGTGAGCCTGAGCGACAGAGAAAAAGGAGGTGCTGGCGCCCCCATCCGGACGTGGACAGCGCAGGCTGACCAACATCTGGTGTCTGTGCCCATGATGCTGGACTGTTGCCAGCTGTCACCATGCAAACCGGGGCTGCGCGCCTGAGAGCCTCGGGCACCTCCATCCATGTGCCTCCTACCAGAGGCATGGGGTACGGATGTGGTGACGGAGAAGCCCTGGGCTCCAGATGTCATACAGGGGTGCCCAGATGCCTGGGCTCTGAAGTGGGATGGAGCCAAGTTCAAATCTCTGCTCAGCCACTCTCTAGTTGCTCAACCCTGTAATTCATCTCTCAGAGTAACAGGCCATCTGCTCAGCTTCCTGTGAACTCCAGCTAGAAGGAGCACAAAACGTCATTTATGATATGAAAAGATGGGGAAAATCAATTTTCCTAAATTCCTCACAAGTAAAATATCATATATGGCTAGAATGAATACTGTGGCAAAATTCTGAGGTTGGAAGGGGTGGGATCACCATGAGGTTCCCTAACTGCCCCTTTTAAAACAAGGGTACCCACTTGATAGCCTTAAGTCTTAGTTTTCTCATCTTTGAAATGGGAATCACGATCCTACTTCACCAGGTTACTTTGGGAATTACATGAAACGTATATAAAATAATCAGCAGAGTGGCTGGGCCATTAATGGACGGCCTGCGTGTTTCCACATGAACTCTGGGCAGCGTGTTATATGCCCTGGGAGTGCATTTTTACTTGTTTATAAGCACATGCAAGCTGGCAAAAGGGGGAAATAGGTCATTAATACACATCAGACATGTGGTTCCTTCACTCTATTGAAGGCCCAATTACTCACTGGTCTGTTATTTCTTTCAGGGTGACTTCCCTTTTGCCTACAGTTACAGATATAGATATAAATAATACAAAGAGATTATATTCTCTGACAGCTGGTGGATCATATCTAATTACTCTGTAATCTCTTCATCTGAAGGGATCCAACTGGCCAGCCGCTGCTCTCTCTGAGGGACAGTCATAAACCGGAACTCCCCTTTGGCAGCTCTGAGTGAGTCTTCATCACCAATCCTGGGCACCAAAGGAATTCTCAAACATCTTTATCAATGGAGGGGACTTGGGGTTTTTAAAGTTGACCTTGAAACTGAATGAAAACATGGGATTGAAGATGAAAGGCAGGGGAGAAAAGATTTCGGTTGAAAGATTAGCGAGTGGCATAGCTAGGACTTGAACCCAGTTATTTTTGACCTGGGAATCATGCAGAAACAAAGCAGATTCTAATTCATGAGGCCTCAGGTGGAGCCGTAGATTTCTGCTGGTTCTGAGGCCACACTTTCCGTTACAAGAGGGTTGGTGGTGGTAAAGCACTTAGAAGTTTGTTGCATGTATAGTTTCTGATTCAATCAATGATACTTATTATTGTTGTGGTTGTTTCTATACTTGCACTGACTGAGCTGCGTGTAGCTCTCAGAAATTGGGAAAGTGCCTTTGGGCTTAGAAGTCCGTTCTTGTTTTTTGTTTTTTGTGAACTTAATTGGCTGAGATCAGTGCCTCAGTCTTCAAAGACTGATTCAAGTAGGCTGCGTGAACGGACCACACGAAGCTTCAAAGACAGCGTCAGAGCTGAGCATTAGACCTCAAGGTAGAATGGAACACACACACAGGAGAACATAAAAAGCTGCCTCTTGTGTGTGGCAGCAACCACAGGTGCTACCGCGGGAGGGAGCAGGCTTCCTTCTTGGCATGGAAGCTCCTGGCCCGCAGAGGATGGACTGGGTTTCCTCAGGCAAAGGTGGGTGGCACAGAAGCCACGAGACACAGAAAGGTCCCTTGAGGGGGCTTTAGAAGTAATCTAGAGGCTGCTACTTAACACGCGGGTCATGAGCAGCAGCGAGTACATCATCATCTGGGAATCCCCTAACAATTCAGAATCTCCGTCTTCACCCAGGGTCTGGTAAATCCAAACATGCACTTCAACAAGCTCCCCAGGGGACTCAGATGCACCGTACCAGTTGAGAGGCACTGAGTGAAGGAGTTCCATCACACATGAGGTGGCCACAGGGAAAGAAGCATCCAGAGAAAGCAGGGAATGAACCCACTGGCTTCACAAACCCACACCAATGACCACAGCCATAGTCATTATTTAGCATCACAATTATTAGACAGCAGCAACAGCTGCTTACATCTGTATAAAGGCTTACAGTCAACACAGCCAACAAATCGAATGCCTCTACGTTCCTTTGATTTAGAGGACAAGCCTCTCATTTGCACTTTGTGGATACAGAAAACTAAGGCTCAGAGAGATTGATTCATCAAATCTGAGGTCCACCAGAATGATTTGTTGAAACTGTACCTAAAAAATTTACCTTCTGCATAGAAGACTAAAATAAAGCTATTTTATTATGCCATGGGCCACTTCATAAATACATGGTTTCTCATTAATTTGTACTCACTGAGCAGTAGTAAATGAGGCTAGTATTAATAACGATATTTTTAAAGCAATACAAGCTTTTTGTTTTTAAGTCCAAAGTGATAAAGGTACAAGAATGGCCTTTTTAAAAAACAAAACTACCAGAATTTACGTTCAAGTTAAGTAGTAAGTAGTCACCTCTGGGTACTAGGTACGTGATACAAAGGAGCCCTAGGTCCTTTTCCAGTGCTGTTTTCAGAGTCCAGCACTGTTGTTTGGACCTCCTACATCTTACTTGCTATCTCCAACACCTGGCAGAGGCCCTGCAGCGAGGGGGACTCAGGAGCTCTTACCGAATGAATAGATGGAAAGACTGATAAATGCCAAGGAATGTGACACAGCCTAGGGTCAAAGTGATCCAAGACCTGGGGCTTTCTGTGGAGAGGTGAGAAGGTTCTGGAAGGGATGTGGCAGCCAGGTCAGCAGACTCTGTCTCAGATAGCTGGTTTAATCTCTCCAAGTCCAGACATTCAGGGCAGAAGCAAGGATGAGAAGAACGGAAAGTCTTACAAATGGACCATTGGTGAGGCTGACGTGTGACCCACTGCTGAGAAATGGGGTAGTAAGTCCATGCTATGCTGCGCATGTCTGCTTTGGTCCATCAGTATATCCTTCTCGTCCCTCCTCTTTCCCCTATTTATGTCCCTCCTTTTCCCTTCTTCTGTCCCCTTTCCCCTCCCTCTTTTCTTTCTGTCCTTTCTCTATTTTTTTTTTTTTTGAAAGGAAAAGTGTGCCTTAAAAAAATTCCAGCCTCCTCATGGCTGAGCTAGAGAAGGAGCAAAAGGAATTTGCCTGCACATGGTCTAACAGAGCTAGCTGGGGAAACAAGAGAGACCTTGCAGGCAGGTGAGGCGCTGTGTGCGGCTGACAGGGCTTGGAATCTTGGGAAGGAGGGCCAATCACTTTACATTCATTAGGTTCATTTAGTTTATCCCATTATAGTTCTCTGAGGCAAGTATCTGCATTGTGCCCATTTTATAGGCAAAATGATGAAGTTTAGGAACAGAGGAGTTACGTACTCTGCCCTGGGTCACACAGTTTGTAAGCGGTAGATCTGGGATTGTGGTCTGTCTGTCACCATAGCCCCCTAATCTTTGCCTCATATCTTTGTATCACAGAACAGTGTAACCACATGTTCACAATTCAGGTTATCTGTCAACTAAATCACCAACTAGAGATTAAGAATAGTGCTTTCTTTTCCATTGTTTTCATCCCCGGCTAGAATAAAGCCACGCTAGCCCTCAGTAAATGTTTTCCATATTGTGCTATATTATATTTATATTATATTTGAGAGACAGGGTAGGAGTCTGTCTCTCAGACTCCTCAGTCTAGCTCGAGAGTAGCTCAAATCATGCTTCTGGGATCTCTGAATTTGTGACCATCTAGGGCTTGGTTCCTAGCCGCTCTGTGGTTTGGTTTCCCATGTCTACGTCCATCTCCACCTTTTAATACACTGTGAACATCAGTGAGTTAGGGGACTTGCTTCTTCTTCTTCGACCCACCCCCTCCACGGTGCCCAAACAGTGCCTACTGATGTCCAGCCCACAGCAGACACTGAGTGGAGTACGTCGTGAATGAATGAACATTCATAATTCTCTACGAAGCTGCCTCCCCAGTTAAAAAAATATGGGATCAAAAAACATGCTATTTAGCTGTTATGGGAAGAGAGAAAGTTATATTACACTATCCATGTAGAAAACTAAGTATACTATTAGGCTGGAAAGAGTGACAAAGGATATTGAAAATAGAAATGGAGGTTGGGAACTTACCAAGACTCTGTCTATGGAAAATGTGAATGCTCTCTGGAGCTTTTCCAACCCAGTTTCTGAATATGTAACACACTTCCAGAAGATCTAACTTGGGCTTTCACATCGCATTAGCAGGGGGGAAAAAAAAGAAAGTACTGTATATGTTATAGGTTCAGAATGCATTCCATTTGTGGGTTTGCAACTAAGGTGTTAAGAGACTTCAAAACAGGACAAAGACCGAAGTGCATGCAGTCTCATCAGACTGGAGAGAAGCAGCTGGAACAAGAGATTAACCCACTCGAAGACCCTTGAGGCCTCCAGCCTTTCCCCTTGGATAACTCTGAAAGGCATCCAGCAAGTTCCAATTTGGGCAGGGGTTTGTTTATTCTGCTTGGTTCAAATCAGGGCTATGTATCCCTAATGGTTTTCATGTCCCTAAAGGTTTTCCACATTTGGGCAAGATCTATGCTTTACGGAGGCCCAAGGAGGCCCTGCTCCCAGGCGCTGGGCTGAGCTGACTGCCAAGAGCACTCCAGTGTCCTGACTCGGGGACAGGTTTAGCGGCACCCACCCCTTGGCAAGAGCTTGGAAATTTTCACAATGGTGCTGTGTCACAGCAAAAATGCCTCCATTCTTAACCAACTCTAAGTTTTATTACATTTCATTTTTCTCCTGGTGAGGCTAAATTTTCAAGACTAGTCTTTTTCATGTCACCACTACCCTGTGCCAAGGAAAACGAAATGGGCACTCACTGGCTTCTGGCCCTTGCTTTGGAGCAGACCATTCCTAACCCAGGAATAACTATATTGGCCGTTCTCCTGCCGACAAAGGGTGTCCCCACCTACAGGCTCCAGACCCTGACATGCAGCTGTTGGTCTGACCTTCCTAAAATGCAACCTGCGTAAGAGCCTGCGATGGCTCACTAATGCTTTCGGTCCAAATTTCAGCTTGATCTCTCCAAATTGTAACCACGTCTACTGAATTAACCTTGTGTCTCACCGTCTCCACCATAAGATTGTTGCTGAGAACCACTTCCTCACTGTATTCTCTGCGCAGCCCTCATGCCTATGCTAACATTTTACCTCACATGCTTTTCCTGCCTGGAACAAGTCCCTCAATCAGAACGCAATTCACAGATGACCTTTCTGTGTTTAGAGCCCTTCTCCACTTTGTCCCAACGTCCAGCCCAGCCTCCTAAATCTTATATTCTTGATGGCATGTGTGAATCTCAGCATACAATCCAAGGGTCCCAAATGTAGATGCCTGCAGGCCAGGCAGGTGAGAACATGAGACTGGAGCTGGGAGGTGGGGTCAGATGTATCAGGGGAAGGGTAGGGAGCTGGTGTGTCTTGTCTTGGGGTGGTGCTTGGGTTCAGGCCAGAACACAGGGCCAGGGAGAATGGTGGTGCAGGGTTGCCAGAGAAACCCAAACTCTACATTTTAATGCAAAATTGCCCGATTTTAAAAATACTGTAGCTATGAAAGAAAAACTCCCATGTTCTGGATTTGGTCCCTGAGAAAGTTTCTGCTCCCCTAGAATAAGTATGACACTGCTAGACGCGTAGTGCTCAGTGAGTGCTGGGGGGTGAGGGGAGCGTTAACAGTCCCCCTGGACCTGGAGGCGGAGTGTCTTCCATATCCCTCTTGTTCACAGCCTCTTGCAAACTTGTGGAATGCCGTTCCCAGATAGCAGAGAGATCTGGGTGACGAGGCCATTCCTCCTTTTCCCACCTCCTCAGAACAACTACACAGCATTTCAGCTAATACTATCTGGATTGTTACTTCAGAACAATCATTGATTTTCAGATTCAATATCCATGATTTCTAAAAGTAAACATCTTTATTTTGGATACGAAGGGGGCCAGAAGGGGCTGTGCATATGGAGGCATATCCAGTTTATTTTAATCAGAATCATCCTTTGGAAACATAAATCTCATCGTGTCACTTGTGCTTAAAACCCTCTGATGGCTTCCCATGGCTCCTGGGGATACAGGCTAAGGGCCCTTAACAACAGTCTGTATTATCTGGCAGTTTGTTTTGCCTCTCTGTGCCTTAGTTTCCTCATATGTAAAAATGACATTTAAAAATTATATCACACTTTAAAAAACACTTGTCACAATGCCTGGCACACAGGAGTACCCAATACCTGTTCACCTTCATCGTTCTGACTTCTCCAGACTTTACTGATAAACCCTCCAGCTCCCCACTCTCCATCCAAACCTCAAACTTGCCATTCTCCCTTCTGCCAATGGGCTTTTGCACATACAATTATTTCTGTCTAGAACACACTGCCAACCACTCTTCTCTTAGTTGATATCTATTGGATGCTTAGCCCTCAGCTAAAACATCATTGCCTCAGGGAGGCTCTTCTCTGCCTGGGTCAAATCCCAGGCAGAGAGGGTCTTGGACAGCCATGTCCCTCTCTTTGCAGCTTGTATCATTGTCACAATTAGACATTTGTTTTTTGTAATTTCTTGATTCCCCACTGGTCTGTAAGCTCCATGTGGGTAGGGACAATGTCTGTTTTATTTTTGGTACCTGGCCGTGTAGGTATTTAATAAATATTTGTAAAGTAAATGAATTTCCACCATCAGTGGCCTCTTCTTGATGACCGGGGAATGATAACCTTAGGGAATAGGGCCTTCCTCAAAGATATACAGGAAATGGGGACTCTTCTCCTGGCTTGATGGCTGGAGAGTAGAGGTGCCCTCACTTCTTTGCTCAGGAAAGAGATCCCAGACCCTCTGAAGCAGGGCTAACACAGAGACTGGGGCCTCTTTCCTTTTTGTCCTTTCCCCAACAACAGTGTGGGACTACTTTGCAGAGATAAGACACTCAGGACCACTTGTCAACTGGACCAGGGATATGTGGGAACATTGGGCAACCAGTGAAACAGACCAGACAGAAATCATTCCACGACTATCTGCTTCACTGTGGGCCGTTAATACCTCCCAACCGGGCAAGGCTTTCCTGCTCAGAGGCCAGTGAAGAACAAAGGCTTACACGTGCTTCATAAGGTCTGTCTTCTGCCACCTACCTCTTCAGCCACAAACTGGGCAGCGCTGGGATCAGCTGAAATCATTTCTATAAATCATGCTTGAAAAACAGTCATTGCTGGGAAATGAACTTTTGATGTTGGTGATGCTCTGAGGATCAAATCCAATGGCTGCAAGTGTTCTGTCCTAGATTTAGGACAGGTAACTGTGAGGCTGCTGGGGTTGGGCATGTGTTCGTTCATCCATTCATTCACTCAACAAATATTTTCCAAGCCCCTTCCATGGGCCAGGTGCTATGTGGCTTCGTTTTGTAAAGAGGGCTACATCTGCTTGGTCCGTTAGCTAACAGGCATCCCTTCTTCTCCCATTCGGTGCTGTGATTCTGTGCTATGACTACTCAGCTATAGACGGGAAGGACTTCCCCACCATCGGCCTTCAGAGGTGCCCATATCGAAGAATGCTTCAGATATCCTTGAAGTCCTTCTAGGTCAAGGAGGGAGCAGGTACGTATATAAGAAAATAATCAGTTTTGTAGTCAAATGGACCTGAGTTCAAATCAGGGGTTCCATGTTGTACTTACGAATGTACGCGCGCGCACACACACACACACACACACACACACACACACACACACACAGGCTGAGACCTGAGTGGGTGGTAATACTGGAGTGTTTCCAGTAGTTAAGAACTTGGATTTGGGAATCAAACAGAATTAGGATCAAATGCTGGCTTTGCCCCTATCAGCTAATCAACCCCAGGTAAAGGTTTTGGTTCTAGACTTTGTAGATCTTCCAGATCTTGTGAGTTGCCAGGGTCTCTGAAACGTTTAGCACTCTCAGTTCCCTGTTCCCAGATAATCCACAACAATATCTGGTTGAAATGGATTTTAGATGATTCTGTGCTTATTAAAGCAAAAATGTGACTGTGGGGATAAACAGGGATAAAATACCCACCACTGCTACCGAGGGTGTTTCTGGTGACTGTGAAATTCACAGGGGGAGCCTCAGAGGGGTCACACGTGTGTTTAGGCATTCATAGAATCACTTGTAGGATTAATACCATAGAAGCCATTTTTAAAACAAAGTTTGTTGTCATAATGAAATAGAGTTAAAAGACTCAAAATACCAAATACGTATTACAAGTTGGCAAAACATTATAGACTTTCCTGAAAATGGTCAAATGTCTTTTGTTAGAATTCAGTCCATAGAAAACAAAACACTCAAAAATGCTCTCTTAGTACTTTAACTGCACTACTAATTTCTTTATGATTTCTTGGTTTTAAGACTCAATTTCAACAGAAGTTTAAATAATGACTCAGAGTGTTTTGAGATCTTCTCTTTTTATCCTCTTAAATATTTGCTACTGACTCACATATTATTACAAACAAATTATAAGCATGTTCCATTATGTTCTATAAATGTTCCCATGGACGAGAATTTTCATAGCTTACTTAAATGAGTTTTTGTTCTTAAAAGAATAAACGATTTAGAAACATTTAAAAGAGTTAGTTACATGTACTGAAAAAAAATCTTCTGTTTTAGTGTAATGAGTAATGCACCTTCATAAAAATATATAAATTGTAACTTGAACACTAAATAAATTTTGTACCAAATAGATTTTTAGATTGGGACATGGCTCCCAATCCCGGGAATAAATGCTTAGCATCTTTTCTACTTTGGAGAAAGATGATACAGGCAGAGGATGAAATAGAAATAACAGAAACTTTGTAACACAGGTGGGGGCTCGTTTTCCTTAGTTAAATAGGTGTGCACATTTCTCCAGGATCTTAAATGGTTTTAGAAACCTCAGACTTCCCTCAAGGTGGTACAGCCTTCCCTCTGAGCCCCTACATCCTGTATTTATTTCAACTATAACATTATACCATCCTAAAATTGCGTGTTTATCTGTACATCTCCTCCACTACTAGGTGAATTCCTTTAAATCTAAGACTGTATCTTATTCACCATTTTATCCTCAGGGACTAGCACAGTGCGTGGTACATAGTAGATGCTCAACAAACATTTGTTAAGGGAATAAATCAATGACTGGCCTAATGCATGGGTCCTAAGGAAAACCTAAAGATTTTTACACAGGGGTGGTCTCGGCCTCTGGATACCTCCTGTTAAGTGTCCCATAAGATGCTACTGCTCTGGGCCCACAGCCAGGGAAACCTGGAGGGTATTTTTCCTTCTGTCTATGACAGAGTGTGTCTGAATTAAGACAGTGGAGGGCTGGCATTTCAGGATGCTAGTAACATGTGGCATCAGTCACCAACATTCTCAGCATCATCTTCATCGTCATAACACTTACTGAATACACAGTAGGTGTCAGATCCTATGCTAAGTTCTGTACACACATTATCTCATGTCATCTTCAAGACAACTCTACAAAGTTGTTGCTCCTATTTCCATTTTACAGATGCAGACACTGAAGCCTCATAATGTCACCTACTCAAGATGACACCGTATTGAAGTCAAGACTTGGACCCAAGGCAGAATGATGCTTATATTTAATTTCTACTAACCATGAAGCAACTCAGAGGCTGAAAGTCCTAGCAGGACACAGAGAGCCCCAAATAACACTTGCTTTATACCTTTTACGCCCCTTTTCCTACTTTACTTCAACAAAGCCTCTGGTCCTCGCCTATCTGTCTCCCTTCTCATTTGAACGTGAGCTCCAAACGGTCTTCAGGGGGGCTGCTGACAACAATAGTATTGGAAATGAGGAGCTTGAGTCGATCAGTCTTCACATAGGCTCTAAATGCCTCTTCAAAAACATTATACATGTAGTATGTGCACGTAGAAATTAACATTCAAAGGGTCTAGATGGGCAGAAAACAAGTAAAAGGCCTCTCTTGGAGGCAACCATTTTTGCATGTTTCTGTGTCTATTCTATGGCAGTTATCTTACTCCAAAAAAGGCTTACATCCCTATTTCTTTAAATTCCCTTCCTTTTAAAGAAGAACATATTCAATTGCCTTGATGAAAGATGAGGAATTTGGTCCATTCTCCCAGTTATTGCAAGTTATATATTTTTAATTTTGTTCTTCTATTGGTAACTGTTTCAGCTTTAAATATTAATATTGTTCTTAAACATCTCAGTTTACCTTCAATTTTAATGTATTTCTTGACTCCCTCAAGGTTATTCTACCTGCTCTTTACCCTAGAATTAAACCTGCTTCTTTTAGGACAAATACAATAATTTCTTATTCCAGTTTGTTTGGGGGGAACATTTAACTACTGACGTTGAAAAATCATCTTTCTCATTTTAAATATTCAGGAGTTCAATTACACATGTGTTAAGCAAGCTTTTGAAAAGGGGGAAGCCTTAGAATCTAATTGCTGTTGTTTCTTTGGGTATAGAGTTTCAAATAACTATCTTGCAAGTGAATTTGTGGAATACGGCCCATTCCAAGTTTCTGTAAGAAACTTGTAGGACTTGACAGTTTTATGACCAGCTCAAATATGGGAACCTCAAGTGACGATCTGGGGTTGCTTTCCTCACCAACCACCCTTCTGAACTCAATAATTAGGATTTAATAAACTCTAATAAATGTCCTGATTTCTTGAAGTGATGGCGGGGGAAGGGGAGATGGGCATATGATTCAAGAATCATATTAAATTTTAACCGTTAACAAATTGGAAGGATTTGAAATGATGTTTTTTGAAAGATAAAATTAACATCATCTTAGACTCAGTTCCTTTTAGCCCATTCAGTCTCCACATTCGATCAATTCTACCTCTCATGGACATCTCTCTGATGCTTCCCAAGGATTTAGAGCTTTTGGTACAGGGAACAGTTGCACATTGCTTACCCGAGTGGAGGAGAGCTCTGAAACCCAGCCCACGTGCTGGGAAGTAAATGATATGCGTGGGAATGAGGTTGCATCACCCTGCAGAGTGGGGAGGGGGCCTTTTTGTAATTTTTACCCATTACTAAATGTGCCAGCAGTATGCTGCCTTAGCAATAGCCTCCTAAATGCCTCCCGTTCTCACTGACCTTTACCCCCACCCACCTTCAATACTAAGCATGAAGTGTCAGAGATTATAATTCAGTAGGTTCGGGAATGAAGCCCAGAAAGCCACATTTTGGACACTCATGCTGGGCATTTCTGATGCAGGCGGGCTAAGGATGGCACTGTGCGTAGCCATCCCACACTGCGGCCACACTGCAGCCAGATGGATCTTTCTAAAACACCAGTCTGATCAAACCACTGCCTTCAGTGTCTCTCATTACTAACAAGGTAAAATCCAAGCTCTTTGTCATGAAAGACAGCCCCTGGAGATGTATTATTTTCTCTTCCTGCCCCAGCCCACACCTTCCTACTTACCCTCTGTGCTTCCCAAGCTTTGGCCAGAACAACCTGGTAGACCAGCAGCTCCCTGAACACACCGTGCCTTTTCCTGTCTCATGCCTTTGCACCTGTGGGCCCCACTCCCACTGCCAGTTACCACCAGTTCGTCCATCTGTCCCCAGCCCTCCTGAGGGACTTTCCCTATCAGGCAACACTCCAGGTCTCTATTCTAACCCATCAGGTCACTCTTTTCACAAAGTCCAGCTGGGATCCACTGCCAGGAAAACAGGAGATGATGTTTTCATGGGGCAGCGAGAGAGGAGTGGATGGGGCGTTACAGTGAGGGGGGTTCTAGACCCCCAGAGGCAGCAGATACCTGGGAAGGAGGGGAAAGGACTTCAGCCAAGGAGTAAGGAAGGCTCCAGAGATAACCCTGAAACCATTCCAGGACTCTGGTGCTGATAACGGCTTTCAAGACACTGAAAATTGGCACTTGTGTCAGCTTGGAAACTTCCTGAATGTATTGGCATTTTAATTTTGTATAAGTTTCATATGTTTGTACAACCTACAGTTAAATTAGTGTTTTCTTTCAAGTAAGTGTTATCAAAGAGCAAGGATTACATGTACGCTGATTCTGTGAACGGCCTGCCACTTGATTCCACGAAGGTTTATGGGCTGTCTCTTCTAGGCCTGGTCCTGTGCCAGACAAGGTGTGTCTGTGAGAGGAGGATGCACATTAGAGCTTGGGAACAGAAAACCAAGTGCAACAAGGCAGAAATGGATAGTGCCACTGGAGAGCTGCAAATACGTCTCTGTCCGAGTTGTGATCAAGGGCCTTGGAGAAGTTTAGTCTGGGTTAGCTGTACACACTTACTAGTTGTGTGGCCTTGGGCCAGTCACTTAACCTCCCTGAGCTTAAGTTTCCTGGGGCTACCATGTTTCCCCGAAAATAAGACCAGGTCTTATATTAATTTTTGCTCCAAAAGACGCTGTCATGCGGGGTCTCTGCTCCTGCTCCCTGCACAAGAACACAGGATATGGTGAGGCCAAAAAGGAATACCAATGGAGCCAACGGCAGGGAACATATACCACTATATTCTCGTAGGCGGCTGGTCGAGACACAAAAAAACATCTGCCAGTAGCTCAATGAGGGGTCTTCCTGCACCCCAGTCTCGCTGGCAGCCGGGCGAGACACAGGAAGTAGGATCCACACGATCCACAATCCGCCATCTGCGCTTGTTAACCCCACTTGCTAGTCTCAATCCGCCTTCCGCTTCTCTGCCAACCAACCAACCCCCCAACGACGCAGCCACGGCAGTTATATCAGTGGCTAATGGCTAATCGGTCACAGCTGATGACCAACTAGTCACAGCTGATGGCCATCTACTACCCGAGCCAGCACCTTTCCATGTGAGGCCGAGAGCGTGGAAACTGCTCTCTGGGACTCTGTCCCCACAGATGCATTAGGGCTTATGTTCAGGGGATGTCATCCTGAAAAATCATGCTAGGGCTTATTTTCCGGTTAGGTCTTATTTTTGGGGAAACACTGTAACAATTTCTTACTCACGGGATTGTCAAAATGACTGTCTTTCTTTCCTACGCTGCCGTAACAAATTACCACTACTGGGATGGTTTTACACAACAAAAGTCTTTCCTCTCACAGTTCTAGAAGCTACAAGTCCAAAACCAAGGTGTCGGCAGGGCGTGCTCCCTCTGACACCCCGGTTGGAAACCTTCCTTGCCTCTTCCTAGCTCCTGGCCATGGCTAGCAGTCCTTGATAGTCCTTGGCTTGCAGTTACATCACTCCAATTTCTGCCTCCATTACCACTCAGTATTCACCCAAACACAGCTCTGTCTCTAGGTCTCTTCTTTCCTTCTAATAAGGAAAACCAGACACTGGATTTAGGGCCCATTCTAAGTGAAAATTATTTCATCTTATCTTGATTATATCTGCAAGACTTTATTTCCAAGTAAGGCCATATTTATAGGTATTGGGGGTTAGGACTTCAACATATCTTATTTTTTGTGGGGGGGATAAAACTCAACCTACAACAAGGACAAAATGAAATGATGCAGATGAAGGGCTTGGTACATTGCTTGGAACATGGTAAGCATGCAACAGGTTGTCTGGGTGCTGTGGGACACTGTCACTACCTTTGCACTCTTAGGGAGCTTTTCATGTCTCTGGGCCTCAGTTTCCTTAGTAAACAGCACCTCCCACATTGGACTATTGAACGATTTTCAATGAAATCACACACACAAAGCACTCAGAGAAATAGCTGGCACCTAGCAAGAACTAAAAATGTAATTCTATCCAACTCTAGCCCTCTCATATGTTCAGTTTTCAAATGGAAGAGTTTAAAAAGTTTAGAAACAACAGTAATGGAGATGCTGTCTTCAAAAAATTCAAAGAGAGATATGTAATTCCCCTGCTTGACCCTCCTTCTCCAGAAAAAAATATGCATAATTGTTTTGAATCAAGAAGCATCATGTCTCCAGTAATATTTAAGGTAGGCGATTTCACTTTTCTCTGGCTCTTTGGAGAAGTGCCCCCTGGTTATAAGCAGGGGTGTGGCGTCACACTCCTTGGTCACACCTGGGCATGGCGTCACACTCCTGGATGACATCTGGTCACCTATGGTCTCCAGGCAGATGCCTTCTGTCCTGGGCCCACCACATTTCCTGGCCCCACCAGCTACAGACTCTACCAGCAACGGAGTAGCCCGGCACTTTATGAATTTCTTGCGGGGTAGTAAGGGCCACCTCAGTAGACCAGAAACTTAATATTACATTTTCTCTGGAGTGAGAAATAATACTTTACAAGCTGAAGACTTCCAGATGTGATCTTTTGCATTCTTCCAAGAGGTGACATGGCACTGGGCCACAGTGGGCAGTGAATGAATACTTTTTAGTGGATTAACTGGTACAGAAACACATCCCGAATTACATTAACACATACATTTAACCATCAAGCAAATATTTTCAAGGTCAGAAAACTAAGTCAGAGGATTTTTTTAAAATAAACTTACATCTTGGAATTAGAACTATGCATTGCCTTCCCCTGGCTGGTAGGCATGTAAAGGGTAACTGTTTTAATTATGAGGAAGTCAACTAAGACAGCCTTTATAAACTAAATTACTTACGAGGTACCGTCAGGTAGTTCAAATGTGTGTGTGTACTCCTATTATGATTTCTTGTTTTCATACTCAGAGGTATGAACTTTAGAAAAAGACACAAGTAGAATAATATACTTATTGTAGTAAAAGAAAATAAGTTGAAAATTTATTAGACCTTTCTATCAGAAACAACATATTTCCTATGTTCAAATAAGCATATGAAATATGTAGGGCACTCTTTTTTTCATATTAATATTCTATTTAAAGTCTGTATCTGACCAGTAACTTTAATACAGCTATTCTAAACGTACACATATACACACTCAAACTGGTTAAAAATGAACAGTGGCGTTTTCTTTTCTACATAATATAAAAATAGGTAACTAAGCTTTGTCTTGGTTATATGTAATATTTAATCCTTTAATTTACAAACTTACTAAGAAACAATTTGAGAATAAAAATTGAGTTTAATTGAACTAAATTTATTATATCAGTGGGAACAATATACACATTTGAAAAACACTAGCTGTCTTATATTGAAAATCCTCTTCCTTATCATTACTAATTTTTTCTAATTTTGCTATTTCAGTGCTTTACATTATTATCCATTATTCCATTATTTTCTCTCCATTTTTACTTAACCTTGATTTTGTAATTTTTCAGCAGGTAGTACATTGGGAAAAATAAGAAACAAAAACAGGTGATAGATTTAGAAAACTTCTTCCTAATTACTGAAGTCTATAATTCTTTTGACTGCCACTGCTATATAGAGCAGCTCCTGAGATTCTAGCAAGGTTAATGGGGAGGGGAAGAAGGGGACCTGGACGGAAAGCAGAAAGCCCTTAATTGTAGTAAACTAGTGGAAGGCTCTGACAGGATGGTATAAGCTCTCCATTTTCCATTTTGAGACAGCACTCTTGTAATCAAGGGCATACCGTTGGTGATCAATGCTTCATATCAGAAAACGTTTCTCATTATTTGGCAAAATTTGAACTTAGCAGACAGACCATCCTTGGTAGTCCTGAAGGCAGAAACCAGGAATGTTGTGTGCTGATTGTTGGCTGTCTTTCTAGAGCCACCTGTACCATTGAAGGTGTGCAAGTTCATGGAGAAGTCGAAGAATTAGCAGATCCTATGGACTGTGGTCAAGCTACAAGGCTGCAGAGCTCTGACTGATCAATCCATGAGTTACCAGTTCCTGACTTGTGGACGCTTTGTGAATAATGAACAATGGGTTGGATAGTTCCTTCTATTCTCACCATGAGGGTTGCATGCTGCTCCAACACTCACCTTGTGATCACAATCACTTCTGGAAGTCAAGTTAACTTGGGCCACCTGGAGGTCACATGGAACACTATCTGTCTTCATATTTCTTTTTTACAACCTCAGTTCTTTCTAACATCTTAGTACCATAGACCTGGGACCAAAGACCTACATAACATGTTCTTCTTCCATTTAAAATTTTGATTCTTTTTTTTTTTTTTGAGGTAAAATACGTAACATAAAATTGAGCATCTTAACTCTTTTTAAGTGTACAGTTCAGTGGTATTCAATACATTCATACTGTTTCGCAATCATTACCACCATCCATATCCAGAATGTTTTTCATCTTGAAAAGGGAAACTCTATACCCATTAAACAATAATTCCCCATTCCCCACCCCCAACACGTCCCTCACAATCACTATTCTATTTTCTCTCTCTATGCTTTTGACTATTTTGAGTAACCGATATAAATGGAATTATACAGTATTTGTGTTTTTCCCTCCTCCTTTTTCTCTACCTTTCCCAAGTCCATTTAACCTCTTTCAAACATGATTTCTTTCATGGAAGAGGTCATTATTTTTTACCCTCTTCCTTACCCTTTCCCTCTGGAAAAAAAATTTAAACACTGCCCTGCCTCCCTTTTCCCTTCTTCATTCTATTTATAAGTATCCCATTAAAAAAGAAGAAGAAGAAGAGAGGTTACTAGGGTAATAATTTTTTGATTCTTTCATATAGGTATGAGTTTTGAAATATAATTAACCATAATAAAAGAACTACAGATGCCAGCATCTAAAATCTCTGAAATGGCCCATAGTTCTTTTCAAAATCTCCATAAAAGTTTAAATTTAACTCTCCCCTCATCTTAATCAAAATTATTTCCCCTCAACAAGAACTGTCTTTCAACTCATATTGCTTTTTTTCTTCGAGGTGATTCTCAGTGTCTAAAAATGGTGTCTTTTTCTTTATTCCATGGGAAGTGTGTAGATTTAAACTATGTTACGGGTTAAAGAGATTTTTGAGGACTAGAGTCTGTGAACCAAATCACAGCGTTTAATCCTGTTTCTCCAGGAAAGTGTTCTAAGTTCCACAAGCTCCTCAGAATTGAACTGCTGGAATATAAGCCATTTATAAACAGGGGACTGAGTGAGTGTTACACACTTCCCATAGATTCTAACTAGTAATACAGAGCGGAAAGCTGTTGACCAACTCAATGCCACAGGATACACAGTGAACAATAAAAGAATCAGACAATCATGGCACAGCAGCTGGCACATCTTCCAGACTCCCTGCCAGAGTATGTGGCCAACAGAGTTCAAGACCCAACTAGTCAATACACTGAACCTATAGATTCTATAAACACTCCATGACTTCAAACATTCATATAATTTTTTGATGCATTTTCTTCCATTGCATGCTGAAGAAACATATGTTTCACTATGGCACATAACAGATTTTGAAAATCCCATGGCGAGTACACTGAAGTTGAAAAAGGTTTCCAAGAAAACAAGCCCGAGCTACAGAAGTAAGCCTGGAGCAGAAGTCAACCAGCTAATGGTATCACTCAACAGTAAGCTATTATACTTACGGGGGGGTATCAGGAACCATTACAGAGCTGCAAAACAGAGGCTGAAAGAAACTCCAACCCTCACATAAGACACCAGTTTAAAGGTAACACATTACGTGACGGTCCAGTGAATCCCAGAGCTGGGAATGTTGATCTATGACGCTCTAATCTGAACAGGGAAGTGCAAATAGCAATTGAGATTAAGTCACTATCAGGACAACAGACACACTAACCAGCAGCCTCCTGTTTTCTTCCCCAAAGGTCTGTGTGAGACTGGAGGCAGCCTGCCTGGTTTTGGAGATACACCCCTTTGCAATTCATGGAGAAGGAAGAAAGTGGCTTTCATAGACTTTTGTTTGTTTTGTGGTCTCACGTGTCCGGCCACGCCATTTGTCACACAGTCCATTAACTCCCTCTCCAAATTCTTTGAACACTGAGATCCACCTCCACATCGTTCGGCACTTAACTCTCCGCAGTCTCATATTGTTCTTTGACTTCTCGATGCATGCAAACCTGGCCTCCTCATTAGGATCATAAACAACTTAAAGGCAAGTAAACTGACTCATTCCATTAAGATCATTCCTCACACCTACCCACGGCTGGGCACAGAGTGGGAATCTGATAAATCATGTTAATTAACTCACAGGATGAGGTCTTCACACAGAGTCACAATCACTGAAGCAATGAGAACTCCACATGCCAGTCGCAGCCCAACTTCCCAGGAAGAGTGCGAATGGGGAATGGAAGCTTCCCAGTCCCCCGGAGCCACAGCGGAGGACAGAAGTCTTGAATCCTGTGCACCGGGAAAACTGCTTCCCCCCTAGAGACTGTAAGCTCCATGAGGGCAGGAACTATGTTTTGTTCCCTACCCAACGCCTAGCACTTAGTAGAGGCTCCAAAAACATATGCTGAATGAATGAAAAACATATGAAACCAAGTTTCTCCCCTTTAGTCGCTTGGATTAGTGTTTCCACATCTTTTGTTTTTCTCCACTCATCATTTTTAAGCAATCTACAAAATGTAAAGTGACTCCAGAAAACAAACCAAAATGGCACCCATGTGGTACACAGGGAGGCGTGTACCTTCTCTCGCCTGCTCAGGGTGTGTGTCAGAGTGTGGTGGGGGCAGGGGGAGGATCAGAAGGTCACTGGCCTGGTAGCCACGGGTCTGGGGCTTGCTGTGGAGGAAGAGCTGCTCTTCTTGAGAGAAATGACTGGATGTCTGATCGAGCTCTTGGCAGCCCCCAGGCAATGGAATGCTGCTCTATGTGGTCGTCGTCTGGTTGGCAGTTTCCTGCCAGGGAAGGCTGCCAAGCAGGTTGTGACAGCTGTGCTGTGTGCAAATCTCCAAGGTTCTTTGGTGCACTGACATTTCTGACCTGCCTGTCTGCTACTCGTGGGAAATAGCTGAGAAACTCTGATGCTGAGGGACCCATTTTCCATTGGCATTCATTTTTCAGCAGAATGCCTGTCTATCTTGTCTTTTAAGATGGAAGTCAGTGGAGGATGGCCTTTAGCTTTCCTGGTCTACGTGAACCTACTGAATCTGTGTAGGTAAAAGAACTATATTTCACTCTGTTCCCAGCCACCGTTGGTTTTCACTGTGATCAGGTGACTACACTTGTTTACGAGTATCTTATCACGGTAATTGATACCTGTCATGGACTACCACTAGGAGAAACCACCTGTCTGAACAATTGAAAAAAAAAATTAAAAATAGCTTTTTAACCATTTAGTTCTTTTGGAAAAGAATTTCAAAATCTTAATGCTTATTATTTGGACTGTTTACAACTCACGGGATTTTGATAAAGGGCTACCTTTTTATATTCTCTGAAAGCAGCTACTTTTACTTGAAGTTGCTAATAAATGAACACAATGTTTTATCAGAAGTACAAATGTTAACAGATTCTTTTCTGTGCTCGAAGGTGAAAAGTTAAAAGTAAAATTTCAGACATACCTTTCAGCATCATTCGCCCGGTGGATCCTCCAAAAGTATTGAGAAGGCCACTTCTTGCTCCTAAAGATGTGGTTGCTTCTAGCAGAGAACCAGTGATGTACTGAGATATAGAAGTCCTTTGGAGGGTGGCACGATACTCACATACGGTATCTCGGACACATTGCTTTAAGCAGGGACCAACGTTAATCCTTTCATGGGCTGTCTCGGAGCCTGGGAGCTTTGTGCAGAAATGGAGAAGAGATCCAATTGTATCTTCTGTTTCTTCTCCCCTTCTCACTGCATTGTAGATCTGTGAATAGCACAAAGTACAGGAAGTATTAATCTAGTTTCTTAGAAAAGCAAATTTACTTGTTGACAAAATGCCAAGATGACTTATTAAGAAAGAAGTCTCAGTCACTCTGAGCACAAACACTTGAGCCCCGGACTCATGTATTAACCTGAACATTCTACAGACACCATTTATTTGGAAAAGCTATGTGTAGTTATGAAATAGGCCAAACAACCCTGCTATCAAACAGAACACTTACAAGTTGTACCAACCAAAAATGTATTCAGCTCAAATTTCTTTTCCTCCTCCTCAGCAGAGCAAAGCTCTTCTACAGCGGGACCAAGGCAAACCCTTCCTTTTTGTCCTTTTGGACTCCCCTGAGTGACTATTCCAGGTCAGTCTGCCTCCAAGGAACACATCAATCTGAAATTCATGAGGAATCTTTCCTCCATGCTCAAACAGAAGTGAGGATGAGAGGGTCATGGGGAAGAAGAATTTCCATATTTCTTTTTTGGGCATAAACCTTCAATCTGTCAGCTTGGATCAAAGTCTTTGGATCCTTTTTCCTCTTCCTCCTCCCTCACCTCCCACATCCAATATGCTGACAGGTGCTGCCTCCTCTTCCTGTTCTGTGTTGTCACTACCCTGATTTCCTCTCTCCTTTATAACCTGATCACCAAGAACTATCTCCAGGAGACTGGACTACTAGTACAGGTTCCCAACCATAATTCCAATCCATTCCAAAGCAATCGTTTAACACGCATTTATATACATTCTGCTCTGTGCGAGGCACTGAGTTGAAAGATGTGGAACATGGGCAAAGAGTAATACACACCTTTTGAGCTGCAGGATTTCACAATCAAACTTAGAAGACGAGGCTTGAAAATTATGAGGTTTGATATTATTGCAGGGAGGTTTGGGGTTTTGTCAAGGTCTCTGGAATCCCAGAGACTTCTGGGTAGTGTATAAACAATAGGGAAAAAACATAACATGGGTGAGTTCATCTAGTTTTCTGATGGGGGAATAAAGGTTGACTACACTGTGTTGCTTCCATCATGCCACCTTGAGCACCTTGCCATTGCTGCCTTGTTATTCATTCATCCAATCAACAAATAGTCATTGTGTTTATTATATACCAGCTATGCATCAAGAATGGGTCAATAAGACAGCTTCTCCCCTCAAAGAGTTCACAGTCTAGTGAGAAGCAAAAGAGTTCATAGTAGGGTAGAAATGGAAGTCACGCCCTCTGGTGACATCAATGAGGTCAGGGAAGAGAAGTCTTCCTATGCCCTCTAGGCCATGCCTGTGCCCCTATGACGCTGCACACTCCAGATCTCACATTAACCAGGGCCCATGGGCACTCAAGGGGACTGCTGTGGATCTGTGCTAGGTCCTTAGGAGATCCCAGAATGTACCTAGAACCTCCCTGATAGTCAAACTACACTGACGCTAACTAGATTTCTACTCTGCCTTCCTCTGTCTACTGGTATATACTTGGCACTTGAAGGCAGAGTGTAAATTCTTTGGCTGTCATTCTCTGTCCTTCCATTTCTGGTGGTCAGTGTGCCCATGGAGGTGGTACGCTGGGATAGGAAGAGCTCAGTCTTTGGCATCAGCTGTATGGGGTTGTACACCTGGCTTTACCTTGACCAGCTGCAGAGCTGGTCATGAGCAGGAACAAGCTGACTTGAATGTTGAGAGACAGCTTCCTCTTCTGTAAAACGGGGATACTAAGACCCCTTCTTAGGGATGTTGTGGGATTCACCAAGACAATAAAGTACTAGGTACCAAGAAATGGTGCCCATTACTATTGGGCAAGAAGAGGATGGACTCCTCTAGCCTCAAGGAAGAGCAGATGGTTGTATAACAACAAAGCATCGACTATGAACTTCACCATGATGAGGTTATGCCCTTGCTCTTACGTGCTGCTGGATGATTTCAGCCTCGCCTTATCTGGGTGTATTGGGAGGGGTAGAGAGCTGCAGAGCTCAGGACATGCTTTTCTTCTCTCAGCTCTGAATCATACAGGCAATCTCCAACATACTGTCTCAAATGAGTCCTTCAGAAGTGAATGTTCTAGAAGTTCAGGGAAAAGAACCCACTGTGAAGTCTGATGGCTAAAGAAGGCTTCAGAGAGAAAACAGATCTGAGCTATGCTTTGGAAAACAGGTACCGCTCTCATTGGAGCAGCTGGGGGAGGCAACTCACGTGGTAAGCAAGGGTGAAGAGGCTGGAAAATGAATGGGACAGTGAGTAGAGCAGGCATTTAGAGCAGACAAGAAATCAGAAAGGTCAGCTGGCCTGATCAAGGAGAGCCTTGAATGTCAAGCAAAGAGGTTTAATCCATCAGAGGTGGGGAACTCTTCATTCTTTTTTTTTGTTTGTTTTTTTGTTTTGGTTTGTGTGTTTTTAGCAGAGGAGTCATGCAAAAAGGCTTTACTTTACAAAGATTAGCACGCTTACAGTTCTTAGTTACTAGTGAGTAGACCTACTTTCTTTACTTGCCAAACTCCTCCTTTGGCTCAGATGCCCCTACTCATTACGTTATGTATTCCAGTTTCCACATCACGCCTTCAGATTCCTAATGTCTCATTCAGTCCCTTATCTGGCTTTCCCAAAGGGTTTTCCTCAGCTCATTAAATCTAAAGAGACTGCATGATATAAGGACTCCTTGATGGTATAAGTTTGAAAAACTCAATACATAGTTCTCCTTTTGAAGTTTTCCATTCCACATTAAAATATTAAAGAAAATGAAAAGATTCAGAGTAAAGAAATCTGTTCTATTTTGCTTCACTGAGTGTTTGAGTATTACTCATGTTATTTGGCCATGAATTATTTTGAAGAACACACAGCCTGTGAATGCAGTGTGGTACCAAATAATTTGCTCTAATCAAATGGCCTTTTCTTATTCTCCTTGTCTTGGTCTCTGTGAAATCTCTGAAATAGACAATTACCCATCTTCCTTGAAGTCCTGCCTCGCTTATCATCTCATGGCTCCATCTCTGCCTTATTCTGTGGCTCTGCTTCTTCCTTGGGGCCTTCCAGACAGTTGTAGCCCAATAGAAAGTTGCCAACAAGTGCCTAATGAAAGTTGCCAACAAGTGCCCAATAGAAAGTTGCCAACAAGTGACAAGTAGGGGGTCACAAATTGGCTGGTCATGGGTCAGACTTACCCCCAAAGACATGCTTCATCTGACACACAGTGTTTTAAAATCAGGAAAGTTTACGTGCACATCTGAAGTTACTGCATCTCCTGCTAAATGGAACAATCTGGCAACACTGAACATTCCCGTATGTTGTCAGATGGCTACACCTTAGATGAAACATGAGTTCTCCAGTTCACACCAGTCTCCACCACTCTCTAGTGATCACACCTGGCCAATATCTGGTCACCATTAGTACATGTGTTTGTGACCCTTGCCTTAATAGGATGTGGACATAGCTGTAAATATACACAATAAACACTGAGCTCCTCTGATGTGTCATCTGCATGCTCTTCCTTGTGGTAGCTGCCAAGGACACAGACAGAAAGCCATGGTCTCTGCTCTTAAGGTGCATCGCAGCTCACCTCCAACATATATAAATGCTATTAAGTAATCACTCAGCATTGCTATCAGCCACTTGTTTCCAAGTCTTCAAACTTGACTGAAGAAATAAAAGATGAAGAGCTCTAAGAATAAAACTCTAAGTTGCCATCACCATTGCTAACACCCAATCCACAGAGAAACAGAAAAAGATCAACAGGTTCTACCAAGATGTGGACTGACACACGCTAGTCAGACAAATACCACAGGAGCTGAATTCAAGGTGCTTATTGGGAAAATGCTGAAATGTGGATGCAGTGGTGGTAGTTTGGCAGTGCTCAGGGAGCATGTTAAAATCAGGCTATGACCTCTTATTAGATCATCCACTTTAAAGAAACAGGAAGCAATCATGGAAAATCCCACGTATATAGAGTGGGAAGAGGAGGCAGCATAGAAGTCATTGTGAGTGTGGCGCTGGAGTGTTGGTTTGAATCCTGGATCCCCTGCTTCCCAGCTGTGTGACCTTGGATAATTTACTTGGCCATTCTGTGCCTCAGTTTCCTTTTCTCCAATATGAGGTTAGAATAGTTTCTCCCTCATAAGGTTGTGGGTAAGAATTACAAGCTTTGATAAACGTAACAGGATTAGAACAGTACCTGCCACTTAGTTAATGCTCAACAAATATTAGTTTTTGTGATGATGGTGACAATGATGATTGCAGTAGACTACAAAAATGGCCATAAATTATTTCCTACACTATGAAATATGATCAAATAATACAGTGAATGTTTAATTTAAAAAAAAATGTATTGTAGTAAAAGACACATTGCCATTAATCCCCCTCAAAATACTCCCCCTTGCTTCAAACACACTTATCCCATCGTTCTTGCCACTTTCTGAGGCAGTTCTGGAAGTCCTCTTTTGTGAGTGTTTTTAGTTGCACTGTCGTGGCTGCCTCGATGTCCTGAATCATTTTGACTTTGGGGAAGAGCCAGAAGTCTCACGGTGCCAGATCTGGTGACTAAGGTGGATGAGGACACACCGTAATGTCTTTATTTGACAGAAATTGCTCTACCAGAAGTGATGTGTAACATGGAACGTTGTCATGAGGGAGGATGAAACCATCTGCCCATTTCATGTAAATGTGTTGTTCGTGATCCATGGTTTACAGCACATTTTAAAACACACTGTCTCTCAACCATAGCTCACACCCAACTGACTGCATCGAACAAGTTGAAACTTGTCACACACTGTTACTAAGGTTCGATGTGCCACTTCCCGTATTGAAGATCCTGCCTTTCTGTTGGATGGCACTCGGCAGCAGCATTCACTGCATTTTGTGATCACAACGGAAAGGCTCCATGTCACACATTGCTTCTGGTACACGGCAATTTCTGTCAAATAAAAACATTACGGTGTGTCCTCATTCACCTTATTCACGGGATCTGGCACCGTGTGACTTCTGGCTCTTCCCCAAAGTCAAAATGACCATGAAAGGTAAACATTTTGAATTGATTCAGGACAGTGAAACTAAAGACACTCGTGAAAGAGGACTTCCAGAACTGCTTCAGAAAGTGGCAAGAACGATGGAATAAGTGTGTTCGAAGCAAGGGGGAGTATTTTGAGAGGGATTAATGGCAATGTGTCTTTTACTATAATAATTTATTTTTAACTTAAACATTTACCGTATTTTGTAATCACATCACATATTCTGGGCCAGTCTTGTGATTTGCTTAACCAAATGGGATGTAAGGAAAGTCTTGAAGAATACTTGTTTGCTGGAGCCTGCTTGCTCCCTCTTGCTGTTTTTGGGAACACGGCAATAATTACCGTGTGGAAAAGCCAGAGCTCGCCTGCTGGGGAATGAGAGACCATGGCGTAGTCACGCTTGTGCCGGTGGCTGGGAGCCTGCCAACAGCCAGACACACACTGAGGCCATTCTAGATCCTAGATCATCCTCCTGCCAGTCTGACTGTTGTCATAGATGACTGAGAGCCCAGCAGAAATTAGCTGATCTGGATTAAGAGACCCACCCAGCCAGTTCATAGAAACATAGAGCTATAGCAATGATTGTTAAAAGTCACTTATTTGGGGACCGCTTCATTACAAAGCAAAAGTTAACTGACACGGTGATGATGTGTTGGGCACAGTGATAAGTATTTACTTGCATGAGATCTGAATCCACACACTGACCCTAAAGGTTGACTCATTTCGCAGATAGGGCCTATAAGCCTACAGAGGTGGATTTAGCAGCTAATAAGAGGCTGAGCCAGGGCTGAAATCTAGGTTTGTTCAATTCTATGGTCCAACTTTATCCATCGCCCTAAACAAGATCACACCAAAGCCCACACAGTGGGATTCAAGAAGCCTCACTGGAAACATGAAAACGGGATCTATGTTCATAAACAGTGTCTATCATTGACATCAGCCTTAAGAAAGAGACTTGATTGGAATTCTTTTTAAAAAGTAATATTCATTCATTGCGTATCATCAGAGTCACAACATGAGTGATGCACAGATAGGATAGACATAAACAGAAAACTCGAATTGATTTGCTTTTCCGTTAGGATTACAATGACAATCCTTACCCAGTTAACCCATCTCTGGATATCCCTTACCCCATATCAGACAATGATTTCACTCCTGTCTGTCCTTCAGAGAATCATTTCCCCAGGTACCCTGGGAATCCTGACCCTGATCCAGGCACACCTGCATATCCCTGGATTCTCAGTGCTCCTGGGATCCCCTCAAGCCCGTTCCTGGTTTTCCCATACCTATTTGCGTGGGCTACTCCTCCTGGGATGGCTTCCTCCTGCATTCCTCTCTCAAGCCGACCTGCAGGGCTTTTTGCCCCATCTAATGCAGTTTCAGCTGAACCTTATGTAGCTAAGCCGCCTACTACACCCACACCTCCTGTCCCAGAGGTCGCAGTGGAGTCTGCTGTGGCTGAACAATTGGGTTTGACACAACATATGTGCCTAATAAATATAAATCCACACATGCTGCCCCAGAACCTCGGTCTTCTACTTCTCTTGATCTGGTAAAGAAATGAATTTTTCTAAAGAAGAGAATACCATGCATTTGTTTCTATACTGGTGCAGAAATCAGTGAAATCTATACAAATTTACTTTCTTTTCCAAAGACTTTCATTCTGTTATATTAAAAATATCAGTCTCACCATAAAAAACAAAAATAAGAAAACATCATTGTTTGGCAAAAGGTTGAAACAACGTTTATACTGCAGTTGTTATTGTTTTTTACCCATAATTCCTTTCAAGGTCACCTTAAATTACTTTTGAAAATAGTCAAGTTATGACTTAACAAATGACCAAATGTTTCCTTTATATGGAGATTTATGGTTTTAAATTACAAGGTAAAAAAAATGAACTTTATCTCACTTGATTAATGGAATAGAAGGTGATGAAAACTAGACAGACTACTGCCCAATAAAGGCCAATATCTTTTTTGAGATAAAACCAATATGGTATCTAAACTTGCTAAACAGATAGATGTCCATTTGTTCATTCAATAATTGATTTATATTTATTAGGCCCCTATGTTGTGTGAAGCCCAGTTGCTTCATTTTAAATGGGGAAGGTAGACAATAAATAAGTAGACCAAGTAAGTGAACTGAAAATTGCAGACTGCTACATATAGTCTAGGTATATTTTGTATGTAGAGTCACAGGACTTACTCAATATATAGGGAATGAGGAAAGGATTGGAGTCAAAAGTTTCTACATTTGGTGACTGTCAAATTCTTAGAGATTGAAGATTTATATAGAGTGCTGTATAGCTCAATGTTGTAAACATTACCCCTCGTGCCTTTTATGTTTAACAACCACTGTGAACTGTGAGTGGATCCTCTCCATGGAATTAAATTACTCCCATAAAGGCAGGTGCTGTGTTTGAGGAGAAAGACCTTGCTATTAGGAAGTTACTTGAAGAAAGCAAGGAATGATTAGACAACACTTAAGAAAACATTTGCAATTCCTTGTGACTCAAGAAAGAGGGATTCCTTGTAGAAGCCAGCCCTGGGACATGGAGTTCAGACAAAATAACACAAACATCTAAGGCTGGAGAGAGCGGGGGTAATTCAGATGGAGACAAAGCCAAACGCTTTAAATGCACTGGAAGACATGGAGCAGCCAGACACACCATGTTCCCAGCGCTCACCCAGGAAGAAAGCTTCTTTGCAGCCAGAAAAGACTTTGTCTTACCTTGACTTGTACTGGGATCAAAGAGGGTTCTTGTTAATTTGGGACTTGCTCTGTTTCAAAAGCTATCTATCTGGGGTCAGAGTTATATAAAACCATGAGGTTTCAAGGTCTGATGACATATGTTCTGAAAAGTTTCAACAAGAAAAAAGCTGGTTACTTAGGTTTCCACTGACGCCTGCTGATAACACTTGTAAGAACTGCAACATTTATTGAGTGCTTAAAATGAATTAGGCACTGAGGACGGAGACGTGCTTTCGTTGAAACGTCAGAACTGCTCTAGGAAGAGGTCCTACTAGTACTACCACTTAAAGATAAGAAACAAATGTGCACACAGCTAGAGCTCAGCCTCAGGACTCTCCATCTCTAAGCCAGTGCTGCTAACCATCAAACCTAACAGAGAATCCTATAGTACAGTTGTCAAAGAAACCACTTTTAAGAGGAGTAATTGTAGTAACGATCCTGCCATCTCTCTGTTTATTGTCTGTCTCCTCCCTCTAGAATGTTACCTTCACAAGGACTTTATTTCTTTTTTTATTTATGTGTCTCCAGTGTCTAAAAGTATTTGGTATTATAATTTCTCAACATATGAGATCTGACAATTAAGTTCGCGAACTCATCCCAGAAAAAGTGCCAGATATCTCATTGCTGAGTATCACTATGGTCACCTTTGAAGTGCTCCCCTTGGGAAGCTATGCACTGATGCCAGTGCCTAGTCCACCCTTCAAAGCAATTGTGGAACTCTTTCTGGAATGGCCATCAGAGCTGTTGTCACATTACCCCTGATGACCTCAATGTCATCCAAATGTCTCCCTTTCAATATTTCCTTTATCTTCAGGTAAAGAAAGAAGTCACTGGGGGCCAGAGCAGGTGAGTAGGGAGGGTGTTCCAATACAGTTATTTGTTTACTGGCTAAAAACTCCCTCATAGACAGTGCTGTGTGAGCTGGTGCATTGTCGTGATGCAAGAGCCATGAATTGTTGGTGAAAAGTTCAGGTCGTCTAACGTTTTCACGCAGCCTTTTCAGCATTTCCAAAGAGTAAACTTGGTTAACTTTTGTCCAGTTGGTACAAATTCATAACAAATAATCCCTCTGATACCAACAAAGGTTAGCAACATCACTCCAACAGGTTTGTGAACTTAATTGTCAGACCTCATATAGTTCTTGATTGAATTAATGTCTGTATTCTATACTTTTGCAAAGAACTTGGCTAGAATTCTCCAGTTGTTTGGTGATGAATCTATTGTGTTCATCTAGACCACAGGTGACATTGTATTATCACCTGTACTGTTGAATACCAGATACAGAAATCACACAAAACTGCATAAAATCATTACAAAGTATTCAGAATAGCTGTAGCCAAATGAGACTCTAATTGCTACTAACCAAACGCGGCCTGTTCTGAGACATTTACCAATAGTTTAATATTATTCCATTATCATTTACTAATTGGCTTAGCAATGAGGATGCTTAATCAGATCTATTATCCATCCTCATTTTCATGAAAATGGTGATTTGGAAGGATGATGGGGCTTAAAAAAACCAGGATATGGATTCCTATATTGACTCTCCCAATTCAATTCAACAAATGTTGAGTTGCAGTTAGAGACTACAGTAGATGCTTGAGAATGAGAGAGAAAGAGAGAGAGAGAAAGACAGAGAGAGAGAATGCAATATTTCCTCCCCATAATGTGATTCTTAAAGTAGCTTGGGCTAGAAAAACAAATAATCTCATTTAGTGGAACTATGTGTTAACTGTAACTTAATAGGCTGAGCAAAAATGTGGGAGCCTTCCTTATGTGTGAGAGCTGTGGTTTGGAAACCCCTTTTACTGGTCTCATGGGCTCTTTCCCTAACTCCTGGAATGCAGAAGCAGTGTTCTAGAAAGCTGAAGATGCTGGAAGTTTGATTTCTGATGGGTGTGTGTATCTAAACAAAATGCAGTGATATAAGGACAAACGCATTTCCTGAAGAGTCAACAAGAACAGTGATTCTTTGTGGTGGGTAGGGGGGGTGGCAGCCGAGGCAGCTCGGAGACCTGAGTGGCACCAGGGAGCAGGACTTCGGTAGCAGGCTGTCGCTTCCTCTGCTATTGACTCCACATTCCATTCAAGTGCCTGTGTGGAGAATTCCATTCCACTGAGACACATGCATGAGACGCTGACCAAACAGAGCTCCGGAGAGCCAAAAATAAAGGCTTTGGTCAGGGCAGGCCAATTAACCAGAGCGAAGCCACCGGCTCCTATGAAGGAGTGTGAAACATCTATGAAGGAGTGTGAAAGGATGGCCCAGGACATTTTCTTTAACATTTGGAAATGCCCTTCCACATAACTTCTTTCAATTCACATTTTACCCTTGCATTCGAATTTTGCCTCTTCCATCCAGGATTCCCAGGGTTCCAGCAAGAAATAAGCATCCTTTCTGGGGTCCAACAGCCCCTATATGCAAACTCTATAGTGGCACTTTCTGTGAGGCATGGAGTCACTGTTTACTCCCCTTGCAGGCTGTGAGTTCCCAGGGCAGAAGGGGCCATGCCTCAGCCTACATTTTGTGTCCAGCACACCGCTTAGCATGCTGCAGGCAATGGAGACAGGGGGCAACAGAGAAATAACTAAAACCTTAGAGTCAGGGCCTCAAAGGAAGGTCATGCCCATCACCTGGGAGCTTGTTATAAATGCAAACTCTTGGGCCCCACCCCAGACACACTGAATCACAATGTCCGGGTCAAAGTATTCAGAATAGCTGTAGCCAAACGAGACTCTAATTGTCTGGGGCCCAGAAATCTGTGTTGTAACAAGCCCTCCAGATGATCTTGATTCTGCTAAGGTTTGAGAACCACTATCTGAGGCTTTAAGGAGAAAACACTACCTTTCGTCTTTCTTAGACTGCACTTCTCATATTATCCATCCCACAAGCACTCACATCCACGTCACCTTCCTTCTAGAATAGGAGCTCCTGAGGGCAGGAGAAAAGTTCTATCATCTGGATATTCCCCAAAGCCCCGAGCTCCGAGTCCAGCACAGGGCACACTCGACAAATGCTCGCTGAAGGGGCATCTCTTGGAGAAATTCCCTGGGAATGTAACAGGCCTTTCTGAAAGGATGCTTCTGGCTTAACATTTCCAAAGATGAATCGTGTCTGAGATACTCATTCTAGTGGGAATTACCATGCAGATGAATCACATCGTAATGAGAGAACCTGGCTGCCAAGGAAGCCTCTTGAAAAGAAAAAATCAAATCAGGACAAATGGATTATGTTGTGAGGCTTATGATATCAGGCTGTGAATTAGGCCAGCAGAAGGGATTTAATGGCCTGAACTACCAGGCTCCCTGCAGCTCTAAGGAGCAACGGGTCAGTTAATGCATCACATGGGGACAAAGCCTGTGCAAGACAAAAACAAACTTTCACAAATCCCACAGACTGTGATGCCTTGGCCCAGAGGCTGCAGGGCAGCCTTCCCCCTAAGCTGTGCCCATGTGAAGCTGGGAGGGACAGCAAGTGCCTGAAGTAATGTGGCTCCAGGCCGCTGTGTGCCCACAACAGGTGGAGGGGACCAAGGCCAACCTACAGGACCAGCTTGTTTGCTTCCTGTGCCCCAGCTGAATCCCCACTCCCTTCGTCCTGGCCTCTAACCTCCGTCTCTCTGCCCCCCTGGAAGGGAGCGGTGTTGCCATCTGTCTTCGTGGCTCCCAGAGGCCCCTTTCTGCCTGGGCCATTGATTTGGGAACAACTAAGACTGTATTTCCTTCCTCTGCTCTTTGCCGGAAGACGCCTGAGGCTGAGCTCCAGGAACACACTGCCCTGACCACCAGGTGGGACAGCAGAGCACAGACCTTAGCGGAGAGGAAAGGGCCTGGTCTTTGCATCACGCCGATCAGGTTGGACTCAGTGCCACCATCTAGGCGCAGTGGGAAAGCAACTTGTGTTTCTTTAACAGAGGTGATCACAGCGTGGGTATAAGCCAGGATTCCGTGAGATGAGGTAGCTGTGGCTTCTTGGTCTCCAGCTACACAGCCCTTGAGGAGCCAAGTGTCATGCTAGCATCAAAGCCCGAATCTTGAGAGCTCCAGGCCATGGCTGCTTGCCTGCAGGACCTGAGACAACTTTCCACCCTTGAAAGCCATCCTCCCCCCACCCCCACCCGCCTAGTTATTCCCTGGTGTTCCAAGGAGGTGCAGCTTCTGCCATGCTCAGGAGTATGCTTGCCCAGCTTTCTGCATGTGGAGTCACGTGGAGATGTCTGAGTATTCTCTGGTCCACAGCTCCACAAGCAGACATACACTGAATTCAGTTTTGGGCTACTGCACCCACGATGCTATAAATGCAAAGCCTTAGCCCCGTGCTTGGTATGTATGTGGCACTGAATAAATGGGAACTTGTTAACGCTCTTGGTTAACATGGGAGTTATAGCATGAATCCTCTCCTACCCCGGGTCCTTCCATTCTCACATCTCTGCGCTCTTCTTTCTCTCTAAGTTGTTCCTGGAGGTGTTTCCTCCGACTTGCTCTGGATCCCCACGGTTTCTTCCTTCTCACATGTTTTATTCCTTCCTATTTTCCTATCCCTCATTTTGCTTTCATGTCACTCTCATCCCATTTTGTCTTGCTCTGTCCTGATCTCCCTGTCTTCCTCACTCTCTCCTGGTCTTTCCTTTATTCCCATAGCCCAGTTCTCTCCTCTACCCCTCACTTCTTCTCACTCCATTTTGATCTGGCTCCTCTGAGCTTCAGTTCCAGGGACAAAGCAAAGGGTAGGAACAGGGAGGAGTGCTGACTGGCGGGGTCTGCAGGCGGGGACCGTCCTCTGATTGTTAGTGGACAGTTGTTTATTGTCATCATGGAGGGCACTGTACTTCTATCGGAAAACGTCAGTGATTTACTTCTTAAAAGTCTCTCCTCTGATGGGAGCCAAGCGAATGGCCACCAGAGAGGAGCTGGGGACAGTCTTTCCCCAAACGCCCAAGGAAGAGGACCTCAGTAGTTGAGCCAACACTGGACCCTCCCTCGGAAACAGGACGCAAGGTAAGCTGGCTTCTGGCCTGAACTATGCTGTAGCCACAATGGCGTTCACTTTAGAGCCTCACGCTTCCAATCAGCCTTGAGAACTGTCTAGAAAGAGCAGTACAGACGCTCAGGTGCCATCCCAGGGTAGACCCAGGCTTCACGACCAGTTAGTAAACATGCCGCAGGCAGAGCAAATGGAATAGGTAGTGATGTGAGCAGAGACCACCAGGTTTCTTGGAGCCTGCGTCATCACGGAGCTCAGGAAGGTCAGGAGGACATGGCGCCTGGGAGGGGAAATGCTGGCCCTACAAAGGAGAGGAGCAGAGGACTGGACGGGGTGGAGGGAGGGTGTAGAACAGGAGCACAGCCCAGCCTGTGGGGAAATCCTGGGCCCGCACCCAGAGAAAGGCTACCTCTGGGGGGGGGCCCCAGGCAGGTTGCTCACACAGGGGAATCCTCTGAGAAGCCTGGACTGGCACCCAGTGCAGATACAAAGTCTCTGGCCGAACTTTAATTTCCGAAGGAGAAGAAATCTATGCTTACAAATGTCTTCCTTGTTCGGACTCCATTCATTCATTCATTCGCTCAACAAATATTTACTGAATGTCTATTTTGTGCCAAAAGCCGCCAGAAGCTGGAGATAAAACAAAGAATGAAACCGGTTTTGTAATCAAGAAAGTTACCAAGTATCAGGGGACCTAGGCAAGAAAATGGGCAATTCTATTACAGCATGAAATCCTGCAACAATGTAAGCACAAAGGCTTCTGGGGGAAGCAGGAGAGGGTCTTAGAAGCGGTGGGAGGCTTTCCATAGGAGGTAACATCTAGACACAATGTAAAGACAGTAAGAGTTAGCCAGACAAAGGTGAGGACCGAGAAAAATGTTCTAAACAGACGGAACAGTATGTGCAAAGTGGCTCCCTATGCTTGGCGCTCAGAGAGTGAAAGATGAATCTGGGGAGATAAGAAGGGTCCTTTTGAGTCCTTAAAAATGGGTACAATGCTAGCCCAGAACTATTTCCTCTCATAAATATTTTCTAACTACCATGGAATACCTTCAATTGCAAAAAAGGAAAGAAAAACAAAAGATTTCCAGCTGGAGGGCTGTCTATCCTATGCCTGGGGACACCCATCACCCTTCCAGGGGTATCATGCTAAATACTGAGGATGCAACATCACACAAATCCCAGTCTCAGCTCTTAAGGCACCAAGGAGGTGGAGATCACTTCTAAGATTTCTTATAACGTGATGGTTTCTTTGTTATTAAGAGAAACCAGTGAAGGGATAAAGTGTCCCACATCACCTCCCAGCCTGGAGTAGGAGACAGACGGACTTCATTCACACCCAACATGCAACAAGGACAGAGGCAGCTCACGGGTGGGCGGGGACTTAGGACTTGCCCTGAATACTTGCAGGGACAGAGCCAGAAAGAGATGGGGGAGGTCCAAAGAAAACATTACCTTCCTTTCTACCTTTGGAAGACAGCAGTAGAAAGGTCAGCCTTCAAGAAGGTTCCAAAATAATGGGGACTACAAAACAATAAACAAGTGATGGCATTAAAATTGTAATCAAGGTTTTGGATATGGGTCAGGGACTCAGTCTATCCCGACAGTGAGTACTTCCATCCTATGTCAGGGGCTCTCAGCTATGTGTGTGCAGGAGCACATATGTTGCGAGGTAGAATGAGGCCGAAAGTTTGAAGGTCAAAGACAACGTGCTCAGAGGGCTCAGTGGTGAGGGAAAGCTATCACCTTCCACGTCACCTGTGCTGACCCTGTAGTCAGATAAGGGAAACACGGTTACCCTGAGCTGCATTTCAGAACTCCATGAGTATCATTAAAACAAAACACAAAAACAACCTAAAACTGATCAAAACGGAGGGCTCCAGTCATATGTTGTTGTTTTTTAAAAAGCTTCCAATTTACATTACAAAAGCAAGGCATTTTAGCCCTATGCCCTGTCGTTTAAAAGCACGTTCTGTTGTCTCTACTGAGCTTAAGGTTTTTTTTGGCTATCAAAACAAAGAGGTCTTTTGTTGACAGAAACAGGCGACAGTGTTTTGGTAAAAAGATTATATACAGAATAATGGTATGAAGCGCTATTGTGTAAAAAGTAGACGTGAGAGCTTTCTCTGTCTGCAGATTCTCTGGGTTTCTTAAAACAGTATAAAGTACTGTTGTCCTTCACTGTGCGGGAGCCCTAAACAACCGGCCGCAGTCATTATTTTCTAAGAGCGGATAAAAGACACTGTGCAGATGTGACTACATATAATTAAAAGCAGTGTCCACAACTGTGTATATTCTAACTACAGCTGCGACCAACCCCACTGGCTCAACCACTAGTCATTACCCCAAGGATTTTCTCTCCAAGATCCAGGCGCCCATGAGATGTTGTACTGCATGCAGCTGGAGCTCATAAACTAGTCCTTGCGCTAATTTCACCTGGCTCTTGGCATCTGTACTTACTGGACATTAGCAGCCATGTCAAAGGCAGGAGGCAAATGCAGAAGATGCAGCCGGCATCTGCATGAGTCCATGGCTGGGGTGCTGCAGGGAAGTGTGGGGTCAGTGAGGCTGCTTTCCAGCAGCGCAGGTGGGACCCAAAGCAGACACGGGGCGGGTGGGCCTGAGCTGGAAGAAGAGACCTTTGGAAGGGGCCACATCTCTCTGTACGTCCCAGGCATTTCTGCAGCTGCTTTGGACAGTTGGGTGTCTTTTCAGGAGCAAAGAAGGGCTCGGTTGGAACGTTCCATCATCCAGGGGCCAAAAGTCAGGCCACCTTTTGTTCATGGAGAAGCTCATGTGCCAGGTTTTCTTCTCTCAAAATCTGGTGCCATCACCAAGCATGCATGAAGGAGAGGGAACGGGAGCTCTCTGTTATGCTCATGATGGGAGAAGAGGCACATACAGGCCATACCGATGAACAGACAGACCACAGATGACCCTCTCCACTCCTGCTGCATCACTATTCCTCGTGATCCTGATGTGCTACCAAACAGGAGGCAGAGGCACTGGGAATGGGGATGGCTCTAGAAGGCGGGGGTGCAGGAATGGTACCCGGAGTTCTCTCTCTTTTCTTTTGATGCCCTCCCTCCAAATGGCCCCTTATCAATTCTTCAGCTTGCAGCCATGGACAAGCAAAGGCAATCTCTTTTAGGAGGGAGAACATATTGTGTATTAGGAGGGAGGGAGTAGCTATCCCTGGCTGGGCTAATGCTGGTCGCCACTGGTCCCCTCCAACCGCGTTCATCAGCAGCTCTTCCCTGCTTTACCCTGGACACACACATTCCTAAGAATTCTTAAGACAGACTTAGCAACCTTTTCCTATCAAAGCCATGGGTCCTTTCCACACTTGCAAAATCAATCTGAGGCCACACAGAAAAACTAAAAACAAACAAACAAACAAACAAAAACCATAGTATTATTTTCATAAGGCATAGAAAATAAGAAGTGAGGAGCTGTATATCTAGCAAACAAGGGGATAAATGAGATCCACGTTGTGAGCAGTTAAGAAACTGGGATGTGTGGGGATAAGAGAGGAATTTGGCAAGGGGAGAATCACAGAAAGATAACATTCTGAACTAAGGATGGAAAGAGGTAGGCAGGGGCCGGAGGAAAAGAATCGAGGACGCGTCTAAGCTGTGTCCTCTGGAGACACCTGCTGCGTGGACGTCAGGACAATTATCGCCCAACACTAGGAAGTCCTTGCCAATAAATCAATGACTCACCCCTGCTTCATCGAGTGTCTCTTCCATGACCAGGGATGGTTGGAAAGGCAAAGCAAATAATAGGGAAAGATAACTAATAGGATGAGACAGGAGGTAATAAGTGAGAAGAGAGAGAGATTCAGGCACCTGGGAACAGGCTGATTTCACTGGGTGCCTAGAATCATGCAAGGGCAAAAAAATTAAGGCATCATAGAATTGATGCATTGTGAGGCCTGGGGATGAAGAAATAAGGAAAGAACAGCTGTACTGGGAAGTCAGTTGCCTACGATAATGTTGAGATTATAATACTAAACAAAGCTAACTACAAGTGAGGTGCTAAGGGGGTTGGTATAAAAATCTAAGCATGACAGGAAGTTGGAACAGGGGAGACCAGAGCAAAACCCTCACAAATGAACTAAGCCCTGAGATGGACAGAACTGGGCTCGGAAGGTGGAGGGAATGTGTTCATGGGGATGGGAATTTGCTGGCACCGAAGTGCAGATTTGGGTTAGAGATCAGACTGTCAGCCCGAGATGCTGCATGGCCCTCCCTCCTCTGCCCCTTTTAGCCACATTACTGTCTGTCCCCATGTGTCTCAATGGGAAGGGAGAGGAAGACTGGGAAACCCAAGGGCTTCTACTTTGGGAAGAGTGAGGGGATCAAGTTAGAACTGGCTTTCCCTTCCCTTTAGAGCGTCCACCTTGCAATCCAGGCGGCTTGACCCCTACGGTCCTGAGCATTCTGAGCTTGGAGATTCCCCCTGGCTGGGGCTGTGCTATCAGGACAAAGAATTCATGGTTCTAAGGCACATCCTATGGCGGCTTTCAGTTTCCCCACGCTGGGTGGCTTTTCTTTTGGTGGCTGCTTCCCGAGGACCAGGTCATGGGGCCAAGTGGGGTGGCAGGTCCCATGGTGTCTCCACCACACACCAGGTGAGATGCAGGGAACAGAGTGGAACTTCAGACACAGCTGCTTTTAAATCGACCCAGAGAGATACCCATTCAGACACACACCTACCTGTGCAGTGAGAAGACCGGGCATGGCCTTCTCACGCCTTGCTTTGCCTCAGCTATCTCCAACGGTGCCCACCCTGCTGCGTCTTGATACCTTGGCTTGGTCATGAGAGCTCAACATCCTCTGGCCTCGTCCTCAATCATCAGCCTCTATGTACCACGCGCCTGCCAAACCGAGCTGCTTACCATCCACCCCCTCTCACAGCCGAGTCCTCCTGCCCGACCGTTTCCTGACCACCTCGCATACCTTTATCTTCACATCCTCTCCGAATGCTACCCACTCCTTAATGCAGTCTTACCCTCACTCCTTAGCTAGTTGTATGACCTTGGGACAGTTACCTTCTCTGTGCCTCAGTTTCACTGTGGTAAAATGAGGGTAACTGTGCGATGATTAAATAAATTAATATTTGGAAAGCACTTAGAGCAGTGCCTGGAACACCGTGAGTTCTGTGAACGTTCTTGTCTTTTTCTCACCCACTGGATGGCCCAGGACATCTGCGTGGCTTCTGGCCCATTTTCCCCTCTGAACACTCAGGTGCTGTCTGGAATATGGGTGATAACTAAATGCTTCCAAGCAGGATTTACTTCATTTCGCTCTCAGTTATTGTCCCCATTTTAATCTCTGTCAATTTTGAAAGGAATGGGTGTATAGCACTATGTTTCTTTTCTGCTGTTCCTAATTCACTTATTCATTGTTCTTTTTTTTTTTTTTGTAACAGCGGCTTTATTGAGATATAATTCCCAAGCCATACAATTCACCCATTTGAAGCATACAGTCAATGGTTTTTGGTATATTCACAGAGTTGTATAATCATCACCACAGTCAATTTTAGATCATTTTCATTATCCCCAAAAGAAGACCCGTACCCATCAGTAGTCACTCCCCATTTCCCCCCAATCTCCCCAAACCTAGGAAACCGCTAATCTATTTTCTATAGATTTGTCTATAGATTTCTATAAATTTGTCTATTCGGGACATTTCACACAATCCCCTGGCTTTTTAAAGGAGCCAAATTCTTCTTTCACTCACCACTAATCTACCTTCCCACAAATACTCAGCCATAGGATCAAGTACATAGTAGGCGCCTTAAATGTTCTATTGAATGAAAACCAAAACATGGGTCCAAACAAGTTAAACATATTGTTTTCACATTGCATCTTGGGACCTTGTTGGTCCAAAGCAAGATCAGGAAAGAGACCAGAAGCAGAGTTGTCTTTTTGCTTCTCCTAAGGCATAGAAAAGCTTTGCTGAGACTCCTCACACTGAAAGTTAGGTGAGAGGTTCTCAAACCTGGCTGTTCCTTACTGTCACCTGCAGAAACAAAAAACACTGGGCCATGATCCAGTTCCTCTCACCCCAGTCCCCGAGTTCTGCTTTATCAGTCAGGGCAGGGGCCCATCAATAGCTTTTTAATGTTCCCCAATTTTAAATGTGCGTCTATGAACAGCCAGGCTTGAGAACTCGTGTTCCAATGAAAACAACCATTCTAAGCAAGAATGAGTCGTTGAATTTCAGCCATGCCCAGAATGATACACAGCCAAAGTTTTCAACTCTGTCTTCAGGGAAATGAATCTCCAAATTTTAAAGAAAGCAATAAAAAACAGAATATTCATTTCACAAAAATGTCCTTGTAGCCAACATTACTATTAGACTGAGCCATATGAAATTGATGATATTTGACTGTTTCTGAGCAATAAAATGAAAATTTCATGTCATGCAACCCAATGGAAGGCATTTATTTAATGAAATAAAAGATACATATCATATTTGGTCAGAACCACCATGTTTCTAATCCACCGATTCATCTTCTTTGTTCTTCCCACGCTTTTTGAAAAGAACATTTCAAACTATTAAATGTGTATTTCTAGTAGAGGACGGAAAGTAAACCAGTCCTTAAGGAAGACAAAAGGCATGAAAATGCACCAGCAGAGAAAACAAACACTAACTTTCTAGTCACCCTTCACTTTTTGCCACGCATTACTTCTGCAAAGCATGTCATAAAGTAGACTGTCATAAAATAAGCTACATTTTCCCATAGGAAAATTTTACGATTTGGGATTGTGTTCCTGACTAGACAGCATATAAATATAAATCAGAGATATGATCAACAACAGGTCATGAAAGTGAAGCTGCAACAGCTGTAAACCTCTATAAACATTTAAAATAAATTCATTATTCAAGTATCACAAACCGCCCCAATTATAATTTGCCCATCGAGCATTACACTGTCACTTTTGAAAGGCAGTTTAGCACTCTCCACGCCCACGCAAAACGTGCACGTCCTTTGATCCACTGGTAGTGATCTTTGCTACAGGGAAACTGCTGCTGTTTCTTTCTCCCCTTCAGGGCCAAGTGTAAGTGTCTCTGTCTAAAGCAGAGACCCGGCACATCCTCACTTCTGACTGGGCAGTACCCTCCAGGCTCTCATCCATCCCTCTATCTCCTCATCCGAGGCTCTGCTCCTTCTCCCCACAAGCCGCGTGCTGCCCCAGGTTCTGAGGACAATCCTGTTCCGAGTCCGGAGGAAGTGAAGGAGCTTTAGTTCTCTGGGAAAGGCTCCGCCGTGTCTAGTCAACTGCATTTCTGCTTTCATTTCTATCTCAGGCTGGGAAGTGAGGCTTCTACCTCCTTCCTGTGACCCAAACTGCTTGTGTCTCTGTCCTTCTGAGCCTGCTTACTTGCCAGTCCACTCACGTCACCTCTGCCTGCAAGGGGTTGAAGTCCTCTCCCTGAATGACACCTTGTAGCTGGAAGGAATCCTGCTACCTATTGCCACACTCTTCTGATGCCAAACACCTCTCTGGAAAACTAGTGTTTCAGGAATGAATGAATTTCTAGAGTTGTCCATTTCTGCACACAACTGAACAGCTGCTGCTACCTCTTGGTGGGTCTCTCTGAGCTAGCCGACTCCCTGGAGTGCTGGCCACCGGGCGTCCTTAGTGAACAGCATGCTCTCTGAACACCAGCGTGGCCTCCCTGGCCATGCCGAGCACCCGCTTATCCTTAAAGAGCCTCCAGGTCTCCTCCCTTTCTCTGTCACTTCTTCTTTTTCTTTTTATCTGTCCCTTCTTCTTGGCTACAATGACCTAAGACCTCATGAGCTCCAGGCACAGCTCTCTCACCAAAATTCTCCCAATCTATCTCTGGACATTGTCTTTCCTGCCTGCCCATCTCTCTGGTCTTTCATGCCGTGCACAGGGGAATGGGCCTTTGGAAATGTATCAGCATGTGATTCTAGAACAGTGGCCATCTTGCCTTCCAGGGGACATTTGGTAATGTGTGGAGACATGTTTCGGTCGTCACAATTGAGGACATGCTATTGGCATGTAATGCATAGAGCCCAATGATGCTTTTAAACATCCTGCAATGCACGGGCAGTGCCTATAACAAAGAATTAGCCAACCCTGAATCGGCTGAGGTGCAGAAACACTGATCTAGAGAAACCAAAGAAATCTTCTGCAGCATTTCAAACTCAGTCAAACTGAGAAGGACAATGCTTCTTCTTTCAAAGAAAAAAGATTTTTCCCTCCAAGTATCAAAATTCATACTCATAATAGAAAAATTAGAAAATAAAGAAAAGCAAATGATTTCACAATCACTGTATATTTTATATCGCTGTGATTGTACTATATACAATTTATACTCTGCTTTTTTACATAACATGACAATCATCTTTTTTCCATATTACTAAAAGTCATCACTTTTCATTGTTATGTGAGATTCCTCCCTATGATCAAACCACTGTGTAATGAACTTTTATTAGTGTAAATTTAAGTTGTTTCTAGGCTCTCACTATTATAAAAGCTACTGTGAATACATATTTGTGCATAAAACTTTTTCTGCAAGGGTAGTTATTTCCTGGATGAATCTCAGAGAGGGTCTCTACTCCTGACATAATTTTTGAAAGGCAAACAGGATTTGCCAAAGGATTCTAACATCAAAATCCAGATGAAATGTTCTCCAGGACCCCAGCTCTATTTTGGTCTAAAAACATACTCCAAACCTGCAATTTAAAGTTTCTCCATTTGAGGAACATCAAAGCCAGGAAAGAAAAAAATTCATCTCTGCACTTTCTGAATAGAGCAGTGCAGTGGATCATGAGAATAAGAGTGCAAGGTCTTGTGATTTTTGGCACAGGGAGACATAACTAATATGCCTTTAGATGGCAGGATTTGCTGGTTACAGAGGCAAAATGATTTTATGTAGAATGTCTGTTTTATAAGCATACTGCCATTTTCTGTTCATTGAAGTGGTTTAGCTATTATATTTTATTATCTTTGGTTGTACGCGGATTTTTTTCTTTATCTCAGTATTTACTTAGACCTTTGGAAATACAATGATTTTGACAAACATATGAACAATTGTTTGTTGGCATACATTCAGACCGTTTTGAAACAAAAATAGGTCAAAGACAAAACAATTTTTTTCATTAACACCCAAACCTTTTTCCTAAGTTTTAGTAGCTGATTCCAGTAGGGCTACAGAGAAGTAGAAGTCAAACCCTCACTTTTCTTCTTGCTCCCAGATTCAAAGGAAAACCTACACACACATATATAAGTCAAAACAAAACAATGTGTCTTGATGTATGAACTCAGTGATGACAGGAATGGTAAGAAGCTGGGAATCAGAGGATTCCACTTGGCTGTGCCACTAGCAAGCCTCTGACTTAGGGCAAGTCACTGACATTTGTAGGGTTCAGTTTCAAAAAGGAAGACTATCAAATACAAAGCAGTGTATGTGACGTGCTTTGGAAGATATACGTCTTCTCTAAATGCAACGACAGTACACAGCGTGCTGTCATTGTGCGTTCCTATACAAGGTGGACGATCCTTCATGATGTCAACCAGGTGTGGTCCAGGAGAGGAAAGTCAGTACTTATCAGGCGACCACGGAGTGGAAAGAAGCAGGCAGATGGCTGTCTGGGTGGGGAGTTCGTGGTTCAGAAGCAGTTATTGCAGCAGGGATCGAAAGTCCCTCTCACGTCCCAGGTCGGGGAACCAGGATATTAGCATTGACAGCGGGAAGAGGCAGAACGTCAGCGGCCACTATGGCCACTGGTGCCCCGTGTACCACATTGCAGGCACTCCGTTAAGTGTTTCACTGGCATCATCTCAGTCAGTCCTGAGAACCGGCGGACAGGAGTCGTTCCAGAAACAGAGACCAGGCTGAGACTTAGAGACGGGTTCAGTGTAATCATACAAAATCTTACAGCTGCAAAATGGCCAAGCAGAGATTGCAATCCTGTCTTCTAACTCAGAGTCCCAGGGAAACGTAGAAGTGAAATAAGGAGCTCAGTGACAGCACCGGGGAGGCGTGAACCTGTGGGCTCGGTGGAGGGAGAGGTCCTGGCTAGGGTGGGCTCACCTGGGGCCAGGTGGGAGGGCCAGGAGGTCTTACAGATGGACCGAGAATGTTCTTCCAGTAACAGGGAGCAGTTTTGGCTGCTACAGGTGCCCTGTCTTTCCTGCTCTCCCCCATGAGCAGGGTCGGGAATGGAGTAGGAGGCCAGCAAGCTCTAGTCTGTACTATGACAGTGACAGAAACAATGGTGGAGCCTTGGTCCACGGGGAAAATCTGCCACAGTGGGTTAGACCCACAGTCCATACAGCCCAGGGCTTGTCTCCGACAGGGAATTCAAACAACTAATGCAATGGTGTGCGGACTTTTTTTTTTTTTTTTTTTAAATAACAAAACGTATTTTCAACAGAAATCTCATGTGTAAGGCTACATTTACAAAAGATAAGAAGCAGAGAGATTCTGGTTTAAAGAGAGAAGCAGCCCAGAATGCCCTCCTTATCCCCACGCCCACATAGATAGTCTTATGGACCCCAGGACTGGAAGCAGGGCGTAAGCCTCCACAGAAACATGAATGGCTAAGGACCCCAAGCATTCTAACTCTCCTTAGAACTCCAACCGCAATCCATTACCACGCATTTTTCTAAATCCTTTAAAAAATATCTATTGAAGTTTTCCATTTACACCACGTCTTTGGCTACAGAGTCCACTCTTTACTAGCCACGTTCAGAGGTACCACTTACTACCTTTCTTTTGTCCTAGACACTCTGCTCTTACTTCGAGGGTTTTTGTTTATTTTTTTAATAATTTTTTTATTGGAGAATATTGGGGAACAGTGTGTTTTTCCAGGACCCATCAGCTCCAGGTCAAGTCATTGTTTTCATCTCATTGTGGAGGGCGCAGCTCACTGGCCCATGTGGGAATCGAACCGGCGACCTGGGTGTTATGAGCACTGCGCTCTAACCAACTGAGCCAACCGGCCACCCTCGCGGGGTATCTTTTCTTTTTCCTAGTAGTGACACTAAAACTATTTATGACTTTAGAAACTTTGTTCCCATCCTCCCTCCTCCTCTTTCCAGATAGAACATTCCTAATCTGTTTAGTTTGTTCTCACTGGAGGATTAAATGCAATAATGTATGCAAAGCACCAAGCAAGGCAGGTGGCATAGAGGAGGGGTTCAGCAAGAATTATGCTTTTATTCTTCCTTTTCCATCTCCTTTGTCATGTAACAGGCTCTTCTCTCATTTTGCCTCCCATTGTAAACTTTTGTTCCTTTCTCACTGCTGTGCCCCAAATAAGGGAGGCAAGAGGATGGGGCCCTCTTTAGCAACACAGCCACACACTGGCCCTGCAAGACTACAAGCACCAACCCCAACTGGCACCACGCAAAGTGTCATCACAGCCAGGAGCACAGAATTCACTCTTGTCTAAGTAGCTTCTAAGTTCCCTTGATAGGAAAATTGCAGCAAAGAAACCGTGTCCTGATGAGAATCTCTATTCTGTTTTTGCATAACCCAGAGAAGAGAGAGAGGAGGGAGAGAGGAAGGCAGGGAGAGAGGGAGCGGGAGAGGGAGAGCGAGCGAGAGGGAGAGGGAGAGGGAGAGGTCTAAGTAAGTGAGCCGGGAGAATTTGATATAGCCAAGCAATGTGGGAAGATGAAATAAGTTCCATCTGCATAAAGAGACGCATAAGAAGCAGAGAACACGAGAACATGAGAACATGAGATCTCGTAGAGGACTGAAATTGTCAGGAAGGGAACAAGTGTTCTCTTTCTGACCTTGTATGTGGAGGAAAAGAAAATCATGGGGAATTTCAAGACACTATTGGCAGGAGGCTAAACTGGTCTAACTTTTGAGAGGACCATTTATCAATATCCATCACAGTTTTAAGTGGGTATACCTAACATTCAGCAATCCCATTTTTAGGAATCTAAATGACAGAAATATTAACCATGACACAGACAGATGTATAATGATGTTCATTCCAACATTGGTCCTAAGAAAGAAATACGAGGAATAACCTACGTGTTCACCAATAGGGCCTGATTAAGTAAATCATGGCGTTTCCACACAATGAAATACTAGTCAACAGTGGAAACGAATGAGGTAGTGATATATGTACTAACATGAAAAGACTTCAAAAATACAGTAAGTGAGAAAGGCAAGTTGAAATACGTAAAATATAAGCCAATTTTAGCTTTTAAACTAGGGATGTATTCACATAAACATAAGAAAACCATCTGGAAAGTTACATATGCCTGATCTCAACTTTTTTTTTTTGGAGAGGTAGAGAATTGTTACTTTTTACGGCAGGTACTTCTAGATTGTTGAAATTTGTAATTCAGAATACATTAAATAGGAGAGCAAGCTATAGTGCATGGGCTTCGAAGCCACATCACCTGAGTTAAGAATCCCAAATGCCTTGTCCTAGAAGTGACAGGTAACTGAATCGTTCTGCGACTCAGTTTCATCATTTGTAAAATGACAATGCTAGTACCAACCTTATGAGGTGGCTGTGCCAATTAAATGAGTTAACACACATACGGAGGTGAGAAAAGGCCCAGCAAATAGTAATCACTCGATGAACTGTTAGTCTAAAAACAGAATTATTTGTTTGTTTGTTTGAATTACCAGAGGATAGAAGGGGGAAAAATGAGTGCCAGATGATAAAGGGCCCTGAACACCAGGCTAAGAATTAATGAGAATTAATTTATTCAGTAGGAAATGAGGAGCCATGTAGTCATTTAACAAATATTTGTTGAGTGCCTTCTATATGACAGACACTGTCCTACACGGTTGGGACACATGAGTGGGTGAAACGGACGACAGCATTTTAGAAAAGAACTGACGTAATCAAGACTGTTTTTGGGGGTATGATGGACGTAGGTCTTAAAAGTGTTTTATGTGTGTTTGATGGGAGATGATCAGGAATACTGGGGTGGGGTGGGTGTGGGGGGGTGTCAGGCAGGAGGCCATTGCATTGCTCAGGTGTTGAGGGGCTGACACATAAAAAGGAAGTCAGGCCTCAAGCCTGGAAGAGGTGTCTAAGGCCTGAGCTAACAGACAGGAGATCCTTCTGTTAGTGTGGTGGCTGAGGCTGGGGGCATCGGCCAGGGGCAGGGGAAAGGTACGGTGGGCCCGAGAACCTCTGACGACGAGCTTTTCAGAGTCCATCTCAGCATCGGCCAGTCAGTTGGCCTGCAGTCGAGTGACCTGGTCCCAGTCCCGTGCTCACCACCATTGAACCAAGGAGCCCTGGACAACCAAACTTCTCTGGGGCTCAGCATCTTCTTACAAAATGACAGGATAATCTTTGATGATCTCCAGGGACCCTGTGGGCTCTAAAATTCTCTTGTTTTCATGTCACCACCAAGAGGCGAATGAACAGGACTTCCTTTCCCGTTACCAATATATTATGTACCAAAGAGAAACCATTAAAACATAGGATTCAGATGTGCAGGATACTATATGAAAAGACTGTTTACATTCCTTTCCTTTTTGAGAAAGCACATATTGAATTTTAAGCAAAACATCTGCGTCAAGGTCTGAAAATGGGTTACTCAAATAATTTCCTTCCATACATGCAGCTGTTCTACAGCATAAACCATACTCATCCAATGTAACCCTCATCTGTTCCATAAAGAATATGAGCATGCATCTGGCCCTTATTTTTAGAGTAAGAGGTTAAAGGCACAGGGGGTGAAATGCAGTGGAATCCACTGTGCCAGATGCAGACAGGCACTGAAGGCTAATTATAAATCATCACATCTAAATTTGTGGGTGTTCAAATTAGATGGCGTAGAATATCAAAAGAAATAAATTATGAAATATCAAATTGGCAAAGAGAAGTCACAAAAAGCTCACCTTTGATTTGTTCATTCATTGAACAAATCGCTCTCACAAAATAAATCACCAAAACAAACAGACTTTGACTCATTTCCCACTGCTTATTGGACTTTGGTTCTTTTTCCCCTCCAGGGTCATGGAATGCATGAATTTCAGGCTTGCCCTCGTGTTGAGAAAAGCCCTGCATGAAGACAATCAACTCTATGTTAGAAGAAATTGTAACTTTCCTTACCCACGAGTCATGGGCACTGAAGCCAGGCTCCCTGAGCCCCGATCCCAGCTCTGCCACTAACCAGCTAGGTGACTTCAGGCCAAGTTACTTAGTTCCTTACTGGCTCAGTTTCTACATCACAGGGCTGTGATGAGGATATTACCATTTCTACATGGCTTTGAATAGCATCTGCTGTACAGTAAGCACTATATATGTGTTTATAAAATAAATCTTAGTTGCTAGAGGCAACACAAGGCAGCTGAGAGCGGTCGCACATTGATTCGCTTAAAGGATACTTCCTCTCTGCTCATCCTACTCACTTATAAACGTATCATGGAAAACCAGATGTTAGACAAGGACCAGCTGTTCTTCATTTTTACTTAGAAGGGTCTGGGAGGAATTTACACCAAAAAACCTCCTGTCCAGATTGCTGAAATCAAAATGACTCTTTTCTTTAAAAAAGGAGATATGAGTTTGTTGGTAGAGATGAAATTAGAATGCCTTGGCACAGTGCCCACCAGCCTCGGAGTCTGTAATTTCAACCCACTATTTGCTTGAGTTCTTTGAACCCATTTTATTCTTAGCTGTTCTGGTGTGTGAGTGATTGAGTTGTGCGTGTGTGTGTGTGTGTGTATGCACACACATGGTAGGAGGGAAAGGTAATAGCTCAGGGGGAGACATGATGCTTCAATGCCTGAGTCTGGGTTATTTTGATTCCAACACTTAGAATTGTGATCTAGAACCAATTACCTAATTTCTTGAGCCTCAATTACTGGAACTGAAAAATGGTCTTGACAAGTGGTCTCTCGGGTGCTCTTTTCTAGATGAAGACCTATTATTCTAAGTGGATGGTATGATGTATTTTCATAACGACTGCCCCCTTGCAGGCTGCTGCACTGTGCTGGCTGAGACGTGACCTCAGTGTATCTGGTAGCATAAGTGGTTAACAGCACAAACATTGGATTCAAGCCCTATGTTCAAACCCCAGCTTTGCCACTTATCATCTTGTGACCTTGAAAAATTGTCTGAACCTAAGCCTCAGTTTGCCTAACTGTAAAATGGTGATCATGATAATAACAGTATCTATCTTATCAAGAAGCATTTAGCATGACACTTGACGGTCATTAAATAAAAGCTGTTCTTGTCCCCAAGTGACCCAGTGAGATCTTAGGTATATTTACCTTTGGATTGTGATGGGCAGTTATTAGCTGGTTTTTACATGACGTGTGATTACAAAATACAGTGAATGTTTAAACTAAAACAAAAAATAATTATTACAGTAAAAGATACATTGCCATTAATCCCCTGAAAATACTTCCCCTTGCTTTGAACACACTTATCCCAACGTTCTTGCCACTTTCTGAAGCAGTTCTGGAAGTCCTCTCTCGTGAGGGTCTTCAGTTGCACTGTCGTGGCTGCTTCAATGTCTTAAATCAATTTAAAATGTTTACCTTTCATGTAAATGTTTACCTTTCACGTTCACTTTGGGGAAGAGCCAGAAGTCGCACAGTGCTAGATCCAGTGAATAAGGTGGATGAGGACACACCATCATGTATTTATTTGACAGAAATTGCTGTACCAGAAGCATGTATGACATGGAGCCTTTCCATTGTGATCACAAAATACGGTGAATATTGCTGGCAAGTGCCATCCAATGGAAAGGCAGAGATCTTCAATACGGGAAGTGGTACGTCGAACATTGGAAACTGTATGACAAGTTTCAACTTGGTCGGTACAGTCAGTCAGGTGTGAGCTACGGTTGAGACAAGGTGTGTTTTCAAGTGTGCCGTAAATCATCCTCCATCATGACAACACTCCGTGTCACACACAGTTCTGGTATATGGCAATTTCTGTCAAATAAATACATTACAGTGTGTCTTCAGCCACCTTATTCATCAGATCTGCCACCGTGAGACTTCTGGCTCTTCCCCAAAGTCAAAATGATTCAGGACATCAAGGCAGCCACGACAGTGCAACTAAAGACACTCACAAAAGAGGACTTCCAGAACTGCTTCAGAAAGTGGCAAGAATGATGGGATAAGTGTGTTCAAAGAGAGGGGGATTAATGGCAATGTATCTTTTACTGTAATAAATTGTTTTATTTAAACATTTACCATGTTGTTTGATTGCACCTCGTATTGCCTTTTAAAATCACCAGTGAGAACTCTTTTAAAACATGCCATCTGCCTCCTCCACTGTTATTCCCCCCCTTCTCCTCTTCCTCTTCTTCCTCCTCCTTCTTTAAATTTCAGAATAAATCAGCTATTTTAATGTGGGTCTGAGTGTTTGCCTATTTATTATATACATCAGAAGAGATTCTGGGCTTTTTGTAGGAAAGATTTCATGTTGAGATGCTTTGGTCAAGGAGCTGCCTGTCCTGTTGTTTCTTTTCCCTGGACAGCTGGACAGCTGCTGGAATGAGTGGGGCTTCGAGTGGCGGGATGTGGTGGGGGTGGGGTGCTGGGAGCTCAGCCCAGGGCAGATGGGCAGAGGAGTCAGTGAGAAGAGCCCATACAGGGAGTTCTGGCTTTGGCCCCTCAAATAACTGGCTGTGTGACCTTGAACAGGTCACTTAAACTCTCCAGACTGTAAAGTCTTCATTTGTGACATGAGAGGGCCAGCAATGGGCAAAAAACAGGAAGACAGTTCACCCTGGAGAACAAATAGTATATGCATTGTTCCCTTCACTAGTTATTAAAGAAATGCAAATTATAGGAATACAAAGACATCACTTTTACCATTATTAAAAGAAGAATTTACAAAACAATTTTGCTTATCTTTTGCATTACTGGGAGCAGGCAAAGTGGTATAACTGCTGGGATTGGTAAACAATTCATATTGTGTTTCATGAAAGAGAAGGAGGTAAACTTAGGTGTGAATCCTTATCTTGGCAACTCACTAGTTTTGAGACTCAACCTTTCTGAGACTCCATTGCCTCACTGGAGAAAAAAATGGGTGAAATGGGGATAATAAGAATAATGCTTACTTGATGGGTCATTGTGAGGTTTAGACATGATGTCGACAGTAGACCCGCCTCATGTTTGGCCCCTAAGATGCTGCTTATTGTGCTGTTGTGGAGAAGATGAAGGTGAGGATGAGGAAGATGCCACTGCTGCCTGATTCTGCCTGGCTCATAGTAAAATGCCGCCTAAGACAAAAGCCACTCTCTTCTCCTTTCTTGGATTCTTCATCAGAATCTGACTTCTCCCTGGCAGGCAGAGCAGACAGTTGCTCAGCTGTGGCCCCACGCATCCAGTTTCCTAAGGGACTCTGACCCTGGGTGTCAGAGGACCCCAGGGAATCCCACATACGTGCCCCACACAAACATGTCCTACCACGCAACTGCACACGCACATGCACCACCACGCAGCACGTGCCGGTCCTCTCTGGGGGCGACATCCTCCCCGTGCCTACAACATCTGCCTGACTTTCCCTCCAAGCGAACACAGGCCAGTCCCTCCTGAGAGCTCCCGTTCTCTGATGCATGTCTGCTGCCACCATCATCCTACACTTCCTGTGTCTGCCTCTGGCCACCATATGTACCAAGTAACTCACCCCACCCTAGGGAGGCCTTCGGTCACTCGTTTTCAAGTGCTTCTGAAGAGGGTTTTTCTCTTCTTCCTCAGATTTCTCCTGTGATTCACCTCTTGCTTTTCAGTAATTCGAGCTCAGCACTGACTGGAATTGCCATGGAGCCTTTATCTTTTCAGCATCAAAGATGTCGCTTCTCAAATGTTTCTTTGAATTCTTTCTCAATACCAGGTTGGTCCCATTTTGCAACCTGAGTCTGGTCCCATTTTGCAACCTAAGAAGGACTAAAACCTGTTTTCGGTCGTTAATTTTTTTTTTTTTTTTCTCAGCTGTAATTTCAGAGAGCCGCAGAACCAATGAACTGAAAGGAACTCATGGATTCCTCATTTCATTCATGAAAACACTGAGGCCCTTAAGGGAAGCTTTGTGGTGCTCACACAGGCGTGAGGTACTCAGGAGACAGGAGCGACCGCTGGGCTCCTAGGAGGTGCGCCTTCCACCCCTCAGCCTGCCATGAGCCCCACTTCCTTGATAAGCCAGGCCCAGGTCATGCAAGGCATGGCTTCTGACAGACAATGACTGTGTTTGCTTCGATGGAGAGACCTGAGGGTCCTGGGAGCTCTGCAGAAATAACTCCCCACTAAGTGTCCCAAATCCATCACTCATTCATCTCTCTTCAGGCCTTTTGTAAATGACATGTCCTCTTCCTGGTGACTCTAGCCATGTCACATTTACTCTCCAGGCGTTTTCTCCCTGAAGCCTACCTGAGCCTCCAATCCCAGGTAGGGAACCCTCCTGTGTGTCCCCAGCATCACTTTGTATGTCTTCTCTCTGGGCTGGGGATTGCTCACCAGTCTTGCAATACAGCATTACCTGTTTGCATCCATGTTCCCTAGAGGTTTGCATGCAGCATGAAGGCAGAGCAGATGCAATGAACTCATACCAGACTGACAGTGACCTTTAAAATCTCTCCCACCTGCAAAGACTCAGGGGCTGAGCACTTGAAGAAGGGAAGTCCCAAGGGAAAAGCCCAAGGACAAATGACTTCACAATTTTAGACTGAATGGCCCTCTAAATTTTCAAAAAAATTGGAAATCAACTTTTTACCCAAGCATATAAAGGGAGCAAAGCAATGAACAGGACCAGGTGAGCATACCCAAGCCCCCTCCTCCAGATTCATACCTGTTCTTATCCTGGGGGTCTGATTCTGCAAAAAGGAACGAGCCTTTGCGAGCATCCTCACCTTGTTACTTTAGCAGCCTGGCCTTTGACCCAGGGTGACCCAGATTCCTGTCTTCCCGTCAGGGGGACCCCAACAGAGGCAGGAAGGGCAATGTGGAGGTGGGAATGGAAAAACTCTGGGAATCAACTTCTCTGGATTCGTTCCCCACATTATCTCATGTAACGACCACCTCCACCCATCCCAATGCCTGCCAACAAACAACCCTAAGATGTAAGTCCCTCATGATCTCCACTTTACCCAGGAAGAAACAAGGAGACGCAAAGCTCAGTAAGTCACTAAGAGCACAGACAGACAAACCAGAGGTTATGCTGACACTCGCCCAGAGCTCCGGGCTCGTAACCATTGCCTGTTTTTGTAATTTCCTACAGAATCTTCAGAAAGGGCCAGGGGTGCATAGGTATGTCCTCCTGAACCTTTTAAACACTCATTGTACTAAAAGGACAACTAGGAAGCTTAACTCGGGTATTTCTAGTATTGCTTTCTGTGCAGTCTCCCTGCTTGGGCTGCTCCCCACTCCTGGAATGAACCTCTTTACCTCCTGTGAAGGTCAGATATCCACTGGGTCCTATCTGTCTACTCCCTTGCAAAACGGGCTTCAACCCAAGTTAACTTCTCGTTCTCTATACTCCTATGATGATTATGGTAATATTCCACAGAATTGTCCAAACACTGGTATAATAATTTATTAGTTTATAACAACCATGAAAACAAATACTCTTGAGACTCTGCTAACTGCTAAATATATTTTTCTTATTTAATTTTCATGATAATTCCATAAAATAAATATATCTCCCTCCTTACAAAAATGATATTGAACCTTGATGAACCTATCTGAAAAAAGTAATGTATCCTAACAGTTCAGTGTGTGCGCGCTGTATTAGTCTGCCTGGGTTCAGTCTCAGCTCAGTAATTAGGGAAATGTGCACGTACTGTTTCTCTAAGCTTCAGTTTTGCAATCTATAAGATGGGGCTGCTGACAGGCCTAACATGAGGTCAGGTGCATGAAGTGCTGAGTATAGAATCGGCAAAGAGTCAAGTGCCCAGTGACAGTGACTACTTAATATTATCAGGAAGAAACAGAGCTTAGAGTCAACTCTCTATTGTCTGACTCCAGGGCCCATGCTGCCTGCTTTGCATATAATCCTGAAGTAGGCAGTTTATTATCTCTAGTTTAAAGAAATAGTTTCTAGGTTCAGAAAGGTAATATGACTTGTTCTTGATCACACAGCTGTTAAATGTCAAGGCTGAAGGCTCAGCCAAGCGCAGCTTAACCTGACTTCCCAACAGCGAACTGCCTGTGTGAATCTGTTTGTTTCATGTAGTCGTCTTCCTTCCACCTGAGTGATACGTTCTCAGAGCCCAGCAAAAGCACTTCCACTTTCCCTGCATTTCCCAAATGGCCTGGCCAAGCATCACACTTGCTGTGCTCTCAACACACCACTGGTAAAGGAAATACTGATTGCCCTTGCTCAGCCTGGCACCCAGCTCACTCTTGAAAACCACGAGCAGCATCAGCCATGATGTGGAGACTCCTAAGATGGAAAGAATACAAGAACAATGATTCCAGAGTCACCTAAGAATCATCTGCCCATTATACTTATAAGAAATAAACCTCACATAGTAATTCAAGGTGCTTTAAGAAAGACGGAATGTTCTACAGGACAAACACCACAGCTTCTTCAGTAAACAGTGTGAAGAAAGAGAGGAATCTGTTAGAGACGAAAAGACTCAAGAGACAGAGCAATAAAAAACCAAAGTTTCAAAGCCATTCTGGGTACAATCAGGAAAATTTAAACATCGGCATGTTATTACATAATAATTTGGAATTATTATTTATTTGTTTAGGTATGATAATACTGGAGTGATGTTTTCTAAAAAGCCTTTATCTGTAAAAAGGATACAATGAAGTATTTATGGATGAAATGACACAGATGTGGGGTTTACTTTAAATACAGCAGGAAGGAAAAATATTCCTGGGAGGATGTTGATGAAACAATATTGGCAAATGTTGGTAAGTTTTGAAGCAAGGAGGGCCTATGGAGGTTCATGATAATATCCTCAATGTTTCTGTGCTTGTTTGAAAATTTACTCAACAACAAGGTTTTGTTTTTTAAAGAAAGAATGGTGAGTCTCCAGCAAGTATCGGTTTTATTCTACAACTATTTTTCTTCCTAGAGAGTTCAGCTTCCTTGATGACATGGAAAGTCATCCTCTTACGAAGGTTCCCAAACGTACTCATCCAAGTGAAGCACCTATGGTGATGACAGCCCACCTGCACCATCTGCCACCCCTTCCCAATCAGCCTGCTTGAAACTGACCTTGTCACCTCCCACCCAACAAACTCCCTGTCTCTGCCATGGCTGCTGTCTCCTCCCACTCTTCTGGCAGAAACCTCAGTACAGACTTTGCCTCTCTCCTCCCCTTCATGCCTTAGGCCAGGCAGCCAATGATACTCTGCAACATGACTCAGACGGACAACCTTCCTCTCCATTTTGACTGCTCCCACCCCGTCTAACGCCTCAGCCCCTCACTCTTGGGTCACTGCAGTGGCCTCCTAGCAGGTCTCCCTCCTTTGACCGTCCTCCTTTCTGTGCAAATCCTTGGAGTTTGCAAAACTCCAGATTGCCACACTTGATGTTTTTCCTTGGACTTGCTCGTGTTGAAAGCCACCTGGTTCTGGCTCTGTCCACTGACAGCGCCCTCAGGTCTTACAGTTGGGCTCCGTCTTACTACCTTTAGCAGCTCACTGCATGCCTTCTCCAGCCACTTGAGAATCAGTCTGGTTACAGCTAGCCTGGAAGCTCAGTCGAGGCTGGGGTCTGTTCTGCCCCCTCGACGTCCCAGCACTTAGCTCAGTGCTCGGCACACAGTTGCTGAAGGTGTTCAGTAAGTACTGCTTGAATGAATAGATTTGTGGATGAGCCAATGTTAGGTTGGTGCAAAAGTCATTGTAGTTTAAAAGGTTAAAAAAAAATGGCAAAAACCGCAATGACATTTGCACCCACCGAATACCGCGAACAGAATCACTGGCTTCACTTTCCCCTCCATGGACGCCTAACTATGAAGTGCTCTCTTCAGCAGAGCTCCTAATCTTGTCGGCCCCAATCCCATGATGGCCAAATCTTCAAGAACTTTTGTTGGGAGACTTTATCAAATGGTATTTGCTAATCCAAATAAAAGATATTCTAGGGCTTCTCTTTTCTCACATACACAGTCTAAACACACCTTAACTGATAGGTCAACTAACCTTAGCTTTACTCTGAGTACATGTGAACTTGATCTGGCCACCAATGTCTCTGATCCTCAGTTTCATCATCTGTCAGAGGAGGGAGTGGGTGGGCAGCTGGTGGGATCCTGTCAGTTATAACCTTCTTGGTACTTCCTTTTATAGAAGCCGTGATGCCTTCTGCCTAAGGTGTGATATGCCTAAGTGTAGAGAGAGCTTCCTCTTTCTCTTAGGTTCCAGCTGCTTGTCTGACAGGGAAATCAGACTTGCTGATGTGACGTTCCTCTCTGGAATTCACCTCCTGATGGAGTTTCTTTCATTCTTTCACTCCATTCATATGTATGAAGTTCCTACTATGAGCCAATTCAATAGTAATTTGTCCCTCTTAGCGCTAATACGGTATCTCTTAACAAAGGTAAGTTATGCATCTTTTCAGTCTGCCTTTATAACCACTATGCTATTCCATATCCAAGGCAACCAGGTAGGGTGTGTGGTTGGCTCATCATTTTGTAAATGAGTCAGCCGGATAAGCAACACACTGAAGGCCAAACAGGAAGGGAAAGGCAGGGGCACCTAGAATCTATGTCTCCCAACTCCGGAGCCTAGACCCTCAAGCACCTCCCATACTGCCCCTGGGAGCAGGAAGCAGGACAGCTGGGAGGGAGCAGAGAACTGGGGTCCTGGCTAGTGGAGCCATCTCCGCAATCTGTGCAAGAAACAACGAAGCAATGACCCAAATAAGGCTGAATCTGGATCACAAAGATCCCCCAAGAACAGCTGAAGATGACAGACTCCCTTTTAGTCCTGGAGGTCGCTCAAGTTCAGCTCTGCCTTGCAGCCTGAGAAGAGCCTGACCAGGGAGCTGGGCCGCAGCAAGGCCCACGGGCCTGGGCGGTTCCTCCAGAATACGGAGTTGGAGGGAACATGACTCAGTCTCACAGGTGTACCACCTGTACCTCTGTATGAAATCTGGCCTGTTAATAATCTGTAAACGAGGAGGACACCACCCACTAAGAAGAGTTTTCTGAGAGGACTACATGAAATGTCTCACATGAAAACAGCGAGCTTGATGCCAGACCTGATTATTTCTCTTCCCCCCACTTTCTAGTGCCCCTCGCTCCTCTCCTATGCAGCCCTGTAGCTGTGGCACACAGCAAGTGCTCAGCTACAGTTATGATAAGGAATGGAAAGGCCCACAATGTACAATGGTGATTAAGGAGCCCGTAGGAGAGGGGTTCTGTGGAGGAGATACAGCCAAAGCAAAGACACAGAGTGCACTTTCCCCAGTGTATCCATCCTGGTGTGAGCCCCGAGGTGCAGCCAGCACGTGGCACACAGGCCTCTGTTGGCATAAAGAAAACTAGTTTCTCTAGAAAAAGAGTTGGTTACAGAGGGAGTAGAGGGTAGAGGGAGGCATTTTAAAGACGATTAAACGTATTCTTTGTTAAGCAGTTTCTGAAAGTCTGAAGTTACCAGCAATTGGAAACCATTTCTGGGGCAGCCATGTGAGAAAAGCTTGTTGCTAACAAGTTTTGAATTGTGCTCTCATCTGATTTGATTTTTCTAATCAAAACTAGACATGAGAGCTGAAAGGGGCAATTAGTCAGAATTCTCCTTCTATGGAAAATTCACCAAGAAAATGACGGGATATCATTTCTTCCCCTTGTTCCTGCAACCATCAGGGTAAACATCTCTGAACCAATGCTGCTCCTCATCCCGTGGCAGCTCCTTGTGCATAAGCACAGCTTCCGAACTAACCTGCTGGGGGACCCTGGTTGTGAAACGCTGCCCCTTGGGGACTGATGAAGTCCTGCACTGAAAGGGAGTGTCCACCCCCTGTGAGTAACTATCCTGCTGGCCTCTGGCTTCCTCCACCTGGTCTCCAGGCCTGGCTATTCCCTCACCCTGGAGCACTTCTCTTCCTGACCCTCCTCCTCCAAACTTTCACCTGAGGGCTACTCCCCCTGCAGGTCTCCTCTTAGATAAAACTGCCTCCAGGACATCTCCCCTGCCCACGTCTGGGTTCGCAAACTCCCACAATTGCCCGTTCTTTCTCCATGCAGGCACTTCTCAGACTAATGATTCTCAACCTGGACGATTCGCCTCCAGGGGACACTTGGCAATGTCTGGAGACTTTTGGTTGTCACAGTGGTGTGTGTGAGAGGATGCTACCGGTGGTATTTAGTGGGTCGAGGGCAGGGGTGCTGCTAAATATCCAGCAACACGTACTTCAGCCCTCCAAAAAAGAAGTATCCAGGCCAAAATGTCACTAATCCTGAGGCTGGAAAACCCTGCTCTAGGATAATTGTTTACTTGTATCGTTTTTGCAATGGCTGTCTCATTCATATTTGTATCCTCAGTACAATGCCTAGCGCATTCTAGGTGCTCAAAAAAGACCTGTTAAATGACCGAATGACTTCCACCCCAGCTTGCCTGACCCTCACCAACTCCCTGCACTGGCCTCTCTACTAACCTAGAACAAATTCTGTGCTGACTCTGCCCTTTTCCCTCCATTCTACTCCTGCTCTATGCACAGCAGGTCACGGATGACGGGATAGGGCTACCTGCAGCAAAGCACAGAGCAGGACATCTGGACTATTCGATCGAGCAGGGCTAGACGAAGTCACCACTACGAGAAAGGGAAGAACGCCTGAACCAGCTGGGAGCAAGGCCAGACCACCAGGCAAATCGGGCAGCTGGACTGTGCCGTTAGGGGCTCAAAAGCTGATTAGTTTTCAAATCCTCCACATGCCTTTTATTGAATTAACGGACAGTGAGCGTCTGTTTCCGAGGTTGCAGGAATCTTCTCCCCCTTTAGTGAAGGAGCCCTGTGTGATGAATACTTTCTCGAAACACTGAGTCACTGCCCATTTGTTTCTTTGTGCTTTTGCTACTGAGTTCACATGAATAATTACCAGCGTATTTTACATGGTCCTAAGGGGCTGGGTTAATTCTCAGCAATTTCAAGAATGAAATGTTCAGAAAGACTTTCAAGACCATGACACGACAGGGTTTGGGAATTCAAAATCACTGCTGTCTAAAACATGTTTTCTTATTTGATTTACTACATTTCATGTTTTATGTATATATTATAATTTATGTTCAAATAATATAGTGCAGAGAGATGAAGCCGGCAACCAGACAACGCAGAGGTGAGGGGGCTGCTGGATTTTTTGAAGCTAAAAGTCAGTTGTTTTAACCAACAGCCCCACGACTTCCCCCTTGAATTCCTTTAAACTCTTGGGTGAATGCCAAGCTGTCCCCATGATTTATCCACATCCAGTTTAACAACTAGGTCTAGAAAATTCTGGTACATCTACTACTATTGGAGCTAGTATTTCTGCTTCTAAAGATGATGTAAGAGTGAGATTCATTTTGATAGATTTTTCTAAAAAGATCAAGGCAAACGATGTATTACGCCTGCCGGCTCCTTTTCCTGTCTCCAAAGGAGTGTTCTGATCCTCTGTAAAAGTTCCGGGTCTGTGGCTGGCTCCTTCACTCCGATTACCTTAAAAGACCTTCTCATTTTTAATATCTGATCCTTATAGATGCTCCTTAAATTACGTGTGGATTCGTTTTGTGGGCTCCCCTGTTTTTCCAACTGAATTAACTTTCTATGTCTCTTTTGTATGAATATGTCTTTGCCTTGAGCAACCTTTTCTGAACTACATCTGGAAATAGCAATTGTTATCGCAACCTCCAGGGCTATGACAGCCCAGAGAGGGAAAGCACAGAGAGGGCTTCGCCCGGTGCCTGGGACAAAGTATGTGTTTAGCAAACAGTTATTTATTCTTATCATCTTGGCCAAAAGTGGTGTGTTAGGAAAAGGAAGCTTGTTCTTCTCAATCCCATCTCCCAAAATGGCTTTTTGAATCTTGTCATATTTTGTACTTCCTAAAAAGTGTTTGGTAATGTTTTTTAAAATTAGTGGGCAAGACACTACAGACAATGTTTTTCCATAATTACTATTTATGTTTTTCTTAGTTTTCCTGTGTTGTTTACATTATCTTGGTTTTCTGCTCTTGCACCAGATTGTTAAACTTATTAGGGTCATTGAATTACAATAGTTACACACAGATACTCCCTGCACCTTCTGCGGGGCTTCTCTTCCTTTTCTTCTGTAAAATCATTAGTGCAGGAAATGATCATTTGAGCTAATTCATCCCAGGGAGGTATTTTGCCAATCGACAAGCTAGCAAACACACTCATTATTACTAATTGGCCTGATTTTTCAGCTTGGTCAGTCCCATTCCAGTTTCCAGCTCAACCTCATTATTCTTGTCAGGTGGCCCATAACCCCTTTCTACTGCCATTGTTTTCATTAACTGTTGGCTCTTTCTACCCACTGGGCATCTCCTGATGGCCTTTTTCTGCTGAGTTTCCTTGGATTTCTCCACTACATTGATAATCTGTATTATGACCCTGGTTTCTTACCCTTCTTTGCCAGCTGTCTCACGAGAGCCTTTGATTCCTGAGAAACTCAACAGCCCTGCCTCTGCTCTCACTAGGACCCTCAAATCTCACCTATTTCATGAGTGCTATGTCCTATTGCTATGTGTGTGTGTATATATAAAATGTATTATAGAGTCCATTACACATATAATGACCACAAAAAGTTCTGATCTCAGCCTCTTTCTCAGTTGCCCAAATTAGCCCCCAGAACATCCCAATTGTATGCTACTAAGTTGTAGTGCGGACGGAAGGGGAGAGTTGGGCATGATGTCCCTGGGACATGGATGGGACAGCTTCCATCCTATTGATTTCCTACTTCTCATCATTTTCACCAGATGATCTTTATGTAACAACTCCCTCTGCCAACTATTGGAAAAATGGAGCCACTGTTCTGGAAAGCCCTAAGTCTTTCCTGTGTCCTTCACTTGCCTAAACTTGCAATGGTCGCCACAGTTCATTCTTAATGGGTGCAGTTTGTTGACTCCATTTAATTCCTAAGCTGGACTGACCCCAAAGGAGACGTCACTGAACATACAGAACCTCTGGCAAAACCCCTCTCCCTCACCACACACACACACACACACACACACACACACACACACACACACCTGCTACTTCTTTCTATGTGTCCATGTTGCAGGTGAGAACATGGGAATTATTACCATGAGCTGTCTAAGCAGTTTTAATTCAACTGGCATCTTGCGGCCTGGCATGTCAGGGTGTGAAATAATACACAGTAGGTGTTTTACATTTTTTTTCTTCTTGCAGCGACAGCTCCTTTGGGAAGCAGTAGAAGTGGGTGCCAGAGACAAGTGCTTCTATTATATTACTCCGCCCATGTCACACTGCCACTGTGGGGACCGGGGACCACTATGTACGGGAAGCTCTCCGAATGGCACAGGCTGGACTGTTGGAGTTGTATCACCTGCCTCCGAATGGCAAACTTCTTGAAGGCAGGAACTATGATTTACTATCCCAGGTGTCCCCTGTATTCCTAATATTAGGACTTTCACTTAGTAACTGTTTAATCCAACTGAACGTGAACGGGAAGGAATCTGTCCGTATAATCAGTCACTTACACACCTATCATGTGTGTCATGCCTTATGGACCCCGCTTTCTCTCCCTTATCCACCCCCATGCTGGGCTACTCTCCTTTTTCAAGAATCTCTACAATACCTAAAAGTTCATGAGGGCAGGGACCAGGTCTGTCCAACTTATTGCTGTATCTCAGGGCCCAGCAGCGTGTGGCACATAAGGCCCCCAGTAAACATGTACTGAGCCAATAAATCAATGAGAACAAACCTGCTTCCAACTCAGGCTGCTTTCACGGAAAACTCTCTGCCCAATACCAAAGTGTCACCCGTGTCCATTTGTGTCAAACAGACCTATGTATGTCACTTGCCATACACAGAACAAAACAGACGTGGTGACACTCACGTGGGAGCAGAGGTGAAGTGGGCAGAGTCAGGGGCATTTTTCCAATGTGTGTGTATAATTAGTGTAAATGTTTTCAAAATTATAACTGATAAAAAGATTTCTAAAGGAGGCCGTGCTCACTTTAGTTGATGGCATCATTTCTGACTGTAATAAAGGTTAGAATTTACAGTGGACCAACAGTCAGTCAATGCCCTTCACTCAGTATGTGTAGATCACATGCCACAGGCATTCACACACAGTATCTTCCTCCATCACTCTCTCTCTCTCCACCCAAATTCTGATAGCAGATTTGGGATTTATTTGCTGCTGTAGTTTTCTCCCAGTGGGTTACTGTGGCTATTAATTTCAGCAGAAGCCATTCTGAAAACTGAAGAAGAAAAAGTGAAAAACGGTTGCAGAAGAAGGAAGCCTTCACTTTAAATCAGTTTCCAGGTGTGGTCCCGAAGGCAGTATCAACACCTGGGAAACTGCTAGATGTGTAAGTTCAGGGACCTACCTAACCCCAGTCTTCTAGAATCAGAATCTCTGGGGTGGGGAGCCCAGGAAGCTGTGTTTTAACCCCAGTATGCAGGATTGCTTATGCATACTCAAGTCTGATAAGGGGTGAGAGTGGAGTTCTAAAGCACTGCTTACTACTTTTCCAAATTCTTTCAGATATTGCCTAGGGGAGAACGGGGTGTCTGGAATTCCTGGAGGAGGTTTTTTATTATTTACCCTTTGTGGTCTTTGAATTTTTTTCAGCCACCCCCATGTCTTACCATTTCAATAGAAAGAGAAAAAAACAAATAAAGGGAAACTTTATCAAGAGCACTTTAACAAGAAAAGGATAACTCCTGGCAATTGTTCCTCAACTGTTTACCTAGATAATTACCCTTCTTTCCGAAATTACAGGGAAAGAGGAAGAAGATACAATGAGGATAAGGTAATACACTGAAAAAATTAGATTTCATTTTTTGGTCTTCTAAAAATATTAGAGGACTAAGGATAACCCTAAAGAAGACATCAGTCTGACAATGAGTCAAGTTAGGACAACATCAGGCTTTACCATTTCCTTACTATACAGCGTGATTTATTTTTTAAGCTCAATTATAGACAGCTCTTGTAGTAACAGCTTGTATAGGTTCCTTAATAATCGGAAGAGAATGGACACAGCACAATTAAGAGTTTTCATGTTTTAACCCTTGGGATGAAACATGAGAGACTATAGCTGCTCTCACACCTTCTCAAACTGAGCCTTAAGCCTGCCTTAGGATGAGCCATCCCACTGAAAGAAAACACAATGGCTAAAATGCTAGGGTAAAGTAATGCAAAACGCAAAAGACTCCACTACTAATCTGTTTCCCAAAGAAAAAAGAGAACTGCATGAACTAAAAGGGCTCATCAGAAATAAAAAACAGTAAAAAACAATGGGATGTACAGATCTCTTCTCATCCAACCAAAGTTGTAGGATCAGAGTCTTCTATATTTAACAAAAACAATTTACTTTCAATAACTAATAGAGATCCAGAGTCCTGCATCTATCCACCTGCCACAACAGCCACAGGCATCCACTCCTACCAAGATACCTCACACCCTCACTGTAATGAGGTGTGCCCAACACCCCCCTTTCCTCACTTTGACAACTCCACATTACTTTAGACACAAGGAAAATGAGCTTGTGTTAGGAAACTGACAGGCTTTCTCATGTTCTTTTCCAAGGATTGTTATCTATCTCTTAGGGTGGTAGAAGGAACGAACACTTCATTGATAATTGTAACGCTAATATTCATAAAACATCATATGCTCTTGAAAAGGGTTACAGAAATTCACGGATAGAATTGTGAACCATTTCAAGAGTAGTCTTCATAGCTTGAATTCCTTAAACACAGTACTTTGCAATGAAGTTAGCCAAATACAGAGAAACAAAACAGTTTTCAAGTTTTATTCTGGGTTATTTTTAACTCCAGATTTTTTTTTTTTTAAGAAAAGGAACAGAATTTGGAATTGAGTTGGTGGTGAGCAGAAAACTACTGTTCCAATTATCTCTTCTTGAGCTATCTTATCAAAGGTCTAACGCACTTTTAATATTTGTGAATCAATAGCTTAACCACACAGATAGACTGCATGACCTTTCAGAAAAACTATGGACATTTACACTTAAAAAAAATGTTTAAGAAGTATGTTTGAAGCATCAAACAAATATGTAGCTCATTTCAACCAGGGATGCTATCAAATATGATCGTATTGAACTCCTAAGTATAGTTTGTTCCTCTTAAAAACTAGTTATACTTAAGGATATTCCTGACCAGTACCATAATCACAAAAGCCAAAAGATAAAAGAGAAAAACAAAACAAATCAGATCTGCAAAAAGATCAACTTACTCAAAAGCTAGCATTCTGAAGAAAATAAAAGTTTTTGTTAAAGGAGATGTTGATTTACAACCACAGTTCATTATGAAAAAAAAAAAGGAAAACAAACATTTAACAAATCCTCAGGACTCTTCTCAAAATCTTGTAGATCAAAAATGCAAAGAAGTCATCTCGCAGCTGCGATTTCAAAGAAAGAAAAGCCTGCATCTCTATAGTTAAGTATTTTGGGTTAAAACATTTTAGAAACTTTCTTAACTAGAAAGGAAACTTCCCTGATCCTCTCTGTGAAATGTCTCTGAGGAATTGTGTCTTGGCTAACACTGCACAGCGGTGTGAGTGAAGGAACCGTCCCCAGGATCCCGCGCATTAAGAACGTGGGGGACTTCTTGGATAACAAGAACTCTTACCTCGTCTTCTTTAAGCCTCCAGCATCCGCATCCATCCTTTACGAAGGTAAAATTGGGTACCGCAGAGAGAGGAAAGAGCCAACCAACCCTGAAGGCAGGCTGAGAGCATGCAGAGCCCCAGCTGACAGCCTGCTTCCCTCTCCTGAGGCTCTCTGCCTCAGAGGCTGCACAGAAACCAAGCCCGGTGCCAAATCTTAATCCCTTTGCAGAATCTCTCATGGAGCTGCCTCACCTCTTCCATTCCCGCAAAACCTCTTCCTGCTCTACTTCCTTCTGAAACCATTAATCACTGCAACAACCCACCCAGGAAAGCCCGATCTCAAACCATACTGAAAAAGCCTGCAACGTGCAGGGAGATGCGTGTTTACATTAGCCAAAATGAAATGATGTCATATCCAGAATCAAGGGAGGGCCTCCATCCAGAGTCAGGGCATCGTAAGAACTGCTGTGAAATGCAACTTTTCCTGATGGAGGGAAAAAAAAAATTTTCATCCTTGGGTTTTATGAAACTGGCTTCTATAAATTTAGGGTTAGTTGGATTGCTATGTTCTCATCAAGAATATCAGGTTTTTCAAATAGAAATTCAGAATTTTTCAATTACCTATAGTTTTAATCGAGATAAAAGAAAAAGGTAGCAAACAGAACTCAAAGTGTATTTGTGAGCAAAGAACCTGGTATCTATCGAGGTGGGAATGGTAGAAGGCACCACCCCAGGGGTGTGGGAACCTGACGTGCGGAAGGATACCAGAGATGTAAACGCCTCACGAAAGGTAGTGCTTCCTTAAGCCAGAAGTCTGGTTTTCCATCTATAACTTGTAATGAACAACAAAGCCCAGGGAATCCCAGGACCATGACTGATGGGCAACTGCTACTGATGACTTCAGGATCTTATGGTCCCTGGTTGGGGTGGGATGGGAAGATCTGAGAGGCCGTGCTGCTGCGGGATGAGAAAGGGGTCAGCGGAAGGGAAAGAGTTTGTCACTGGCACCCGCTTGGGAGGAAGACCAGGTAAGGTGTCACAACTGACCAGCAGCTGGCTTCAGACTGGCGGGGATGCCAAAGGCAGACTGTTTGTTTCTGGATGTGTTACTGATCACGAAGTGGTCTTTTTGGAAGTACTGACCATGTGCGAGGCAGTGTGCTAAGTAAGTACGTTACGTGACACCTCATTTAAGCCTCACCACCACCCTATGAGTAGAGACTCTTACTGTTCCTGTTCCGCAGACGAAGCGAGTGAAGCTCGGAGAGGTTAAGTAGTGGCAGGCTGGTGCGCAGTGCCACCAGCTTGGTGTGGTGCACTCCTTACCACCAGTCTATGGCTCCTGCCAGCTCCGCCAGCTCTCAGCCATGTCACTGTAAGCATGCTCTGCACGCTGCAAAGTGACAAAGTGCTACTATTAGGTTGATGCAAAAGTAACTGCGGTTTGAAAGGTTAAAAATAATTGCAAAAACTGCAATGACGTTTGCACCAACCTAATACGTAAAGGTGAGGGAAGCATGTGCTTGTAACTTCCCAAATGCACACTCCAAACCCTTGGCTGTTGCTGCCCAGGAGTGCCAGGCCACGGAGCTCCTGACCTGCTTGCCAGGCCCTTGGCAGGAAGGTGGAACCTCCAAATGTAGGTATGAGAACCAAATGCCACATAAAAGGACCTCTGGCCTGACCTAGTTGGGTCATGAACCAGTTGTGTGACCTCAGTCAATCCACTTCCTTTTCTGAATCTCAGGAGGTTCACTTCAGTGGGCTCTAGGGCTCCTTCCAGCGTGAAATTTCTATGACACACGATTTTAAGTGATGTGGGTGAGATATTATTTTTTTAAAACCAGAATAATAATAATAATAATAAATAGTAATAGCCACCCAGTCTGTGGTACTTTGTTACAGAAGCTCTAGGAGAAAAAGAAGACTAACCACTCCCATTTATTGAATTGGTGAACTATGCAATAGGCACTGTCCTTAGGGCATCACGTGAATATTCTTGCTTGTCCTTATAAAAGTCCCCAAGAGGCAGTTATGCCCATTCCACAGATGTGGAAATGGAGGATCAGAGGGGATGAGTGATTTGTGCAGAGCCAGTCGCACAGCTGGTAAAGGGATCAATCCCAGAGCCCACATATACTGTCTGCCCCAACACTCTCGTTGCTCAGCACAGTTTGGCAGCAGCTCTTTGGAAACCTCCACCAGAACCTGTACATCCCATTTTAGTGAACAGACATTTTTGCACATGTGCTCCACGCTGTGCACTGCACAGGGTGTACATATAGTCCTACCTTCCAAATGCTCCCAACCTAATGGGTCAGGAGGGGATTACTCTGCCACCAGGGGGAGTGGGGGAAGTGCTACAATTGAACCACCAAAGATGATGGGGCAAGTGACACATTATTTCAAAATCATCCAGATGACTGCTACCCTGCTCAGTGGTGCTAAATGTCCATCCTTAAAGGTTGGGTGCGATTTGGGCTCACAGGCAAGTCCATCAGAGCCACGTCTGGGAAATACAGTGGGCCATCAAGTTGGGGATACCATTTGTGGTCACACGCTAGGTGTGGCTGTAAAGTACTGAGATGAATTTTCTGTGTGGCCCAGACTAGCTCTGAAGGCAATTCCCAAAGGGCAGCTTTTCCAACCAGGATACCATCTCCAGACTAAAGGCAGAGCTACTCAAACCAATTCCAGAAGACCAGGCTTCCCCAAGCACAGCACTTGCCCCCCCCCCCCCACCCCGAGGCAACAGCCTGCAGCATCCTCTACTGTGCAATCCCCGTCAGCAGGTCCAGGTTACCTTGCTACTCAGCTGTGCCCCCAGCATCTGGCACGGTGCTTGGCACAGGGGGACGCTCAGTCAGTATTTGTTGGCTGAATGATAGGTTAGAATGTAAAAATTCTGGATTCTTTGTTTTTAAAAATCATTTTATTATTTGGTCTCATGTACATATCTGCCTATTGACCATGGACACATTCCCAGCTGAGCCCAATGGCCAAATCGAGACGGTACTTCCCCAGTCTGTCTACTAGGCCAGGCCGTGGGTGGTCACCCTGGCCAGAATGGCTCTGACACTTTCCCATCATGTACCTATTTGTGGCTGTTCCTGCATTCACAGTGAGGAGGAGTGCAAAGCACTAATGAGGCCACCATACACATTGCTTAGGGCTTGTAGCCAAATGGGCTGACTGGTTTCTCGCTTAGTGCCAGCTCTAGAAGTCAGGCAACACCGGGGAACGTTTCTACAACCCCATCAGGGTTGGCCAGGGCACCTTTGTACCCCATAGCCAATCTGGCCTCCTAACAGATCTAAGTCTGGGGGAAGCTGGGCTGTCCCAGGAGCCATCCCCCAACCACAGCCAGACTCCAGACTCCATACACATTCCAAAAAATGGGTTAATATTGTTGAGACTATAATGGGGTTCCCCCAAATAAACAGGAGCAAACGGCATTCAGAATAGATCTCTGGATAGTCAGGAGCCAACGAGGTTTCTTCAGTTTTCTGTCGTCATCAATCGCCCCTTCCTCCTCTTTGTGATTATTCCTGGTGTGTGTTTGTGGCTGGCTTCCTAATTAGCCACAGAAACAAGCCAATCCAAGGCGGATCAACATCTCCCTGCCTTTAGGATTCCCAGGACTAAAGGAATTCCTTTGGGTCTAATGTGACCCCTGGGGCTTGCCTATCCACCACTAGTGGGGGGCTCTCTCACCAGCTGTGAGACCTTGTCTGGCTACTTAATCTTTCAGTGCCTCACATTCCTCATCTTTAAATAATGCTAATAACAGTACCCTCAAACACAAGGTTGTTGAATGAGCAAATACCCATAAAGGACTTAGAACAGTGCCAGGTCCAGAGCCGGTTCTGACTACATGTCAAGTGTTGTTTCAGACTCGCTGGGAGTGGGGAAGGAGCCCGATGATGGGCCCAGCTGATAGGAGGAAGGGAATTCATACACAGTAGTGCCTCGGTTTCCGAACGTCTCCGTTGATGAACATTTTGGTTTACGAACACCATAAACCCGGAAGTGCTCTGGTTTTTGAACACGCCTCGGAAGTCGAACATGTCACGCGGCTTCTGCTGAGTGCAAGATCCTGAGGCCTAGCTGTCGGCTGTTTTCCAATGTTTCAGAACTCGAATGGTCTTCCAGAACGGATTACGTTAGAAAACCGAGGTACCACTGTATTTGTGCATCTATTAACTATGTCATTCTGCACGAGTGATGTATGCCCTGTTTAATGCCACAGAAGAATTTGGTGTGGTTTCTATATTAAGCTCCATAAAATCAAACAACACAGTCCAGTTCTAAGATGGATTTAGAGACCCAAGTCATAGGAGGGAAGCCACTTTGGCTAACCACGGCGTGTAGCGCGGAGCTTCTTGGCTTATGGAGCAATAAGAGAAACACACCAAGGGGTATCACAGATGGTATCCAATCAGAAAAAGTGGAAGGGATGAAGCTGAGAGAAACTTTTTCCTGGCTCCAAATTTCAAGAGGAATTTATAAGTCGGGATATAGGGCACCGGGGAACATAAAGGGCAATGCTTTCCCCAGGACTTGCCAAGGAGATACAGAGACATGTGTCCAAGGGCCCAGACTTTCAAAGCCCCTCCATAAAAGCCGAGCGCCCGCATTAAACTGTGGCTCGAGGGAGGCATTATGGTTTCACAGAATGTCAACACTGGAAGGGCCTGCCGTCCAGGCCTCCGGTTTTATAAAAGTAGAAAGAGTGGCTGGGGAGCTGAACGGACTGTTGTCTCAGGGCCCCCAGTCCAGTGCTTCCCTCCCACCCTGAACGCTCACCTTCTCTCTCATTTCTCCCATTAATAAGAAGAAGTTCCCCTGGGTCCCTTTCCCCTTGGGAAATGGCAGCCTCCTTCCCACTATGGGAATCCCTTTGCCTTAAGTTTGCTTAAAAAGAAATTTGAAAATGTTTAAGTCTGGCTTGGAGAGCTTCCAGGTGGCCTTGGGAGCCTGCAGCCGGAGCCACTCTCAGCTCTAAACTGTTGGGTGTGCTTTTGCGTGTCGAGATGCACGCCTTCCTCCAGGTCCAGTTTTAAAAGGTTGTGTGTTTTCGCAGCTGCCATTCTTCAAAGCTTCCTAAGTGCCCCACGGTGTGCTAAGTGCCTAAGTGATAGCCTCATTTAATCCTTCCAACGAAGCTATGAGGAAGGTTCTATTATTAAACCAGCAGTTGAACGATCATGATTGACTCCAGAGCTCAAGGTCGTCACTATAATACAAACTGTCATTACCTCTACAGAACGGGAGTCTCTGCGAGGTAGGAACCATGTCTGGCAGCATGCTTGTGTCCAACTCCCTGTGGAAGCAACACATTTTCTGAAGCCAACACCCGGCAAATGGCATACAAATTGTAGTTGGTTATCCTGAAGTTCTAGGAGACTCGCTGGAAAAATGGTCTTAATTGTGGTGTCCTGAGGACAGCATCAAAACAAGGCCCCCAAAGTACATCCACGTGCCATACGGAATAGGAAAAATCACTTCTAGCCAATCGTAGAAACCTGGGGTTTGCTATCACGAGGTGGGAAGTAAGTGGGAACAACATGGCAGGTGAACAACATGGCAGGTTAACCGGAGGCTGGTTGCTGGCCCTGTCACATGCTCTTGTGCGACCCTGGGCAAGTCACTTGACTTTCCTAGGCCCTAGTTTCCTCTTCTGTAAAAGGAGACAGTAAGAACAATCCCTCTGTAGAGCGTGGGCGTTACATGAGGCAACAGCAGTAAAGGTGTTTAGAAAAGTGGCGGGCACATATTGTGGGCTCAATAAAAATCAGTTAATGACAGCAGACACGTGTTTTAGGGCAGACATCAGAATAGAGATTAATGGTTGAAATCAGTCATACAAGCGTCCCTAATATGAATTAGATGCTGCTAAATGTTTGAAGCAGTTTCCCATTTTCTGCATATAGCCTGATTTTATTTTACCTAATATACACATTTCCAATTCACAAAGTAATTATGGTACCATATCTTATGGGTTCATCTAAGTTCCTAGCAGCACCCTTTATGGTCAACAACACGCAATAGCTACCCTTCAGATTTTTGACCAAGAATGTAAAATCGAATTCTCTGCTGTTCCTTCTCGTCAAGAACTTGGATGGAAAAAGTAATAATCATAAAGAATTATCAAAAGTATGTTGGGCTCATCTATTCCTCTTAAAGTTTTAAACTATAGTCTTTGATCAAATCAATCATCAGAAAGCCACATACCTAAAATATCAATATTTTTACTTCACAAAAAATTGCTGTTAATAAATTTGCTCCAATGTTTGGCCACTGGCTTTTTAGTGATCTTCTGTAGTTTCCAGTGTACAAGTCTTGCATCTCTTTTGTTAAATTTATTCCTAAGTAGTTTAATCTTTTTGATGACACCATAAATGGAATTGTTTTCCTAATTTCATTTTGGAATTGTTCATTGCTAGTGTAAAGAAATGCAATTGATGTTTGTATATCAATCTGTATCTAGCCGTTGGCTTTTATTGGTGGATGGTACAAATACTATTCATTCATTCAAAGATTGCATTATGAGCACCTACTATGTGTCAAGCACTGTGCTGGATTGTGGTACAGAATGAAGAATAAAATAGATATGGTGCCTGCCCCCTCAAGCAGCCCGGAGCTGAGTAGGGGAAAGGAGTGCAGGTGAGGTGAAGCTTCTCAAACTGGTGAACACTGCCCACGTCGTCACACAGCGTCCCTGTACGAGGGCCACGGCAGAAGTTCCTTCCTGTCTCAGAATTAGGGAACACTGTGTATTCCCTAGCAACAATTCTATTTTGATGCCATGCCCACTGTGAATCGGTAGCTGGACAGGTTTTCGTTGCTGCAGTTGCTAGGGCTAGCTTCAAGCTATGTTGTGGTCAAACTCAAGCAATACTCAGGCAAGAATTATTTTTGTTTTGCCATATTTATTTTCTCTTTTCCCTGATTTTCCCAACTTCTTATTTTATCTTATTTTGGGTGGAGCTTTGTAAGTTTTCTCAGATCTTTTATGGATAGAGGTTGGGAAGGAAGGAAGGAAGGAAGGAAGGAAGGAAGGAAGGAAGGAAGGAAGGAAGGAAGGAAGGAAATTTCAGTTCCTTGTTAGTATTCCTGAAAATGTTAATTTACTATGAAGATCTACTCCTTATTCCTGAAGTTCCATCAAGTTGTGATTTTATTACCTGAGTGAATGCTTATTCCATCTGGACCAAGAACTATTTCATACTTATAAGGTTCTTTAATCTGCTTTTGGCAGGTCTAACTAAACAAAGTCAATTACTTATGTTCTGACACACTGGAAGTGCTTTTCTGGCATCATTTCAATAAAATTGTCTTCCCTTATTAGATATAGAGGATTTGGGAAAGAACAGGCCAGGTGGAAGGAGATGGCTGTATCCCAAGTGACTGGTGACTAAGAGGCAGTATAAGCAATTCCACTTTGAAGTCACTCAGACCTGGGTTTGAATCCTGACTCTATTATTTACTTACTAGCTGTGTGATCCTGGAAAGGTTACTTATCTTCTCCAAGTTTCAGTTACTTCATCTAGAAAGTTGAGATAACACCTACGTTATTGATTATTAGTGTAATCAAATTAAATGAGATTTAGCATAGGGCTGAGGACACATCTGTTGACTACTGCACTGGAAGTACTAGGCAGTGTAATGAGACAAGAAAAACAAACAAGAATAAAGACAGCAAAGGGAGAAAATACCCAACTACATGTGGCAGCTTGGTGAAAATAAGATTTCTACCTAATTTCGAAAATAAATTCCAGATGGATGAAAATTCAAAATGTGAAAAGCAAAATATTTAAAACATTTTGAGGAGACTATCTTTACAATCACGGGATAGGGAAGGATTTCTTTAAACATAAAAAGCAGAAATCATCAATATTAACTGGATTACATTAAAATTTAAAATTTCTATACAACATATGATAATATAAACAAAGACAAAAGTAAGTTATGGGTGAGAGGAAGGTATCTGCAACATATATGACAGGCAATGGAATAATCCAACTATACAGAGAACTTGAACAACCAATAAGAAAAGGACAAACAACCAAACAGATAAATGGCAAAAGATACAAAGACACAATTCACAGACGCAGCCCAAGTAGTCAATAAACATGAAAAATGTTAACCTTCCTAGTAATCAGGGAAATATAAATGCAAACAAGTGTGAAATAATATTTGCCATCCATAAAGCAGCCAAAATACCAAATGCTCTATTTTCCTCCACTTGCAGACTTTCCAATGATTGACCTTGGACCATTGCCTGCAGAGTGGTTATCTCTGAGGAAGGAGGAAAGAGTGGGGAATGGGACCCACAATGGTCTCTATAACACTTTATTTCTTAAAAAACAAAAAATCTGAGGCAAACATGATGCAAATGCTGACACTTGCAACTCTGGACAATGGGTACATAGGATCTATTTGCCATGTTTCTCTGTTCTTTCTTGTATGCTTGGAATACCCATAATAAATAAACACATGCAAACAAGCTGTATCTGAAACAACCGTCCAATTGCGGAGGGACAACAGAACAGGAAAGAGTCTACACAAGTCGGTTTTTGAGAGGGCTGGCTGGGCCCAGCATGGGGAGCCAGCATGTTCTAAAGAGGGACAGTGCGAAGGTCAGCAGATGGCAGCGGTGAGAAGGATGGGTGAGTGATGTGAAGAAAGACGCGTATTTTAGAGAAAACATTGGTCTAGAAAATAAAGTTGAAAAGCAGGTGAACTAGTTCTCTGGAAATCCAAAGGAGTACAGGCCTTGCTTGTCCACTCAACTGCAGAAACTTTATTGTACTGGAATATTTTACCTAGTATCTGGCCTAATACCATGTCCAGTCTTACCATAGAGATAGACTTATGAAATAATCACAATTAATGGCTGATCTTCATTAGGGGAAGGAGTGTGGTGGCCTGGGAAGGCTTCCCTGAGGACACGAACTGAAGTTGACCACCAAGTACAAAGAGGTTAGTAGGTAGCAAAGTGTGTCCCAGGTAGACGGACCAGCCTGTGCAAAGGCCCTGAGGCAGAAAGGAGTCTGGGCCTGTCAGGTGTTAGTGCAGAATCTAGAAACTTCTATGAAAGGTTCTAGGGTGCTATGAGGAAGGGCACTGTAATGAGAGATCAAAGGTGGGGGGTGAGGGGGGCTGGGGGTGCACCTATGTCTTTCTCAAAGACCAAAGAAACAGGGTGAAGGACCATGTTGTAAAGAGTTGAAAGACAACTGAAAACAACAATAAAAGCTGGGCAGAAAAAGAAATAACAGGAATACTTCACTGGTCTGTATACAGTTCATATCCTAATACTCCCTTTCACTGAAGTAAAAGCAATTATAAACTTGGAACTTTAAAACAAGTCAGTAGGCTGAGCTGCAGAGGACACAGTGGGAAAGGAGCACTACGGGATGGGAATCTGCTGATTGAAATGGGTAAGTTCTTTGCATGCTGATTTTTTGCAGAAACTTCTAGAGCCAGGATCATGTCAGCGGCAGCTAAAAAACCACCAACCTAGGAGCATCCTTCTTGGACGCTACCTCAGTCTAACCTAATCACACACAAAAATTTCAGGAATCAGAAATTCCAGTTGGCTTGGGGCAGGAATTTCTCCTGCGGGTTCTTGGATTGGCTCTGCTGTAGAGAACAGAAGATAATATTTTTTACACCTGCAATTTTTATAATGGAAACTGACAACTTCTTGGGAGTAAACCAAGAAAAATAAATACAACTGAACGCTTTATCCTAGTATCATACCAAATCCAGGCTCCAGGGAGGACATTAACATTTCCTCATTTCAAACAACGCTCGGTGCTAGAATTCTTTGGTGGGAGAGCATGTGACCTCAGATTTGCTCCAACGACTTTCTCTTAACGCTGTGATGAAAATATCCACTTCACTTGAGTGACATTCGCCTATTTGCCCTCAAGTCTAAGTGTACGCCTTGAGAGAAAAAGCAACTTGGGACTAATTTTTTTCCTCAAAAATTTTTAATGGCCACCAGTGCAGAAATATGAAAACTCTGTCTACATGGAGGAAAGTGAATTGGAATAACACTGGGGAAGGATGCGGCACATACCACTGCAGGCTTGGGTTCTGCCTCTTCCCAGAGATGTTACTTTGCCACCAACTTGCGGGAGCCCATTCCCTGAAGTAGAAATGAAGCTAAAATGCCCCCATCCTAGAGATGTTGCTGGAAAAGTCGGACTTGGTAACGCTTGCTCAGCATGAAGCAAGTGAGCACTCGATTGTTGTAGCTATTGCTAATGTTTTTAATGATATTCATAAATATCAAGGCAAAAAAAAAAAAAAAAAAAGGCTTCTCAAGATCATGCTTGATGGTTCCTGATGGTTCCACAAGGCACTGGCAACAATTATGACCCGATAACATTCAATGTTTTTATAGGACCAAAACCATCTTTTAAAGGAGGGTTTTAGAGGCTGACAACAAAATCATCCAAGTCCCCACTTTGCGTTCATTCCGACACATGAGGATTATAGAGACTCAATGCCGTACATCACCACAATGTTTATTAATAAGTTAAAAGGGCTTTGACTCTTTTTTTCAGATTAAGAAAAATCCTTGAGGTGCTTATAACATATATTATGTAACATCTGCATCAGCGATGGAGGCAGCTGTCTATAATCACAAAACATCTAAATAGTCACATTAAATGGAATAAATAAAGACTGTAATTAGCATCATGCCCGTTCAAGTCAGGTTTTGCCAAATGAGCTTGCTGTGAACTGAAGGAAAAACTTTCAGTTTTTAAGGACTTTGACTTTTAAAATACAGTCCCTATACTCACACGTGCTCCTTTTGTGTCTTTACCTCGCAGAAATAAACTCACGGTACATAACATTGTAAAACAATATTTATTGCAACATCACTTTTAATAGCACAGTGTTAGAAACAGCCTTAAATGACTGCCAGTAGGAAGACAGATTAATGCAAGATGGGAAATCCACAGGGTAGAATACTATCCACGCACTACAAAGAATGCGGTTCTCTAGAGAAGGGTTTCTCAGCCTTGGCACCACTGACATTAGGGCCAGAGAATTCTCTGTAGTGGGAGGCTGTCCTATAGGATGTGTAACAGCATCCCTGGCCTCTACCCACTAGATGCCAGTAGAATCCCGCCCTATATCCTAGTGGTGACAATAAAAAATGCCTTCAGTCATTACCAAGTGTCAGCTGGGGGTGGGGTCGGGGGGCAAAACTGCCCCCAGTTGGGAACTGTTGTAGAGCTAATCACATACATGGGCAGCCCTAAAACCCTGACAAGTGCACAAAGCAACATGCAGTGTATTACGTATGCCTAATTCCAGTCTTATTTAAATGGAGATATATATTTTGTGTAAGTATAGAAAAATGTCTGGGTAGCTCTACGCAACACCTTGTTAATGCATGCCTTGGGAAGCGGAGGGGACGGACCACAGGTGGGACACTGCTCTTCTACTTTACCCATGGACGCACTGTTTCAATTTGGTACATTTTTATTTCAGAAATGTAGTTTCTGAAAAACAAAACCATGCTGCACAATTTGATGGTGAGTACAAAGGTTTAAAGCTGGGAATAAAAGTCTTGGAAAAGGATGTGTGGTCAGGAGAGGAGAAAACCTCCCCTCGAGGTGGGTGTCCAGCAGAACTCAGGACACCCGTGGTTGCCAGGGGCTGCTTCCAGCACCCTGGCCTTGTAAGAGGCTAAGCCCATTATCTGACCATCAGATTAAAACTATTCTGCAGAATAACAATCCTCTAACTGCACACTACGAACTTCTCCTAGGGGCTTTTTTTTTTTGGTTATTCTTTTAGGCAGCAATTAAAGGAAGCCTGCCAGGATTCAGCTGAAAGAGCAAGTGCTGAAAGATTCAGTTCTATTTCCACCTACTGGTAGGAAAAAAGACAACAACGCAGAGTTCAGAAAAGGCAGCACAGCCTTCAAACACTCAGTTGACATTGAGCCCTGTCCTGCCCTAATAAAGACCTTTGTTCTCTGACCTCCTACTGCAATGGACCAACATCTCAGAAATCACCTGACTGTAATAGAAGATTAACTGGATTCAAAAGACTGAGTTACTGATCAAATCAACTACGGTCCAATTAATATAGTATCTGTCTTTACTCTGGGCTGAGAGAACTCTCAAGAAAATACACACTATTACTTTCATTAACTTCCTACTGAACACTCATTCTAATAAGGATATCCCTGACCCCTGCTATTTATTGAGCTTTTTTACAAAGCCTTCCAGCGCTCCCACCGAGGCAGCTTAGCATGGAGATGAAAACGCAAAACAAAAAACAAACAAACAACACACAAAAAAACAGGCCCTACAGTCAGAAAGACCTGGATTCGAGTCACAGACATATTTGCTTACTAGCAGTTGACCTTGAGCAAGTCAGTTAACCTCTCCAAGCTGCCATTTCCTCTCCTGTAAAGTGGGGATCCTGACAGCACATTATAGGGCTGTTGTTAGGATCAGATGAGCCATGGATTCAGCACTGTACTGGACTCACAGGAAATGACTGCTAGCTATTTTTGTTACACAGTAATTCCACTGACTTCCACCCATTTCCCATATGGGAAACTGAGGCAAAGGGTGATGCTCAGAGGAAGGGAACTTTGAACATCAAGAAACATTCTGAACATTACTGCCTCACCCAGGTCATGGTGCAGGCCTCTTCCAAATCCCTGCTTTTCCCATTTTATTCAGGAAGAGGATATCATCTGCGGCCGTAACAGAAATGCTGGCATATTTGTCTCATGACATGCCTGTTTCCAGTCATATGATCCAAATACAATCCCTTAGCTCAAACAAAAGTGGGCTCAGCTCGAGATAGTTAGACACAATACCAATGCTTTCACCCCTTGCACAATTGTAAAAAGCAGAATGCCAGCAATTGAGTCAGGAGAAAAAGTATTCGGTCTTCCCAGGTGAACGCCCTCCCAAATCCACATTTATGGATTTGTCAGCTACCTAATTTTGTTTTCTTAGCTAAATTGGCGTGAACATTGATAACTTCAAGCAAAATGAAAATTCTACCAGCCCAGTATTTTAAAATGGTTTATTGCTGTAACCAGAAATAAAGGCTGCATCTGGTGCCTACACCATGTTGGGTGACGGGGAGAGGAGCGAGCGGCACGCACGGCTGCCCTCCAAGAGCCCCACGTCCAGCTGGAGAGGTGGGCATGCCCCGGCCAATTACCCATCCTGCTAAAGGCGCAGAAACAAGTGTTATGGGGCTGAGAAGAGAGAGACATTAATTCTGTTAGTGGATAGGGAAGTTCAGCAAAGGTGTCACAGGAAGATGATTCTTGAGCCAGTTCTTGAAAGATGAGAACTAAATGCCAGGAGGAGAAGGAGAAAAAGGGGAGGCAAAGAAGAGAATTCACAGAGGCCCAGGCACTTGAAATTCTCCTGTCTTTATGGAAAACCTTATGTGTAGACTCATGTTGTCCAAGTATAAACTATCTATTTGATAAGAGAGGAGTAGAACTTGTTACTACTCTAGCTGTCCCACTTAGTGTTATAAAATTTATTCTTTAAAAAAAATCAATGCCAAGATCTGGAACATGGATCAATACAAAACTGAAATCTTAGGAAATGAAGCTATTAACATCAGCTATTAACTGGCCTAATGTCACCTTCTAAAAGCAAATGGATTTAAGCATCAGTTAAAAGAATTTTGGTGTATCACTATGAAATTTATATCATTATCAAGACAGTATTTATATCAAGACAGTATGATATTGTATGTAAAGAGATGAATGCTGTGATGAAGGGATATTTACATTTCTCAATCAAGTCAGTCATAATAAATTTCCATTTAGAGACAAAAATCACCAGGTTGACTAAACCCAGGACATGAATAGCAAATGGGGTTCGTACCACACACCAACTCTAATCAACCGGTGGAAGTGCTCAGATGCTTCGTTATGAAGGATTTTTTGGCCACGCCTGAACTCAGCAAAAAGAAGTGTCAGGATGCTTGGTCAGGTCTGCCGTGGGTGAAATGGGTATACAGCAGACATGCCCACACTGCCATCCCCGACTTAAAAATTAAAGAAAGCTCAGGGAAGGGGGGGAAATCATTCAATTGGTGCCTGTTTACTGAGCAGTAAAAACTCTTTCCACGTGTTTCCTTCTCTCTTCACTGCCCCATATCAGTTCTGCTTCTGTATCTTCATTCCCTCACCTGGATTACCCCCCCCCCCCAACTCCCACACATCCTTGCGGGTTTCTCAAGGACCAGTTTCCATGAAGCCATTGCTGACAATTTCCAGTCCTCACTGAGCTCCCTATGACTTTAGACATCAATTATAAGTTTATACGACAGTTATTTAGAATTCAGAATATGTTTACGCACAGAAAAGATATATAAATGTTGACTAGTATCCTAAGCTAATCTATAAAAGCCTAAGTAACGACATGGGAGTAAATGTATTTGTCAGAACGTTCATGTAAAGATAAACTATGATGAGCTGCTTGAGAGGCCTGGTGTTATACTTCAAGAAAATGCCCAAAGCTGGGGTGGGAAGCTGGCTACCAGAAGAATGAAGACAGGAGCCAGCAGAGCCGGGTGTTCCCTGGGGCAGGATGTTGGGGGCAAGTAAGGGAAAAAAGAACTCGTGGTACCACCTGGCAGAGGAGACTTTAGCATCGGAGATGCCAGACGAGGGGTTCACGTTGTTGCTGAGGGAAGTGTGAAGCCAACCCTCTCCTCCATAAGCCTTCACATTGCTCAGCTATGCTTGTGTGTGGAGAGTGGCAGTGTCTGGGAACAGCTCCCAGAGGAGAGCCACCTAATGACATCAGGTGACTTTCACTGAACCCTCATCATTACATAAGAAAATGAAAACAGAAAACCCTTATTGCAATTGTAATTCTAGGACTTAAATGTAATAAAACACATAACCCAAGTGTCACTGCTGAACCTGAGAGAAAAATGGTTTATTGTAGGAGAATAAAGAAATAAATGGAAAGTTTGGAATACAGAAATAAATGGAGACATTCTGAGTAGTTTCTAAGCTTTGGTCTGTATCCACCACAAACTGAAATACCTACAGGAGCCAAGCAGCTAAATGAAATGGGTAATGGGGCGAAGTGATGGAAATAGGGAAGGTAAAAGGTAAGAAGAATGGGTCCCATCAAAAATATTCATATTTAAATCCAAATAATGATGGCAAGAGCCAAACATTAAAGGAATATTGCATCTCAGCCTCAGTAACTTCTCTCATGCCCATTTTACAGGTGAAGAAATTGAGGCAGAGAGATTCAGCCATTTGTCCACGGTAAAAAAAAGTGGTAGAGCTGGGAACCAAATCCAGGCAGAATGAATCCCACTCTCCTAACCAGTGCCTTGGAGTCCATCTCTCTTAATCAGCCACCGTCTGGGTATTTTTTTACCTCACCAGTGGAATGAAATGAGTGAAAGAGAAAGAGGTGGAAGAGGGGATGGAAATAGGAAGACAAGAGTTGACATAAAGGAGAGGGCAAAAATAAGAATGATAACAAAGAGAGAGAAAGGGAAGCAATGAGGTGACAATGAAAGAGGAGACTTTCTTATGTAACCAGATAAGGAGTGAAAGAGAGAGGAAGGAAGAATGAGAGGGAAGGAGGTTTAAGAAAGTGTGTGTGTGTGTGTGTGTGTGTGTGTGTGTGTGTGTGTGTGTGTGTGTAAAGCAGGAAAGACGGCTGAGGTGAAATGGAAGGCAGCAAGAGGAGAAGGGAATTTTGTAATGGATACCTCTTCTCAGACAGGAGACAGAACAAGAGCCAGGAGCCAGGCTCAAAGTGATGACACTGACCCAGAGGAAATGTATCGTATTGGGGCCAGGATGGCCTAGCAGGGGGAGAGGAGCAGGGAAGCACGATGCACCCTTCCAGCCCCTGGAGTCTCCTGGGACTCACACAAGTTGAAAGGCCCTGTCCTGAGAGAAGAGGTGTTAGTTTCTCAGAACGGACAGTAAGTGCAAGACTGGGGCTTGAATCCCAGCTCTAGCACTTACTAGGTGTCTGATCTCAACCAAGCTGCTAAGCTTCCCTAAACTTCACTTTGTTCATCTCTGAAATGAGGAGAGTGATGTCTCCTTCCTGATTGGTTGGCAAGATTCAGTGTGTGGATGGGTGTAAAGTGTTTAGCACAGCGCCTGGCATAGAGCATGTACAAGGTCACATCAGGAGGAAAACACTGACTTCGCCAATACACTCAAGGAACGTTTCATAGTAAAGGAAGGTCCTAAAACATGGATTTGAAGAAAAATGAGAAAAAGGAATTGGGGCTGGGGTGCTGGGGGATAGTAGAAATTGAGGAGACAGCTCTTGAAGGCATAGAAGCAACAGTGAGCCCAGATTTTCTGTCAGTGACGACCAACTGGGTGGAAACTTCCCCAATTAAAGAGAATAGCAGAACTTACTAGTCAGGAAAAATGTTTAATATGTAGGGGCATCGGATTGTGGAAAGGCTTGCAAGTTTTGCTCAAAAAAATGCGTATCTCCATGCCAAGGAGTAACCTGTCAGAATGCCTTAGAGGCAACTGACCTAGTAATTGGGCAATTACAGCCTGGACTGAGATGAAGGAAGGGGAGAGAAGCGGCAGGCTGAGAGGCACTAGAAGGAGAACAAACTGGCCTGACCTGGGGAATCAACATTCCTGGTGAGGGAGGGAAGTTCCATTCTCCCTCATTAGGATGAAGCCTTAACAGACGGTTCAGAGGAGCAGCAGCAGACCTCTGGGCACCCCTTATACTGATGTTCTTAACGTACTTGCTCAACATTTATTTGTTGGCACAAGGACAAAAACCGGGCCTCCGTTAATAAGAAAATATATGCCTCATTCTTTATGTCACAAAAAGGGATTTATTATACTGGTGGAGGGCATGTATTTTTTTCCTAAGCCAGGCATCTTAGCTGTTTAAAATGCAGATAGTAAGTCAGCATCATGCCATGCACTATTCAGTTTCAGAAGGGGTTGAGCGCACCTGCCGATGACAGCTGGCCTTCGGTGGGGTTGAGGCTGGTGAGTGTGGCTGCACTTGCTGCCTACACCCTTGCTCACGTCTTGGAATGGCCGGCACTGGTGGGCATGCTTTAAAACACCTTTTACTTGATGGAAGGAGACTTCCAGGAGAACGGACAAATTTCTAGTCTCCTTGTCATTTTAGGAGTGGACTATGGAAAGCTGAGTTAACTGGCACATGATTTCCAATATATTCTAGTAATATTTTAGTACCTCTGGTAGCACTGGAGCCTCCAGAGAGCTGCCCTGTGGACCTGGCTTTGGTCAAACCCCACCCCACTCCTCGGAAGACACATCCTTTACTTCATGGCCCACACACTCAAGTCGTGGCTTCCAAAAGAGGCGGGATTTGGTCAGATGCCTGTCCTCAGAACTTCCAGAACTGTGGTTCTTAAATGCCAACTCTTTGCATAGTACTTTGAATTCTGACCTAGAACTTTCTCCCTGTCCCATATCCCCATATCTATCCCCAGTGCTAGTTTACTATTCCTGAGTAGAATTTCTGCTTTAGGTCTGAAAGTCAAAGAGCATTCAATCTCCATTGAGCTACCCGAGTTATGCCAGCTCCATAAAATGAATCGGTGGCTTGTCATGTGTTTGTTTGGGGACAACTGCATAGCACAAAAGGTTTGTATTCCTCTTGAAAGCAACCTGGTATAACGGGGGGAGATGGCAGGAAATGTGGGCTTTGTAGTCATGCACACCTGGATGGAAACTGCAGCACAGGTTATAACCGGGAGGTATTTAGCTTCTCTGAGTTGTAGTCTTCTCTATTTTCAAGAGGGGATGGTGGCAAAAGATTCCTTTTCCTCCACTCCTCATTCATTCCTTTTATTCATCACCTATTAAATATCTGCTGGTTGCCAAGCTCTGTGCCAAGCACTGGAGTAAGGCAAGAAGATAATGAGGGAAAGAGAAATAAAACACCATCCTGTTCTTGGTGAGTTTATGGCTTGGTAGAGGAAGGCAGACATGTAAACAAATTAATGCAGTCAAGTGGTACTGGTGCCATGGGGCTCTGTGGCAGAGTGGTTAATGGTTAGAGTCAGACCACCTGGCTTCAAATCCTGGATCCATCAATTATTAGCTGGGTCATCTAGTGCCATTTTACTTAACCACACTGTGCCTCAGTTTACTCATCTGTAAAATGGGGATAATAAATTTGCTTTGAGGATTTAGTTAGTTAACACATGCAAACTCCTCAGAGCCTGGCACACAGTAGGCACGCTATGCATGTTAACTATGATGATGATGATGTTATAAGTGTGGTTGTCATGGGAGCAAAAAGGAAGGAGTGGCCAATTCTATTTGGTAAGGAGGCTGAAGAAAGGCTCCATAAAGATGGTGTCACTCTAGTTTAGTTTTGCACCAAGTTTGGCAGTTGTTAGGTGGACGAGAACAGCGTGGGCATTCTAAACACAGGAGGCTGCATGAGCAAAGCTGAGGAGCAAAGGAGCAGCCTGGGACTGCCCAGAACCTGCGTAGCCTACAGAGGCTGCAGGGGGGCAACGGGAGGCAGGAGGGGACAGCCTGGTGGAAGAGGACATAAGTGCCACCATCAGGGTTTGGCCCCATATCCTACGAGCACTGGTTAGAAACCCTTGCTAGATAACTTCTATTTGTGGACCCCAACCCTCCCCCACTTCCCCAAATTCCACGCTCTTCCCTTCTCCACTATGCTCTGTGCCCTGGAGGCTGCCCAATAGAGACTGCCCCACCAGTTCCCTTACTCTCATCCAATGGGGAGTACTGGCAAGAATTCAGAAGGAGAGAGAGGAGGAATATATTTTTTTCTTGTTTTTTTAACTTTTATTTATTTTTAAGTGTGTTTTTCCAGGACCCATCAGCTCTAAGTCAAGGAGTTGTTTCAATCTAGTTGTGGAGGGTGCAGCTCACAGTGGCCCATGTGGGGATCGAACCGGTAACCTTGTTAAGAGCACCGCGCTCTAACCAACTGAGCTAACCGGCCAACCCAAGGGCTTTATTTTCCTTTCTCCTTTCCTGTCACTCCTGCAGGTTGGATGCATCTTTCCACTAATTACAGCTCAGGTCAGGCAGTCTTCTCTCCAGACAAGTGACCACTTCCTCCCCTTACCCTTTCGGGGACCTGTTGCTAGCCCTGGGGTACTACACTAGCCTTCACTTGTATCCCACTCACTGCCACAGCTTTGTAAATATCGCCTTCACTAAACTCTTCAAATTACTCATTTTGAGGGTGCTTTGTGCATCCTGCCTTGACCTTGACTTATAAAAAAATTTCCCAAGAGGCTTTAATAAGAAATGTTATGAGCAGATTTGCACTTCAGAGAGGTCTCTTACTCCTGGGTGGAAGATGGTTTGGAGGCAGCAAGAATAAAGGCAGAACTTTTAACAGTGCTTCCCAACCCAGGAATGCTTGTTACCAATATAGATTCCAAGGCCCCACCACTCCCACCACTGAGGATGGGTTCAGTAGGGGTCCCTGGAATAGGGTCCCCAAATCTATATCTTTAAATAAGGACTCCATGTGACTGTGAGGGAACCTCAAAGTTGTCCAGAACACCAATCAGTATGTTGGGCAGGATCAAGTAGAGACCCAGAGTTGGGGGAGGAGAGCCAATGGAACAAGGTCTGGTCCTGGAGGGGTGGGGAGGGAAATGAGAAGAAAAGGTAGCGGAATTTGTTTTGAGAAGCCCAAGGACATCTTTTCCTCTGAAAGCAGACAAAGCAAAGTGAGTGTAAAAAGAAAATGAAAGGAATCCTCACCTTGTAACTTCAATTTCTCATGGGAGTAGAAGGAAGAGACAGCTACTGTGACTGGAAAGGTAGGCAGAGGTGGAGGGGCTAGTGATGTAGGGGGGACATGAGGTAGAAAGTGATGACAGGGAACATTTTAAGGCTGTTTGGTGAAACCAAGACAAGCGACGACGAATTTGTGTGTCATCCGCGGGCTTAGTTTTGTCATTTCTCTCCAGCACTGCTCGGCAGTCCATGTCTAGAAATGGAGGAGGCAGTCGTTGGGTTGATTTCAGTTGGGAAAGTGGCAGAGCAGGGGTAATGGAAAGACAAGGGCACGGGATGCCGAACTCACACACATGCATGGGAGGAGCAGCACAAAACATGAGGGGGAGCGTCCTGGGTGCTGTCCTTGGTCCTGAACTAGCACCACACACCAGGGCACGGTCATTTGACTGTGAAGCTGGGGGGTGGCTGGTACCGGCTCCCCTGTTCCTCCATCACACCCCACCATACAAGCCTCATGACATCAAAAGATCATGCGCCCAGCCCCGTAATACTGGGACTGCTGTGAATGCAGGCCTCCAGTCTGGGTACCATCAGCTGTTGAATATACAGTTCCAATAGTTAAGGAATATTTAAGGAATTAATTCAACAAATGTTTATGGAGAAATTTCCACGTACCAGGCAATGAAGAGAGCAATAAAAAATATACTGGCGGGTTACTGCCAAGTCAAATCTTTTATCAGCTTTCCTTAAAGAACATCAGAGGGGCTCCTTCACTGCTTCCCTTTCCTCTCCAATTCCTTTTCACCTTTCAGCAGCTCTGCAAAATGACCTCCCCAAGTTCACTCTCTCTCCACATAGATCTTTGCGATTTCTGTTCTTCAATGCCTTCCCCCTGGGTGTCCGTTATTCTGTAGATGAACTTAGCGTCCGTCTCAGTCAGTTAGAATACGACCTCTTTTGGAAGAGAGGGCAAATGGAACACTGAAAAAGCACACACTGATCTTCCCAGGCTAGAGGAGGAAAGAAGGCTGTGAACATTCATACACTCAGTTTTGTGCTATGTTGGTATCTAGAAAGTCCTCCCCAAGCAGAGGGAGGCCATGTCCCTGACGCTATTAGCTGGCCATGGAACCATCCCCCAAATAATTTGAAGCTGACAATACCATCCATCTGTGAAATTGCTCCAAAGTCCTTGCTGCACTCCAGCAGCCAATGGTCTCATTTCTCCCCAATAATGCAGGTTGACCCTAGCTTTTCTGGCAGGGTGACAATTTCCAATTAATTACAAAAAAAACATTAATTAAAGGTCTTTTATTTTACAGGACCTGAACTAAATGCTGGGAACACAGAGATAACTAAGGACAATTGCTGTCCTCAGAGATTTCGTAATTTAATGGGGCAGTCAAATATGATGCAATAAATTCTATATCTGCAACCTGACCAAAGTACAGAAAGAATGAGGCAGATAGAGGGGAATTCTGCTTTCAGTATGCTGAGCCAGAATTACTGATGGGAATCCAAAGGTCATGTCTCTTATTTAGGAAGAAATAGAGGCAGCAACAGCATGAGGTTCTACACGTAGGGAGGAAGGCCACAGAAGGCTGGACACAAGTCTGGGTCTAGGACTGGAAAACAGGGCTTAAAGTTTCCCCAGATGGCAGGTGAGCCTTGGCTTCAAAGCCAGTAGGTCAAAGGGAGAGAAAGGAATGCATGGTATCACCTATCCAGTGCAATCCAAGAGTCTGGGACCAGATTACTGGATAATTGACACAAAGGTCATCAGATATCTCATTGACCAGGGCAGACAAATGTCCAGAACCCAGGATAGGTAGAGGCAGGGGGTGAGTGAGCAGCTGGGGTGGGAAATATAATCATGGGAGAGACAGTCAGAGACAAGCTAGTAGAAGATCTAAGAACAGAGTTTCCCTAAGTGAGTTTCTCTGAGTGAGAAGCAGAGGCCAGGACTAAACATGGATGTCAAACATTCTTAAGAGTAGAACAATGTTTTTATAAAGTTCAGAAGTACAGAGTCGAGAGTCCTATGATGATTCATGTACTTTCCTGGAACCTGATGTGTTGCCAAGATCAGCTCTCGAGAACACTGTGGTCTGGAGAGTGAATTCAAAAGGACAACAATTGACTATGTTGTTCAGGGACCAACATGGCCCCTGCGAAGGATCGTCTAGCAATGGAAGGTGGAGATAAGCCCCCATTAGCTGTCACCCTCAGATTTTCCCATTTTCTGTTTGAGGGCTAAAAATGTCTTTGAAATCTGAAGACAAGAAAAATCAAAAAATCAATATCTAACATATTGAGTGTTTGCTATATATCAGACCTGCATGAATTATAAAGTGCTTTGTAAATTTAATGGTCACCTCTGTCCTATAAAGTAGGCACTATGAGTATGATCATTTAACAAATACAGACCATGAGAAGTTAAGTCACTTCTCTAAGGTCAGCTGAACTTATCTAAGGTCAGTAGGAGAGCTGTCCCACAAACTCAGGGCGTGTGAGTCCAGAACCCACAGTCTTAGTCACCGACTTACCACAACAATCGTCGCTAAGCCATACCTCTTGCTTACTCTTTATCTCAGGTACTATTCTTAACACCACACATTTATTAACTCTTCATTCTTACAACTCTGAGGTAGATACTGTTATTCTGCCATTGAAAGGATGAGGAAACTGAGGCACAAAGAGGTCAAGGAATTTGCCTGAAGGCACACAGCTATGAGGAAGTGGAGCACGGTTTCAATCTCAGGCGGTCTGGCTCGAGTCTTTGCTCTCCGTAACTGCACTGGGTCGTCACATGAGCCCTCCAAATGGAGACATGTAAAAGCAAATGGAGACATGTAAAAGCAAAAACTAATTTTGTACTTGAGCTTTCATTGTGCTACAATTTATACCATTGGTTACATTTTCACTTTCTTCTCTTGCCTGAACAAAGTATAGACAGAAAATCCCGGAGGAGAATTTCTTGATCACATTAAGGACAAAAAGCAATTTCTCTTTGGCTAATGGCACGCGCTTCATAAGAAATCCAGCTACTGTTTTGTGTGATGCTCCTCCCTGCTTTTCATTGGTCCTGGGTACCTTACTTAAGGGCCAGACCGTCAGCACACTTCAGTTCTCACCCAGGGATACATGCTGTTCGTTTGCTACGGTCTCTCCCACATCCATGGCCTCCTGGAGGACCACCAGGTAGAGGTCACCTGCTAACGCTAATCTTCTGATCTCCGGGAAAGGAGCTTCATTTGCACTACAACCTGTAATAATATTCCTACACAACTGGTTTCTCCAGCTTGTCTCAGTGAGAAACATGTTTAACAGAAAATTTTCTCAGACCAGAAAAAAGTAAAACAAGTTTCGCTTGAAACTTGCCATGCTGAGAATCCCGTGCTCTCGTCCCGTGGTTTCCTCCTCCCTGAACCCTTGGAGGCACGTTCTCTGCCATGTCTTTAGTTTCACAACCAAGAAACACAGAAAAGTTTCATAAAAGGTGAAAAAGGGCAGAAAAAAAACAATCCGAGTCCAGTGATTGTGCCTGGGTTCATGCTAACATTAATGCTTCACAGCTGCAAAAAATATTTCCTACTTTGCAATCAGAGAGTCCAGAAGTTCAATATAAATGCACTAATCCTTGTAATTTTCTTGTAAGGCAAGCCACAGAGTACTCATTTCTTCAAAGCAGAGGGAAGTAAAGTCCTGCCAACCTCACAAAACTAAGAAACAGACATTCAGAGCTAGCTAATCTTATTTTCCCATATTCGCCTTCATTGTTACGTCTTTATTCTTTTCTATATAATTAAAATTTCTAACCAGTTTTATCAGCTGTAGACCTCACATAGTTCCATTGCTAATAATAAGAATAATAATATTTACTGAGTACTTAGTAGATGCTAAGCCTTCATATGTACCAACTCACTCAAGTCTTACAACCATGTTGGGAAATAAGTAGCATGATTTTCGCCATTTTACAGCTGAAACAGCTGAAACTTAGAGAGGGAAAGTAACTTGACTAAGACCCGGCATGCCGCAAGCCTTCATTTCAAAGCCACACTGCCTCTCACCCCACCTGAGCCCTGACCTACACACCATATGCCATTAAAATCATGAAAATTAAAATGCTCATATGGGTGTTGCTTTTAGTAGCCGTTTCATTTGAAGACGGCAAACAAAAAACACAAGCAACACTTCTACTCTAACTTGACGTAATTTAATACTCCGCCCAATTTAACCAAACGCAGGTACTTCTTCAAAAGCCACGATGGAAGCAAACAAAAAAGCCATCAGGATCAGGAAAAAATTGCTCAGTAATCGAGTTGAAGCAGGGACCACTCATTATATTCACTAAAACATAAAGAAATAAAACGGAACTCAAAAGGCAGTATAAATGTCACGTGTTTTGAAGCACTATTCACCCTCAGACAAGGTAGAAGATGTGTTAGGTGGACTATAAAGGTATCTTACTAGTGCAATGGTACGTAAGTAAAAAGATTAAAGTGTAACACAGATGTTTCTGGTAAGTGAAGCAGGGGAGTTACTTTCTTCTCAGTCACACTTTCCAACCTGCTCACTTGCTACTGGCCAGCTCCACGGGGCTGTCTCCCTACCCTTCTAGATCGCAACGCATCTTGCGGAAAGCATCTTACCTCTAAATCACTAATTCTGCATGCCTTCCCTGTCACGGCCAATGGTACCTCTTCCTCTTCTGAGATCTCCACCCTTGAGTTACCACTAGCTCCTCCTTCTCCCCCAATAGTCAGACCTCAGGAACTACCATGTCCCAATAACCCTTCCTCTACATATACAGCCCATCAAGCTGCTACTGACGCCTCAGTCCTGGTCTTTGCAGTAATTCTCTTTTCCTATGCACCACAGCCTAGGAAATTCGTCTAAACTACACCTTTCATGTCACTCTAGGCTCTCAACACATTCCTTTTCATACATCTAATTTTCCTGCTTTCCATCACGTCCGTGTCTGTTCAGCCAAACTTCTTTTCTCCATTTCCCTTTCACATTATCACCACCCTGTAGGTCTTCTATATGGAAGCATACACCTGAACTCGTCCTTCAGACATCACACACAAGCTATGTGCTGATATATGCACATGCTCATGCTATGGGACTATTCAAAAATTAATGAGGAAAAATTCCCATGATCCAATTGTTTCTTAGAGGTATAGCAGATGACTTTAATTTTTTTTTTGTTTTGGTATGGTTTTTGTTATAATTTACTTTTGGCAAAGCTGTGTTTATGAGTTTTTCCTTTATACTTTCACAACAAAGTAAATGATAGAATTCCGTAATGTTACAACTGAGACTTTAAAGCATAAGGAATCCCCATCCTCCTTTTACCAAGGAGGAACTAGCATCCTAGACAAGTTGGTGATTTGTTCTAAAGCCCAGACTTACTCCTTCAGGTTCCTGGTCATCACCCAAGTTTTAGGTGACCCCCTCAACGCTGCTTACCCTGATTGATGGAGGGAGAGAGACGCATAAATTGGCTTTGCCTAGAGTACGCTTGTTCTGTAGCCAAGGAAAATGTGGTCTAGTAATTCAAACATGTTCTTTACTGAAGAAGAACTTTTCAAATGTTCATATGTACTATGACTTTCCATAGAACTATAAAATGTAGTATTTCCCAAAGTTGGTTATCATGGAACGCTTGGCTCAGAAAAATTCTTTGCAGGGCTGGAATTCCAGAGAACACACTTGTGGGAAAGGCTTAGAGTTACGGACATCTCTGCCGTTGAAGTTTCTGAGTCCAGAGACAGGCACAACCCTGAAGAGGGAAGAGAACTGACAGACGGCACTGAGCTCCCCCAGATTTACACACCAATAACAACAGCTAATGTTTATGTAGCACTTGACAATTTTAAAAATCTTTGTAACGCATAATCACAAGCAAATGAAGCATTAACTCTTCATTAAAAAATATCTCTGTCTCATTGTTAATAGGAGAGGTCCCCCTGAAAGGCTGTTACACCAATTCACTTACAGTTTGGTTTTCGTTGCAGAAAAATAACCACATAAATAACGAATGGTAAAATATCTTAAAATCATCTAGTCCACTGGTTCTCAAACTCTGTACCTGCAGAACATACAATCGCGTAGGTATTCAACTACTAAAAGTGAATAACAGTGTGCTTTTTCCTAATTAAAAGTAAAAAAAACCTAACTTAATGAATAGAAAGTGTGAAAAGGAAATGAGTTCTACCAACAACCAGTGAACTTGGAAGAAGATCTTGAGCCCCAAATGAGAACGGCAACCCTGGATGACACCTTGATTTCAGCCAAGTGAAAATCTGAGCAGAGAATACAGCCACACCACACCGGACTTCTATTCTACAGAAACTGAGATGATAAATTCATATTGTTTAAAGTCCCTGTACTTGTGGTAGTTTGCTACACAGCAATAGAAAACTAATACAGATTTTTGCTAGATTCTCATTCGCAGAAGAAGCAAAGGATATGACCAGGGCAATGCACACAGCTTGGTGGACGTGTATGTTGTTAATCCTTCTCAGAGGAAAATGTAGCTCTAAGTATTAGGGGTCTTAATATGTCTACACCCTTTGACCCAGTCCCAGGCCACCTCTAGGAATTTACTCTAAAAGAAAATTTTGAGATGCATAATAGTACTATTAATCATAACAACAGTCCTACATTAAGAAAATGATTGACTTAATCACTGTGTAACCATATACTGGAGTATAGGTCAGCTATTAAAAATGTTTTCAAAGAAAATTTAGTGACACATGCAAATGATTGTGATATAATGCTAGTTGAAAACGTAGCCTGTAAAACATTATGAAAATGGTGTAGTCATTTTGAACAGTAGTTTGGTGATTTCTCAAAATTTTAAACATAGAATTACTATATAACCCAGCATTTCTAGTCCTACATATCCACAGAAAAACCTGTACAAAATATTCACAGGAGCATTATGTATATAGCCAAAAAGTAGAAATAATCTAAATGTCTAACTACTGAATGAATCAGTAAAAAGTGGAATACCCATACAAAGGAATATTTTTCAGCCAAAAAAAAAAGGGACAAAGTGCTGAGAAATGCTACACATGGACGAACCTTGAAAACATTAAGCAAAGCAAAAAACGCCAGTCACAAAAGGCCCTCTATTGTATGACTCCATTTATATAAAATGTCTATAATAAGCATGGAAACAAAGTAGAATAGTGACTGCTGATAGGTATGAAGTTTCCCTTTGGAGTGATAAAAATGTTCTAAAGTTGATTATGGTAATGGTTGTACAACTCTGAACATACTAAAAAAACCACTGAATTGTACATTTTAAAAAGGCAAATTTTATGCTATGTAAATTATATCTTAATAAAGCTGTTCTTTTTTAAAAAGGCTAAGAAAAAACATTATATATAAGATGACTCAAATGTATTTTTTAGAAAGTATATGTATAGAATAAAGATTCAAAGTTCACCAAATACTAACACTGACCATTCTTTGGTGGTTCAGTTACAGATCTTTTTTTTCCTTTTTCTCTCTCTTGTATTCTCAATTTTGTAGAACAGATATGTAACTATTAAAATCTGAAAGATCAATCACTTTAAACATTTGTATACTACCAACCACAGTCTATCCTAGAATCAAAAATAAGAAGGTATTTAAATAAGAAGGTACTTACTTTAGTAGATAATGATATTTCTAGTTATTTAATGTTTCATAAAATATAATTTCATGGTGTTTGACAAAGAGGAGCATAAATTCTGGGTGATGTTCCAACCACATTTAAAAACCACTTACCTAGCCCAACCCTTTATCTTTTTTTCAACCCTCTCTTTTTAATGTTATAAAAATCCAAGAGTAAATTAGTGCCACTTTTTCAAAATGGAACCAAAAGAATGAATCTTTCCCTTTTGTAAAATTCATACCTACAGAGATAGAAAAGAGCTTGCTTAAAATATAATCTTCTGGAGGTCCAAGATGGTAGCAGAGTAGAAAGACCCTGAACTCAATCCCTCCCATGAGCAAACTCAAAATACATGTATATAGAGAGCAATAACTTCTGCCAGATAAATAAGGGTTAAATGAAAAGCTTCTGAACAATAAACAAGAGAAAGGGACCAAATAGAGAAGGCTGGAAAACGGCGGGAGCCCTCTGGGCCTGTGGGAATTCTCTGGACTGGAGGAGCTGGTGAGCGCCATTGTTTATCTCCCCCTGCACTTCTGCACTTCGACAGGACGGGCCAGAGCTCTATTTCGGTGCATCAGCCTACCTGCAAGATCGCCACAGCACATTCTCAGCTAGATTGCCAGAGCCTTCTGCCTCCGAACAAAGGGAGCCAACAGGACGTCACCACACACACCTAGCCTCCCTGTCGGAGCTGGAGCCGCTCCAGCCCAGCTGGTCAGTGCCTCAGGCGCTGTAAGTGCCTGCCCAGCTCCAACCGGCTTCCTCAAACTACCCAGCATATAAAGCCTACACAGATATCGCTTCTACACAAGGCCATTTTTTCTACAACAAATAAAAGAGCAACTGTATAGCCAAGGCTGAGGAGCCTAGGAACCCTCCCGGGGACTGCAGAAATTCTCTGGGAATTCTCTGGAGTAGGAGGTGCTGGTGAGCACCACTGTTTATATCTGCCTCTACCTCCATAGGGTGAGAGGGGCTCTATCCAGGCATTCTGGTCTCTCTGCAAGGTTGCTGCAGTGTGCTGCTCGACACATTGCCCAAGCCCATTTTGGCCCCGAACAAAGGGAACAAGCAGGTCAACAAGGCATTGATGCATGCATCTAGCCTCCCCACCCAGAGCCACTCTGACTCAGTGGGCCAGTGCCCTGGATGCCTTCGGCACCTGCTCGGCTCCTACCAGCCTGCCAAAACCACTTGGCACACAGACTACATAGAGGTCATTTCTATGTAAGGCCACTTTTTCAAGAGTGGGAAAGACAGCTATTTTGTTTTGTTTAATGCATTATAAGCAAACATAGAAAGTAAAAAAGAAAAGACAGAAGAATATCTCTCAAATGAAGGAACAAGAAAAATTTCCAGGAAAAAAACAAAAACAAAAACCTAAGGAAATGGAGATTAAGTAATTTGCCTGATAAAGAATTCAAAGAAACAGTCTTAAGGATGCTCACCAAACTTGAGAGTGACATAGAGGAACTTGGGGAGAACTTCAACAAAGACTTATAAAGCATAATAAAGAACCAAGCAGAACTGAAGAATATAAAAACTGAAATGAAAAATACATTAGAAGGAATCAACAGCATATAAGCTAATACAGAAAGAAGAATAGATCAGCAATCTGCAAGACAGACTAGTGAAAATCAACTAAAAAGAAAAAATAATTAAGAAAAAAAGGGGGGACCTTTGAGATAACATCAAGCACTCAAACAGTTGCATTATAGGGATCCCAGAAGGAAAAGAAAGACAGAAAGGAACGGAAACTTTATTTAAAGAAATAATGCCTGAAAACTTTCCTAACTTGGAAAAGGAAATGGACATCTAGGTCCAAGAAGCAGAATACCAAATTTTGCCATGTCTAATATGCTCTGGTGTATAATGCACACGCACATTTTTGGCCAAAACTTTCAGGAAAAAAATCTTTCATTTTAATTTTTTGAGTTAAATTTTTATTTGTTTACATTTAGGTACTTGTTTTTTGTATTATAAAAGAATTTTAACATTTATTTTTTAATATATTATGGTACAAGAAATTTTATGTAACAAATAATTACAAAACACAAGAACAGATATAAAGTACAGGAAATTTTATGTACCAGTAACAAATTTACGATATGTACGCATTATACCATGTTTCCCAGAAAATAAGACCTAGCTGGACCATCAACTCTAATGCATCTTTTGGAGCAAAAATTAATATAAGATATTATATTATATTATATTATATTATATTATATTAGACTGGGTCATATATTATAGTAAAATAAGACTGGTCCTATATTAATTTTTGCTCCAAAAGATGTATTAGAGCTGATGGTCCAGCTAAGTCTTATTTTTGGGGAAACATGGTAGAAGGCCAAGAACTCTTTGTTGATGTAAGTTCATCATAAGTTTAACAAAACCAATGATCATATTCCAGGATATTATTCTGCATACAAATATCATTATTGATTTCTAGAGTTACACTTTTAACTCATAAGTAGAAATAAAAGAATTTAAAACATTTATACAGATATGGAATTAGTAATACCCATGTATAATGTGCATCCTTATTATCTCTCACAAATTTGGGCAAAAAAGTGCGCATTATACATGGCAAAATGTGGTATTCCAAACAAGATGAACCCAAGCAGACCCACACCAAGACATACTATAGTTAAAATGGCAAAAATTAACAATAAAGAGACAATCGTAAAGGAAGAGAGGGAAAACAATGAATTACACACAAGGGAAACCCCTTTAGGCTATCAGCTGATTTCTCAGCATCAATTTTATAGGCCAAAAGGAACTGGCAGGATATCTTTAAAGTGCTGAAAGAAAGGAACGCACAAGGCTAGAATAATTTTCCCAGCAAAGTAATCATTCAGAATTGAAGGAGAGGTAAAGGGATTCCTGGACAAGCAAAAGCTAAAGGTGCTTATCACCATTAAGACAGCTTTACAAGAAGTGTTAGAGGGTCTTTAAGCAGGAAAGGCCATAACCATAAATAAGAATATATGAGAAAGGAAAAATCTCACAGGTAAAGCCAAATATTTGATAAATACAGCAAATCAGACATTTAAAAAGCTACAATGAAAGTCAAAAGAAGAAAGTATCAAACTCAACTCACACTACAATTAAGTAGTTAGGAGATCTAAAAAGATCTAAAACATGACATCAATAACATAAAGTGTGGAGGGGGACATAAAAATGTAGTCCTTATAGGATATATTCAAACGTAAATGTCTATCAGTTTAAAATAGACTGACACAGATATAAAATGATATATAAACCTCATGGTAACCACAAACCAAAAAACTTACAAAAGATACACAAAAAGAGAGAGGAACCCAAACAAAATACTAAAGAAAACCATAAAGAAAGAGATCAAGAGAAGAAGGAACAGAGGAGAACTATAAAAACAACCAAAAAAAAATTAACCAAATGGCAATGAATACAGACACATCAATAATTACTTTAAATGTAAATGGATTAAATGCTCCAACAAAAAGACATGGGGTAGATGAATGACCCATCTATGTATTGCTTACAAGAGATTCACTTCAAATCGAAAGACACATGCAGGCTCAAAGAGAAGGGATGGAAAGAGATATTCCATGCAAATAGAAATAGAAATGAAAAGAAAGCTGGGGTAGAAATACCCCTATCAGACAAAATAGACTTTAAAACAAAAAATGTAAAAACAGACAAAGAATGACATTACATAAAGGGGTTAATCCAAGAAGAGGATATAATAATCATAAATATCTATGCACCCAACACAGGAGCACCTAGATATATAAAGCAATTATTAATGGAGATTAAGGGAGAAATCCACAGTAATACGATAATGATAAAGGAATTTAATACTCTACTCACATCAATGGATAGATCATCCAGACAGAACAATAAGGAAATAATGGCCTTAATTATCACATTAGACCGGATAGACTTCATAGACACTTATAGAACATTTCATCCAAAAACTGCAGAATACATATTTTTGTTAAGTTCACAGGAAACATTCTTCAGGATGGATCATATTTTAGGCCATAAAACAAGTCTCAATAAATTCAAGAAGACTGAAATCATATCCAGCATCTTTTCTGGCCATAGTGGCATGAAACTAGAAATAACTACAGGAAGAAAACGGAAAACAACAACAACAACAACAAAACAAATAAGTGTAGACTAAACAAATGCTACTAAACAACCAATAGCTCAAAGGGGAAATTAATCAGAATATCAAAAATTATCTTGAAATGAATGAAAATACAACTTTTCAAAATTTACAGAATGCTGCAGAAGCAGTTCTAAGAGGGAAATTTATAGCCATATAGGCCTACCTCAAAAAACAAAAAAGCCCCAAATGAACAACCTAACTCTACACCTAAAGGAACTAGAAAAAGATGCACAAACAAAACCCAAAGTAAAAAGAAGGAAGGAAATAGTTAAGATCAGAGAAGAAATTAACAAAATAGAAATTAAAAAGAACAATAGACTAAGAGCTCGTTCTTTAAAAAGATAAACTGACAAAACTTTAGCTAAACTCCTCAACAAAAAAAGAGAGAGAGCCCAAATAAATAAAATCATAAACGAAAAAGATGTTACAACCGACACTACAGAAATACAAAGAATCATTAAAGAATGCCACAAACAAGTATATGTCAATAAATCTGACAATATAGAAGTGGATAAATTTCTAGAAGTATACAACCTTCCAAGACTGAACCAGGGAGAAATACAAAATCTAAACAGACCTATTATTAGCAATGAAATTGGAACAGCAATAAAACAATTCCTAACAAAATTCCAGGACCAGATGGCTTCACAGGTGAATTCTACCAAAGATTCAAAGAGAATTTATACCTATTCTTCTTAAGCTAGTTCAAAAAATTGCAGAGGAAGGAATGCTTACAAACTCAGTCTATGAAGCCAGCATTGTCATGATACCAAATCCAGACAAAGACATTACAGTAAAAGAAAATTACAGGCCAATATACTTGATGAACATAGATGCAAAAACTCTCAACAAAATATTAGCAAATCAAACCAACAATACGTTAAAAGGATATACACCACAACCAAGTGGGATTCATCCAGGGATGTGAAGATGGTTTGACATCTGTAAACCAATCAATGTGATACATCACATTAACAAAATAAAGGACAAAAACCATATCATTTCAGTAGAAGCAGAAAAAGCATTTGACAAAAGTCAACATCCTGTTATGATATAAAAGTGCAACAAAGTGGGTATAGAAGGAATATATCTCAACATAATAAAGGTTGCCTGAGACAAACCCACAGCTAATATCATACTCAATGATGAAAAGCTGAAAGCTTTTCATTTAAGATCAGGAATAAGACAAAGATGACTACTGTCACCACTTCTATTCAACATAGTATTAGAAGTCCTAGCCACAGCAATCAGACAAGAAAAAGAAATCAAAGGCATCCAAATTGGAAAAGAAGAAGTAAAACTCTCATTATTGCAGATGACATTACACAATATATAGAAAACCCTAAAGACTCCACCGGAAAACTATTAGAACTAATATACATAAATCTCTTGTGTCTCTATACACTAATAACAAACAATCAGAAGGAAAAATAAAGAAAACAACCCCAGTGCAACTGTATTACAAAGCAAAAAATAGCTGGGAATAAATTTATCCAAAGAGATGAAAGGCTTGTACTCTGAAAACTATAAGAAACTGAAGAAAGAAATTGAAGAAGATACAAATAAATGGAAGAATATAACTTACTCATGAACTGGAAGGATTAATATTGTTAAAAAGTCCTTACTACCCAAAGCAATACACAGATTCAATGCAATCCCTATTAAAATACTAAAATCATTCTTCTCAGAATTAGAACAACTAATCCTAAAATTTGTGTGGAACCACAAGAGACCCTGAATAGCCAAAGAAATTTTGAGAAAGAACAAAGTGGGAAGTATCATGCTCCCTGATATCAAACTACATTATTAAGCTACAATAATCAAAACAGTGTGGTGCTGGCAGAAAAACAGATGAATAGATCAATGGAGTATAATAAAGAGCCCAGAAATAAATCCTTGCTTATACAGTCAATTAACATATGATGAAAGAGGCAAGGATATACAATGGGGTAAAGATAATCTATTCAATAAGTGGTGTTGGGAAAACTGGACAGATGCATGCAAAAAATAGAAATTGGACCACTTTATTATATCATATACAAAAATAAACTCAAAATGGACTAAAGACTTAAATTTAAGACCTAAAGCCATAAAACTCCTAGAGGAAAACATAGGCAGTAAACTCTTTGACATCGCTTTTAGCAATATCTTTTAAGATATGTCTACTAGGGCAAGGAAATAAAAGAAAAAATAAACAAATGAGCCTGCATCAAACTAAAAAGTTTTTGTACAGCAAAGGAAACCATCAACAAAACAAAAAGACAACTTATTGAATGGGAGAACATATTTGCAAATGATACATCTGATAAGGAACTCCTACAACTTAACACCAAAACAACAAACAATTCAATTTAAAAATGGGCGGAGAAACTGAATAGACATTTCTCCAAAGCAGACATACAGATGGGCAAAAGATGTATGAAAAGATGCTCAGCATCACTAATCATCACAGAAATGCAAATTAAAACCACAATGAGATATCAGCTCACACCTATCAGAATGGCCATCATCAAGAAATCAACACATAACAAGTGCTGACGAGGATGTGGAGAAAAGGGAACCCTTGTGCACTTTTGGTGGTACCGTAAATGGCAAACAGTACGAAGATTCCTCAAAAATTATAGATCTGCCATACCATCCAGCAACTTCACTTCTGGACATTTATACAAAGAAAACAAAAAACATTAATTCAAAAAGATATATGCACCCCTATGTTCACTGCAGCATTACTAGTAATAACCAAGATATACAAGCAACCTAGATGTCCATCAATATGTGAATGGACAAAGAAGTGTGTGTGTGTGTGTGTGTGTGTGTGTGTGTGTGTGTATGTGTGTGTGTGTAATAGAATATTATTCAGCAATAAAAAATAAAACTTTGCCATTTGTAACAACATGGATGGACCTAAAGGCATTATACTAAGTGAAATAAGTAAGACAGAGAAAAACATACATGGTATGATTTCACTTATATGTGGACTCTCAAAAACAAAACAAATGAATAAACCAAACAGAAACAGATCCATAGATACAGAGAACAAGGTGATGGTTGCCAAAGGGGAGGGGAGATGGGAATTTAAAATAAATAAAATAGCAATTCTATACAAATTGTACTAGTATAGATTCAATATAATTCCAATTGAAATCTTTCTATAGAAGTTAGCAAAAAAAACAGCCTAAACAGCTTTAAAAGACTTCAAAGTACACACACACACACCTACACAAAAAGGAAAAATGACACTGGTGTAGGCACACAATAATTTTCCAGTAACCGATCCCACAGAAATGGAATCTAGAAATTACCTGACAAAATTTTTTAAATAATTGTTCTAAGGAAGCTGAGGAGTTTCATAAGAAGAGAGTCAACTCAATGAAATCAGGAAAACAATAATGTGAACAAAGCATAAAGTTTGACAGAGAGATAGAAATCATAAAGAACCAAACAGAAATTCTGGAGCTGAAGAATACGATTAGCAAAAAAAATTTAAAAATGCAACAGAGAGCTTTAAGAGCTCGACTTGATGAATCAGAAGAAATAATCTGTTAACTTGAAGGCAGATAATTTGAAATTATCCAATTACAGGAGAAAAAAAGAATAAAAAGGAATGATGAATCCTTATGGGACACCATCAAGAGAAATAATATATACTATGGAAATCTCAGAAGGAGAAGGTAGAGAGAAAGGGGTAGAAAGCCTATTTAAAGAAATAATGGCATATATAATATGGCATATATATATATATATATCTGTATAGCGATATATATATAAAATCCAGTGGGTTTCTGTAGTTTGGCTCTTCTATGGATATCTGTATAGCACCATAGAATAGCCAAACTACAGAAATCCACTGGATATAGACTTTGAGTTAGGCAGCACCTCAGACAGGATTCAAAGGTCCTTTGATAATTCAAACTGATATGTGGCCACAACAGTGATACAACTACTCATATTCACATGAAATCACATAATGACTTGAACGGTATTTAATTCTGTGTGTATGTCTTGCCTTCCTAAATGATAGTAAGATGTCTGTGAGTAGGGATCACAGAGTATCCCTATGGAGCCTAATACTGTGACAGCTCAAGGTAAAAGATCTTTTAAAACAGCTTGAAGAGAAAGGCCATAAATTTGTTATGCGCTACTTGAGTCACTGAGGAGGGATGCGTAAATTATTTTATCACTCCTCACAATTCTATGTGGTATGTATTCTTAACATCTCCACTTGATAGGTGGGGAAACTGAACCTCAGAGTGGCTAAGTAACCTGCCAGGATGCAAGAAAGAGGCAGAGCTAGGATTTGAACCGAGGAAGTATAATTCAAAAGTATGACACCAAAAACAATAAACATTTGCTATGATTCAGGCAATATTCTGTTTTGTTAATTTACATAAGTAATGACTAGTTTATTTACAATATAACATTAACTAATCCTCAGAACAACCCTATGATGTAGGACTATTATCCCCATTATTTTACTGTCTCCTTTCATAATAAAAGGTTCATGTTTCTCTTTCAGCTCTCAAATTTCAGCTCTTCAAAAATGACTGTAATCTATTTAAGTTTGCCTTCATATGCTCTGATTGAGCAGGGCATTTTAATTTCACCTGAATAACTGATGTGGTCAGTTAATTTTTGTCTGTTCACCCCAATAGACTAAAAGCACTATAAGGGAATGTTACTAATGACTAAGGTAAATGTGACTACTGGAAGAGATAAGCCCTGAACTCTCAGTGGCTTCAAAAAGTAGTGTATTTTGGGGGCCGGCCCGGTGGCTCAAGCAGTTGGAGCTCCGTGCTCCTAACTCCAAAGGCTGCCGGTTCGATTCCTACATGGGCTAGTAGGCTCTCAACCACAGGCTGCCAGTTCAACTCCTCGAGTCCCGCAAGGGATGGTGGGCTCTGCCCCCTGCAACTAAGATTGAAAGATTGAACATGGCACCTTGAGCTGAGCTGCCTCCTGAATGGCTCAGTTGGTTGGAGTGCGGTATCTCAACCACAAGGTTGCCGGTTCAATTCCTCGAGTTCCTCAAGGGATGGTGGGCAGCGCCCCCTGCAACTAAAATTGAACACAGCACCTTGAGCTGAGCTGCCACTGAGCTCCCAGATGGCTCAGTTGGTTGGAGCATGGGCTCTCAACCACAAGGTTGCCGGTTCGACTCCTGCAAGGGATGGTGGGCAGCACCCCCTGCAACTAAGATTGAAAGATTGAACATGGCACCTTGAGCTGAGCTGCCGCTGAGCTCCCGGGTGGCTCAGTCGGTTGGAGCAGGAGCAGGGCTCTCAACCACAAGGTTGCTGGTTCGACTCCCACAAGGGATGGTGGGCTGCGCCCCCTGCAACTAGCAACGACAACTGGACCTGGAGCTGAGCTGTGCCCTCCACAACTAAGACTGAAAGGACAACAACTTGAAGCTGAATGGCACTGTCCACAACTAAGATTGAAAGGACAACAACTTGACTTGGGGGGAAAAAAAAAAAGTTGTGTATTTTGCACTCACAGTCTGCTGAGGTGCTCAGCAGGCAGACTTCCATGTGGGATTCAGGAACCAGGCTCCTTGCATCTCACCCTCCAACCTCCCTGGGTATCCACGCCTTCCCCTCCAGCAGGTGGATGGGAAAAGAAAGACAGCGTAGAGGATTGACTAGGAGGTTTCGTTAATGGGCCCAACTAAATGTGGTGCACTTCACTCTGTCCACACTGCACTGGCCAAAACACAAGCATATGGATGCATCTCACTGGAGGGGAGTCTGGGAGCCACGCGGGGGTTTAGCTGGGAGCTGAAGACGAAGGGAAATAGGTTTGGCAAAGAGCTAAGCGGTCTCCTGCACAGAACAGACCACCACATTCGTACCTTTCCATCTTCTGCTATTGTAAGAGAGTGTGCAGAACGAGGGGCCAGCTACCCTTCCACGTGACCTCGTTTCACCGAGTGGTGTATCTTTAATTTCCATGCCTGAGGAAAGGCCGCACTAGATCATAAGCTCCACGAAAGCAGAAACTGAGTCTGTCGTCTCTTGTTCATGATAACATGCGTATAGCTAACAAACTGAAGAAGCAATTCATTAGCTAAAATGTGAAAGAAAAACTACAATAGCAAGATTAATGAATGAATGAAATTTCCTCAAAACCTAACATCACGTCAATTAGTTAACTCCAAGTTTACTCGACAGTCATGTAGAAATTTAACACAGCTGAAATCACAGAAACCAAACAACTAATTTATTATATAAAAGGCTCAAAATTACAAAAAATCCCTTCAAAATCATGAAGCAAAAGCTGTATTTAAAATGGTTTGTGTGTCATGGGGTGAATAGAGTTTGTAATCAGACAGCCTTCCTACGCAGCACTGGCCACACAGAATGTATTTAGTCATCATTATTAAATACTGTTATGTTATACTTGAGAAGGACAATGGGGACATTCGGAATTCTTAACACAAATCCCAGAAACGCGGAGGTCCGTGGGGAAACAGGATGTGGAAGGTTTAGTGAAGATGAGCTGAGATAAAGGCAGCGTTGGCCAGCAGAGGGAAAAGCAACCATCGCAGAGTTGGACTTAATGTCTGTCTGTCTCTCTCTTCCCAAACCCTTCTGGCAGCCCAGGGGCTTCGCAGGGAGGATCTGTCACCTCTTCATTTACAGACTGCACAGAGACTCTGGATGGTTTTTCAGTTTGCTTAGGTTTGATTTCATCCTTGTTGGCTGGGAAGATCCAGTGAGGCCATCGTCATCTATAGCTGAAGCTCGTGGAGCTGACTGTCCCCACCCATCATATGTTGCAAGACTTGCTTAATTGCATCTTGAGACTCTCAGACTTGTATTTGTCACTTGAGGATTTCATCATTTATACTGACACTCTTACTGCCTGTTTCTTCAATCAGGATTCTGGCAATTTACAAATTTAAATCTCAAGAGCTGACCATTCACTTTCATAATTTAAAATATTTACTAGGAAAAATAATTAAAGAAACTAATCTGGCCACCCTGTAAAACGGACTAACTTCTGTTTTCCAAATCTGTTCTACTTTTCAACTTCCCCCAGAGACTGTAAGGTGGTTCTTACTATGGCGACAAGCACCTTGGCAACCCCAGTTCCTGGTTGGAATGGAAAATCCAAACCCCTCTCCCCGGCCTTCATTGAGCGACTGTGTGGATATTTCTAAGAGGAGCCCTCATCCTGGAACCCAGCCCCCCACAATAACTTCCACTGCAATTCAATAACCTTTCTAGAGGACCTGCTCAATGCAAGCCACGCTAAAAGTCTCCTGGCAGATGCAAAGGCTAATATTTAAGAGCCGGTGAGCAGGTGTACAATCTAGGAGTGACAACAGACTATAAACAACTACCACTTAGCAGAGGAAAAATGTCATGTAAGATCCTACGATAGTAAATGAGACAATGATATTGTGTACACCATCTGCTCAGATGAAAAGAGCACATTTCTCTACTACAGAACTTCACAATTTGTTACTAGTAGTAATGGTTGTAGAGATCATAATATTAATAGTAGCCCCTAAAATTTGTTGGAACACTTTCTAGGGGCTACGTGTAGTGCATTTTCGGCTATCCAGTCCTCATGACTCTATGTGTTAGGTGTATTTTCATTATTCTCATTTTACAGGTGACAAAAATGGAGGCTTAGGGAGAACAAGTAAACTGCTGAAGGCTCCACTGCGAGTTAATGGTGGAGCCGGGACCGCTTCCAGAGCCCAACTCTTAACCGCTCGTTTGGCTGCCTCTATAACACATTCCACTATTATGAAAACTCAAAGAAATGAAGGTCCTCCAAAAGTTTTCAGAAAGCACTCCTTGGGACAGTACACTGCAGGTTCACCAGCAGGATTTAAAAGCATATCCACGGCCATTAATCAGGAACGGCAAATGGCTTATTGCACTCCAGACTTTTTCAATTTGCAAGCACCAAATAACATTTAGTCATGGAGCTGGAGGATAATAAAATAAAAATGAAATCTTGGGGAAATAATATGAATCACACCTTAAGACTATATTTTTTTCAGTCTTCCAACGTCAGTTCTTTATATAAAGGCAACTACTGACTAACTAGGAATGAGACATGATGCTCACTACCTTTAGTCCCAAAGCAATAATTAGTTTTTCAGTCTAGGTAGGAAAGGACATTTTGGACTTTCTTTGCTCTTTTTTTTATTTTTATTTTTTTTAATAAAAACAAACAAACACAAAATGGAACGAGGGTGGGGGTGGGGGTGGAAAAAAAGAGTTCCCTGTCTTGTGCTTAAGGAAATAAAATACAGTATGTTCAATCTGCAACGTGGTCTTAAATGTGTTTTTACCAACATAATTCCAATTTTCTCCAAAGACATCTGCAAAAGAAATTACCAAAAACTACTCCACAGCAAATGCTAGAGTCAGGTGACACAAAGTAAGACATTTATCTACTGCGAGGGCTCCTCCCCCGTCCTGCCCAGCATCCCCTTTCCACATGTTCTTCACTCTCTAAGAAGGAAGAAGTGAGAGAAGGAATCAAAGATATCTTTTCTCAAAGTTTTGTTTATTATCGCCCTATGACTTCCTAGTAAGGTCGAAGCAGCAAGCAGAAAAATACCAATCAGAATGTTCCTTCAAAGGTTATTGGTGATATCTCTTGTCAAATGTAACCGAATTGAATTTTGAAAACATTGGTTTTGTTTTCTCACAAGCCTCTAGGTTTCTATATGGGCATTCTCCTTCTCAGTCCCTATTTAATCAATCATTAGTTTAAAAAAAATATGTTCTGAGAACCTGTTGCATGCAAAGCACTCTTCTAGGTAGAAAGGGTTACTGTGGGGACAGAGCCAGGAGTGCAGTTTCCAGGCTCTCAGCCTCACATGGAAAGGTGTTGGCTCAGGTAGTAAATAGCCATCAACTGTGATTGGATTGCCATCAGCTGTGGCTAGTTGGCCATCAGCTGTAACCAGTGAGCCATTAGCCACTAATATGACTGCTGTGGCTACACTAGCAGAAAATGGGCGCTAGCAAGAAGATGGTGGCTGGCCAGCGTGGACTGCAGTTAGCAAGGGGTTGGTTGGTTGGTTGTTGGTTGACAGAGAAGCAGAGGGCAGATTGCAGACCATATGTCTCCTGCTTCCTGTGTCTCCAACCCAGCCGTTAGCGAGAATATAGTGGTGTGACTCCCCTATCTATGGCTCCGTGGGTGTTCCTTTTTGGCTTCACCATGTCCTGTGTTCTTATGTGGGGAGCGGGACCAGAGACCCCGCATGACACCCTGCATGACAATTACAAAGCTAAATAAGAAAGCCATGCCCTCCAGAAGTTTAAAACCTATACATAATTCATATGAAAAGGATTGGAACCAGAACCAACAAACTGTTGACTTGGGGGTTGGATGCAGGTGGAAGGGAAGAGTGAGGAAGAAAGAATCAATTACTTTAAAAGTTGTATGTACCATATTTTCTCTATAAGGTACGTGTACTATCCTTTTTAAATGTAAAGCTTCAGCTAGGTAGATAACATATAAAAACATTGAGGCATCCAAAAACTGAGTCAGATGAGCATAAGCCTAGCCGTGGGTCTACAGGTGGCTTGCTTGTCACTGGTTCAATTTTAATCACATCGACAAGAATATCAATGTTTTACATGCCTAATTATTCTCAAGCACTATGGACTGTGTTCAGCCACAGCACAGTTCAATTCTCTATTCAGGTTTATTTTATTAACGGTGACTTTACATTTCACTTTTAGTACTCTTCTGATCAGGAATGTACTTGCATAATGCCCACTGGTCTCCAACACTGCCCAGTGTTTAGCCACATAATCAGATATTGCTGGCTAGTTCTGGGATGTGTATGTCTCTCTCCAAAATTTATGTGATGATGTATCCTTCTGATGAACATGGTTTCTTTTCCGATGAATCAGTTTCTCTTAAAATGAATTAACAGTGGAGAAGCAGATCACCAGATATACGATGGCCGCTGGCAATCTTAAAGCATGATTCTTACTCATGAAAGAGAGTGAATTTCTTCTGCAATACGACTTCAATATTTTCTAAGTATCTGCTAGTCCATGAGCTTAGGAACATTTATAAATGGGTGAAGTATACTTTCTCCATATGTCTCTTGACAAAATACCACCTCATCAGAGAACTCTTCTCTTACCTCTCTTATTAAAATAGCATCTCTTTATCCTTGATCCTCTATTTCTGTACCCTGCTTTATTTATCACACGTCACCATCCGACTATATACTATCGATTTATTTGTGTTTTGTCTATTGGGTTTTTCCCTCTACTAGAGCATAGCAGAGACTACTGCTTCTCCTCCATTACCCATTCTCCAACAGACATAGAGTCCTTGAATTTATCTGTGTATATGATCTTTCAGAATCAAGACAAATTTCCCAGTTTCTTTTGGAACCAGGTAGTGGCCAGGTAACAAAATTCTGGCCAGGGAAATATCTTTGAAAGTGATGTGGAAAACTTCTGGGGTGTGTCCTTTAAAAGAAGTGGGCATGCCATTTCTTTCCCCTTTTCTTTCTCCTGTGGCTGAGAACATGGATACAATGTTGAGTGATCTTGGACCATGTGAATGAGGGAAAGGTAACAGATATAACAGATGTATGACAGAATTTATAAATAAATTGGACCACCAAGGACTACTTTTAAGTGACAAAGAAACACACTTCTATCTTATTTAGCCACTTTTATTTTCAGTCGCTGTTAAAGACAGCAGAACCTATATCCTAACTAATATACTTTAAGAAAGTAGGGACATTTCTATTTTGTTCACTACTGTTTCTCTAGGTTATATTATAGTACCTGACACATAGCAGTAGGTGCTTGAATGAATGTTCAAATGCTATGTCCAATTTGAGCCTGAATATCTTTACTTATTTGAACAAATCAGCATTATGCTTATTTTTATTTGAATTTTGCTCTTACGTTAGCATCTTCTAATTCAGTGTATTCAGTTGTCTTTTCCCATTAGTAAGAAAATGATGCATTTCAAGCCACTACTAATTCACAGAGCCTTTTGGGTCCCCAAATTCCTTAATCTGAAAAAGTAGTTGAGATCTTTTCAACAAGTTTCCATTGCCTACTCATGTGATGACATTAAAATCAATATTAACACTCCACTCCAACCTCGTCCCAGTATCCCATCCCATAAACTGGCAATAGTTAAGGGCAGAAGCACGTAAGTCATTAACAACCTTGGTCATTTTCTCCATCACATCATGCTATGAACCTGGCCTACATTTCTCCTAAAAAAAGATGAAATGGAGGCTGGTTGTCCCAATCCCCTTTTTGACTTACATAGACTCTTAGAAGCCTTTTATTCCCTCCTTTGCTTGCATACACCTACAAGTGAACTCAATGTTTACATGTTTAGGAAAACTTCTCAAATTCCTTCTTGATGAATAGTTAGACCCTATTAGTTCATATCTGCTAGATAATAATTATTTTGTAAACCCTTTTTTTTCTTTTTTGCAAAAAACCTTCTGAAGATTGTACTTAGGGTTCAACTCATGACTACAAGGTTAAATACCATGACAGAGTATAATGTGGTGTGTTGGGTAGCCTAACAAAGGTTCACAAAAGGGGTGGAACATGATTACTAAAACTTTCTAAACTTGCCAGAATCTTAAGGAGTGAAATGAATGGGGGCATGACAGGAAGAGATAACCAACTCAAGCAAGGGCTTAGAGGCTGGCAGGAACGGGATAGCACTATTTATGATAGGTTCAAAGTGGGAAACCCCAAATGACTGCTAACAGTAGAATGGATAAAGAGTAGGATATTCATGAAATGGAACGGAATAGTAAACAGCAATGAGAATGCATAAACTACAATTATATGCAACAACATGGATAAACATTGGGTAAAGGAAGACACACAAAATAGTACCTAGTAAGTCTAGCTGAACCAAAGTCCTACAACTACCGACATGCTACAGAAGAAGCCACCTCGAGACTGTTAGGAGGGGCAGAGATGAAGAATGGCTGGTCCCCCACCCATGTGTGACCATTAAAAATCAGGAGGGCCCCCTTGGAGGAATGAGGGGTACCAGCACCACACCAAACTCCCCAACCCAGGGTTCTAGTGCCGGGGAGAGAAGTGCCCAAAACTTCTGGCTGTGAAAACCAGCAGAGACGGTGGCTGAGACAGAGGGTGGCTGAAGCTCCCAGCGCTCCTCTTAAAGAGCCAGCACACAGACTTACTTCCTGTCAGACTTACTCGCTCTGAGCTCCAGTGCTAGGGCGGTGGCTCAAGGGCTGCCAGGGACGTGCCAGGAGGAACTGAGTCGTCTGGCTTCAGAGCAAGGACTGGAGGGGCATCTTTCTTCTAGACAGAGGAGCTGGCGGAAGCCATTATTCCTTTGTTGAGTCCTCTCCCTTTCCAGCAAGCAGACCCAGGAGGCTGCCATATCTGAGTATCCATCAACATGGCTAACATTGTTCATTGGCCCTGATCCCCTCAGACCCCGCCCCACCTAACTTCCAGACCCCCTTCCAAGCTGCTTCCGGTGGCTTTTCCATATAAACGGTTTGTCTTGGCTCATGCTGCAGACTGTCCTAAAATCTCTCAAAGGTTCACAAAACCCAAACAAGCAGCATCTGGCTTTGGCGTGTCCCATACCTCTGGCTGAGCAACCCTAAGCCAGGCACCTGTGATATTTGGTGTTGGTTTGCGGTGGGGCCTCTTGAGGCACCTCCAAGCCCAGTGCAATGACAGCCACCTGTGGATTGCTTTGTGGCTCATACCAGGTGGCCCCGGGCAAGGCACTGGCTGCAGCTAAACGTGGACTGTGGTGAGTCCCCTCCCAGGATGCCTCTGGGCTGGCACACCTGGTGGCCAGCTTCAGACCCAGGCTAAGTAAGAATCACCCAAAGGACATGCTGGGCTGGCACCAGAGCCCTGCTAAAGTGAAATCTGCTCTATAGGGACAGACCCTGCTTGAGAACTCCTCCACTGTAGTCACAATCAGTCCTCACAACCAATCAGCCCAAGGATCTATCCTTCCCATTGACATGAAAACAGCAATCAAGTCTCAACTACAACAGGAGGACACACACAACCCACACAAGGAACACATCTGAAGTACTCAGTTCAGGTAACAAGGAAGACTGCACCACTGAGCCCCACAGCACATCTAGTACATAAGGCCACTCTACTAAGACCAGGAGGCACAGCATCCCTATCTAATAGAGAAACAAACAGAGGGAGGCAGCCAAAATGGGGAGACAAAGAAACACGTCCCAGGTGAAAGAACAGAACAAAGCTCCAGAAAAAGAACTAAAAATGGAGACAAGCAATCTACCAGACAGAGAGTTCAAAACATGGGTTATAAGGATGCTCAATGATCTCAGGGAGAACTTCAACAAAGAGACAGGAAACAAAAAAGAACCAGTCAGAAATAAAGACTACAATAACTGAAATGAACACATTAGAGGAAATGAACAGATTAGATGAAGCAGAGTTGAATCAGCGAGTTAGAAGATGAGGTAGCATAAGACACCCAAACAGAACAGCAAAAAGAAAACAGAATCCAAAAAAAAATGAGGCTAGTTTAAGGGGCCTCCGGGACATCAAGTATACCAACATTCACATCATAGGGGTATCAGAAGAAGAGAGAGAACAAGGAATTGAAAACCTATTTGAAGAAATAATGACTGGAAACTTCCCTAACCTGGCGAAGGAAATAGAAATACAAGCCCAGGAAGTACAGAGAATCCCAAATAAGATGAATCCAAAGAGGCCCACACCAAGACACATCATAATTAAAATGACAAAGGTTAAAGACAAAGAGAGAATCCTAAAAGCAAGAGAAAGGCAACTAATAACTTATAAGGGAGCTCCACAAGACTATCAGCTTATTTCTCAACAGAAACTTTGCAGGCCAGAAGGGATTGGCAGGAAATATTCAAAGTATGAAAATCAAGGACCTACAACCAAGATTACTCTACCCAGAAAAGCTATCATTTAGAATCGAAGGACAGATAAAAAGCTTCCCAGACAGGAAAAAGCTAAAGAAGTTCATCACCACCTAACCAGAATTACAAGTAATCTTAGAAGGACTTCTTTAAGAAGAAGAACAACAACAAAAACAAAAGATAAAAAATATGAATAATAAAATGGCAATAATTATGTATTTATCAACAGTTATTTTCAATGTAAATGAATTAAATGCCCCAATCAAAAGACAGGGTGGCTAAATGGATAAGAAAACAAGACCCATATATATATATGCTGCCTAGAAGAGACTCACTTCATTCAGATCAAAAGATACTCACAGACTGAAAGTAAAGGGATGGAAAAAGATATTTCATGAAAATGGAAATGGAAAAAAAAACACTGGAGTAGCAATACTTATATCAGACAAAACAGACTTTAAAACAAAGGCTATAACAAGAGACAGAGAAGGACCCAGTAATCCCACATCTGGGTATTTATCTGAAGAAACACAAAATGCTACTTTGAGGTATCAATGTGCATCCATATGTTCATTGCATCATTGTTTACAATGGCCAAGATGTGGAGGCAGCCTGGCTGAATGAATGGATAAATGGATAAATAATAAATCAATGGAGGAATGGATAAAGAGTAGGTGGTACATATATACAATGGAATATTGCTCGACCAGGGAAGGGAATGATTCTTGCCATCTGTAGCAGCATAGATGGACCTGGAGAGTATTGTGCTGAGTGGAGTATGTCAGACAGAGAAAGACAGATGCAATGTGATTTCACTTATACGTGAAATCTAAAGAACAAAACACACAAAACAGAAACAAACTCAGATTCAGAGAATATTTTGATGGTTGCTAGAAAGAAGGGAGGATGGAGGTGGGTGAAAAAAGGGAAGGGATTAAGAAGTACAAATTGGTTGTTACAAAGTAGTCAGGAGATGTAATGTACAGCATAAGGAATATAGTCAATAATATTGTGATAGTGTGGTACAGTGTCAGATGGTTGTTGGACTTAACATAGTGATCACTTCTTTAGATATATAAATGTTGAGTAAGTATTTTGTATACCCAAAACTAATATAATATTGTATGTTAGCTATATTTTAATAGAAATCTTTAAAAAATAAAAATAAAAATGGGCAAAAATATTTGAAGAGACATTTTATCAAAGAAGTTAAACAAATGGCGGGGGCGGGGGGGGGTGAGGAGGGCGAGAGTAGCAGAGGTGTGGGATGGCCAAAAGAGGGAACTCACAATGCTAGCGATAAGGTTTTTCAAGCCCCTCGCTTTAGTTTTGGCTAAGTTTATTGGTACTTGTTTCATTATTGAAAATGACCAACTACACAAACAAATAAACCAACTGGTCTTCTTTGCCTCCTCACATCAACAGATGTTGTCAACAACTTTTTGCAAAGTATTGAAGGCAATTTTCACAATAGGTGCTTTCAAAATAAAACAAGAAAATTTCTATTCTATGGAGAGAAATTACATCACTTTAAATTTTATGTGAAGTAATTTCTTTGGGGAGAAAAATGGCTGCAATAAAATGGCAAACAGCCTCTGAAATCAACATTATATGTGGAATAAGTCATGTAAACTCCTGCAAGTGAGAAAAGTGGTCCGTTTTCTTATAATGGAACATTTTTCCCTCTCGTTGCTAGAAGATGAGCTATCCCCACTTGCGACAGCTCAGCAGATATCCCACCTCCTCTTCAGGAAGTCTTCTTCCACTACACAAATCCTCCTGCTACTCTTAGATACTGTATCCCACAATTTAGAGCTATTCCATCAGGCAGGATCCCTGGAGAAAAATATCAATTTATCGGGAGATAATATAGAACTCAGGTTAAAATTGAGGCCTGCAAAACAACAGCAGTCGTGCCAGTCACTGTCTAAATGCTTTAAAATTAAGAACATTTTTGTTAACGTATGTTAATATTTGGCATGTAACCACCTATTAATCTTTACAACAACCCAAAGAAATAGCTTAAATGATTATCCCCATTTTAGAGATGTGGAAACAGAGGCACAGTGAGGTTAAATAACTTTCATTAGGTCACAGAGCTAGTAGTAAGTGCAGGGTCTGAATTTGAACCCAGGCATCTGGCACCTGAACTCACTTAACCACTATGGAATTCTAAGCCTCAGTAACTTAACTTTTATCATACAATCAGTTCAGCCCTATACCTTTGAGTCAGGAATAGGGTTTAGCATCTGGTATAGGGTAAGAGAGAGTTGGCTTGCGGGCAACCAAGGTTCTAGGCCTGGCTCTGAAACTGATGCCTGACCAGACTTGGGGAAGGCCACTGCCTCTCTTTAAGCCTCAGTTTCCTTCTCTGTAAAATGAAGGGTTGAATCTGATGGTCTCCAAGGCCCTTCCAGTGCTGATGTTTTATGAGCCTGAGATTCCTGGCTCAATTTCTTGCAGCCCAGGCCATACTGGCTCTTCCTGGGCCAGGTCTGGCCTCTCCTGCTGGGCTCAGTGTCTCACATTTGGCTCTGCTTCCCATAAATAAGAGAAAAAAGAAATAGGGAAAATATCCTCCTGAGAGACTGGGAGGGATCTGTATGCTTTGAAGAACTTACGGTTGTTAACAAGAGAAAGCCACCTGCCAAGTGAAGGATGGAAAGAAACTAGACTGAGGGGAGAAATGAACTCACAAAACTTGGCTACATTGAAATCGAAAGGGCACCTCTGAGTACTTAAAGAACTGACAATGTTATTACAACAAGATGAGCCAGCTTCTTAAACAACTGAAGAGAGGATAAGCTGTGAAAACTGGGATGGACCAGAGCACACACAAAAAACCTGATTAAAGTACACACTGACCAAAGTTATTTACAATCTGGGAAAATGGTGGAATACATGAAGATGGCACGGGCACACTGGCCTCCACCATCCCACCGTGAACAACTCCAGGGCAACTGGTGTATCAGGAACCTATGACTCCCAGGAACCCTACAGGCATTAGGGTTCAGCATCAGCTGACATCAACAGAGCAGCTACTGTGTGACAGGCTGTATCACATATTTTTATCCTACTCTGGCGATGAGGAGACAGAGTCTCTAGAGACCCAGATTCTAGTGTGTGTATTCCATCATTAATTAGGTGAACCTTGTCAAGTAACATTGCCTGTGTAGGGCTATGGCTTCTTTATTCATAAAATGAAAGGGTGAATACAGTTATAGAAGATGGGCCTTCTAGCTCAAGAATTCTGTAGTTCACGAACACTTACTTTATATTCATCTAGAAAAGCATTCATGCTGGACCAATTTAATTCGTTTATATTTCAGAACATTGGAACTCAATGGACTCCACTGTACTGAGCACATAGGAATCCAAAAGAAAAACAATTGTACTTTGGGTTTCCGTAGCAATTCTAATTCTCTTCCATATGGGACTGCCCAGGATCACCTTACATGGCTGAGTGTGTTGTACCTTGTACAAGGGCATCTGGTCAAAAGAGACAGGGGAAATGGAGCTAAGTTCAATCTGCCCTGTGCTCATGAGACTGAGCTCAAATCAAAGGTGCATTATGGGTTTGTGGGTGCCTCTGAACTATCCATCGACACTGGAGGAAAGCAGCGAGCTGTGAAACAAGGGCCAAGTTTAGGTTCAAGTTGTGTTGAACATAGAACTTAACGATTTTACCTTTGCTGAAAACATTTCCAGACACCTTTTACCACCAGTCAGCTTATAAGACCCTCAATGAAACCAGTCCTGTCCTTCATAGCTGTACGTCAATACTGACCCAAACCAGCATTAGCCAGGATACTTGAGTAGACTGTTTTTAAAATCTCAATCTAAGCTCAAAAGGTTAAGATATTTTGCACAATGGTGGCATAAACAGAAAAATGGGGACAGCCTTTCAATGTGATTCCTTAGAAAGACACAACCCTTATTTAACTGAGCATGCCCTGGTATTTGAAATAAATCGATTTAACTACCTTCCCACTTCTACAGCATGGTAACTACCTGATAACTTTTCAAAAATACAGGGAAACTAAAACTTTGAGAAAAACAATTGCTGGATTCCATTCTAGGCTTCTAATGTGTTGTCTTTACATGTGAACAATTATTTGCCGCCGATATCAAGCCATTCATTTTAAGTCTCCTGATTTCTCTAGCAACAAATTAGATTTGCACTAATTCACTCACATTCTTTTTGCTTTATATTAGCATCAGTAGCTATCAAGCCCATTCATTTTGGCTTTCCTGAGTCAGTCTCAATTTCAAATACTCTGCCCCTCTCTCCTCTCAATAAAAACTTCCCCACTTTTTATTTGGAAAATATGGTTGCCACAATAATAGCATTACCCTCACAAAATATCAGTCATGCCAGAGTCACACCATCATTATGGTGCCCTTTTTTGGTTTGTGGCCATCAAAAGGAAAACTGGCTGATCCATCCAGACCCAGAGACGATTTTCGTGGCCTCATTAAAGAGAAAAATAATGCATTCGCTACTAAACAAGTGTTGAACTAATCAATTTAGAACTCGGATGAACTTTTCCCTTGTTCTAGAAAAAAGTTTTTCAAGGCTAAGAAATTACTATTTGATGTGAGGGTACACAATCTGGAAAAACTGAAGCCATGGGGCTTTCCAACTGCCAAACTCCCACATGCTGGCTCTTGAGATACATCCACACTCACTATTAAAGTGTCACCGTTTATAATTTGGTGCTAAATCTTTCTGAAGCTAGGCAACTCAACATGTCTACTGACAAATTGACTCCTTATTCTATTAAAACATAGGGATAAGACGAAGTAGGTGTTAGTGATAAAAGTTACCTAATTTCAAATTGAAAATGAAGTTATTAAAACTAGGGCAGCATCATGAAAGGAAAACCAAAGGGTTGGGTTTCAGTAAGGAGGTTCGGCTGGATGACTGCAGCATTTATGAAAGGAAACAGCTGACTTTGGTTTAGTTTAGCTGCCTCCCCAATCATTTTTGAGTCCCTTTTCCCCAGGTACCTCACTTTAAATCCTCAGAGCATAAAGAGAAGAAAAGCTATAATTGCAGGGACATTTTACAACGTTTGCCAAGCGCTTGAATACGAAACCAGCTAATTTTTTCTCCAGCCTCACAACCTTGTGAAGCAGGTGAAAACTTCATTTTAATGGTGTGACTCCAGAAAGAAATGTTACTGAGTAATATTTTTCATACTCAGGTTAGTTGGTCAGAATCCTTGAAGATCACAGAAAACTTTAAATTACAATGGAAAAATACTAAATTATGTTCCCACTAGTTTCGGTCATTTCATCATGATCATGAATAAGCTATAGATTCTGAGTCAGATGTGTGCAGTTTTCTTTGGATTTTGTCCTCGCTTGCTTGCTTGCTTGCTTGCTTATAAAACTTTTAAAATGTACTGCTAAATTACAGCAATTCAGTAAAAAAATTCAAACCTTCAGGCTTGGTTTCCTCCCCTAGCAGGCTGAGTCATAAAAATAAATCTTAGCCATTTCAATAGCCAACACACCCCTCACATTAGGGATTGGTATTGTTCCCCATGTCTCTCATTTCATCCAAAGGTCACACGCCCAGCTCACATCTGAAGAAAGAAACAGCTCAAGGACTCATCCAGCGCAACATGTGCACATTTAATAAGAGAACAGAACCGCTGCCGAGGCATAGGGGTGAGTTTTATCAGAATCTTCCAGAGGATCTTCTGAGGGACAGTTATGAGCATGGGCTTCAGAGGTAGCCAGCCCTGGGTTCAAGTCCTAACCCTGTGTGACCTTGGTCACATTACTTATAATGAGCATGAAATGGGTAAGGTTATCATCGCTATCTCATAGACAATTGCTGTGAGCATGAAAGGAGAGAAAATGAGGAAGACGTCTGGGAAGCAGTGCCTGGCACACAGTAAGCGCCCACTAGAGGCTTGTTGTTTCACTGGTACAGGCATTTCAGGGCTTAGCCCAGGAGAAAGGAGCTTCTCTCCTCTGCCCTCCAACTACTCCATGTGTTAGAGTGACAAGTTTCTCTCCAAATCACACCTCCAGGATGCACTGCCAAGGGAAGTAGAATATTCACTCAACCCAAAACCCAGAGTCAAGGTTTAAATCAGGAAGTCACAGACTGCTGTGCTTTTAGAGTTAAGAGGAAATGTGTAAAATATAATTCACTAAGTTAATATATGCAAATTATATACACAGTGTCTGACACAGAGCAGGCAATGAATACATGTTTGTCCTCACTTTCTTTTATACCCAAAGGAACTAAAATCTCAAGTCCTAACATGACTTGCTTAAGGTCACACAGCAGTTAATGGCAGAGCTGGAACGGGTACTTGGTGGTGGTAGTGCTGGGGGCGGTGCTGCCTCAGGTGTATTAATGAGAGTATTGGGGGGGGTCAAACGGTTTGAAGGAACAGGCCAAACACCTCCCAAACTCCAGGAATGATCATCCTAACAAACCCAGCATGCTCTCCCTACCCTGTACCACCATCACCATTCCTGACCACCGCTGAGAGAGAGGAGCAAGATTCCCTCTGGTCCATGGTGGAAATCCCTGCCTGTTAAGAACTGGGGGTTCTGAAGGGCAGGGGCAGAGCTCCAGGATCTTGAGAGGAGGGGGCTTCTTCCCTCCCTGGCCATTGCAGATCACAGCAGTCTCAGGTGCCCTCTTATAGAGGCAAACTTTGGAAACTTTCCCAAGGGTTTTTATAGCCATTTGAAATGGGGCCTAGGGATAAGGAGGTCCAAACATATCCATCCCATCTTTGCCTTTTAGACCAAGTCTGTGGAGGTGACAGGCATGGATCTCTGGGTTCACAGAACTTCAAGACCCTTTTGAATATCAATGGAAAATTCTGATTCTGTCCTAGCTATTACACAAAGGAACTGGTTCCAAGCTCTGACAGTCAGGGGAAGGATGGCTAACAAGCCTGCTACACTTGGTCTGGGGAAGCAGAGAAGGAGACATCGGCAACGAGTAGAAAGCACCTTTCTTCATTTATAATTCAGGGAGTCACTCAAGAAATATGCCTTAAGCACGAATTGTCAGAGAAACTCTTCACTGGGGTCCATGGTAGGGGGAGGGGCTGAGGGAAGGTCATGGAGGGGATGTGAAATCCAAGTTCAGGACTGAAGGATCGGTAGGAATTAGCCAGGCAGAGAGCTGTGTTCTAAACTAGGGGTGAGTAAACTTATACTGTAAAGGACCAGATAACAAATACTTTAGTCTTTGCAGGCCATAGGGTCTCACTAGCAGGTACTCAACTCACCTGTTACAGAGCGAAAGCAAGTATAGAAAACACATAAAGGAATGAGTGTGGCTACGTTCCAATAATCTTCATTTTGGGAACGCTGAAATTTGAAATTCATATAATTACCACAAGTCATGAAATATTGTTCTTCTTTTTATTTTATTTTTTTGAGACCTTTAAAAACAAGGAAACATTCTTAGCTTATAATTTAAGAATATCTGCATTAAGATATATGGGGGTTTAGTCAAGGCCATTCCTGAACATTTCTAAACCACATATCCCCTTAGACCCTCGCATCCACAGCTGGGACGACAGTGAGAAAAGTTAGCTGCCTGCAGCTCATGACTGAAGGAGACACTCACTCCTAAGTAGAGGGTTGGCACTTGCGAGACCCCAAGAGTGAGTGCCTCCTTAAATCTGTCACCCGAGAAACCTCACCTGTCTCACCCTAGGCTTGGCTTTGCTCCTACCTGTGCACAATGGGGCACATTACAGTGATGGGCTCACCACCTTGTCAACCTTCGCTGCCTCGGACGGCTTCCCTGCGATGCACAAGTTTGCAGATGACAATCTGGCTCCCAGCCAGGGCTCTGGGGCACAGAATTTGGAAAGAAAAACAACCTATATAATATATAGCTTAGGCACAAGAGGAGGGAAAACTCTGCAGATTGGAGTTTGGAGAGAATTTAGGAGATAAGGAAGATCAAAAATCTTACTTGGAAGTTGTTGCTGGTGGGGTAGTGTGAGAAAGACTGAGAATGAGATCAACGTCCAAAGAAAATGTTTAAGTTTCATTGTGCATTAAGTTTGTAAACCTTCTTTTCCACTCTCATGACTTTCATTCATTATACCTATATCTACACCTATGTATAGATATATATTGCAAATAAACTTACATTCAGAATATATAAAGAATTCAATAATTAAAAAAGATTGTTTAATGGGCAAAGAATTGTACACCTGAAACCTATGTAACTTTACTAACCCTTGTCATCCAACGAACTTTAATTTAAAAAAAAAATGGGCAAAGGATTTGAAAAGGCAGTCCTCAAAAGATATACAAATGGCCAATAAACACATGAAAAGATGCTCAACTTCATTAGCCATCAGAAAAATGCAAATAAAAACTATAATGAGATATCACGTTACACCCACTAGGATGGCTATAAGCAAAAAGACAGACACTAAGAAATGCTGGCCAGAATGTGGAGCAATTGGAACCCTCACACACTGCTGGTGGGAATGTAAAAAGGTGCAGCTGCTTTGAAACACAGTCTGGAAGTTCCTCAAAAGGTTAAACACAGTTATGTAACCCAGCAATTCCACTCCTAGATATTTACCCAAGAGAAATGAAAACATATGTCCACATAAAAACTTGTACATGAATGTTCATAGTAGCATGATTTGTAAGAGCCAAAAGTGGAAACAACCCAGTGTCCAATGCCTAATGAACGAATACATAAAACGTGGTATCTTCATACAATGGAATATAGTAAAAAGTAACAAAGTACTAATACATACTACAATAGAAATGAAACTTAAACCTGGAAAACATTATGCTAAATGAAATAAGCCAGTCACAAAAGACCTCATCCTATCTGATTCCATTCATATAAAAGTCCAGACTAGGGAAATCTAGAGACAGAGAATAGATTAGTGAATGCTAGTGGCTGGCGGAGGAGAGAAGGGATGGGGAGAATTGAGGGTGACAGCTAAAGGGTATGGGTTTCTTTTTGAGGTGATAAAAATGTTCTACAATTGTGATAATGGTTGCACATATCTGTGAATATACCCAAACCCACTGAATTGTATACTCTAAATATGTGAATTGTATGGTATATGAACTATATCTCAATAAAGCTGTTAAAAAAGAAGAAATCAAAGCATTTCTCCTTCCCTCCAAGGGTTTCAAAGAAGCTTTCTTTACCCTTGAAAGACGACTGTATCTTTGTACTGCTAAAGACTGAAGTGGTTTTCTGCTGATTTCTTTCTGAGGATTTGGGGGTAATGGCTTAAATGAGAGGGGAGGGGCTGGGGTGCAAGGGCCCAGTGTTGGGGTTAGGAACTTGGATGCCTGAGCTCTGCAGGATCCATATTTAGTCTGAGGCTCGGAATGTGTCCAGCTGCTAGAGCAACACCACTGGACAGGGCACCGTTTTGCTGTCCTGGGGCTCTTCACGGCCAGAGAATGGTCCCAGCACCTCTGTCTGAGAACAGCTTTTCAGGGAAGGCCCTGCCTGAGCCATAGGTTAGTTTAGTTATGGAGGGGTCAGAGGATGGTCACCCCCACACACACACACACACACCCTCAATGATGTTCCAATCCTTGAATGCTGAGTCATTTGGTCACCAGAGAAGAAACTCTGTACTGGGGGCCTCTAAGCCCCCAGGGGATGGCTGTACTGGAATCAGCACTGAAGGAGGAGAGAATCAAGGAGAGAGGGACACTCTTCATCACTCATCAGTATGGGGAGGCCCTTCTAGGGGCAGCCTGAGTCTCCCCCGTGTAAAAGTGCAGGGTGAGGATTAGATCAGGGCTCCATCTATTCTCCTTTCCTTGCCCAGAATGTGGGTTCTGATTCTTTGCAAACCACATTCTAACTAACCATGGCCCACTTCCAGTACTGGAGCCTCGCCAACTGCTAATTCCCAGTATGCAGGACATCTGGGGAAACGGAAAGGAAAAAAAATCCTAATGCTGATACTGCCCCAAGGCTACCATGAGAATAACAGTGGCCATGGACACATTTACCTTTAAAACTAAAGTCTAGGGTCAGTTTTTTCATTCCAGTTTTTTAACAAATCCTAGCCAAAGAGCTGGTGTCACTACAGAGGTGTGGAAGTACATTTACCCTAAACTGTCCCAATGCAGCTAATAAGGGAAAGTTGTCCAGTTATCACAGAGCTGGCCTCTGACAGCCCGTCACATTTTCCACTGATGCACTAGACGTGACTAAACTGTACAGGGACTGGCCAGGGGCTGGATTCCCTTTCACTGTGCTCAGCAGGAAGAGGCCAGCATCATCCTGTACCCATGTCATGAACCTGACATAACCCTTAGTCATGGAAGAGGCGGCCTGGCATGTCACCAAGCACAGGCGTCCTGCTTAGCCTGTGCAGCCTGTGAGCTTTTCATTCTTTCAAGGTCCAGATTGTACCCAAGCTGCAGGGAGACCAAATTTCCAGACAAGAAAACAAGACATGTTGCTATTTCAACAGCCATCTATTACAACATTGAACAGCAGGGCTCAATGGACATTTGATCACCCGTAAAAGTTACAATTTAGAAAATGAATTTATTACTGGATGGCCCTGTTAGACATAACAGAGAAAACACAGAATCGAGGATACATATATATATCAACAAAGGTAGTTACGCTAAATACTCAAAAAAATTTCATTGCCTCTTAAGGTTAATTTTCTCTGCTAGAGAGTAGAAGTGAAGAAAGACACGTCTTAGAAGGAAGAAAGCAGAAAAGGAACTAGCAACACAGAAGCTGATTTTTACTTTCCTTTTTAATTTCAAGATTTTCTAGCCTGATTTCAAAAATATGCAACTTCGTTTTTTTCCCCATTGCTGGACATACTCTTGTACATCACATCCTCTTGAGGATCAAAGCTGGGAAAGAAATTAAGCAATAATTACAGGAGTTGGTGGACTTTCTGCCCTGGCCACCCTCGTTTCCTCCACGTTCCACCATTCAGTACACACGGAACTCAGGTTAGGGCATGATTCCAGCAGAGGCAGCAACTTCTTATACTTTGTATTCAGAATAACTCTAGGTACCTGAAGTCCCCAAAATTCAGGCAGGGAGAGGATTTTTTTTAAAAAAAGGAGAAACACCCTTAAGCAATCTTTAACCTGGAGGCTTTAGCTACTTGCCAAAATATGCTGTGTTTTTGAGTCAATAAATTGAAAGCAGGAGAGAGGGAGTGTGGCTGTAACTGGATAAGGAGTAAGGTTTTAATTTTTTACAAGCAGAGGGAGGAGGATACCGATATGGTTAGTCAGCCAGCATTAATCCTCATTAATGTCTCCCATTCAAGTCCGTGCTCCTCTGCACAGCTGTGCAAATATAAATTAATTGGGTCATTTTGATGAAGGCACACAAGAAAAAAACAATTAATGGGAGGCAAAGAAACTAACTGGACAAGTGACACGTTCTTTAAATGTGTGGGAGGGATTGTTCAAACTACCGTATCATACATGGGGGGACATACATTCAAATTCCTTCTGCTGTAAACTTCCCTATATGAGAAGCTACCAAAGAACAGAAGGTGGGGCCAGGTTCGTGACAAAGCATGTAATAAGTGGCCAGAGGGAGAATAGGCCCACTCACTCTTCACCAGCCACTGCCGACTGACTTGAGACCGTGTTTGTAAGCGTGACATTATCCCGTTTTCTATATACTTTGATGCTTGCATTACGGAGAGCAGAGAAAAGGTAGAGCCATCTTTTGCCCTTAATAAATTTACAATCTGACTGGTGAACCAGGAGGGACACATGTGAAATAATCAGAAAACTGGAACAGGAGCACAGCATTAGAGCCTGTATTTTTTAGCCGAAGGAAGCAATTTACAGGAGCTAGGGGAAAGTGGCTATAATTCATCCACGCAACTTTTGAGAAGGATTCCCACCCAATTCGAAACTGAAAAACGAAATACAGAGACAATACCATATTCTAGTAAATACTGATTCATTCCTGCCATGGTATGGACATTCAAAAAAGTCTCTTTCAGAAATCTCCTCTAAGAAAGGACAGGAGGACAGTCAGCCCATCCCCCAGCTTCATGTTAAGGATTAATAGAAATGCCCACAGCCTCCTGGAAACCCAGTCAGAGAAGAGAGACAAATTCCTGGAGTTCAATCCGACCAAGGTGTGGCAATCTCTCTCAGCCTCCAGGCACTACAAAGATTTGCATCATCTTTTTGGTTCTTCTCATTAGAAATTACCCATCCCAGGGCCTCTGACTGACAGAAAAGGGCAGATTTGAGCTAGGGACCCGTGAACACTCTTAGAAGGAGAAGAGGCAGAACTCCAAAAATTGGAGGAATAAGTACAGGCATGCCAAACATTATCCTGCAATTTACACCAGATTCATAACCCTCATGCCTGGATACATGTGTGTGGGAACTGATATCGGTTCTCAAGCAATCTACTTCCACTCACTTTGCTATAGTTAAATTTCTGTTGTGTTCTTAATGTTCAACTTCAGGTATACGTGAATTTAACAATTGCTGCATTTTTAAGTGGGATGACAGCTTGCTGTGCTGAACTCCTTTCTCCCTGTGTGGACAGAATTCAGAATTCAGTCAGAAGAGCTGGGGAGCACGTGGATAGCTGACACCACCTTGACTGCCCAGTAGCAGCAACAATATCTGTAATCTTATCATCAACAGAAATCAGATATTTCCATATATTACAGTCATGGTAGAGAACGTAAAATAGTATTTACATTTAGTGTGACCAACTGCCCTGGTTTGCCAAAGACTGAGGGATTTCCCAGGATGCAGGACTTGCAGAGCTAAAACTGGGAAAGTCTCAGACAAATCATTCCCTAGTCAGGTTCATCACTACTTTGATGATAGCATGTCACCAGGTGCCACTGTTTAGCATGTTAATAAAGAAGTACCTACCCTGCTATGTCATAATTTCAAAAAATACATTGATAAATGTATACCCATGGGATCTGTAGCCTTTACAATGCTTTGTATTACATTTAATGCATTTTAAAAGCATTCTTCTGAGTCCATAGCCCTCACCAAATTGCCAAAGGGGGCGGGGGGTCCATGGCACAAAAAAGGTCAAGAGGGAAGAAACTGAAAACACTGGTTGGAAAATGTTGAAGAAACCAGATTTTAAGTTCCTTTAGGCTTTGCAACCTAAAAACACAGTAAAAAAAGACATAGGTGTATATCTGCAAAGAAACAACAGATAATCAGTTGATGGAGTTTTCCCACTTCCAGGAGTTTCTGTCTTGTAATTCCACACACAGTAACCAGGGAATTTCTGTAATTTCTCCACTCCTGATGACATACATATATGTGTATTTTGTTACTTATATTATTGCAGAGTTAATTCAATCTTGATAGTCATCAATTGGAACATCTGTTAGGTCTACTAGTTTCCAACAACTTCAAATGTTTTCCCTATGAATCGTAATTTGACAGAACTTAAAATTTTCCATGAATGAAGACAATTTGGATTTTAAAAGATCAAGCTTAAAGAAATGATCAAAAGAAACTTTAACTCTTACCAGATACCACTGGGCTTCTGACAGACACCGGCTCCCATCTTGCTGAATCACCACTGTTGACAGCCGTCCCGTTACTCTCCCACAAGGCAATACGAGACCACTTCTCTTCCGATCAATGTAACTCCAAGCTTCCAGCCCAATGTGACCAGAAGGCAGAGTTCTCACAATTGCCCTCGTCCCTGTATACACAGATTTCTTAACTTCCCTGTCATTTTTACAAAATCTCCTCACTAACAAAGTGGACCGCTCCTTTTTACTTTTAAAAAAATCTTCTACATCTTCACAATTATCAGGGAAGTCCTCAAAATGGCTCAGAAAGGTCTTGGCAGATGGACTATCAGTAAAATCCTCCCTGCAAAAGCTGTCACTTGAACATACCACGTTGGCCTTTTGGCAGGAACCATCGCAGCACAAGTATTTTTCATTCAAGGTGTCACAGTGATCACACTGCAGCTGGCCATTCTCATTATCACAGTTTTTTGCCAATTCCATCAATTTACAAGTATATGCCATATAATTTTTCTTTTGCTCCCCACCAACACCAGACAGCGATACACAGTTTCCACAATCATCCAAAATCAAGTTATCTGACAGGGTACAGAAAGTGTCTGACATTCGTCTGTCAAGTTCATAATGAAAATGAAATACCGCCATGTTGCTGTCAGGGTGTGCCCTGCCCGACTCTAAGATCGCCGATTGATTTCCTAAGGGACTAATGCTCATAGGAGGTCTGTCTATTTCCAGTTGAATTCCAGGGAACACCTTTCTTTCCAGTGAAGAAGGGATTCCAGTTTCCAAACACAGGCCTTCCTGTGTGACAGAATCGCATGTTTCATAAAACTGGCTCTGCGGAAGGCCACGCTGATGGTTTTCCAATATGTTGTTGCAGTTAATGTTAAGGTTTTCGACAGAATCTGGCGTGCTTTTCTCCCAGAACTTTTCATTACTGTTCTCATCACTCATTATTTTCTCCCTTGCTATTGAGAGAATCTTGGGCAAATTGCTTCCAGAAGATTCTTCTTTAAGTTTGTTTGGTTTTGAGATGGTATGTGAAGTCTGCCCACTCTGCCTGACAGTATATGCCTTTGGAACACTGGTGTCCGAGATCTTTTCACTATTTTCATCTATAGCTGACTGAGAAGATACCACTTTTCTCTGAGTCACAGGAATGAGAACAGAAGCTGTCATTTCTTCAGAAGTCATCTTGACCAACACACAGGTTTTAGCTACTGCTCTGTTTCTCCTCTCTGGTGATCATGTCAAGATTTCAATAAAATGACTGGTTATTAAAATAATCTCAAATATACAATTCCTCTGAGAAACAAAGTGATAGTTCCTTTCATTCAGGTGAATAAAGGGCCAAACAAATTTCTCCAGTTATAACTTACTGTTATGTGCAATATGTTTTTCTAGATCAGGGTTTTAAGGTGGTAGATCAATTTTCTTTCCGCTGTTATTTAAAGCAATTGTTTTGAAGACTTTTATTCGGGATTGCATTCTGCAACTTCTGATCCATCACTGATTTAGAATGACTTAAAAATCCAGTTTGAATATCTCCTGTTAAAAAAAAAAGGAATAATGTCAAACACTGTGACGTTAAATTTTTTAAATGAGCTCATAATTTTAAATTAATGCAAAATATGAACTAATTTTAAGGAAAGAGTTTTGCAATCAGAAGTTAGTTTTACAGTCATGGGGATGTAAAGAGCAGCATAGGGAATATAGTCAATAATATTGTAATAACTATAGATGATATCAGATGGGTACTAGAATTATTGGGGGTGATCACTTCGTAAATTATATAAATGTATAATCACTGTGCTGTACACCTGAAACTAATATAATATTTATGTTAAATGTAATTGGAAAACTTTTTTAAAATTTTAAAGATATTCAATTAAAAACTAAGTTAATTTTAATGTCTTTTTCTGATTTAATATTTCAGAAGTTTGTTTCCAGACAAAATGGCACAACAAGGACTAGATTTATCCTCCTGCCTTAAACAACTGGGAAAAAAATAATGAAATGGTTTTCAGATATTGAACAACTGGCAACACAGAACAGTGATCCCTGAAAAAATAAAAGTAACTGAGGTGAGCCCTATAAATGTCCTAGCTGACAGCTTGAGAGTTTTTAGGCTACAGGGGAGGGCTGTGTAACTCAGGTAGAACTGAACAGTGTGCATTACTAAAAGAGAAAAAGTGAGAGTTCAGTGAGGCGAAGGAAGCTAAAGAAAGAAGACACATTAAGTAGAGGGGGAAAAGATAAGGATGATAGCAGGCTTCTCATGAGAAATAATGCAAGCCAGAAGAGAGGAGACTAAATCTTTAAAATACTGACAGAAAAAATTGTGCCAATTTAGAATTCTATACCCAGCAAAAATGTCTTCTGAAAACAAAAATGAAATAAAGACTTTTTACATATACAAAAACTAGAAGGGTTTATTACTAGTAAACCTGCTTAAAAGAAATGGTAAAGGAACTCCTTTAAGCAGAAGGAAAATGACAACAGATAGAAATCTGTATCTATGCAAAGGAATAGAGTATGGAAAATGCTAAATAGGTGGGTAAATACAATTTTTCTTACTTTTTAAATCACTTAAGAGAATTGACCATTTAAAACAAAAACAATATATCCTAGGGGTTCTAACAAATGTAGAAGTAAACTGTATGACAATAATAGCACAAAGATCAAGAAAGGGGAAATGGGAGTGTATTGTTATAAGATTATTTCCTATTTGCATCAGGAATATATAAAGAACGATTAAAATTCCATAATAAGACAAACAACCTTATTCTTTTTAGTGGACAACTGTTTGAATAAGCACTTTATAAAAGAGAAATACAAACGACCTACAGGATCATGAAAAGATGTTCAACATCGTTGGTCATCATGAAAATATCAATTAAAATCGCAATGAGATAGTACTTCATTTTTACTAGAATGGCTAAAATTAAAATGACTGGTAAGTGGGGAGAAGGGTGGTAGAAGAGGGTAAACAGAGTCAAATATATGGTGATGGAAGAACTGACTCTGAGTGGTGAACTCAGTGTGATATATAGATGATTTATTACAGAATTGTACACTTGAAACCTATGTAACTTTACTAACCATTGTCACCCCAATAAATTTTAATTTAAAAAATTAAAATGACTGGCCATCGCAAAGTTGGTAAGAATGTGGAGCAACTGGAATATTGTGGTGGGAGTGTAAAATGACACAGCCACTTTGGAAAATATTTTGGCAGCTTCTTACAACGTAACACATATTCATACACTTACCATATCACCCAAAAATTCCACTCAGAGAAGTAAAGTAAAAGCATACACCCACAAATGGACTTGTATGCAAATTTCTATATCAGCATTATTCATAAAAGACCCAAACTGGAAACAACTCCAAAGTCTATCAACAGATGAATAAATAACATGTGGTATATTCATACAATAGAATACTGCTTAGTAATAAAAGAAAATAGTCTCCTGATTATGTAATAAATATGGATGAATCTCAGAAACATTAGGTTGTGTGAAAGAAGCCAGACACTGAATGATTCCATTTATTTGAAGTTCTAAATCTGTGCTATCCAATAGAGTAGCCATCATTTCTGATGAACACACAGCACCAGGATAGTGGAATCAATTAATCTCAACTTGGATCCCACCTCTGCCATTTAATAGGCTGACCTTACACAATTCATTTAACCTTGCTAAGGCTTAGTTTCCACATCTGTAAAATGGGGGGAACTAATAGTTTCTCATGTAATCCTCACAATAATCCTACGAAGCAGTTATCCCTCAAAAAACAGTACCTTTTATTCTTATCATTATAAAAACTTCTCCTGAGTCATCACAAATTACTTCCTGATATAGGCCCATGTTCATTTCTTTTAAATCACCTTCCAGTACAATAACGATAAAGACTCAATAAATATTTGTGTAGAATACTATTTGTGTGTTAGTATGTGATAATTTTCCTGTATCATCCAGTGCATGCACCTAAGTGATTTTCTAAGTTTTACAAGTTTACTGGGTGCTTAGCACATGTGCCAAGGTACCACATGACTTCACACGAAGAGAAAGACACAATCCCTGTCTACAGGGAAATCATTTGTGACTACAGAGCCATTAAAAAAAAAAAAAAAAAAAAGCTAAGGATCTGAGTTAATATCATAAAATGTGAAATTATATAGTACAGGCAGCTAAAAAGTGGGGGAATCATTCAACGGTGTTTGTACTAATTGTGTAACAGATAAAGAAGGAAGATAAAGATGGCAGAAGCTAGCATGGTCTCAAGTCATCAGCAAAGACTTCCCAGAGAATGTCATGGTCTGTAAAAGAGGACTCTCTTCTGGGAAGTGATGCCAGGGAGCAAATACAGGAGAAAGTGAGTCTTGGCTGTTTCTTGGAGCTGGGATGGAAGGTCATGAGTTGGCTGGCATGTTAAGACTCCTCTGCCCTTGCTAAGCATAATCGCAACAAAACCATCCCTGACAGGTGCTGGAAAGTTCTCAGACCAGGTCAAGGCAGCCCACTTTGGAAGCCTTGCAATGGAGGGGAAAAGTGGGAAGGACCCAGAATGGCTTCCTTGAAGTCCCTGTATTATCCATCCCATGCATCAAAAATATAATGGCCTTCCCCAAACAGCCAACTGCCACCATTTAGCTAGCATACCTATAGCTCATGTTACAAGTAACTTTTAATTAATTAATAGTTGGGCAATATCAACATACCTATTCACTAAATGTCTTTATCAAAGTGATATTTTACAAGTCATTCACCAATTAATGTAATTGTCTTTCCAAAGAATTAAAAATACATGTGATGAAAACTAACTCACTCTGGATGAGCTAAACATAATAGAACCACTCTACCACCCTAACACATTCTCACATTACAGTCTCTCAGTAAAATGATCCAGATTTAATCAAAATATGATTCAGCTCCTGCAAACTTTTCTTCATGGCTGTGCTTTCTGTACTCCCTCCTACCTGAGTCCCCACATCTGATACCTAGCCTACATTTCATCATCACATCAAGTGAAACATTTTCCAGACTAAATAACTCTCCAGCTTCATAGAGGTTTCCCCACAAAGCCCTAGCAGATGGAAAGCATTTTAAATCCACATAGTTAATGCATAAGATGGCCATTTCCAGCCATTTTCTTGTTTTATATTTACATTATATTTAACACCATCATTAGTGAGGTTCTTCAGAGGTCCTCTGGACAACAAGTTTAAAAAATTCTTCCTCGGGGCAGCTGGATGGTTCAGTTGGTTAGTACGCGAGCTTATAACAAGGTTGCCGGTTCAATTCCCGCATGGGATGGTGGGCTGTACACCCTGCAACAAAGATTGGAAACGGCAACTGGACTTGGAGCTGAGCTGCACCCTCTACAGCAAGACTGAAAGACAATGACTTGACTTGGAGCTGATGGGCCCTGGAAAAACACACTGTTCCCCAATATTCCCAATTAAAAAAAAAAAAAGAAATTCTTCCTGTTCTTCGTGGGTGCCCACAACGACATCAAATTCTGGGTGGCAGCCCAAGCCAACAGCTGACTCAAACAGTTGATGTCATTCTAATGCCTTGTTTTCGGTAGAGTTAAAAATGCAAATAGATTACCTTGTTAAAACTCAAAGTCCATTTTAGCTGTGCTTCTGATTTACTACTACTGAGAAGTCATCATCCAATGGGAGAGAAGCAATATTATTCATATTTTTTACCTGATTGAAAAAATAATGAAGCAAACAAGTTTTGGGAAGTGTTGTGTTGTTGTTTAAATTTGTTGAGTCTGTAGCCAATACCTTGGCATTTTTGCTACTTTTTCAGGGCAAAAAACAGTACAGAGCTGTTTGCTGAGTCCACATACTGAAGCAAGTAGGGCTGGTCTGACCTGAACTAGCAGGCTTCAAGCCATTCCTCAGCCTCTGACAGAAGGTGGAGGGGAGGGGTCCTCAGGGAGCCCACGAGATGTGCAGGCAGAGGCAAGGAGCCACGACATGGCCAATCTCAGGACCTGGCTGCTGTGAGTGCCTCAGCAAATGTACTATGCACACGCACAGGTAGTGCTATACTTGGTAAGCATAGCAAATATGGTAGGTGTACTCGAGTTTTAGTATCCTTACGTCATTATTTCAAGTATCAGTTGTGATTTTTATGAGTGCTAGGGATAAAAAAAACAAACTGATAAGAGGGCTGTACCACATTCTACACTGTTTAACAAACAACATCTGTTATTTTTTTCTGAGTACAAAAGCAATACACATTTACTGTAGAAATTTTGAGTAAAGGCTGAGAAGTAAAAAGTAGAAAAGACAAGGTAAGATAATCCCATAAGTCCTGGTTCTGTTATAACTTTTTTCCCAGGTTTCCAACCCCCACTTCTGTGTTCTATTCATCACTCCCGAGGCCCCTCCACCTCCCTTTCTGCAGAGCCACATTCTGTTCAGAAAGCTTTTCTGACCAGTGGCTGTGAGCCTTTCTTTCAAACGATTGCCGCACCAACTATCCAGAACATTCTTTAGACAACCTTAACTGCTCTTGTTCCCAAGTGGGGAGGTGGTAAGTATCCGGGACATGTGCCAGAGCCTCATTTCCTTTATTATTTCCCACAGCTGAGTACTACATGCTTTCCTACTAATCACCTAACCATTCCTTTCAGGAACTTCTCCATGTGAATCCATCTCTGAAAAGATTTTTCAATAAAAACATTGTATCTTCTCAGTTGCTGCAGGCATATATAATTTTTTTTCTATCCTGAATAACAACCTTGGTTGCTTTCCTGCCGTGGGATGGCAACTAAAGTCCTTCTGAGATACTAAAGTTTGATTCACTTTACCCATAACTAAGAAAACATAACCACTGTAAAGCAGTCTCTTGGGTCCTTTCACCACCTCTGAGCTACATCGAAACCTGAGATCGTCCGTGCAAGGTTCCGACTTGAGCACCTTGTCTGCATCATCTTATTCAATTTCACAGCAACTGTGGTGAGGTACTTACTGTAATCACATTCCCAGTGTTGGAAAGAAAACAGGTTTAAAGAGATGAAGCAGTTTGCCCATAGTCAGTCACCTAGCCACTGGTGGAGCAGATACTCAATTCCAGGCAGCTATCTCCTCATGACAAGCCTTTTTTACCCTAACATTCTTCCCGTGAGGCTGGAACTAGTGATTCTCACATTTCCATCAGCATCAGAATCACGTGGGGGACTTGGTAAAATACACCTGCTTGAGTGCGAGCCCAAGAGATTGATTCAGGAAGGGGAGGGGAGATCTACATTTTTAATCGTCCTCCCCTGCCCCCAACCAGGTGACTCGGATACCAATTGTCTTCAGAATCAACAGAGAGGCCCTCCACTGACCAGACGGAAACTCTACCCATCAGTGGGAGAGGCTTTTATAAAACGGTATTCATTTTCCTATTGCCCATGATCCAACAGGGCTTTTTAAAAAGTGGCAAGGACTTGTTGAATGTGCTCAGTGTCAGTTTGGGATGATGAAAATGTTCTGGAGATGGATGGTGGTGATGGTTGCACACCATGTGAATGTATGTAATACCACTGAACTACGTATACACTTAAAAATGGTTAAAATGGTAAAGTCATGTATATTTTACCACAATAAAACAAATAGCAAGATGCTAACCTCTTAGCTGCCTTGGGGAAGGTGTCTCTGACATACTCTCTCGCACATGTGGAAAAAGGTGAGGTTTCGTCCTAAGGGATCCCTTGGGAAAGGGACAATTGAGACAAAGTGAAGCAAAGTTGAACCTCAGGTGGCCTCTCTTCTGCTTCCGGCTGGCTACGTGCGAGTTCCCAGCACACTTAAACACACCTGATCCCTGCCTGACCACAGCTTATCCTGATAGCCTCATGGGTGTCTGTGAACATGGTGGAGAGGGAAGAGAGGAGCCCAAGGGACGCCGGGGAAAGAGCCTTCTTCGGAGCTCCAGTGCCAGCTCCACCCTGGACTTTTCAGCAAGTCACTCCCCTTCCCTCAAGTGTAACCTGGTCCGTTCCTTCTTACCTTTCGGATTTCAGTTTATATGCCATCTCCTCAGAAAGGCTTTGCCTGCTCTAAAACAGCCTCTCCTTCCTTCCTACCCATCACTTTCTGTGATATTACCCTGCCTGTTTTCTGAGAATTTACCACCATTGGAAATTACATTTATTTGTACATTAGTTACTCGTTGGCCTCCCCTGACTAGAACCAGAATCCCTGACAGCTGGGAATGTGCTGGTTTTGTTCACTGCCATCTTCCCAAGGCCTTGCTGCAGACATACTAGGAACTCAATAAATATTTGTAGATTAAATAAATGAATCAGCCTTATCTGTTTCACTGTGTCTAATCAGCTCTTTTCACTTCCCAAGGTGATTTGTATAAAAGGTCAAATGAGCTCAGGTGTGCCAATGTGCTCTGTAAAAGGGAAGACTCCACACAGGGTAGGCAAAGGCAGTTCAGGAAGCCCTGGGGGCCTTGAGGGACCCCTCTGTGACCTTCGCACAGTGGTGTGGCCCCTCCTCACTTCTCCACAGACTTGTCTGGAATCTAAAATGATGATGCTCAACCCTGCAGACCATCTGTCATGCGGGAGACCCTGTTCGCTGCGCCATTTGTTATGCGAGGCGGCCTGCAGGATCTCTGGTCCTGCTCCCCACACAAGAACGCAGGAAATGGCTAGGCCAAAAAGGAACACCCACGGAGCCGTAGGTAGGGGAGTCATACCACTATAGTCTCACTGGGAGGCTGGAGTCACACGACCTGCAACCTGCTGTCCACTTCTCTGTCTGCCAACCGACCGGCTCGACTGGACAACTCGACTCAACTTACCAACCAGTGCAGCCGCGGCAGTTATATCAGTGGCTAACTGGCTAACTGATTACAGCTGATGGTCAATTAGCCACAGGTGACGGCCATCTACTACCCGAGCTAGCACATTTCCATGTGAGGCCGAGAGCCTGGAAACTGCTCTCTGGGACTCTATCCCCACACCATCCAAGCAGAATGCAACTAAATTATTTATGACAAGGTGAGGCCCCTCAGTGAGTTTTCTCGAAAACGGGACTCAAATAACAATACGCTACTTAGAAAGTCAGGGATCTACCAAGAGAGCAAACCTAGAAGAACCACAAAGATACTCCCTGCCCTGGGGTCAGCTGGGTTAACACGTTGCATATGGCGGGGTTTAAATCCCTCGTGAAGATTCTCGTGATCCGTACACAACGTGTTAACAAGCATGACCTGTATATTCCAGGTCTGGGCTCAGCCCCAGAGAGACAGGTGACAGATTCATGGTGGCGTGGGAGACACAGCTAGTACTAAATTGAAAACTCAGTCAATGCGGTGAATCTAGCCTGGGGGAAGTCAGGGAAGGTGCTCTAGACTGACACCCTGTGGGGACAGAACCCCAGAAAGTAGTTTACAGGCTCTCGGCCTCACGTGAAGGGGTACTGGCTCGGGTGGTGAATGGCCGTCGGCTGTGGCTAATTGGCCGTCAGCTGTGGCCGGTTAGCCGATAGGCCACTGGTATAACTGCTGCGGCTACGGAGGATTGCCGAGGATTGCCAAGGAGAGCCAAGGAGAGCGGAAGAGAGTAGAGGAACAGAGTCGAGAAGAGTGGAGGAGAGTCGTCGGTTAGTTGACGGAGGAGCGGATAGCAGGTCGCGCGTCCAGTGGGCCCAGCCTCCAGTGAGACTACAGTGGTATGACTCCCCTATCCATGGCTCCGCGGGTGTTCCTTTTTGGCTTCACCATATCTTGCGTTCTTGTGTGGGGAGCGGGAGCAGAGACCCCGCAGGCCGCCCCGCCTGAAAAATGGCGCAGCGAGCAGGGTCTCCCAAACAACACACCCAGACTGAATAGAAAGTACAGAGGAAAGAGGGCTGGGAAGAGTGAGCAGCCCAAAGTAAGGCACAGAATGGAAATACCAGCCATTGGGTTTAGAAAGCCCTGAGTAGTGAAAGCATTGGGATTTATTGCTGGAGTATCCAGTGTGCTAGGGGACAGGTGGGGGCGAGAGGGGGCAAAGTGGCCTGGGAGATGTACGAAGAAAAGTGGGTATCAGCCACTCTCCAGCAGGCAGCAGATCAGAGCTGTTTCAGACTCATTCCTGTGGAGGCCTGTGGAGAGGAGCCCACTCATTGGTCTACCAGCCCAGAAGGCCAGTCTAGCGGTGGCTGGGAGTACAAACAGGTGAAAAGACAAGGATGGCCCAGACTTCACTGTGCTCCAAACAGGGAGTTGTGAAGGACTAGGCTTGGGGAACTAGAGAGAAATAGTAAGGGAAGAAATTTCCCAGCCAGCCTTGTCACAAATGCCGGAGGGCACGGCCTGCGCATGTCGTTGATTCAGCATTGCCTGTGACACCTGCATTGAGCAGGCTCGCCCTGGGATGGTGCAGCTTCCTAACCGCTGGACAGGGTGCACAGCTGCTGAGTCCATGCTGAACAGAGGGAAGAGGAGAAAGAACCAGTGCTAACTCCCTGCATTTGAGCTCAAAGCAGAAGCTCCTCTGAGCCTTGAGTCAAGGCAGCAGAAAAGAGCAGAAAGCAAACTGGGGCCCTGGTTTTTACATAAAATCCTTATGCTACAAATTTGTTTATGAGGCATGCTATGATCTCCAACATCAAAGGTAGGAAAATGAGAGAGAGAGAGAGAGAGACAGAGAGAGAGAGAGACAGAGAGAGACAGAGAGAGACAGAGAGAGAGAGAGAGAGAGAGAGAGAGAGAGAGAGAAAGAGAAAGGTTGGGCTGGGATAAAGCAAGTGCAGAAGAAAGCTCCCCTTCCTTTACTTTCCTTAGGCTGGAGCTGCCTCAATTCCATGCACTCAAAAGAAAAGGGAACAATGCACATTTTCTCACAGGGCGATATATTTTCAGGGGCTTCCAAGAAGACTATCTGTGGTGACAGAGCCAGGAGTGCAGTTTCCAGGCTCTTGGACTCAGGTGGAAAGGTGCTCACTCGGGTAGTAAATGGCCATCAACTGTGATTGGATGGCCATCAGCTGTGGCTAGTTGGCTGTCAGCTGTAACCAGTGAGCCATTGGCCTCTAATATAACTGCTGTGGCTAAGCTAGCAGAAAATGGGGGCTAGCAAGAAGATGGTGGCTGGCAAGCGCGTAGTGTGGCAGAGTGTGGATTGCGGATCGTGCGGCTCCTGCCTCCTGTGTCTCCAACCCAGCGGCCAGCAAGACTATAGTGATATGACTCCCCTACCTATGGCTCCATGGGTGTTCCTTTTTGGCCTCGCCATATCCTGTGTTCTTATGCGGGGTGCGGGACCAGAGACCCCGCGTGACTCCCTGCATGACACCATCCAAACAGAAGGCAACGAAATTATTTATGACAAAGGTGAGGCCCCTCAGCGAGTTTTCTCAAAAATGGGAAATTTAAACTTTATATATTCATTTTGATGATATTTGTAAAACAAATATCTATATCTATATCTATATCTATATCTATATCTATATCTATATCTATATCTATATATCCTCCTAAGACATGGTACAATCATCGCTAGGAAAATATATATATATATTTATGTATTCTCAGACCCAACCCATCCCTCCGCAAATCAATCACTCCAATTTTGGTTTGAACCTGGGGATGGAGGTAAAAGTCCCCATCTCATTAGCATACACTCACTTTTTTCCTTTCTCCCCACTATTTCCAGCTCCTCCAGCTTAATGACACTGAGAGGGTCCTGGCCAGGTTGCACACAGCAAGTGGCAGAGCGTGACACAGAAATTCCCTGTAATAAGATCAATGGCATATCCATAGTTGACCGCTAGAAGGGGATGGGACTAGGGCACTAAGGGGCAGTAGTAAAGGACACCTCAATTCCCCCCCCCCCCGTTTCCACCCTGCAAAACCTAGACAAATAGTTCCGCCGCTCTCGTCCACTTCTACAGCCTCACAATGAACACAGTCTCCTTCCCCTCAGCAATCACAGAACATGGCAACTTTAACGAGTAGCATTTCCTAGCTGCCCTCTCCCTTAGGTGCTTCTCATTGCCCCTGACAGCTTGCCCCTGGCTTACCATTTACTAACACATCCTAGTTTCTGCTGGGCAGTCTCCTGCACACTGCAAGCAATAAATACCTGTAGGACAGACAGATGCAAAAGTTGAAAACAAGGTATATTCCATCAATAAGGGAATGATTAAATAAGACATGGGACAATCATAGCCAGGAAACCTTTTTTTTTTTTTTTTTAATGACTTAGAAGTAGATAAATTTACCTGGAAAGAGTTCCAGAACAGACTGTTTCATTTTTAAAAATAAAAATAAAGAACCAAACATATTATGAGCTCACTTATATAAAACAAAACACACACTTGATGTACGTGTGTATAATTATATAAATACATAGAAAAAAAGTTTGTAAGCATATCCACCAAACTAGTAACAATGCTTACTTCTAAAACAGAAAGAATTGGACAGGGATTAATAGGGGCTTTCATTTTATCTGCAGTGTTCATCTTCTTTACAATCAAGAATGTGTTGATGTATTATATAATTAAAAATTGAAAATATAATTTTTTCAAAACCTGAAATTATTATATTTTTCATCCTGTAGAACTTTGCTTTAATGAGTTAACAAGCAAAGGAAGGTAGTGGAACTATTCCCACTTGGGCAAAGGTTTGTTGATCCTCCTTATCTCAAGTTAGAGCCAACAATGCTAATGATTCTGAATAGCGTGGCCACTCCTTGGCCATCCCATCCCCTCCCACCCACGGTTTCAACTATCACCTCTCTGTGGATAACTCCCAAATGCCTCTTTCCAGACACAGCCTCTCCCACGAGCTACCACTGACTTTCCAACTTCCTGTTGGGTAGAGCCAACACCTCATGTACAAAACTAGAGTCCTGTCCTCCCTCCTCTCCCTAATTCAATTCTTCCACCTAACTTCCTTCTTCCTATTAACTGGTACCTCCTTTTTCCCAGGAACCCAGAAAGGAAACTTCCCAGTCATCAATAGGCCCCTTTATCCACACACCCACCCAACTAGTTGTCATGTACTAATGATTTCTCTAAAAGTTCTTCCCAACTGTTAACTCCCCTTTGTTGCCATTGACACCACCCCAGTTCAGATCCTTTCCATTTGTCACCTGGACTAGTGGAAATTCCTTCTGAATGGTCTCCTTGCCCCTGACGTCACTGATCCACCTGCTAGATGCCTGACTTCCCATTTGGTGAAGGCCCAACATTCCAACCTGTTGAGGTCATTTGGAGCCTCCATTCCATCACCTACTGTATTAGTTATCCTCCCAACTTGGAGTCATCTGCAAATTTAGAAAATAAGCTTTTATGCCTTCATCCAAGTATTTGATAAAAATGTTAAATAAAGTGGGCTGAGCCAAAGACAAGCCTCTGGACGACAGATCTCTTTTCAAGGGAATCCAGAGCTTATCACTGGAGAAAAGAAAGTAACTTAGAAAGAAAATTAGTGTCAGACATTCTTCATATATACCTTACAACAATTCCTCGTACAAGGTATTATCCTAATTTTAGAGGTTTTTAAACTGAAGTTGAGAATGGTTAGGTAACTATGGAAAGCCTCATAGCTACGAAGTGGTAGAGTTTTTATTTGAAACCATGTCTGTTGATTCCACAGCTCATGGTTTTTCCACCACATTGTTGGAAACTTCCATGGGTCTTCACCTTCTGGAAGATAAACACACACCTCTTAATCTGCATCGAGAGCCTTCCACATTTCAGCTTCAAACCTGCCTTTGTGACAGTAGAGACTATACCTTGTATCAAACACAGTAATAACGTTTTACAGGCTTTATTTCATTTAATCCTTGCCACAAATCTATGAGGTAAGTACTATAATTATGTCAATTTCATGATTCTGAAACTGATGCATAGTGAGATTAAAAATAGCTTAATCTGTACATCAAAGATGATCTCAAAATAAATTTTTAAAAAATAGCTTAATAAAGGTTATCCAGCTGGTAAACAGCAAAGCTGGATTTAAAACCAGGGTCTGCCTGACTAAAGAGATATTTAGGAGGTAGAATGGACAGGAAGCTCTACTCACACAATCAACATGCATTTACTGAGTACCTTTGTCACAGCCTCAATATTGTACTGGGGCTGAAGATAATAGAAGTGAACACCAACAAAAGTCCCTGCCCCTGGCTTCATGGAGCATATGCTTTATTGGGAAATACAGACATTAAAATGGAAGGTAGCAGAGTGTGGGGAAAACTGGGAAGGAGAAGCCCCCAGAGCTAAGAAACCATGGACTCCATGGGGGTGGCCTCAGAGAGTTGAGGTTTCTGGTATTGGCAAGTGGGTCAAAAAAGGTTCTTTTCACTGCAATGGGGAACATGGGAGAAACAGGTTTGAGAAAAGACAGAGTTCTACTTCAGACACTAGTTTTGGGGAGATGTCTCACAGGAAGATAGATATCCAGCTGGAGTTCAAGAGTGAGGAGAAGGCTGCAGAGAGCTTTGCAATCACTGATGTAAAGGTTAAACTCAACTCATGGAGATGGAGTTGAAACTCTAAAGAACCCCAGCATAGGTATAGGTGGGGTGAACAAGGAAAGAGAGAGCTTCAAAGGAGACCCTGTCCACCTGGCCAACAAATGCTCTCCTGTGAGCCTTCTAAGGTTGCTTCACTTCTTCCCAGGTAAAAACACCTTTCCATCAAGCCATAACCTACCTGGGTCAAGCCATTGCTCTGCACCAGAAAACTCCAGCCCAGAGCTCCCTCTCCTGGACTCAAGCCACGTAACAGCTGGCCCAGGATTCAGAGGTTTCTTGGTAAGGACAGCGAAAATTTCAGGTATTTGTGCGTTGTCTCCCTAGCTGGACTGAAAGATCTTTCATGGCAAATCCTGTGTATAAAATGAAGAAGGAACGCAGCCCACATACTCTTTACAGAACCCACCAGTAGTACTAATTTCACAAAGTGTACTAAAGCCATCAATCAGTAGCAGAGCATTGACGTGAACTAGTTCCTCCAGATGAACCTGAATGCCCTCCTCAGCACAACAGCAAACAATGTCCTGGGCACTGTCCCAGGTGTTCCCCTGAGCCTCTGCCCTGAATAGAGCCAGTCACAAGGTGAGCATTTGCTGCCTCTCCTGTGCATTCTAGTCTATTCCTTGGAACGTGCTGCCTTCAGTCCCAGCAGCCCTTGTTTCCAGATTCTTCAAGTTGAAAAGAAATGTCTTCAGAAACGACGAAATAAGAATGAAAATGTTATACTAGAGAAAACACCAAGGAGTAGCAATTAGAAACCTCTCTCCCATGAGCTAAGTCATGGAGTTTTAACCAAGCCCCTTCACCAAAATATTGTCAGATTTTACAACTTATGAATGATTCCTCATTCCTGGTGTTTGGTATTACCCTTCGATAGATAAATAAATGTCTGAAATATTGAGAAAGGGGAGAGTAACATCTTGTTTCACAAATTACAGAAATTATTAGGTTCTCACCTGCATTATCGTCTGGCTTAGGTAAGCTCAGGTGGGCAGTAACTGTGCGGGTCTTACTCACCTAGGATTTCCAAGCGGAATTCCTGTCCGTTCTCAGGAATTTTTTCACTTTCCCATTCCCGAATCCTGAGATATAAACTGTTTTCTGTTCTCCATGACAAATCGTTTCCACAAAGTGACAGCCGATACTACCAACTACCTGGGTTCTAGGAGCTGATTTTCCCCATTTCCCGACCAACTTTTCTCCGGATTTGGGAACGGGAAAGCGAGATAAAATTCCTGAGAACGGGCGAGAATTCCCGCCTGGAAACCTTATACTCACCAGCGTCCCCTATCAGCCAGCATAGCCTGACATACAGGAGTGACTCAAAATGACTGCTGAAAGTATGTATGACTACTGACTATCCATAAGAAAAGAAGTGGGAAAAAGCAAAATTATAGAAAAAAAGGGAAAACAGGGAATGAGGGACAACATGTAAGTAGCAAGGGTGTGAAGAAAGCAAAGGTGAAAAGACAACCAACCACCTCCTTACATCCTAGGCTCAGATTCTCAATTTCTCCACAAAGACTTTCACATTTAGCTAAATCGTTGGGTCAGTTTCTCAGGCTTATAGGCTCTGGTACAAATTTAAAGTATTTGCCCTTTAATATTCTTAAGTCTTGTAACTGCTTTCTCTCTTTCTTTCTATATGCTTTAGGAACACTTTAAAAAACAAAACAAAAACCTTTCACTTAAACTAAGACTTGACATTGAATTTGACTACTCCTAGATTCTAAGGTAATGATGTAGCCCAAGCTTTGGCTTTTAGGTTTGCTGCCTGGCTGCTTAACATTCCATCACTCCATAGAAAGATCCACATTCCATGTCTAGGATCCTCAAGGATGGTGCCTAACCCTCTAAGAGTAGAGTTCCAATCCTGCCTATCTTATGAGGAGCACAAAGAAATGAGTGTCCCAGTTCAAAAAAAAAGAAAACAGGCATTCCATTTTCATCTCACAGGATAAGCAAACTTACAGACTACCCATGATTAACAGTAATACTTTCTCCAAGAGCACAATCCTCAATTAACCAATCTGTGGTGGGCACTTTATTCTCCTTACTCTCGCCCACATAAACACTGTCTCCAGTTCCTCACTCCATCTGAAGCTGCCCCTGTCACTCTCAAAAAAGTCCTGGGGGTCTCCTGGAATTCAACCTATGCATACTGAGGCGCAACAAGCTAATTTTAATATATCCCTTTGGTGACCGGGGCTAAAATATAGCTATTTTTTAAAAAAATCCAAAGTAAAATCTAAACATGTTCTAGATTAATCTCTATTTTAGCACTATATAACTCATTAACAAAATGATAACAAACTGCCACAACAAAATCGCAAACTTGCTTTACAGGAAATTTGTTAACATATCATTAGGTCAAATGTGAAAAAAGCACACAATCAGCTCAAAGATTATTTTTTTGGCATTTGATAAAATTCAACTCCCTTAAATTAAAAAAAAAAATCTATAAATATCAAACTACTTCCTCAAAGTGATTTAAACTATTTTAAGCCAACATCATACTTACTAGTGAATTTGCAAAACTAGTTTATTCCATTAAATTCAGGAATAAAATTAAAATTTATTATCTTTATTCTTTGTTATTAATGTCCTAGAATTTCTGATTTAAAAGAGAAGTAATCTTTATTTGTGGACAATACAATTCTCTACCTAGAAATGTCAGGAGAATCAGCTAAAAAATTAATTGGATTAAATCAAATACATAAAACATTTTTTAAAAAGTGAGAAATATATGATTAACATGAACACTATTACAAAACTTAACTGAGAGATATAAAAACATTTGAGTAAATTAAGAAATATACCAGTATGGAAAGACTAAATACTGTAAACATTAATTCTTCCTGAATCATTATATAGATTTACCATCATCCCAATCAGAATCAACAGTGGATTCTAGAGATTTGCACAAAATGTCTCAAAATTTAATTTGCAAAAATAAGCAAGGAAAAATAAGGAATATTTGGATAATTATAATGAGAGAGAACTTGCTATATGTGATATTAGTATGTCATTATATGGCTTATATAATTAAAACAGTGTGGTACTCATTCAGTGATTTACAGATGGCTACCTTAGGCCTAAAACTGACTTTAAAATACACAAAATGAGGTTAGAAATCATCTAGGATTATCCAAAAAATGTATTACTTAAGGAAATTACATAAGGACTATAAATATATTTGAGGAAATAAACATATTATTAAGAAAGATTGAGTATTTAAAAAACAAGTCAGGTATTCAAATCATAATATGTACACAAAAATGATTCCAAAGGAAAAGTTTAATGTAACTAAAAGCCTAGAAAGCTAAAAAATAAAGTTAATCACAGAAAGTAGACAAAAACTACAAATTTAAAGACCATGGAAGCAATCATTGGGAAGAACATAGATCTCTCTGTCATACGGACATAGAAATTTTCTGTACATTAAAAAAACATGATAAACATTTCAAAACTATGATGTTCATTAATATTTATATAGTATCCCATAGTGTAACTAAACACAGTCCACTTAATTATAATTAACAAAGTTAGGTGAAGAAGCGGTTATAAAACATGTAAGCATGATCTCAATTCGGGGAAAAAACAACCAGGAAAAAACAACAACCCTAGAAAACCATGAACCAAATGTCAGTAATTATTCTAGATGATAGAATTGCAGATGACTTTGGACTTCTTTGTTGTGCTTTTCTCTATTTCCCAAATTATCCAAAATTAACTTGTGTTATTCAGGAAAAAGTGCTAATTGAGAAAAACAGCATCAAATGACAAAGACAGGAAAATGCTTGCAAAAAAATATAATAAAGGTATGTTGTATTCTTAACTCATTAAAGAAATCTCAAGTAGAAGAAGACAAATGGATACATTTAAATGATAAACCAAGAGAAAGCACTTGATATATATATATGTATATATATATATATACATATATATATACATATATATACATATATATACATATATACGTATGTTTTTCATTTCTAGTAATCAAAGAAATGCACATTTAAACTATGAAATACCAAGTTTTGCTTATAAAACTGGCAAAAATGAAAAATAAGAGATACCACAAAACCTGTATCTTTCACTGGTGTACAACTGGAAAGTTGTACCACTGTAGTCCACCATTAGAAGTACAAATTGATACAACCTTTTTGGAGAACATTTCTATGGTATGTATCAAGAGCCTTTAAAAACGTTCTACACCTTGACCTAATAATTCCACTTCTAAGACCCTGTGCTAAAGAAAAGAATGACAGGTCTGGACAATGGAGAGTTCTTCGAATAGAAAAACATTGGGGATCAACAACTAAATATCCAACAGTAGAGGAAAGGGTAAGCCCTCCCTTCAAGACCCAGCCACTGAAATCAAGGTTTGGAAACAGTTAATGGCATTTTAGACCACCTGGCTGCTTAGTGATAATTCATTAGAAATAACGCAGCACGGCCAGAAATAATCACACTCTCTTATCCTCTGTAACTAATTTGATCTGGGGTTGCCTACTTGAGTCGGGAACACACTTCACCTGTTGTCAGCCATCCCATGCCTTGGCGTTGGTGAGGCCTGGCCCATTCTCAGCCGTCGCAGACGGGGCTGTCAAAAACCTAGATCCAGGTGATGTCATGGGAGAACCTGCAAAGCTGTCCGACTGCTAGGTTGCACGCAGGGCGCAGGAAAGTCGCTTTCCAGAGTTCTTTTTGCCAATTTATATAGTTTCTATGCCCACAGCTCAAGTTCTTGCCTTTCCTCTCTTAGGTTTAAATAACAACTGAGCATGTTTCTTTCACCACTGCCTCAAGCTTTACCAATCCTTCCCACTGTGAATTTTAAAACCATGCTGGAGGCGCAGTAGAAGAAAAACTTCAAGCATAGGAATAAACCAGGCTGAGTTAGGAACTAGTTGGCCTGCTGAGAAGCAGAGATGTGAATCTGAATGGGCTCACGCCCCAGCAGTTAACAAAACTGCAGACCAAGTGAGGCTCATGCTCTGCCCTGTCATCCAAATTCATTCTGCCTTTGGGGAGAAAAAAGGAATACAATTTCAGGCCAAAATATTTAACTTCTGTGAATTTTATCCACTCTCTGAGATTGACAAACCAGGCTATTAAAGAGTGCTTCAGTTCTTCCAAGCAAACGTTTCATAGGTGAAAATATGTTCATCAATGAAATCTGAGTTCGTGTTATTAATAATAACAAATGAATTGAGACTTTCTTTAGAAATGACAGTAACTTGAACCAATTCCAGTGATATCCGAATTAAACTGTGTTATATGATATTTTAATCCCAGATGTGTATAGTGTGTACTTGGTCACATGTGTTTTTCCCAATGATTTTTTTTCCATTCCCTGGATTTTCCATAGTCAGTTATACTATATAGTTTAAACTTAAAGTGAAGTCATCAAAACAGAGTCTCTCCTTGCTTCTGCCTCTTCCCTAATTCTGAATATAGCCGCCTGACCATTTTATTATTATAATGTCGCTGTTCTTACAAAGCCATAAAAATACATACATGCTCACCATGTTTTGTTATAGCTCTGGACTTGTATGGATCCACAATCAGCCCCTCTGAAGGAGACTTTCCAGTATTTATATACATGGAGCACATTTCATTGGGGCCACCACATAGCAGAGCACTCCATAAAGCTGGCAACAATACCAACACTGGGTAGACAATGGCCCTGTTTGACCAATAACCCTGTCAAACTTAGTCACCCTGCTTATGTTTACGTTTGGTTTTGTGTTATTTTCTTAAGCCCTAAGGGTAGAGGGGAAAGGATTCAAGAGTATAAGTCTGTACTATAGACCAAGTGTCTTCCAGAAGGAGCAGAGAGAAGACTGGAGCTTCACTCTGCTCTTCCACCCTGGCCCCTACAGCTGGCAGGCAGGGGAGGAAAGGAAAAAAGTCCTCCAGGTCTTCCTGGCAGAAGGCAGTGGGGTCGCAGGCTGCTGCACCCATGAGAAGCAGCCCTGTGTCACTGCACGGGCATTTCAGTGACAACCAGGCAAAGAGAGAGGAATAATGGAAGTAAGACCCCCGAGCTGGAAATCACCAAAGGGCAGAACTCTATGAAGACAAGGGGCTCGATTCTTCTTCTGCCATTCCATTAGGAGACTCAGTAATAATAAAAATGATCATCAGAGCTAGTGCTTGCTGAATTCTTACTGTATATCAAGCACTGTTCTAAGCCCTTTACATGAATTATAGCATTTATTAGGAAGGTATTACTATTACCCCTTCCATTTTGCGGAGGAGGAAGTTTAGGTCACACTAGGCCAAGCATTTTGCACAAGGCCATACAGATTGTACATATATACTCCTAAGTAGTGGAGCCAGGATGTAAACAGATCTAAGCAACCAAGCTCCAGATCCCAAATTTATAAAATACAATTATAGAAAATATAGCGAGTTACACTTACAGATCCAAGTTTTTGAGCTACAGTTGCTATCATATATATAGTGCCTTGACTTTGGGTTTTAGTTCATCTCAAACTTCTCTCTTTGTCTCTTCAGCAACAGAACCCCATTTCATGCAAAATTTAAGGCAGAACCCCAATATATAAAATGAGTAAGAGCAGGGCTGCTCAGTAGAAGCAGGATAAAGAGCCGAGATCCCTGTCTCCCACCATCTCCCTTACCCAGCAGAGGCTGCAAATATACCTGGAACACAGTTTGAAAACCCTTGGTCCAAACCAATATCACTCTGAATTATGTGCTTACAGGACAAAAGAAGCACAACTAGAAAACCAACAACAGGCAGCTCAGCCAAAGGAAAAAGGGAAAAATAACCCCTCCAACAGCAGTCACAGAGGTACCTTGCAATCTGGGCCCTGACACTAGCCATCTCAAGTTTGAGCATTTGAGGGGCCAGAAGAGGTGGAATTCAGGGCTAGAGCGGAGATTCAGGAATGAAGCAAATCCAATAAAAAGGCAGAGGTGGGAAGCAGAGCCAACAGGGCACCAGGGCCAGCGGTCTGTGGTGAGAGAGGGAGGCTGCTGTAGGAACAGAGGTGGGAGCATGAGAGTGAAGCCAGCACAGGAACTGCTCCCAAAGCCAGCGCCTTCTGGCTTCAAACTGTCCACACGTATTATATGAGATAGGAATAGCAAAAACTTACCAATTACTTCAATAACCAATGTGTGTGGGGGGGGGCTATATCGCTCTCCCCCTCACCGATAAAAATATTGCTTTTTCCTTGCATATAGTAACATACCATTTGGTGGCTGATACTGTCAGACGTAACAGAGAGAAATGCTTGCCATTGGGAGTACTGTGGAAAACAGTTAAGAGTGCCACACTGCTTGGACTCACATCGCAGCTCTACCCCGTTCTAGCTGTGTAACCTTGGGCAATTTGCTTAACCTCTCCGTGCCTGTTTCCTCTTCTGTGATATGCAGATAACAAAAGTACCCACCTCAGAAGATTGCTGAGAGGGTGACAGTTTAATACATACTTAGAATAGTAACTAGCTAAGTTTGAACTAAATGCTGCCTATTATTGTTCTCTTATTTTGCTAGCTTTCATTTCACTCCTGACCATTTTCATTTTTTCTCTTCCACACCTTATTAGTTTCCTATTGTCGCTGCGACAAATTCCCACAAACCTAGTGGCTTAAACAATACAAATTTGTTATCTTACAGTTCTGAAGGTCAGAAGTCTAAAATGGGTCGGCAGGGCTGCATTCCTTCTGGAGGCTCTGGGGAAGAATCCGTTTTCTTCCTTTTTCCAGCTTCTAGACGTGGCCTGCATTCCTTGGCTCAGGACCCCATCCTCACATTACCCCTACCTCCTACTAGGAACTCTGATCCTCTTGCCTCCCTACTATAAGAAACCGCTTGAATAGATTGGGCCTACCCAGACAATCCAGGATAATCCCATCTCAAAATCTTTAATCACATCTGCAAAATCCCTTTTCTCATACAAAGTAGTATATTTACAGGTTGTGGAGATTAAGATTTGGACACCTTTGGGAGGCCATTAGAATTATTCAGCCTACCATACATGCCTCTCCAAAGCCTAAAATTACAGACTGCCAAAATTTAGGTAGGCCCAGAGGGAAAAACCAATAGTGTTCATGGCTAACTTTCTGAACACTGAATATATGCCTGGGGCTATGCAAAGTGCTCTAAGTGAATTATCTTACTTAGGTCTCATAGCAACCCTGCAAAATTACTACCTTACAGAAAGGTTCATTGGTTGTACAGCTAGTAGGTGGCAAAACCTATGTCAACCCAAGTAAATTTGATTCTAGCGCCCTTATATTTGGACCAACAGAATGCCTTTTCCCTATACTTTACGCCAATCCAACTGGGGGGGCACCATGACCATTAGCAGTCTTGGATACTGTGCCACAAGAAGCATACATCTCTTTGGATACAGAGAGACCGGGGTACCACAGAGCCCATGCTAAAAGGTCCACACGGATGGCTGAGCACTCAGAACATTTTCTTACAGGAGAAATCTTGGGGGTTACTCCAGAATTTATTCAAATGTAGGTTTGGACCAAAAAATCCATGGAGGGACCATTTCGGCCTGCCACTGTTTGGGGAAGGAAAGTGAAAAGTCCATTGCTGACCCTAGACCAGTCCTGCAATTCTAGACAACCTCCCAAAAGTAGAGAGAAACTGACAGTCTCCCCTGAAAGGCTTCCAACTAAGTCACATGGATCCAGGTCCACTGAAACCCTACCAGGAAGTCTCAGAACCCTGGCAGGCCACCAGAATGGCCCCACCCATAGCTCAATAGTCAGGATACACCAGGACCAAAACATTCCCTGCCTTTTAGCCCGCAACAGTTATGAGTATACAAGCCCCCATGTGCCATAGGTTTCAACAAGGGCCAGTGGTTTTACCAATGCCCACAATGAATGACCTCTTACCTACCAGTTCTTACACAGTGAATGGCTCCAAACCAACTCCTCCCCCCCACCACACACACACACACATACACACACACACTTGCAGAGCAGCCTTACTCTGTGCAAATACCTCCTCTTGCCCCGGCATCGGAAACATTCCCTGTTCTCTGCTTTAGAAAAGCAGACTTACTAGGGGGCAATAAACAGGAAATTTTTAATTTATGACTAACCTTGGGGTAGAAATCAGTACCCTAAATCATAGGCATTATTAACCCTTTAGAACGAAATTCCAGGGCAGGATTTCTGAGATGACGGAAATGTTCCATGTCTTTGTTGTCCAATATGCCAGCCACTAGCCACATGTAACTACTGAGCACTTGAAACGTAGCTAGTTTAGTTCATTTAATTCCAATCAATTTAACTTTAAATGGGAATAGCCATATGTGGCTTGTGGCTACCATACTGGACAGCACAGCTGTAGAGGGCTGGGTTCCAATCCTGGCCTATGAATACCTATTTCAGCCATAACACAGATGAATTATAGTGTTAATTAAAAACAAGTCTGAGTTCTGTATCCTGGGAGCAGAGCGGCCCACATGATGCTGAAGAGCGTTTTCTCTTCCTTTCTAGGCCTCATGGTCAGCTCACGGCAAAGTGCATCTTTGACATCTTCGTTCTCTATTCCCAATATCACAGCTGTAACTCTCCTCTTGCGGACCCCACATAACTTAGCTACATCCTTCCCTAAGCCCCATCAATACTCCCAGCCTTTCTATAGGAGTACTATGCTCCCCAATCACCTGTCTTCCCTCTCCCCAACCAAATTCCCACTTGCTCAAAGCCAAGAGCTCAACCAAATGTCGGGAGGAAAGTAACTTGATCAAACAAATTCATACTCTAAGTTGTTACTGTTTTTGCTGGCTTCTTCCCTGCTTCTCCTTTTGAACCCAGGAGCTCTCAATTGTTGTCTTCTCCCTGGACCACACCTTCCCTTGATCCCCCCCCCCAGCAGAGGTAGCCCAGGCAAAGAGAGAGGAGGAGCCCGGACTGAAGCAGTTCTCCTATATAGGCTACTTTCCAGCCAGGTGCATGGAAGGCAGGGACTGCTAACACACACACACACACACACATAGACACACACACACTTGCAGAGCAGTCTCACTGTGCAAATATCTCCTCTTACCCCAACATCAAAAACATTCCCTGCTCTCTGCTTTAGAAAACATCATGAGCAATTCTGTTCAATGTCCCTTTATTCACTTAGAAATTTACAGGTAGCAAATCGCACATCAAATGAATTTTTTAAAGTATACAACAAAAACCCAGAGAAGACTGTGACTAAGAACAGTTGCAAATAGAAAAAGAAAACCAACCACCTTCACTGGAATCTAGCTTCACCGCAACCCACTTGAGCATAGAATTTTTAATGACACAGGTCAACCTTGGAGCACATCCAAGGAGCTTATGTTACTAGAAAGACTGGAAGAACATCCCTCCAGCTCAATCTCACTGCTTACTTGGTCTCAAGGCATGGACCAACGATGATTATTATGCACAGCCCCTGGGCATACGGAAAATTTCCACTGTGGGGCTGTAAATGGAGGACAATGAGAATGGTAAATATTATGCTTTTCTCTAAATCTTTTCGATTATATTATCTCCTTCTTCAAAGTAGAGACTTGTGTTGAAGAACCAAAGTCTTAACATTTAATACCAGCCCATCATTATTTTCTAGAAGGCCTTCTAGGTGCATGCACTGTGCCAAGAAAGCCACAGTTAATGCCTTTAGTAGGGAAAAATGAGATGTCTACATAAATAACTCTCAAAGAGGGCAGAGAGCAGAAAGGCAGGAAGGTAAAGTGCTGCAGCAATCAGTGCAGGGGAAGCTTGATGATTTGGGGCTGGGGTATCAGAGAAGGCTTCACTGCCACAAAAAAAAAAAAAAAAAAAATCAGTCTGAAGACTGGTTAGGATTTATTGTGATGAAACGGGGCAGGAAGGGTATGGGAAGAGGAAAGGATATTCTAGATGGTTAGCATCATCAGGCATTCTTCAGAAGGTATTTGTGAAGACATGGCTGCATACAGCGTCCAGAGAGAGTCCACCTCCCCTTCTCCCCAACGACGACTGGGCCCCTGCACAGTTATCTACAGGGTCACCTGCGTCCATCACCCAAGACAGACTCTCAAAAATTCTCCTTGAGGGAGTCCAGCAATCTTCGCCTCTGTTGTGCCCATTCTGTGGCAGTGGCCCCACTCTGTCCCTACAGGGGTTCTTACAAGAAACATGAAACACACTCATCTTGCACAGATCTAAATGACTCTCCGGCACATTTTGCATAAGGCAATTAAAATTATGAACTATGTGCAAATAAAACGTTGCGATGAAGTGAACCCTACTTAATTAACATCTATTCAGGCAGCTCACTACTTAAAAGGATACTGATAAATCTTGAAATGATGATTTTTTCCTACACTGAATAATTGGTTGAGTCAGTTGAACCAAGCGTCTCATAACTTAAGCACTAGGCAAGAGGGGGGAAAACCCATAAATTTATACTGTGCGTTTAACATTGGCCACCACGGAGGACTTCTAGCTCTAGGTTATTCCTAATTGCATTAGAGGACTTGAAGAAGTAGCCATACTTCTCGTTACCACTTAAAGTGAGACCCCGTCCAATGTTGTATGTGCTAGGACTTAGTATTTAAATCTCTCCAGGAACAATTTCTTGAGTACCTTCCTTGGAATACGGTTGTTAAATACCTCCACAAAAAGATCTTATATTTTCTTCTTTGCACTGGCCACCTCCACACCGTACACACAAAAAGAAATGGGGACCTGAGGTAAACATCTGAAGGAGTGAAGGAGGCACTTCGCAGGGTGTTCTCCAGCCCAGCGAGGGCTGGCCTGCATTCCCTCGGTTGTCGGGTCGGGGTTCCGGTAGGGGGGTGTCAGAGGGAGTGGGGACACACTTCCGCCAGGTATACAGAGTTAGGCGACCTCCCTCGGCGGACCTACTGGATTCCGAGCTTAAAAGCCCATCTCTCCCCTTGTCCAAGCTTCAGGAACCGAGCTAGAGAGTTGTTGCCTCACCTTTCCTCTTCTGGCCAGTCGCGCCGGCGTCTCCAAGTGCAGCGTCTCCCCTGGACGCGCCTGTCGCGAGCGGCGTCGAGTGTCCCGCTACTGTATGTCAGCGGCAGAGCGGCTGCCAGGAGAGCGCAAGAACCAGGCGAGTGCCCGGGAGGCACAGCCTGGGGCGCGCCGCCCGCCGCCGCTCCCGCCCCGCAAGCCCGCTGGGGTCCGCTGCCCCCGCCGCTGGCCCGCCCGCCCCGCGTTCCGGTGTGCGCCCAGCCGGGCGCCGCTCCCTCGCTCCGCGCCCGCCGAGCTCTGCGCGCTGCCCGGACGGCGGCGCGGGCGGCAGCGAGGCCCCCGCCCTGGGCCGGGCTTTCCCAGAACTCGCCCGCCCCGGGTGAGAGGCCGCGAGCGCCGCCGCGGGCCGCCGGGCGGCGTGGGGAGCGGCCTGAGGCGGGCCCGCCCCCGGCTTCGGGCAGCGCGGAGAAGGCGGGTGTGAGGGGCGGACCCGGCTGCCACCTCCGCCTGGCCGCTGGCAGCGCGACCCCAACCGGGCGAGAGCCCCGGGGGGCCATCCTTGGCCCTGGCCCAGGTAGGAGCTGGCGAGAGCGCTGCCTGATCGCCGGGTTCCGGGGAGGGCGGGAACTCGGTACACCTCAGGCCGAGGGAATTTAGTCTCACAAGTATCCCCAGGGACCATCCCTGTTTGACAGGGAAACTGAGGCTCGTGACGGTTAAATTAGTTGACTAAAGTTACTCTAGTAAATACAGCACCAAGCCTCCAATACGTTTGGTCATTCATTCCTTTAACAAATATTTATTGAGGACCACAATGTGCCCAGTACATTGGCTCTGGAGATACTCCTTTTGCTGCTAGGTAATAGTGGCCGCACAGGTCTGTGGACTCCAAATCCAGTGCTCTTTCATTGCTAAAGCAAATATGGAGATGTTCACCGCTGCCGGAAACTATAGGCTCTTCAGGGAGCTTTCCCTAGCGCTGAGGTGTTTTTTTTTGTTGTTTGTTTTTGTTTTTAATTAGTTTCAGGTGTGCAAAACAATGTAATCGACATCTACACCCCTCACAAAGTGATAACCCCCCTCTAATCTACTACCCCTCTAATATCCTATATAGCTGTTACAATTCCATTGACTCTGTTCCCTATTCTGGACTCCACATCCCGTGACCATATGTACACATATACATGTTTAATTATAGTTGACATTCAATATTATACCCGGTTGGCAATCAGGAGAGGCAGGGGCCTGGAGAAAAATCAAATTATTGTCCCCCTCCCTTGACCCTAAACCTGTTCCTTGTCTTTCTTTACCTATTCTAATGGACAAATGACCCTTCCTTAGGTCTGACCCCTCCTCCTACATTCAGTCAGGGCCAGTTTCTGTGGTCCATATTCCCTTGCATCTGTCCTCTCCTTGGACTGAATCATCCCTTACACCACAGCCATATTATGCTTTCTCTTCTACGACTTCATTCGGCACAGAAACCTTCATTGGCCTCCTACTGCCTTTCAAAGTAACTCTCTATAACTGTAGAAATCCAACATGTCCTGGTTCACATGGACCATCCAACATGCCTCCCATTCCAACTCTACCTTTTCTTAGCCTGAGCCTCTAACTGGAGCATCACCACCTCTTCCCACACACTTTCCTGCTGCTTAAGTTTCGCCCTTTCTTTCAGGCCACTCTTAAAAGTGACCTCCCTTCCTTTGAGACTCCAGGGCACAGGAGTGGTTGAAAGCAAGAATGCACAGGAGGGTACCAAAGAATTCTGCCTATAAGAAAAATATGCCAACTTGGTCCTTAAACTGTTTTGCTGGTTTTTTTCACCACTAGGATTTTAGTGAAAATCAACATTACCTCCTCCCCTGTGAGCTGGTTTTGGAGCCTTCTCTGCAGAGGACTTTGAGGAAACTTTGCTTACTAAGAGCTTGAGATCTCAGCTCTGGAGCAACTGGGAGTGGCCATTCACTTCAACTCCTGAGCCTACACTGTACTGGACAGGCGAATGGAGGAGCCAGGAAAAAGGAAGCATCACTGACAATAAACAAGGTAGGCTATTTATTTAATATACAGTTTCATGTTATGGTTTTATAATGCATTTAATGAATCTAGTAACGTCAAACATAATCAATTACCTGGCGTCCCCAAATACATCTATTTTTTTAAAACATTAGGCTCATGGGAATTAGATTGTTACAAACCGGTGGATGCACAAGCAGTTAACATCGAATCCTCCAAATGAGTCACTGCACCGTTATTATTCAAGGCAAGTCTAGGTCCATTGGGCAGGAAAGTTATCTGAATGTGACATCAACATCACACCCCATCCCTGGAAAAGGGCGCCTTCCCCAACTCTTTGCAAAGAGAGCAGGTCCAGATCAATGTCCTTTGCTCGCCCCCTCGCTCCCTCTCCAAATGAGACTGGAGAGAGCCGTGTCCCTGAGACTGCCTCACCGCATTGGAATGTCTGAGCTAACAGTGCTTCCAGAGGGTTCATTGCTCCTCTAAACAGCACTGCCCAGACTTTCTGGAGATTTTAATTCACTCCCCAACCTCGCCAACAGTTGCACACAAGGTGCCTTTTTTACACCCTTCTCTCTGTTCAGTGAAACACGCAGACCATCTCAGGGGAACAATGGCTCCATTCAAGACTTTTTCAAAAGTACAGCATATAACCTCCATGCTGTGAGTTGCTGCCAGCCATTATCTGGAGGAAGAAAGACTGTCAGATAAAATGCCTGTGAATTGGGGGAGCACTGGATAGTTTCCATGGAAAATTCGGCTTCAATAAACTTAGTTATGCATCTTTCTATACAAGACCATTCTGCATAGTCAAAAACAACAAAGAAAACAAAAGCCCCAAGAAAAAATGCTGTGGAAACTTTATTTAAATATCATGCATATATATTTCAAATTTCAGCAGAGAGCACACATCTCTTTTGAACTTGTTACATAATGGTCTCCAGTCGATGGAAATTGATTTAAATAAGTTATGAATGTTGGGACTACAGAATTCAAGTCATAAAATCATTTAAAGAAATGGAATCATATCCCTACTTTCTTCCTCTTCCATTCTGTAATTTTTCAGATGGGGGAATGGTCTCTGACTTCATAGTTGTTGATGCCAACAGGAGGCCCCACATCCCCTACTACACATATTACAGAAAAAAAAACATTGGCCCTTTGCCACACTCCAAAAGCGAGCCATCAGCTAACCCACAAACAAACCTTCTGAGGTTAGGAACTGAGTAGTCAGTACAGGCACCATTGACAAATGCATTGATCTTTGTTAAATGGAAGCTAATTGCCAAGTAGAGGAATTTGCCAACAGACATCTGGGTAGCCTTGAAAGCCAAGGAAGAACTGAAGGAACAAGCCAGCCCTTAGTTTAGGAGTTGCCATTTCCTCACATTCAAGGTCACTGCATCAGATTGTACTGGGTTTACAAGCTGTCTGCAAATATACTGGTGAGTTCAAACAGTGGGGAGAGGGCCAAAAACAAGCTACCCAGAGTTATCTGATATGTGAGAGTAGAAGTACTAAGGCAGTTTGATGTTGATGGAAAACAACCTTGTTAAAGCAGTAAGGAGCTCTACTTCTGTGAGGTAGTTAGGAGTGAGGGTGGAGGACGTCTGGTGGAAACAGTGAGTGAAGCAGGAGAAACCATCCTACACAGTATCTCTCACATAGCAGTATTAGGGGCACAGACTCTGGTGTGGGACCACTTGGGTTGAAATCCCAGATTCAACCTCTAGGTATGAGCCCTCCAGCAAGTTATGAGATGAGATAAAAAAAAAAAAAAGCGATGAATGTTTAAATTTAAAAATGTATTACAGTAAAAGACACATTGCCATTAATCCCCCTCAAAATACTCTCCCTCACTTTGCACACACTTATCCCATCGTTCTTGCCACTTTCTGAAGCAGTTCTGGAAGTCCTCTTTCGTGATCGTCTTTACTTCATCCTCTATCATGACAACACTCCCTGTCACACATCGCTTCTGGTACAGCATTTTCTGTCAAATAAAAACATTACGGTGCGTCTTCATCCACATTATTCACTGGATCTGGCACCATGCGACTTCTGGCTGTTCCCCAAAGTTAAAATAACCATGAAAAGTAAATGTTTGTTGACGTTCTCACTAAGATCCTTGAGCATACTTATAACCATTGTTTTGTACTCTGTATCTGGTAGGTTGCTTGCCTCCATTTCATTTAGTTCTTTTTCTCCTGTTCTTTCATTTGAGACACATTTCTTTGTTTCCTCATTTTGGCTGCCTCTCTGTGTTTGTTTCTATGTATTAGGTAGGGCTGCTTTGTCTCTCAGTCTTGGCTAAGTGGCCTTATGTAGTAGGTGCCCTGTGGAGCCCTGATACAGTCTTTCTGGTCACGTATTCCAGGTGCTTCAGGAATGTTCCTTGTATGGGTTGAGTGTGCCCTCCTGTTATAGTTGAGCCTTGATTGCTGTTGGTATGTCAGTGGATGGAATTGACCCTCAGGCTGATTGGCTGTGGGGTTTGCCCACATCCCCAGCTTATGGGCTGCTGTGTGGCGGGCTTACCCCACTGAGTGGGATTCACCCCACTGGGCTCTGGTGCCTATTGAGACCACCCTTTGTATATGCTGCTTTTGGGGCTAATTGGGTAGTGCTCTTCTGTGGTATGAAGCTAACCTCTAAGCACGTTGGCTCTGGAGCCTCTTGGAAGGGGCTTTGGTGCAGGCCCAGGTCACCCACTGCCTGTGACTTGCCAGGGAATACCTGGTAGGAGCTACAAAGCAATCCGCAGTTGCTTGATGCCTGTGCTAAATCTGGAGGCATGTGAGAGAGGCCACGTTGCAAACTGAGGACATCTGCTACCAGTACTGGGCCTGGGGTGGCTCTGCAAAAAGCCAGGACACCCCAAGGCCGCTGCCACCTGTCAGCTCCCCTAAGGTTCAGCCACTGATAGAGCCTCATGCAATATGGAAGTTGGATGAGGCAGGGTCTCACGGAGTCACTAGAGTGGGAAGAGTTGTAGTCACCTGGTTAATGTAAATTCTAGTTTGGTGCCAGTGCTGAGCCTGGAGCTACTCAACAAAAGTCTCAGAGCATACTAAGACCACCACCCGCCCGGGGCCTGCCGGACTCTGATAGTTTTCTAAGAAAGAGTACAATGCTGGTGGGGCTGGCTGCTTACGGAGAAAGTGCCTCTGGTGTGGGGGGAAGTGGGGTGGGGAGGGGTCCCAACAGAGCTCACCAGGCCAATCAGTTTCAGATTGATTTGGCCTGTGAGGGAGGGCTCAACACAGAAAAGATGGCGCTGGTCTGCTGCCTTTATTGTAGGTGGACCTCTCACAGGGAAAATGGCAACTGTCCTCCAGTACTTCCCCTGAAGCCATTCTTCTCAGTCTGACCCCCGTATGTCTCTGAGGTCCCCCGAGTCACCATCCCTTTGCTGGAGCCCAAGGTGCGTGCCTGCGAGTGAATGAGTCTATGTGCGGGCCATTTAAGAGGACATCTGTGTTTTGTGCAGCCTTCCATCCCACCCAGATGGTCAGAATCCCCACTGTTTTTCACAGCCAGATATTGGGGGGGCTCCTGTTTCTAGTACCAGTACTCTGGGCTGGGGAGGCTGGCGTGGGGCTGGGATTCCCTGCTCCTCCGGGGAGGACGTTCGTGGTGAACCTTCACAGCCAAAGTATGTCTCCTGATTCTCAACCGCCACACTAAGGTTTCGGGCCCGTCCCACAGTTTTCACCCCTCCTACTGGTCTTGCTACGGCTTCGTTATATGTTTAGTTGTAGGACTTCTACTTGGCTAGATTTCAGGTGGTTCTCCAGGTTGATTGTTCTATAATTTAATTGTAATGTTAATGTGTTCATGAAAGGACACAGGCAAAGTGTTTATCTACTCCCTCTTGGATCTCCTCCTTTAATTATTAAACTTCTCCTCCCTTCCCTGTTTTGTCTGGGCCCACAATTGCCTGCTGCTTTCCCAGCCTCTCTTGCTAAGTTCCAGCCAATAGGATATTAACAGAAAGTAAGTATGCCATGTCCAGTAATGTCCTTAAAGTTAAGGCTGTTTGCCTTTGATTTCTTTTATCCCTTCCCATTATCTGAGAATTGGCAATATCTGGGGCAAATGTACTGGCTCAGAGATGGAAGCCTCATCCAGAGAAAACAGAGCTGCCACAGCAGCCCTGGGCCACTCACTTTGGGACTGTTAAGTGAAGTCAGGGGAGAATTCTTATCAGGTAGGAGAGATTAGAGCATGTTGCTATATTGATAGGACTGGTCCAGGAGAGAGAAGAAAATGGGTAATGCAGAAGAAAGAGGCCAGGATTTCTGTAAAAATGTCCTTGAGTGGGTGAGAGGGTATGGGGTCTAGTGCTCAGGTGGCCTTGGACAAGAGCACAGACTACTCATTTAAAAAAAAAAGGAGACAAGGCAGGTTGTATTTTCAAAAAGTGGCCACACCAATATTTTTTATCCCATATACTTTTCCAGAACTTTACCACTGATAACAGGTGGGTCTAATTCCCTTCCTCTTGAATAGGCATGGCCTCAGTGACTTACCCACTTCTTAACCATAGAAAGTGGTGGAAGGGGGATGTTGCCTGGCTACAATGGCTAAGTCATGAAAGTTGAGACAGCTCTGGAGAGAGGCCATGTGTAATGTTCCCTCTGACAGTCTTAGCTAAGATTCTAGCTGCTGGCCAGCAGCCACCCTAGACATGTGAGTGAACGTGCCGTTAGCACATTCCCGTCCCTAGTCTTCAAGCCATCCCAGCGATAGCAAATAGAGCAGACAAAAGCTATCCCTGCCAAGCCTTGCCAAAATTGCAGGTCTATGAGCAAAATAAATGCTGGCGGTTTCTTTAAGCCACAAACTTTGGGGTACATTGCTATATAGCTTTAATAATTGGAACAATAGGTGTGGCTGTTGGGAGGTCGGTAGAATTGGTAGAAGTCTGTGCAACTTTTCTTCTGCTTTCTTCTATGTTCTCAAAGAAACAATAAACAATGTTGTCAGGTGAGAGTAAAGAGAGGGTAGGAGGAGCAAAAAGTTTGAAAGAGAATAAGTGAAATACTCATTAAAGAGATTGAGAGAGTGAATAGAGTAGGGAGATATAATGCCAGGCATTAAGTATTCAATTGTGGTCATAAATGCAAAGTGAGCCCAGTCATGATTGTACATTTTTCTTCAGACAGGTTTAGCCGCAGGGGTACATGAGAAGAAAAAATGGAGAGTTGTGTTTAACTAGTGTTGTTAAAAACGCAATAAAGGAGCAAGGATGTAGGATACATGCAAAGAAGTATGTATAATGATTGACCATAAAATTAAACCAGGAAAGGAGGAAAGTAAAGACATGAGCTCGCTGAGAATCGTAAGGATAAAGGCTTACTGTGCACTGTGCTAAATGTTTTACATACAATATGTCTTATATTTATCGTCACAAAAATCATATGAGTAGTCACTATTATTATTTCCATTTTAGAGATAAAGAGAACCAAAGCTTAGAAAGGTTAAGTAACTTGCCCAAGGTTATGCAGGTATCTAGACCTGAACTCGTGCAATCTGATTCTGGAGCCATACTCTTACCCCGGCCTCCCCAGGAAAGCTGAGCACACCTGCTTACTCTCAAGATCACATCATCCCCTGAAGTTCTCTACAGTGAAGCTACGTTTTCTCCCCAGCTTAACAGGGAAGAAGAAGGAAGGGCTGACTATTTCCTACCAGCCTGCCCCCATATTCCAGGTTCTTCCCATCTTCACCAAATCCTTTCATCTACCTCATATCGTCCTCTTCAGGCTGTTCTGGCATTATTCTAGAGGAGTTCCACATCCACGTACCCTTCTAATACTGGAAACACATGGTGCCCTCCATGAGCTCAGGGACAGGTGCCCAGTATATCCCCAGCATGGAAAACCATACCTGAAAAACAATGAATTCTCAGAAAATCCTCACCTCAGTGCTTTCCAGTGCTACTCAAACTCAGCTGTTCGCAGGAGTGGTCACCCCTTAGCCCTCGAAAGTCTCACCTCTGAAATTCCCTTCTTTGATCACAATCTTCTCTTCTTCCTTTTCCTTTGTTAGGCCGAAACTTTCTTTTCTTCATTCTTATTCTCCAGAAGCAGCTTCTCATCTTATGCTATCTAGCTCACCCTGACAAAGCCATTGTAAGCGATGTATGAATGTCTCCATCAACCAGAGTGCAGTGTCTGAAATTTGTACCAAACCTGCCCTCCTGAGTACCTTGATTGAAAGCCTGTATTTCTCTTCTGACTCTCCCTCTCCCCTTTGCTCACCTTTCCTCCTACTCTCCCAGCCCTTCCAATGTCCTTTTCATCTCTTTTCTTTTCACTAAATCATTGTCTCTCCCACTACACTGTTTCCCTGAAAATAAGACCTAGCTGGACTATCAGCTCTAATGCGTCTTTTGGAGCAAAAATTTATATAAGACCCGGTATGATATGATATGATATGATATGATATGATATGATATGATATGATATGATATGATATGATATGATATGATATGATATAAGACCCGGTTTTATATTATAGTAAAATAAGACTGGGTCTTATATTAATTTTTGCTCCAAAACACGCATTAGAGCTGATTGTCCAGCTAGGTCTTATTTTCGGGGAAACACGGTAATACGGCTTATTTATATGACTTGTTTTTGTAACAATCCTCTTAGCCTAATTTTATTCATTATTTTAACATAAATTTTACTAATATGAGAAAAGTTAAGGAACAAGGTCTATTAGAGTTTATGAGAAATCTTAGGCTAAATAGTTACTTACTCATAACTCTATTTAATCCAGAAGTTTCCTGATTTACAAAACATTGCACAGGACTCTTGCTGTGAAAATATTGCCCACGGGCCATCAGTTCTTTTAGACTTTCAGTAGGTGTAAATCAAATGCTCATAACATATTTTCCAAAGCAAATAAAATATAATAAAGTATCACTTATGAGTCTATATGTGAACATCTTAAATATAATGCAAACTAAACTCAGTAGCATATAAAATCATCTCTGACAAATCAGGATTTGTCACAGGATTTAAGGATTCTTGAATATTAGGTAACATTAATAAAAGAATGCATGTCAATAAATCAAAGGAACTAAATTATCATCTTAATAAATAACGAAAAGTAATTTTATAAAATTGAAAACCACATTCTGCCTGATTGAAAAAGTCTTTTTAAAACAAACAGAAGTGCATGTTCTTAGAAGAATTTCAATACCTCTCACAAATAACAGCCACCATCATCATACAAATTGTGAACTACTTAGAGGCATACCCATTAAAATTAATACCAAACAAAAATGCCTAATTATGACTGTTATTATTCAATATAGTCTTGATGTTTTATTCAATATATTAAGATACAAAACATAAAATAGAAATATGCGTCCTGAAAATGAAGAGATAAAATTATGATTACCCACAGACAATGTGATTATATGGCTAGATACTTCAAGACAATCAACTGCAAAATACTTAGGATTAATAACAGCTTACTAAAAAGTGGCTAAATACAAGACAAATATTCAAAAACCAACAGCTTTTCTATGTAACACTAATATTTACTTAGCGATATATTGGGGTGATCTCATTCACTATAGCAAGAAAAGCATTAAAATGGTAATTGGGGATAATCACAATAATATGTGTATATGCATGTGTGAGTATGTGCATAATTATTTAGGAGAAATTAGAGATTTTACTAAATAAAAAGAAACACAGTATTTCCTTCATGGGAAGACTTAAAGATTTAAAATGCTAATATCTACTAAGTTAATATTTAACATTTAACAAAATTCCAATGGAATTTTTGAAAACTTGCTAGAAAATGCTGGTAATTGCTGAAACTCAGGTGATAATCATATTGTATTTCTTTATAGTATTCTCTCTACTTTTGCTTTTGTTTAAAATTTTCATGTTAAGAACATTTTAAAAACTCGACGAAACCTTTAAAAAAATCATTAAAAAAAAATAAATGATTAGCCACAAGAATGTTTGAAAAAAAAGATAAAAAGCAGGTATCAGAGGTGACATTTCAGCCCCAGCAGTGACTGTCCACAGGCAGAAACCATGTGGTAACAGTGAGTGTCCAGTGGAGAAAATCCAGCAGCTGGTCCTAAGCTGACTGCTCCTATCATGTGAGTTTTGCTGTGTCTTGCCCCTCTTAGTTCCAGCCATTTTCTAAGCTTGGTTCTCCAGCCTTCCCACTGATTCTGATATGATACATTCCTTTTCCACTTAAACTGGCTAGAGCTTTTTTCTTGTTTGCAACCAAGAAATCTGACTTGAGCAGTTTAGAAAAGAAAAATCATACTTCCAAGTATAAATTTCCACAGGCTTAAGAAAAAATCATAACAAATTCTGAAATATTTAGAAATTCTGAATGGCAATTAAAAAAAAATACTACATACCACAACTAGTTGGCTGTAATTATAGCAATACTTATGGAAAATGTATAACTTTCAAATGCATTTATTAGAAAAGGAGGAAGGTGTATAATAAATTGCTTAAGCATTAAACACAAGAAATCAGCCTGAGAACAACAGGGAAAACCCCAAAGAAGAAATAATACATGTAAAAGAAATTATTTAAATCGAAAACAAAAAAAAGCTGGAGTTTTTAAAAGACTAGGCAACTTCTAGCAACAATAATTAAGATAAAAGAAAAAAAGATACAAATATATAATGTAGGAATAATAATAAAGTTTATATTTATTGAAAGGTGACTTAGTGCCAAGTAAAGTTCTAAGTATTTGACATAGCTCATTTAACCCTCACAACAAGCCTTGAAATAAATACTATTATTCCTATTTACACAATAAGAAACTGAGAAACAGAAGGATTAAGTAACGTGCTCAAGTTTCATGACCGGTTGTAAAACACCCTAGGCAGTCTGGCTCCAGAGTCTCTATTCTTTACCATTATGCTAAAGAAGGTGAACAACTAGAGTTGTAGTAGAGACTAAAAGATCACATGACAGTTCTATGAAAAACTTTATGCCATTAATTTTCAAAAGAGATAAAATAGACAATTTTTCATTTATGTTTTTAAAGCAAATTTACTTATTCAATAGCTACTGCAGGCAGTGTGAGTCCTCTAACTTCTTTTTCAAGGTTGTTTTGACTATTCTGGGTCCCTTGAATTTCCTTATGAATTTCAAGATCAGCTTGTCAATTTCTGCAGCATGGCAGCTGGGATTTTGATAGAGATTGCATTGAATCTGTAGATCAATTTGAATCAGTTTGTATCTGTAGATCAAGGAACATGGAACTCAAAAGGTATAAAAAGTAAGTTTCTCTGTTATTATCCTCTACTACCCATTTCCCTGATCCAGACATAACCGCGTAGGTTCCTCCCAGGACTGTTCTATGCATATTCAAGTATTTATTTCAGCCTCTTCTTTTTAAAAACATATTGATAACCTGCTGTGTTATATGTACTTCGACTTTTTCACCTCACAGCATCTCTTAAAGATTTTCCCATATTAGTACGGAGAGTACTGTCTCCTTTAACAGTGCTCTAGCAGGTAGCCATCCCATCATTTACTTATTCAGTCCTCCGCTGACGGAAATTAAGTTGTTTCCATAGCCGTGTGTGCATATAAAATATATAATATATATATACACAGACATAATTGTGTGTATATGCATGTATATATAATATATATGCACACACACATAATTTTACTCATGTATGAGTAATATTTCTATAGGAGAAATTGCTAGAAGTTGAACTGCTAGATTTCAAAGTTTTAAATTTTAAAACTACTGCCAGATTGACCATGATAGGAGTTGTAACAATTTATATTTCCACTGGCAATGTATGTGAGTGTTGGTTTTCCCACCCCCTTCAACAAAGTGCTTTTCAAACTTCTTGAGGCTCTTCCAATACGGGGATTGTTGGATTTCCTTATGGGGTGTGTCATTTTCTTTGGCGCCTTGCCTCTTTTGTGGAAGGTTTAGGTTTGCAGCCTTGGGTGTCTTCTTTAGGGACCTTAACCACACCTGTTTAGCCTTCAGTGTATTTGGTATCCTTTTTTAGTGTATTTAAGAAATGTCTGAGTCCAATCTTAATTTATTTCTTCTTTTAGATTATGTGATCACTTTTCTGGTTATCTAAAGGACTGTTTTGTTTTCTTTGAAGTCTGATGTACAAAAGCCAAGATGACTGGGACAGTGGATAAAGGACGGGGACATAAACTTCCAAATATAAACACTGTATGTCTTTTAGACAAAAACTTGGGATACTATCTCTATGATCTCAGAGTCGAAAAAGAGTTCTTAGATGAGGTTCTTTCAAAAGCTAAGTAATGAGAGAAAATTGGTAAATTTGGCTTTGACCATATAACCTGTATAGCCGTAGACAAAGTTAAAAGAAAATCCAAAGATTGGGAAAATAAAGTTGCAACATACATAACAGACAAATCATTAATGTCCTTTAAAGAATGTCTTAAAATCAGGAGGCAAAATAGAAAATGGGCCAATGTTATGAATAGGTCATTTATAGAAAAAACAAACCAAAAAGACAATAAGCATAGGGAAATATGCTAAACTTTATTTACAATCTGGGAAAAACTAAAAAGTTTTGAAACTAGATAGTTTTTTCAACCAGCTACTTGGTCAAAAATATTTAAAGTCTGACAAGAACGAATGTTAGCATTAAAGGACATGGGGATTCTTATACTGTCAGTGGGAGTGTAAGTTGGTACAACCACTGTGAAGAGCAGGTAGGTAGGTAATAGCTAGTGAAGTTGAGGATCTCCTTATACTACAAACTCCAGTTCACATCTCGTAATTTATAAAATCTTATTTCAATTTTACCACATCACCTTATTCTAGTTTCTTCATAGATGTTTTTAACAGCCTGATATATTTTCCTCTTTATTTATTTATTGTCCGGCTCCACTCATTCTCATGCTGTTTTCCCAGCTCCTATGATATAGGCTGGTACTAAATGGCATCTCTACAAATACTAGTTGAAAGGATGAGTGCATAAATGAGCAAAGACCAGAAGTGAAATCTATAATTTAATGATAAGACTTAATACAGATATGCTTCCAATTAAACATTTTCCTGTGTTTCATCAGTGACATTTTTGGTCCATGGCTCCAGAATATAGATCCTTTACTATGTGATCCAATCAATGGATAAAGTAAAACAAGCACCATCTTCTGTAACTGAAGTGGCCAGAGACATACACCAGGCATCGCAATAGCTGCTTGCAGGAAACTCCCAGAAATAGCCATTGGACAGTGTTCTTTGGACAGAACTTACTGGAGAGATTTGGGAGCCTTCCTCTGTGTTATCAGGAAGTATCACCCCAGAGGTGAAATGGAGGTACTGATACCTCATTGAGTTGTGAGGACTGTATTAGTTTCCTATTGCTGTTGTAACAAACTACCACAGATTTCGTGGCTTAAAACAACACAAATGTATTTTCTTTCGTTGTAGAGATTAGGAAGTCTAAGTTCAGTCTCACTGGGTTAAAATCACAGTTTCAGCAGGGCTGGTTCCTTCAGGAGGCGTTAGGGGAGAGTCTTTCCTGCCTTTTGCAGTTTCTAGAGGCTGCCTGTATGCCCTGGCTTGTGGCCTCCATCACTCCGATCTTCATCTTTGCTTCTGTTGGCACATGTCTTCCTCTGATCCTCTTGTCCCCCTCTTGTAAGGCCCCTTGGTGATGATCTTGGGCTCACCTGCATAATGCAGAATAATCTTCCCCTCTCAAGATCCTTAACTTAATCACATCCACAAAGTCCCTTTGTGATGGATGCAAGGCTCTGGGGATTAGGATGTGGATGTTGTGGGATGTATGATCCAGGCAGATTTTAACCATGGAGAATTAGTCGTGGGGCCTCACCTTGTAAAATATCGGGTTCTTTTCCAATCTGATCCCTTGGTAGCTGTCCTGGTTTATGTTATCTTTGATCTTCCCCTTACTTATGCTATTATTATCATATAATAACACACTATGCCAGGCACTATTTCATGTTTTTTATACATTTTAACTCATTTAATGTAGACACAGGAAGACTAAGTAATTTCCCCCAGGTAGTAAGTAGCAGAATCAGAATTTGAACCAAGCAGTTGTTCCATGGAGTTAATGTCTACACTGTTGATTTTTGATGACTCCGCTTCTTCCTGGGCACTGTCGTGTTGAGTGTGGCATTATAGTTAAGACACTTGACATCTCAGGACATCCTCTTCAGATTCTGGTTCCCACAAGTATACACCAACATGGCCTCTGGTTGGGGCCACATACACCCTCAGTCAGGCCAGGAGCCTCGTTCAGCTTCCGAGAAGCTTTGCATCAACAATCAAGTTAAATCTCTGACCACTCAAAACCAAGGACCAGCCCTTGATCATGGTAACTTCCACAGAAGATCCGTCCTTGAGGTCCAGCTGGATATGTTCCTGCAGGCTTTGCTACAATATTGAAAAATATTACTTTTAAAATTGGGGATGTGACTCATGCTTCTACTTTTTATTGAGTATATGGAAGCAACAGTTAATGCAATTTGGTCTGAAGTCTCAGCATAATTCCACTGTTGGAAGAGCAATCATACTCAGATTTATTAGCGGCTAGAGGTTCTGCCATGGTTCATTAAAGTTTTTCATTTTTCTTCTATATTAAGCTAAATGCATTCTGGTAAGTCATACAGCACAGAGCTGTTGCTCTGATTAGGAGTTCCTAATCTGAGACCATGGAAGTCTCAAGTAGCCTGTGGATGCACTCATCAGTCAGCAACAGGTTTCTGAAAGTTAAGAGCCACCAGGAAATGAGTAGTGAAGCTCGGTTGTGGGCTGCAAATATAGCATTCACTTCTCATCATCTGGATTGGCTGGAGCCACCCTTGCCTTTCGCAACTGCCAGTAGCCTCCTGTCTGGTCTGCCTGCTTTTGCTCTTGCCTCCTACCATCTACTTTCCACACTTCCCAGAAGTCCTTTCTCAGCCTGGAAGACCTTACATGATCTGGTCTCCCTGACATCGCTCTCACCTCTTCCTTTCTGCTTTCCATCTCCGTCATACTTAACCTTGCTGTTTTTGAAAAACAGTGGGCATTTTTCTACTTCAGAGACTCCATACTTCTTTTCCCCTAAACATTTCCATGGCTTCATCTCCTACTTCCTTCAGGTCTTTGTCAGGTAAGAGTACGTGTTAATTTATAAAATCACAATGAAATACACATACCGAGACTCATCTAATAGAATGGCTAAAATTACAAAGATTGATAATGCAAGTGTTGGTAAAGACATGAAGCATCTGGAACTCTCATCCATTACTGGTAGGCATAAAAAGAAATGGTGCACATACTTTGGAAAACATTTGTCAGTTTCTTAAAAAGTTACATATACAACTACCATATGACCCAGCAATCCCACTCCTAGATATTTACCCAGGAGAAATAAAAACAAGTGTCCATACAAAGACTTGGACATGAACGGTCATAACAGCTTTATTTGTAATAACCTTACTGAATGTTTGCATCCCTCCAGAATTCATACATTGGAGCACTAAACCACAATGTGATGGTATTTGGAGCTGGACACTTTGGGATGTAATTAGGTTTAGATGAGGTTAAGAGAGTGGGCCTCTGTGATGGTGTTCTTATGAGAGGTGAGATCTCCCTCTGCCTCTGCCCCTTCCCCTGCCTCTGCATCCCGACCCCCGACCCCCGCATCCACCAAGTAAGGACACAGTGAAAAGGAAGCTGTCTCCAAGCCAGGAGGAGGGTTCTCATCAGGAGCCAAATCAGCTGGTACCTTGATCCCGGACTTTCCAGCCTCCAGAGCTATGAGAAACAAATGCCTGTTGTTTAAGCCACCCAGCCTATGGCATTTTATTATAGCAAACTAAAACAAGAGAAGAGTCTCTGCTCCTGCCCCATAAGTATAGGCAGATTCTGTAACTGCGTTGAGCAACAGAATTCAGTGAAAGTAACACTGTGCCAGTTTGCAGGCTTGGCCATAAGAGAAAAAGAGCTTCTACTTCCTGTTTCTTGCAACATTCACTCTCGGAGCCCTGAAATGCCATGTAAGACGCACCAACCATATTGCTAAGTTGGTCATATGGATAAGCCATATCTATCTAGCTAAGAGAGAGAGAGAGAGAGAGAGAGAAAGAGAGAGAGAGAGAGAGAGAGAGAGAGACAGAGACAGAGAGAGAGACAGAGAGAGAGACAGAGACAGAGAGACAGAGACAGAGAGACAGAGACAGAGACAGAGGCAGAGAGGCAGAGAGGCAGAGAGACGGAGGGGGAGAGCGAGGATGTGCAAACAGCTCCCAGCTATTCCAGCCTCCAGTATTCAAATCACCTTAGCTGAAGTCTCACATTGTAGAACAGAATGAGGGCTTCAGAAAGGCTATACCTTTTCTGAATTCTTCACCCACTAAATCATGAGCTATAATAATAATACTAAATTATTGTTTTAAGCCTGTAAATTTTGGGGTAGTTTTTTATGTAACAATATACAACTAGAAAACATGGAATTGAGACTTCTATATCTTTTGTTTTGTTACCTATTACAGTGGAATATCCCAAACTCAGTGGTTTAAAACAATGACAGTTTATAATTTTTCATGATTCTAGAGTGGTTGTTTTGCTTCATGTGATGTTAGGTGGAATCACCCATATGGCTGCCTTAAACTGGAAGCTCAACAGGGGTACCTCAGTTCTCTCCCACCTGGCCTCTCTCTCCACATGGTGCCTTATTTTCCCAGGTCTTTCTACATGGTCTCTATCTCTAGTAGGATAGCTTGGACTTTCTTATAGCTTGATGGGTTCTAAGAAGGAATATTCCCAGAAGACAAGTCCCAGTGCAAGAGATAATCAAGCCTTGGCTTACTCATGCTTGCTAGGAGCCCAGTGACGAGAGCAAGTCACATGGCTATGTCTAGTGTCAATGTGACAGAAGACTACACAGTGCGCTCAAATCAGAAGGCATGGATCACTGAGCACCACCAATATAACAGCCTATCACATTTTGTATATAGTTTTTACCTTTGAACCTTTGTTCTACATTTTCAAAAATAAAATTACATAAATATGGTGAAAAAAAAACCAAACTGTAAAACTGAATACAGATATCAAATTGATAGTATACAAAAAAAGTAATCCAAGAAACACTTGAGCATAATACCCTAACAGTATATCCTTAGTGAGATATACTCAAAAAAAAAAAAAAAAAACCTTCAAGAAAATCTTGAATTTTATTAAGTACGTTTGATTTTGGTGACATTGGCATAGTAACTCTGAGACCATTTTGTATATATTGTCTGATAGAGTAAATATATTGATAATTTGAGGAACTAGGCCTCTCATTGTGGTATAAGGGAAATACAAATGGATAGTGGGGGGTGAGGAAGAACTTTGTGATGTTATATTGAAATTGAAGGTATCAGTGTGAAATTATCATTTCATATGTAGATTTATCCACACACAAATACAAATACACATACACATACTGTAGCCTTTCCACAGATGGGCCTAGAAGCAATGAAACCCAGTAGCAATGAGCATAACTACCACCCAGGTCTTGGTTACTACCCTATTGAAAGGAGTCAGGTTTCCTTAGAGAAATTGTTCATTTCAGGTCTGGGTCAGGAAAGCACAAGGTGAGCTTGTAATGTCTTTTTGTGCCAAAAAAGCAAAGAAGTACTTAAAGACTAATGGAGACCCTCTGGATGAAATGTTGTTGGGGAACATGAAATTCACACAGTCTCCGAGTATCACCTCTCTAGATTACTTACTCATAAAGGGAAAAGGTGCTTTTACACAGACACTACTTTAACCCACTGATAAAACTTAGCATGACCAATAATTGGACAACCAGACATTAAATGTGTCCTGGGGGGATGCAATGGGAAGTACACATACATCAACACAAGTATAGTGTTCTTAACCAAAATGTATTTGACCTGAATTTAATCATGAGACTGCAATGTGGCAAAACCAGAATGTGGGATATACTAGGAAACAATTGGTCAGGACTCTTAAAAAAAAAAGTGAATCTCTGAAAAAGTTAAAAATACAGCAGAGTACTTGTCTAGACTAAAAGAAAGCTTAAGATATGTGACCAAAAAATGTAATGTGTGAACCTTGATTGAACCCTAGATTTTTAAAAAGCAGATTTAAAAGACATTTCGGGATTATTGGGGACATTTACTTATGTAATACTTATTAGATTCTGTTTTGTATCAGTGTTAAATTTCTGGTGTATGATAATGGCATTTTGGTTACATAGGAGACACATGATGGAGTATTTAGGGATAATGTGTCATGATGTTTGCTGCTTTCAAATGCTTCAGCAAAAAAAAATATGTGTGTGCGTGTGTCTGTGTGTTGAGAAAAAAAGAGAAAAAGCAAATGTGACAAAATATGACAACTGGTGAATCTAGGTGAAGGGGATATGAGGCTCAATGTATTATTTTTTCAACTTCTCTGTAAGGTTAAAATTTTTCAAAATGAAAAGTTGGGGAAAATAACAATAGAAAAATAAACAGTTGAAGAAAGATAAATACCATTTTATGTCTATTAAACCAGTTCTTCCCACCTTAGTGTGCTTTGTTGTTTAGAATAACAACCAGGACTGCCAAAGCTGTGGTAAGTTGGTAGAGTTGAATTGCCAGTGGTATAAACATAGGCTCAACCTATGGGGACGAGAATACAGCAGTGTTTATCAGGCACATTCATAGTGGGACACATTCATAGTGGTTGAGGCCATCATTGCCCTGAGGATTTGTTTCCAGGAATTAGGTTGTCAAAAGAGAAATGTTGTGTCTGAAAACTGGAAATAGAAACAACCTGAATGTCTAACAATAAGGATTAGCTTTAGGGAATTATGGTCCACCACTAGATGGAATATTAGTCAAGTATTAAACATCAATTTCAAGACCTCCTAAAATGAAAAACAAAAGATTATGATTAGCATTTAGTTCTTTAAAAAATGGAGGGAAATGCAAAACCGTAATTCCAACTTTGAAAAAAAAGCATGAATGTATGCACCGAGATATACAAACATTAAATTCACTCTATTATAGTGTCAGAATCATGGATGATATTTTTTAAAGTCATTTAAAACTATTGCAATTTATGCAGTAAAGAAAAAATAATCTAAATGAAGTTAAATTTATTTCTATATAAACTTTCATGGAATGGTAGATAAAGGCACCATACTTTAGTGTATCCTGGTTGTGTGGGTGTTCTGAAGATCAAATGACAAAATAGTTAACATTGGAAAAATATGTATGCCAAGGAGAGGAGAAAACTCAGAACTATGTGCCAATGTGGTGGGATCCTGGATGTTTTTATTTCTCTTGATATTATTTTATCAGTACATTAAAAAGTAATTTAAAGAGGAAACAAAGAATGAAACCCATAGTCACCACTCATTCAACGCTTACTTTACAACTTTTAAGCTTTTAAAGACCCACTTTTTAAAGTAGGAGCTTTTAAAGTAGATTGGCTATGGGGGTTGCTTTATTCTCAACTGGATGACTTCTGTACCTTCACTTGGAAACTCCTATTGGTTTCATTCTAGCCTCCTTTCTCTCTTCACTGGTAACGGCACCTCCAGTCTTGCTTTGGGAAAATCATCCCTCCCCTATTCTTAGCCATGTGTTTTATTGATGGAAGTAAATGCATACACTACTCCTTAACCAGTAATCTATGGTGAAAGTGACTTTCTGGGACTTCCAAGACTGGCCTTACAGCTTTTGCCTGGTTCTCTTGGAATACTCACTCTTGAAGCTCAAAGCTGCCATGTATGAGGTCCAGCTATCCTGTTGGAAAGATCACATGGAGAGGCCCTGAGACTACATGGAGAGAGAGAAAGGCCTAGTTTTCCAATTGTCCTCACTAAGGTACCAGGCATATGAGGAAAGACATCTTAAACATCCCTCCTCACCCCAGACCAATCCAGCTGGAAGTAGAATACCACCTATTGATCCCAGTAGGTGCCATAAGGAGTTGAAGAATCACCCAGCAGAGACCTGCCCATGCTTCAGACTCTTTCAGTGACTGTAGAGCTGCTGAGGTTAAAGTGTTTGTTTATTTGTTTGTTGTGAGCAACGTAATCCAGCTTTGGCTCATTTATGCCACGTATTAGTTTCCTATTGCTATTGTAACAAACGCCCACTAATTTTGTGGCTTAAAGCAACACGATTTTATTATCTTGCATATCTGAAGGTCAGAAGTCCAAAATAGATCTCACCGGGCTAAAAATAAGGTGTTGGCAGTTCTGCGTTTCTTCTAGAGGCTCCAGGAGAAAATCCATTTACTTGTTCTTTTCCAGATTCTAGAGGCTATCTATGTTCTGTACTTGTGGCCCCTACCTCTGTCTTCAAAACCAGCCGTATTGTATCTTCAAATCTCTCTGACTCTGCTCCCATCATGACATCTCTTCTCTGAACCATCTGTCTCCTTCTTTCTCTTGTGATTTCATTGAGCCCACCCATATAATCCAGGAGTAAAATCCCTATGTAAAAATACTTAATTTAATCACATCTTTTACTGTGTAAGGCAACAGATTCATAGGTTCCGGGGAGTAGCATATGGCTACATTTGGGAGGCCATTATTCTGCCTACCACATGCCACAGAGGAATATTTTGGGAGGACACTGCATTATCTCATGAAAGCCAAGAAAGGTAAACCACGGAGGTTCAGGGAGTGTAACAGTCTTGTCATCTCTTGGGACTTGAGCACCAGGAGTGAATAACAATGCTCAGAAACAGTCACACTTGGACATCATCAAAATGGTGGCGTGAGGTGAGCCTCTGTAAATCTCCCCTGTAATTTACAACTAATCAAACAACTATAACTCCACAAAGGACTCCCTGCACAGCAGACAGGCAAGATGAAGAGGCCCACTAGTGAATTCACCTAAAGGTGGGAGAATCGCATGAGCAGGGGAGGAGGGAAGGGAGAAGTGCGGAGACAGAGCCGCGCAGGCGCAGGACACAGACCTAGCTCAGCGCTCCGAGCTCACTGCATCCCAGAACTACCGCAGCTGCGGGAGAGGGAAGAACTCGGACTGCTAGGGCTCCGCTTATGGCCCACAGGGCTGAGGAGACAGCATATAACACGGCTGAATCCAACACTCACGGCAGAGGCCACGGAGAAAAGACTGAGGGAAGAAGGCTAAAAACGGTGGTTTAAGCCCTCAATGCCGAGCAGAGAACAGAAGCCTTAGACACTGAGACTAACCGACCCCTCCCTACCCTCCCAGAGCTCACCCTGCCCCCACCTGCCCTGTGCTAGAAGCTGAACAGTAGCAGTGTCAGATCAAAAGAACAGAATATTTGCTGTTCTGAAAACTGTGGACCTCAGACACAGATTCGCAGCCCAACTTGTTCCAGCAAAGGGGAGGGAGCTGTGGAAGCAGGACCGGCTGTGGTGGTGGTCGCTGCCATTGCTCTGGGCCACCTCTCACAACTCACCCCACCCTTGGCCCCACCTATCTGGGCGGATCCCTGCAGGAGTAAACAGAACTGCTGAAACATACAGGCTCTATATCTGGTGCAGGAAGAGCTTTGGAACTTCAAAAGCTCTGTGCATACCTGCAAGGACACTGCGCCCTGTGACCCAGGTGAACTATTAACAGAGGAGATGCCCATCTCCCAGGGAATCCCCCCATTGTGTGAGAAGCTGGGATAATGCAGAGAAAACATAGCACTACCATGTGAGAGAGAAAAAAAGGCTGCAATCGGAGAGAAAATAAAACATTCTACCAACAAGTGCTGGAAAACAAAAGAAAGACCTCTTCCTATCAAAGTGTTGCAGAAGCCACTCCTGTGGATGTCTAGGAAGAGAAATAATAAATTAGTAATTGCCATGAATAACCAAGGCAACAAGACAGCTCAGAAAGAAAGTGAAAAGTCTACAGAAAAGGAACTTAAAGATATGGAAATATGTGACTTAAATGACAGAATTCAAAATTGCAGTTCTGAAAAAACTCAAAGAGATGCAATAAAACACAGAAAAGCAGTTTAATGAACTCAGAAACACAATCAAAGAACAACATGAGCATTTTACAAAAGAGCTTGAAATTTTCAAAACAACCAAATAGAATTTCTGGAGATTAAGAACTCAATAGAAGAAATTAAGAATGAAATAGCCAGCTTAGGTATTAGAGTTGACCAGGTGGAGGAAAGAATCAGTGACATTGAAGATAGAAACCTGGAAATTACATGGATGGAAGAAGAAAGAGAGTTGAGACTTAAAAGAAATGAAAGAACTCTACAAGAACTTTCTGACTCCATCAGAAAGAGCAATATAAGAATAATGGGCATACCAGAAGGAGAAGAAAGAGAGAAGGGAACAGAGAATATATTCAAACAACTTTTCGATGAGAACTTCCCAAACTTGTGGACTAGAACTGGATCCTCGAATACAAGAAGCAAATAGAACACCTAATTCCCTCAATCCCAGCAGGCCTTCTCCAAGGCACATTGTATTGAAGCTGTCTAAAATCAGCGACAAAGAAAGAATCCTCAAGGCAGCCAGGGAAAAGAAGATGGTAACCTACAAATGAAAGCCCATGAGATTATCATCAGATTTTTCAGCAGAAACTCTACAAGCCAGGAGGGAGTGGAACCAAATATTCAAACTATTGAAAGAGAGAAATTATGACCTTTCCAGACATACAGAAGCTGAGGGAATTTTCTAATACATGACCTGCACTACAAGAAATACTAAAGGAGGCTATTCGACCACCATCAACAGGGACAATTTGTGGCAACTAAAACATAAAAAGGGGAGAGTAAAGGCCTGAACCAGAATATGGGAATGGAGAAAGTAAGCGTGCTGAAGAAAATGGAATACTCTAAATATCAAACTTTCTTTTACATAAACTTAAGGGTAACCACTCAAAACAAATCCAGAACTGAAATAAATACTCTAATAAAAGAAGAAACAGAGGGAAACATCATAGAATACCACCACACAGAAATAATAGACAACAACAAAAAGGCAAAGAAACAATGGAGACACAGCCTTACCAGAAAACTAAAGATAGAATGACAGGAAATCCTCACATATCAATAATCACCCTAAATGTAAATGGACTGAACTCACCAATAAAAAGGCACAGAGTAGCAGATTGGATCAAAAAACTAAACCCAACCATATGCTGTCTCCAAGAGACACATCTCAGTTACAAGGACAAGCACAGACTCAAAGTGAAAGGGTGGAAATTGACAATCCAAGCAAATGGTATCCCGAGAAAATCAGGTGTAGCCATACTGATATCAGATGAAACAGACTTCAGGGTGAAAAAGATAACAAGAGACAAAGATGGACATTTCATAATGGTAAAGGGGACTACACAACAAGAAGACAGAACAGTCATCAATATTTATGCCCCCAATCAGGGAGCACTGAAATATACCAAGCAACTACTAACAGAACTAAAGGGAGAAATTGACCAAAACACAATTATACTAGGGGACTTAAATACATCATTGACAGCTATGGATAGATAATCCAAACAGAAAATAAATAACGAAATAGCAGCCCTAAATGACACATTAGATGAAATGGACATAATTGACATATATAGAGCACTCCATTCTAAAACATCAGACTATATATTTTTTTTCTACTGTACATGGAACATTCTCAAGGATAGACCATATATTGGGACATAAAATCAGCCTCAGCAAATTTAAGAAGATTGAAATCATACCAAGCATATTCTCTGATCACAAGGCTGTGAAATTGGATATCAACTGCAAAAAGAAAGCAGGAAAAAACACAAATACATGGAGATTAAACAACATACTTTTAAAGAACGACCGGGTCAAAGAAGAAATTAGAGGAGAGATCAAAAGATACATAGAAACAAATGACAATGAAAATACATCCTACCAAAATTTTTTGGATGCAGCAAAAGCAGCTTTAAGAGGGAAATTTATATCATTACAGGCCTATGTATAGGCCTGTAATGAAACCCAAGGTCAGCAGAAGAAAGGAAATAAGAAAAATCAGAGCAGAACTAAACGAAATAGAGAACAAAAAGACAATAGAAAAAATTAATGAGACAAAGCTGATTCTTTGAAAAGATTAACAAAATTGACAAATGCTTGGCTAGACTCACTAAGATAAAAAGAGAGAAGACGCTAATTAACAAAATCAGAAATGAAAAAGGGGAAGTTATCACAGACACCACAGAAATACAAAGGATCATCCAAGAATACTATAAAGGACTATATGCCACCAAATTCAATAACCTAGAAGAAATGGACAAGTTCTTAGAAACATATAGCCTTCCTAGGCTGAACCATGAAGAACTGGAAAATCTAAACAGACCGATCACCAGTAACGAAATTGAATCAGTCATCCAAAACCTTCCCAAAAGCAAAAGTCCTGGACCAGATGGCTTCACTAGTGAATTCTACCAAACCTTCAAAGAGGATCTAATACCAATCCTGCTCAAACTCTTCCAAAAAATTGAAGAAGAGACAGTACTCCCTAACTCATTTTATGAGGCCAACATTACCTGATACCAAAACCTGGTAAGGACAACACAAAAAAGAAAACTACAGACCAATATCTGTGATGAATACAGATGCAAAATCCTAAACAAAATTCTAGCAAATCGAATACAACAATGCATTAAAAAGATTATTCATCACGACCAAGTGGGGTTCATTCCTAGGGCACAAGGATGGTTCAACATCCGCAAATCCATCAATGTGATACATCACATAAACAAAATAAAGGACAAAAATCATATGATTATACCAATTGATGCAGAAAAAGCATTTGACAAGATACAACATCCATTTATGATTAAAACACTTAATAAAATAGGTATAGAAGGAAAATACCTTAACATAATAAAGGCCATATATGACAAACCCTCAGCTAATCTCATAATTAATGGTGAAAAACTGAAGCCCTTTGCTCTACGTTCAGGAACATGACAGGGCTGTCCCCTATCACCTCTGCTTTTCAACATAGTGTTGGAAGTCCTCGCCAGAGCAATCAGGCAAGAGAAAGAAATAAAAGGCATCCAAATTGGGAATGAAGAAGTTAAATTGTCACTCTTTGCAGATGACATGATGTTATATATAGAAAACCCTAAAGACTCTGCCAAAAAGCTATTAGAAACAATCAACGAATAAAGTAGTTACTGGCTACAAAATCAACATACAAAAGTCCATTGCATTCCTATATACTAACAATGAAATCTCAGAAAAAGAAATACAAAAAACAATTCATTTTGCAATTGCAGCAAAAAGAATAAAATACCTAGGAATAAACTTAACCAAGGATGTGAAGGACCTATATGCTGAAAACTATAAGACATTTTTAAAGAAATTGAAGAAAACACAAAGAAATGGAAAGACATTCCATGCTCATGGATTGGAAGAATCAGCATAGTTAAAATGGCCATATTACCCAAAGCAATATATAGATTTAATGCAATCCCCATCAAAATCCCAATGACATTTTTTAAAGAAATAGAACAAAAAATCATCAGATTTGTTTGGAACCACAAAAGACCCCAAATAGCCAAAGCAATCTTAAGAAAAAAGAATAATACTGGAGGTATCGCACTCCCTGACTTTAGCTTGTACTACAGGGCTACAATAATCAACACAGCACGGTATTGGCAAAAAAAACAGACACATAGACCAATGGAATAGAATTGAGAACCCAGAAATAAAATCACATAAATATGGACAGATAATTTTTGACAAAGAAGCTAAAAACATACAATGGAGCAAAGACAGCCTCTTCAATAAATGGTGCTGGGAGAATTGGATAGCCACGTGCAAAAGAATGAACCTGGACTGCTATCTGTCAGCACATACCAAAATTAATTCAAAATGGATCAAAGACTTAAGCATGAGACCTGATACAATAAACTAAATAGAAAAAAACATAGGTACTAAACTTATGGACCTTGGGTTCAAAGAACATTTTATGAATTTGACTCCAAAGGCAATGGAAGTAAAAGCTCAAATAAACGAATGGGACTATATGAAACTTAAAAGCTTCTGCACAGCAAAAGAGATCATCGACAAAATAAAGAGGCAACCAACTGAATGGGAGAAGATTTTTGCAAACAGTGCCTCCAATAAGGGGCTAATATCCAAAATATACAAGGAACTCATGCAACTCAACAACAAAAAAACAAACAACCCAATTGAAAAATGGCCAGATGACCTGAAGAGACATTTTTCCAAAGAGGACATACAAATGGCAAATAGACATATGAAAAAATGCTCAACATCACTAATCATCAGAGAAATGCAAATAAAAACCACAATGAAATATCACCTCACCCCAGTCAGAATGGCTATCATCAACGAGACAAATAGTAACAAGTGTTGGAGAGGTTGTGAAGAAAAAGGAACCCTCATACACTGTTGGTGGGAATGCAGACTGGTGCAGCCATTATGGAAGGCAGTGTGGAGGTTCCTTAAAAAATTACGAATAGAATTACCATATGACCCAGCAATCCCTCTCCTGGGTATCTACCCAAAAAATCTGAAAACATTTATACATAAAGACACGTGTGCTCCAATGTTCATTGCAGCTTTGTTTACGGTGGCCAAGACATGGAAACAACCAAAATGTCCTTCAATAGATGAATGGATAAAGAAGTTGTGGTATATATACACAATGGAATACTATTCGGTGGTAAGAAAAGATGATATAGGAACATTTGTGACAACATGGATGGATCTTGAGAGTATAACGCTAAGTGAAATAATTCAGACAGAAAAAGCAGAGAACCATATGATTTCACTGATATGTGGTATATAAACCAAAAACAACAAAAGAACAAGACAAACAAATGAGAAACAAAAACTCATAGACACAGACAATAGTTTAGTGGTTACCAGAGGGTAAGGGGGGTGGGGGTGGGAGATGAGGGTAAGGGGTATCAAATATATGGTGATGGAAGGAGAACTGACTCTGGGTGGTGAACACACAATGGGATTTATAGGTAATGTAATACAGAATTGTACACCTGAAATCTATGTAGTTTTACTAACAATTGTCACCCCAATAAATAAAATAAAAAAAGAATACTATAGACCAAATAAGCTTACAGACATATGTAAAACATTCCAGCCAGCAGCAGCAGGATACACATTCCACTCAAGAATATTCGGAATATTATCCAGGATAGATCATATATTCAATCACAAGATAAGTTGTAGCGATTATGTCATAGAAATGGCAACATGAGGTGAGCCTCTTGAAATCTACCCTAGTATTTACAACAAATTGAACAGCTATAATTCCACAAAGGACTCCCTGCACAGCAGACAGGCAAGACTAAGAGATGCACAACTGAAATCATCTAAAGGTGGGCAAATTAGGCAAGCAGGGAAGGAGGGAAGCAGGAAGTGCAGAGATATGCGCTGTGCAGGCTGCAGGAATGAGAAAAAAAAAAGAAACAGTCACACTTAGGAAACTCTTACTATTGTCAGTCACTGCCCTATGAACCTACCCACATGTATTAACTCATTCAATCCTCACGTCAGCTGTATGAGGTAGATTCTATTATCTACCCACATTTCCCACCTGGGGAAACTGAGGCACAAAGACCTTATCCCTAGAGCTATGCCATTGATATGAAGAAGGTGCAGAGGCTTTTTACTTCTGTCTTTTAGCTCACAATTCCAAATTCTTGGCACAGAGCAGCCAGCTTGAGTCCGGAAACCACCCTAGACTATGTGTGCTGAGAGGGTCTGAGACGTGGCCATTGGGTGCTACGCTAAGAGAAGGGATTTGTATGCTAAGAGAAGGGATTTGTATGTGAGATACAGCCTTCCCAACAAGTGTCCACTGCAAGAGTAAAGATTGCTCTGGAGGCTTCTTTGGTAGTCTATAGCCCAAGTTAAATTTGACACACATTGTGATCTGTGGAAATATGTAGAAAAAGAATGTTCATACTGTCCTCAATTCTGTGTAATCTGATTTTGCAACTGTTCAGCCAATTAGGAAGTAAGAATTTGGGGCTTAAATGTTGCTGTAAAGCTGATAGAATGATTTACTACTCCATTGTAAATTGAGCAATAGTTTCCAGATAACTGGAGAACAAAGACTTCTGTGGTCAAAATGTTTGGGAAATGTGTCATCTCTCTCAGAAATTTACATCTCGTATTAGTGTGTTAAAGATTAACTGAAAGAAACCCAATTTGCTCGGTTTAGTGGTTAAACCAACAAATCTATTTTCTTTAGCACAACTATTCACATATTTTCCTCTGTAATAGTTTCATCTTAATACATTTAGGTAACTCTGAGGTAGAGGACAGATAAACTGAAATATGTATGGAATTTCACCTTTTTCTTCATGGCAGCTTAAATTTAAATTCTATTCGAGTATAGTTTTGTTTCTTTACTAATAACATATCAATTTTAAAATGCATAGACCAGTAATTCTCTAAGTGTGGTCCTGGGACCAACAGCAACAGCAGCATTTGGAAATTTGTTAAAATGCAGATTCTCAAGGCCTACCTCAAGCCGGCTGAATGGAGAACTCTGGGGGTGGGATCCAGCATCTGTGTTGTAACAACCCTCCAGGTGATTCTGATGTAGTCTACCCTGTGAGAGCTGCTGCAGATGACTCTTCAAGGGCCATGCTTGGTAATACTGAACTCTATAGTATAATATAATATAATATAATATAATATAATATAATATAATATAATATAATATAATATAATGCAATATAATATAATAATGACAATGGCCTGGCTTTGAATCCTATCTACACTTACTAGTCCTATGGCCTTGGACAAACAATATCCTCTACACCTGTTAACTTATTTGTAAAGAGGTGATAAAGATGGGAATTGTCCTTTCTATTCAGGCCGTGGTCCCCAACCCACCTGGCAAGCTGTCTTTCCCACCACACTGCAGAAGATGGCAAAGAACCAAGAGATGGAAGACTTTTCACTTAGCAAGCATTATGTGCTGGTTAGCTGTAGCACCCTACACAGTACCTAGCTCACAGTAGGTACTCAGTACATATATTTGAATGAATGGAAGCCAAGTATGATATTAAGTCTTGAGGATACAAAGATAAACATGATAGGCCATACCCTATAGAAACAAGCTAATAAAGGAGACAGACTTTTTTTTAAGAAAAGATAATAACAGTGTATAACAGTCATCATAATAGACGGATACATAACAGAAGTGGGTGGACACTGGAAGAGCGCTGAAGAAGGCCATAGCTGAGGCTACAGGTGAGGTGGATTAGGAAAGCCTTCCCAGGAGGACAGCACAAGCTGAGTCCGGAAGGACAGTGGGGTGTCAATCTTGAGAGAAGTGAGGTGTGGACATTACAGTAGAGTGACAGTGTGGACCAACGGCAGAGGCTTGATGACCACCATGGCTTTGTGAAAAAAACAGAAGATGAACATACTTTCATTGTTGGTCATTAGAGAGACTATTAGATCCAGCATGTCCAGGGTTGAGTGGGAAGGAATCTACATTCTCCCTTCTCCCAGCACATATGTGTGCTAGATCTTTTGGTACAGACACAGTTGAGTGGCCGGGAAATTAGACAGGAGAGTGAAGGCCTCTGTTCTCAGCATTAGGGAAAATTTATTCTATATTCATTTTTGTTCTCTAATGCCAAGTTCAAGCTTCTGCAAAGACTGGGTGTTTCCTACATGCTTCAGACACACTGGCAGAGCCGCGATACAGGCAGCCAAAACTGTGAACAGGCTCCCCAATTGTTCTGGGGACTTGCTGTTCTCCAGCCCTTTACCCTGAGGGGCCCTGGAGGCTGGATGTGCAGGCCTGGTATTGTCCACATTGACAGAAATAGATTTTCAGGCATGGAAAAGCAAGGCACACAAAGGGGAGATACATACCCAGCTATATGGGTGTGTACCCTGAGATGCATTTTTGCCTCTAAAGTAGGCATTGGATATTTCTGACTCTTTTCTACAAAGATGAACTTGAACAAAACTACATGTAAACAAATTCACTTCTCCAAATCACTGTCTTTCATCATTTTACAATTAGATTGCAACTCACTGGTTTCTAGAATTAGATTAAAGTAGTCGGTAGGCAATGACCCTTACTAAAATAATATCTGCCAAAAGAAAGGCTCCAAGTTTGTTTGAACTCCAAATGATTCAAAATATAATATTCACATCTTCTCTCTGACTTCCCCTTTCTAATCCTGTTGAACTCTGTCTGAATTTTATATAAGGTTTATTTGTCCTGATCAGAAGCTTAATACACTAAAACAGAATTACTGTACTTAAGATATATGGCTCTGATGGGGACTAAAACTTGTTTTCTTCCTTAGATTTACAGGGAAGTCAATTTCAGCTCAACTGACTTAATTTCAATAGCCATTTTTTCTTTCCTGGGGAGGTGAAGTGGGTTTTTTTGCTTGCTACTGAGTTGCAGATAGGTAAACAAAAGTGATCTCATTCATTAAGAAAGCGTAACATTAACAAAATTAAAGCAAGTCAGGTCTCAGTGAGTTGACTTCTCAGAACAAACCAACACTGTTTCTAAATGACCACCACAATTTACAAGTGGCTGTTTTGACCTTCTCTCCCATTTACAGTAGCAAGCAAATATAATAACCTGAGGAAGTAAACTGGGCATAAATATGTCCACATAAGGGAAGCTGAATGGTTTAACATGTTCTAATTCCATCTCTGGCCTCTTAAGAAAACCACTAGAATCTCTAGGTCTCCTTTTCCTTGCCTTTACATGGGAAATGGAAATACCTGTGGTGAAAGCAGATCCATGGTTGCAAAGGGCAGAAGGGAAGACGGAATGGGGTGTGACTTCTAGTGAACATAGGCTTTCTCTTCGGGGATAATAAAATGTTCTGGAATTAGGTAGTGGTGATAGTTGCACACACCTTCTGAATATGCTAAAAACCACTGAATTGTACACCTTAAAATGGTGAATTTTATGGTATGTGAATGACATCCCAATTTTTAAAGAAAACACATGTGCTACTTCACAGGGCTATCATTAGGAGGTAGAGAGAAAGTATACACGGAACCTTAGTAAAACAATGAAGGGTCATTTTTAGCGAGGATCAGTTGTGTTCATTGTGAGATTTGTTTTTGTTGTTTTTTGGTTGGTTTTGGTTGCAATTAATAGAAACCTAACCTGAGACTTTACTGTTTTACATGAACAAACCACAGAACCTGGAATTAGTGACTACATTCTCTCCGCTTCTACTCTTGGCTTTTCTGATTATCACCTTCATTCCCTCAGTTGTGGTGGGGAATAGGTATCTGTCAGACAGGCGACTTTCGTTTTGTGGCCAGAAGGGTCAGAGTCTTTAGTTCTGTGACCTATAGTTCAAAACTACTGCAGAATTGCCTCAGTTGGCCCAGTTGGGGTAAGATATACAACCCTAGACCAGTCACAGTGGCCTGGGAAATGACTTCTGTAAGAAGATCAGCAGCTTCCATTAGAATCACGTGGGTAGACGTGAACTCTCCAGAAGAGGTGGACAGAATGCTGCTTCAACATACCAAAGAGCAGATGTCCCACAGGAGACCAATGACCCAGACTTCCCCATGTTGGAGTCAGAAGGGACTTAAGACATCTCAGAGAGCATTAATTCAACCTCCTTATTTCATAGCAGAGGGAGCTATATTCAGAGAACTCAGTAGTAGGATCAAGACTAAATCCCTGGTCTTTTAACTACCAACCTAGTGAACATAGATTGGTGATTTCCAAATCCACACCACAGCATAAACTGAGGAACTTATTAGAAATACCTACTACAAGGCTCTCACTGGAGACCTAAATAAGAATTTGGGCAGACTGGGGTTTGTGAGTCTGGATTCAGTTACAAATGCCCCAAGTTAATTCTGATGTTTGTTATCCACCATTTAGGAATAAAAAAAAGTACTGATCCCTAGATCCCCACCCTGAGATGCTCTTGCGTTGATCTGAGCTGCAAGGGTCTCTCAAGTGCAGCTAATGTTAGGAAACCACTAACTTAAAATAACACACATTAGAATCACTGGGGAAGCTTTCTTGACACTTTGAATGCCTGGGCCCAATCTCTAGAGATTCTAATTGAGTTTGCCTCAGTCTCAGGGCACTGGTATTTTTCAAAATCCGACCAGGTAATTCTCAGCTTCAGTCAAGGTTGAGAACCATCGACCCAGATCTTACTGCCTTCCATACACCAGGGCTGTGAATGAGAAATGGGTTACGTCAATGGGAAATTACATCAACTCTCTGTAAAGTGTGATGATGACAATGATGACGTTATTTCTTGGTGGTTACAATGCACCAGCCCATATGCTGATCATTTTATGAGTATAATTTCATTTAATCTTCAACAACATTATTCATCTTCAACAACATTAGTGTTATTTTCCCTTTCCCTTGATTACAACATGTTATCAATTGAAGACTATCTATTTGATAAGTTAATTAGAGAGTGTCTGTTGTTACTTAACAAGATAATATGGAGATTTCATCAGTCCTCCAGGGGCAAAGTTTTGCTTTACTTAGAATAAATATAAATGTATAGCTTTTTAAGATAAAATACAAATAAACATAGGTGGTGCTATCAAATGCAAATAACTCATCTGAAGTGATAGGAAATGAACAGCTACCTTTTATGAAAACTGCTAAGTTCTCCTACACTCACAGATGGCAGTTATGTCCCATACTGGGGCATCCATAATGGGCCTGGAAGCTGGCAAATTTATTTAGACACATCCCATTTCAGAAATAATAAAATGTGGGGGGAAATGTGTATCTTAGAGTCACAGAAACATGATATGATCTCTGTTTTCAGATGAGGTTTTAAAAGATGAAGTGATTAACCAAAAGTAACATGGTTCATTGTATGGCCAACCCAGAAATACAACCCAGCATCCCTGATGCTAGAATTCTCCAGAAGCTCTTCTACTAACAACTTTCCGTTTACAAACTTTCTTTGACAAGAACAAAACAATTTTTCAGGACAAAATTTTGTCAGTTCTGCCTGCAGCTGGAATGAGGAGTCCCCTGGGGTTTTCAAGAACTATCCAATCCTAGAGTAGAGTTGTCTTGTCTTTTCAATGCAAAGCAGGAACTAATTTTAAAGTATTTTAAAGCAGGTACAATAACGGAAAATTCAGAGTCCAACAAGATATAAATTCATTTATGTTTGGAAACAATAATAAAATTAAGACAATTAGAAAAGGAAAACAAGTTGAGACTATACGAATGAGGATGAATATGGTCAATGGGTCAGTTTTATGCTTTGAACAGACCTTTGTCAAATTCTCAGTGTGACCAAATCTATCTGACCTTGTTTGATTATTTTTTTCTTTTAAAATTACTATTTAGTTACAAGAAATGAACGCTGAATATTTAACAATCAGTTTTGAACGCCTGTAGCACACCTGTGTCAGACCACTCAATGATCAATTATGGCACCTATAGGACACTTTTATCTTGATGTAACACTATTGCAGACTGATTTCCTACGTATAGTCACTGTACTTAGAATAAAGGGTGGCTATAATGGAACAAAGGCCAAATATGGGAGGAAAAAATGAATTGGGGGGAATACTCTTTTAATATTTCTTCATTAACTTGGAATTTCTAGAATATAAAAGTATATTCTAAGTATATAGAATATATTTACTTAGACCTCCAGTATAATGAGGTTCTTTTGTAGATGTATAGAAATAAATATAATTATGGTAATGTTTTTTCTTTTCCCAGATTTTACTTTATAAAAGCAAAGTAGTCCACAAGTTTGGTTTTATATGCCTTGAGAGGTTCTTTGCAATTTTTCCTTTCACAGCTGTTAAATAGCTTATACCTCCAATATTTTTTCCTGCATAATGATTTTTATGGAAGCAAATGTTATAAGCATTTTAAAGTCTTACCAGTTGTGATAGTACAATAATGGGACTTAAAAAATCCAACCATGTGTGTGGAGAGATAGAACCAAACATTTATTTCTTAGGAAATCACATACTTGTTCTGATGAAGATGCCGTGGCTCACAATGGTTTGGAAACCCTCTTTTTGAATTGCCTTTAGCACAAGATTCTGAGGTGTCGGATGAAAAGTAGTTAGGTTCCCTTACAGTACTGCTTGCTTCGTGTGTTTTTTTTTTTTTAATTAAAAATAGAACCTTTGATATAGGGTAAAGAGCAATGAATTTGGAATCTGAAGATCTGGATTCAAGTACAACGTCCGTAACCTACTAGTTTTATAACTCTGCATATCCCTTACCTTCCTCTTACCCTCATTTCCTCCTCTACAATATAAGAATGAAAGCACCTACATCATGGATTGTCTTGAAGATGATATGAAACAAGGCATTGTTATAGTGCCTTGTGAAATGAAACACACTGTCCAAATGTAAGTTATTATTGGCCTCACTTGATTAGAATTGAATGGGCTTAGTTATTTTCAAAATTTAGATGTAACCACTGAAAGCATAAATATTCCATCATTGAAAAAGTGTTCAAAAGAACATGGAAAAGACGCTGATACCTCAGGTCCGTTTGTTGAACCAAATGAGAACTCAGCTGGGATCCAAAGAAGTTACAGTTGGTGTCAAAGCCCTCCTCACTCTCCAGGTCCTTAGCAGTCTCATTTTTTCCTACTCCTCTGCTTTCTAGCACCCACTCCATTGGATGAAAGTAGGAACTGCTGACTAAATGCAGGGCATTTGTGAAAATGAATTTTGAAAGAATCCTGGCTGGTCTTTTGACAAGAACGTTATCCTGTCTCTCACATCTAGCAGTGTGGACCAGCCAGCTCCTTTTAAATGGCTGACTCTAGGACTGCTGCTGTCCTTGCCATTTTAAGATCTCCTTTATCTGAGGGACAGAACCACAAATTCCACAGTGGAGCACGGCGCATGAGGAGGCTGTTCTGTATAGTCTGAGACTCCGAGTGAGAAATGAAGCCCAAACCAGCCAAGACACAGTCTCCCCCACTGCTGAGCAGATCCCAACCATCCCACCTCCAACCCCCTCAGTCACATGAATGAGATATTTCGCCAGGTTACCCCGAGTTTCTTGCTGTAAAATGAATCCTTCTGTACAGTCTGCTGGAGCAATTACTGAAGTCTGTCATCTGCAATACTCCTTTCAAATCCAAAAGTATTCTCTCTTGTCATTTTGCATGTTAATAAAAAATAATAGTAAACAGCAGTCACTTAGGTATTCCAACAATGCTTTACCGCACATTCTACAAAATAGATCAAAGGGATAAATACATATCAGTTTATCACATTCTCTATCACTTTTTTTTTCTTTTAGTTTGAAAAGTGTGCTTCGTTAATGAGAAAAGAAGTAGGGAAAACTGTTTAACATTCTGAGGCGAAACAAAAGCCCTCACATGTGGCTGTAAAGTTTGCGTTTGTGGTGATGAGTTGTCCTGCATCCTAACAGCCTTACCACCCAGGGTTTTACGAGAGCACCCTCTCTAGGTTCCACTGTCTGTCAGTGCAGGGTTTTGTAGTAAATGCAAGAAGTGTATGTGTATGAGTGTCTTTTTAAAAAAGGCAAACACAACTCTAATAGTATTTGAAATAGTTTACAAGATACAGCTATTCCAGTGACAGATTAAACATGATGAATACTCTGACCCATGATTTGGTTATCCTTGTTTGGAGTCACTACAGATTACTAAAAACACCAAAACACAACTCAGCTTTTTTTTTTTTAGGAATTCCTTGAGGTAAAGGAATCTTAATGTGATATCTCTATTAATTTTCTGTAATTATCAACTTAGAAGCTGAATATTTGAAGGTAAATTAAATATTGAAGCAGCAGACCAAATGCTCAAATGTTCTCATTTAACAGTAATCAGTACTTCAGACCCATTTTGTAAAGCATTCAGTTATATATTTCCTTATTTGCTGTTGCTGCCTGTAAGCATTTGCAAAACATACCCAATTGCTTATAGTCCCTTAGTTCCATCAATTATTACTTTCTTAAACTCAAACAGAACCTTTGATGTCTTAGTATTAATGTTAAACTTGGGAAATATTTAAGCAATGATGGGTTTTGTTTTCCTTTTTTGCTCCTAATGAAGACTTAATAGTCTTTCTCAACGAGTAGTTTTAAATGTGTAGATTTTTTAGTTTAAAAGTAATTCATGTTCACTGTTGAAAAATACAAAAATGAAGATTAAAAAAATGAAGAAAAAAATTAAACTGTAGAAGCCACCCAAAGAACAACTTAACATTTGTTGTATACCCTTTAAGTATATTATTTCAAGTGAAAAGTATTTATTGAGTGTTTAATATATGTCCAGAACTGTTTTGGGTGCTCAGAGAAAATGAGATGAATGAGACATGGTCCTTGTGCCCGAGGACTCACAGAGAGCATCTGAGTTACTGATCAGAAGCTAGTTTGTTGGTAGAAAGGTGAGCTAACTTTTGATGGTTTTCCATGTTTTGAATATTTAGTTTTAATCCTAATTGAAAACAGTTATATCCTAGGTATGTCAAAGTATATTACAACCTCATTGAATCAACTACAACTTCATTTTAACTTACTGACTTTTGTGTCTTGTTCATTTTGTCCTAATTATAATAAATGGATTTGATGGTATCCAGACATGTTTATCAGTTTGGGTAGTTATAGTGATTCCTCTAGGGAAACATCTGTTTCTCACTGTGTTTGGGCTATTAGTTCCTTGGGATATACATGGGTGCTATGTAGAGAAATTGATTTCATGGCCAAAAATTTTGGAGAATTCTGGGTTAAATAATCATATAATATTAAAAAATCAATTTTTGATGGGTAATCAACTTAAACATGGAAACTAAAACTATAAAGCTTCCAGAAGAGAACCTAGGAAAATATTTTCATGACCTTGAGGTAGGCAAAGATTTCTTAGCAGAACATCAAAAAATTGCCACGTTTGACTTCAACAAAATTAAAAACATCAACTAAGCAAAAGACACAGGTTTTTCTTTTCTTTTTTTTTTTTCTTAAGAAATAATTGAGAAAGTGAAAAGGTAATTAATTCACAGCCTGGAAGAAAATATTCACAATACATCTATCTGACAAAGTACTCATGACCAAAATATATAAAGAACTCCTACAAATCAATAATAAAAAGATAAACATTTTAAAAGACAACACTAAAAAGATTAAAAAGATTAGGAAAAAGACTTGAAGGAATACTTCTCAGAAGATATATTAATGCTCAGTAAGTACATGAAAAGGTCCTTAACATCGTCACTCATCAAGGAAATGCAAATTAAAACCATAATATGATACCACTTCACATCAACTACAATGACTAAAATAAAAAAAAGATATAAATTTAATCATCAGCAAGATGTGGACCAGCTGGGGTATATTGCTGGTAGGAACATAAAATGGTACAACCACTTTGGAAAACAGTTTGCCACTAAACAGATAGTTACAGCAATAATTCCTAGATGGACTTATTTCTCAGTATCTCTATCTATCTATCTATCTATCTATCTATCTATCTATCTATCTATCTATCTACCTACCTATATGCTCTCATCTGATACACATTCTGAGGAATGCTGGTTGGGACTCCATGCTCTAGGATAGCAGTTCTCAGTCCTGACTGCACATTGGAATCACCCAGGGAGCTTTTAAAACTCCTCAAGTCCAGGCTATACCCACCGACTAACTAAACTAGAGTCTCTCATGGTGGAGCCTAGGCATCAGCTTATTCAGAAGGTTCTAGGTGACTCCAGTGTGCAGCCACGGTGGGGAAGCACTCTCTTACAGAAACAGTACCTCTTTTTAAGCATCTGTACTTGCCCAATTAGAAGACGGCTCACATTTAATTAACATCAACAAGAAGTCCGAGGACCTGGTGTCTTCGGCTGGAGGGGATCATTGGGAGCGGAGGTCTATCTTACTGGCTCGTGCCCACCGGGCTGGCTCTCTAACCTGTGGGACTCTGGGTTCCAGCCTTGAGACCTCCAGTTGCTGCCTGCTCTGGATGAGGTGCCTGTGTCCATCTACAGTATTTGCCCATTTTCTTCCAGCCCAGCTCTATATTATTAAATGGTCTGATTGGTTGCCAAGCCCCCTGCCATGTGACTAGTACCCAGTGAGAATAAGGCTTTGGCCCCTGGGGCTCTGCAGTCTATATCTTGAACTTTTTTAAACCATCCCACTTCCCACTGTGTTTCCAGATCTCCTTCTGAACTCAGATTCTGGTATGTTGCCTCCGTCTTGACCACAGTCTCAAATTGACCTCTTGGATTTGGCTGCTGATATTCCTCCTTTGGCTCGCATCCTTGGCTCCTGCAACCCATGCATCTATTGCCGTAGTCTCCTCTACCCTTTTTGGTACCAGCAGCTTCCCACCCAAACCAGGACCCCTTTCTGTGCTAGCTGGGAGAGCCTCCGCCCAAGAAAGGGAATGGGACGGTTTCTCCCAGCCTCAGCTAACATCCCTCATCTCACCCAAACGTGCAGTTTGGGCTTGTCTACTCTGGCTTGGCCGGTCTGACCCTTTGACCTGGACTGACCATTTTTGTTCTGTTGCACATCACAAAGAATTGGAATTAAATGAGAGAAAATGCCTGGACGTGCACTAGGCTGAAGCCATTGTATCAAGTTTCTGTGTGCTTCGGAGGGGCTGGTGTCTGCCCCACATTCCATTCCACTGACCATGTGGTGCATTCTCGGGGCTGGCGGCTGGATGAAGTGCATATCAGGAAATACAGCTGCTCAGCCCTCAGAGCTCCAAGTGCCCTGTCCTGTCATCTGCCTTCCCTGGCTCCAGCCTGCCCCTTCCTGGCCTGGGCCACAGGCTTAATCCAGGGTTTATCCTCACGTCTATTCATGGTTTGTATCTGTCCTTAGCCTCAAACCCATGTCATAGATCCCTCCAAGGGGATGGAGAGGCCAAATTCCTGACATCAGGTTCGTGAACATCTGTTGTTTTTGCCTGCCCAGCCTCCATGCCCTTCTTCTGGTATCAGCACCCAACTTTTGCTTGGGAGAATCTGTGCTCACCTCCAATCAGAAATAGCACAGACCTATCATGCATATGATGTGTATCTCCCCTGGCCAAGGTGTGGGCCGAAGTCTCAAACTAAATCACTCGGATGCTGTCTCTCTGAAACTTGAATGAAGCAGAACAGCAAAAACGATATAATGGCCCCACGTAGTCAAACCTGCTTATCTTGAAGGTAATGGTTTTTGTTTCTAACACCTACACCCTCTGAACTCCCTAGTTCCTGCCCTTTTCTAAGCTTCATTCTATAACTTTTTCTTAAAATCCCAGAGTTCCTTTATTATGTTTTTTACAGTCGTAAGAGCTGATTCTATTGTTTGTGACTAACAGATACAACTAGTTTATAGCCAACTTTTCTTTCTTATGATTTTTACAGAATCATTTTTAAAGGGTGACTTACATCCTAGGATGGCATTAAAGGGCTGCAGAGTAGACCTAGATTACGGATCTTCCCGTACACCTCTCACATTATGCAAATGAGGAAACTGAGGTTTGGGGAATTGAGGTAACATGTTGTGCCCTCATCATCTACTTACTGACTTTGTGTTAGGGGAACTATCTATTAATTACTTCTGATGGGTGGGGAGGGGGACCATTTATTTACTATTTAGTGCCCCCCATTAAAATGTGAATAATTCATTCACGTGAATCTGAGAACAAGTATCTCAGATCTTACAAAGTTCACTAGAGATTTTCTTCCTTTAAAGAGGTGCCCTATGATTTATATTTGGTCATTGAAAATAAAGGAATTTAGTCAGAATTTTCAATTTTCCACAAAATTCTCCAGTTCCAGAAGGTTAAAGTATCCTCTTGCTTGGTTCTGAAAGAAATTGTAGTTATTGGCATCTAGTAGCTCCACTACATATTACACACTTCGTATGCAAAGATAACACTCTAGAGCCATCATGAATGTAAAAGATGTCATTGGAGTGATTTTTACAGGAGGAAAAGAGTGTCAGGTCTCCGAGGGCCCACAGACTCCATTACATAAAGTGTGCAATATGTATTGGAGATTATTTACATCTCAGAGCCTCACTTGCCTCATTTATAGGTTGGTGCAAAAGTAATTGCAGTTTCTGCAATTTTTATTTTTTTAAACCATTTGAACCGCAGGACTTTTGCACCAACCTAATAAAACAGAGCACACCAGTGATATCTATTTCATGGAGACTCAGTGCAGACTGGATGAGAAAGTGTAAACTGCCTCCTGCTTGCAGGCTGGCACATCATAGGCAAACAGACATCTGAATGAAGCATTTGTGGGTTACTCCTCAGGTCTGCTTTGCTCTCCCAACATGCTTTCTTAAAAGCATGCAGTAGGCAGATGATATAAAATGGTCTCTGGGACTTAATCATAGAAAATAGGCCTGACAAAGTCCATTTTGAGCTATTTGGTCCAGGAACATAGCCAGTGATTTTGCAAGCATATCTCTCCAGCAAAAACAAGGCCATTGTACAATAGGACCTCTTATTCCTTTGGCTTCTCATCTACTTGGATTGCTCTACTTCTACAGATGGTCAAGTCCAACCTGGAAGAGACTGCCATCTAAGCTCTAAACCCACTATCTTACTAAGGAGGAAACCAAGAGACAACGTGTGTGCCTTGCCTATTAACACAATATTAATAGGAGTAGAAAAGGCTTCAGCCTATGAAAACTAAGAAAAGCACAAGAAAAGATAGGAACTGCTGATGGTGAGCGCTCAGAATGTAGTAGACAGGTGGTAGTTCCATACAGCAAAAGCCACAGCCCTTAAATCTGACAGTGTCTTTTATTCCACCCACCCCCACTCTATTTCTGATAATAGATGCATTTTGTATTTGTGTGAAACTGGAAGGCACAAAAATAAGAAATAGTAAACTCAGTATGTTGATGTTGATTTTTTTTTTTTTTGGTCTGCCAGTTTCTGCCTATGTCTAAGAAACTTAAAATAAGAGATGTTTTTCATTTTTTAAAGCCAAACTCAGCTGTATTTGTTGAAACAAAAAAATAAACAGAAGGAAAGGAAAGAAATTTAAGCCAGCAAGGGTATAAGTATTGTCCAACTAGGATTGTAAATGTTGATATGCCAAATAAGACACCTGAAAGCACTAAATAAATATCTGTTAAATGAATGAATGAATGAATGAAAGATAAATATTTGTATAAGCAAATCAGGTCACTTGTCAATTTTTATATTAGATTATAGAATATGCAGATGGAAGGAGCCAGGAACACTGGTTTAATTCTGACATTTTACAAGGGGAGAAAATGAGGCCAAAGAGAGGTCACTTGACTAAGTAAGGCACAGGCTGGTGGAAACTCTAGATTTTCTTACTTCTCCGCAAGTTGTCATTCCAAACCTCTTCCCATGAATTGACTTTTAATGCATACACAATCAGCTTACGGACTTCATAGGCTTTCCCCCCTCAGTTTGCCCTAATAATTTTAGCCTTCTTTCATTCATACAACGTATATGTGTTGCATGCTACTATGGGCCAGACACTGTTCTAAATAAAAAGTGAACAACACAGACCAAAATCATGCTTTCAGGGAACTTATATTCCAGTGGGAGAAGGACAGGCAAGAAAAAAGAAAGTAAGTAAATATACAATATATCATGTGGTAATAAGTGACCATATAAAAGATAAAAATGATGGGGACCCACTCCTAGGTATATACTCAAGAGAGATGATAACATAGTTCCACACAAAAACTCGTGTACAAACGTTCTTAACAACAGTACTCGTAATAACCAAGAAATAAGCCAAATATCCATCAACTGATGAAGAGAGCAATAAAATGTGGTCTATCCATACGATGGAATATTATCTGGCAATAAAAAGATGTGACGTGCTGATACATGGTACAACATTATGCTAAGAAGCCAGTTACAAAGGACTACAAAATGTATTTTCCATTTTCCATTCACATGAAAAGTCCATAATTGACAAATATATAGAAAGCAGGTTGGTGGTTCCCTAGGGCTGGGAGGTTGGGGTGACTGGGGAGTGATGACTAAAGGGTACAGAATTTCTTTTGGGGGTGATGAATATGTCCTGGAATTGATAGTGGCAATACCGTGTTTCCCCGAAAATAAGACCAAGCCAAACAATCAGCTCTAATGCGTCTTTTGGAGCAAAAATTAATATAAGCCCCAGTATTATTACATGTTATGTAATGTTATGTTATGTTATGTTATGTTATGTTATGTTATGTTATGTTATGTTATGTTATGTTATATTATACCTGGTTTTATATTATAGTAAAATAAGACCAGGTCTTATATTAATTCTTGCTCCAAAAGACGCATTAGAGCTGATTGTCCGGTTCGGTCTTATTTTTGGGGAAGCACGGTAGATGCACAATTCTCTAAATACTCTAAAAGTCATTGGATTGTACACTTTAAATGGGTGAATTGCATGGTATATGAATTTATTTCTCAAGCTGTTTAAAAACTGGATATGGAGTACTGGGGCAGGAGTGGGCTGCTGCTGTTTTAAGAAGGGTGGTCAAGAAAGGTCTTACTGATGATGTGGCATTTGAGCAGAGACCTCAAGGAATTAGGGAGTGACTCTGTGGATATTTGGGGGAAGGGCATTGCAGGCAGTGGGCACAGCAATTGCAAGGGCCCTGTGGTCAATACAAGGTTGATGTGTCAGAGAAAAAGCAAGAAGATCATGGCTGGTGGAGTAGCAAGAGGGAGGTGGTCTAAGAAGAGGTAAGAGAGTTAACAGGATTGAGGGGGGATTTGTTGGGGTGACTTGTTGGCCCCTGAAGAACTGTGGCTTTTCTCTGAGTGAGATGGGCAACCACTGTAGGCTTTGGGGCAGAGGCATGACATGATTTTTAGACAAATCACTCTGCTACTCTTAAAATAGGTCAGAAAATTAGCTGATTTAACAATAGTATTCTAAGGAACGTTTGGCTTCGCTTCTGGGCTTAAAGTTAAGAACATAAATGGAACCAGGGTAGAGGTCTCCCTCCCCCAGATCTGCTGAGAACATTGCCCCGTCTTCATTGTGGGAACCCGGGGCTAGGGCAGAGCTTGGAGCTCAGGCTAGATCTAACACAATTCCATTTTGTTTCATAAAAACTTTATTTATGAGAGGAGGCAGCCATCAGATTAACCAGTAATTGTATTTGACAATAAGAATGCAGGGCCATAAAAGGATTATCTGATAAAACTGGAAGGTTGTATCTAATATAACTGGAAGGCCATTGCTTGAGATAAGAATAGAAGCCGACTTGTGAGTCCCTTCCTAAATTAAAGGATAGACTGAGGAAGATAAGTTACTGAGTTCACAGACTTTAGAATCTATTTATGTGTTTTTAACTTCTCTATCTTTACGTGCTTTTACCAAGAGCCGCTGCAGAATCAATGAGGGCAAGAAGGACCAGTGGGAGGAAGGAAGTGATGAAGTTTATTTACTTTATTGATCGCTTATAATTCCTTATTGTTTTTCAGAACTAATTTCTAGTATTTTTTTCTTCCTCTACATTTCAAATCAAACTATTTTTTAAAATATACACATTCTAAAGCATCCTATTTCTGCAGGTGAAGTTTAAGGAATAGATTTTTTTCCTCTAAGATTTTTACTCTGCTTAGCTAACTTCACTCTTGACAACTTGTACGTTTCCTTAAATAAAAGAAATCATAGGGCTGCGTACAAGGCATTTTGACCGAATGGCCTGTGGTCTGATTACTAGAGAATTGTGTAGTAGGAGGTGACAAATGCCCTCCTTAGTCAGTCATTCTCTGTTTCTCAGATGGCATTCAACAGGAAATAAGGAAATGCTAGTTGAATGGATGAATTTATAAAGTACGAGGTATGCGTATGTACTTTTACACAACTCCTAAAAATGAGCTATCAAAAAGCAACCAATAAAATCATACATGCTGTCATGCAGAAGACCCTGCTAGCTGCGCCATGTGTCTTACAGGGCGGCCTGCAGGGTCTCTGCTCCCGCTCCCCACATAAGAACGCAGGGTGTGGCTAGGCCAAAAAGGAACACCCATGGAGCCATAGGTAGGGGAGTCATACTACTATAGTCTCACTGGAGGCTGGATTCACGCGACTTGCGACCTGCTGTCCGCTTTTCTGCCAACCGACCGACTCCACTCGACTCAATTCCCCAGCGCAGCCGTGGCAGTTACATTTAGTGGCCAATTGGCTAACCGGCTATAGCTGACGGCCAACTAGCCACAGCCGACGGTCATCTACTACCCGAGCCAGCACCTTTCCACGTGAGGCCGAGAGCCTGGAAACTGCTCTCCAGGGCTTTGTCCCCACACACACTCTACAAAGAGAGCTAGATAATTAAGGTAAACAATAGTGCTGTAGAGACAGTATTCACCTGACTGTGCCCATATTCTTAAGGGGATTGAGGCCTGTTTGGGGAAAGAAGATCCTCTGGCTGGTTTTCTCAGGGTGGCCCGGGGTTGGAACCACGGCATCGGGAACAAACTGAATGGACTGGAGGTGCTGGAGGCTCATGGAGCCAGGCCGAGGAGGTGTGGCATTTGCACAGTTAGGATGTAGAATGAGTTTGGGAACTACGGTTGTTGGGAGTCTGGGGAGTGGTCTGAACAAGGAGTCGGCTTTCGGCTTTTCCCTTTCCATCTTCAGTACACTTGTTCCTTCGCTACCTCTCTATTCCTCTTTCCCTCTCTCATCCTTTTCCTGCCATCCATTTTCCCTATCTCTCTCCATGTATATTATTATATTAAAGGTAGGCTGTTTTATGGATTGTTGTATTTACTGGATAAAGTTTTATGTTCCTGTGTTTATCTTTTTCTTCATTCTCTTGCGGGTTGCCCGAGAAAAGAAAACAAAAACAAAGAATAGTAAATTCTATGCTTTCTTTTAAAAGTGGACAACTTAAAAAAAAATTGTAAGTGGATTCCTTCTTTTTAGTGCGTCAGTGGTTTTGATAGAAAAAAAAAAAGAAAAAGAAAACCTTCCCCATTGGCTCCAAAGCTACACAAAATTTCCTTTGATCAGGAAGAAAAGTAGTGAATGGGAAAGGGGAAAGGCCGTCCTATGTATGTACGTTATATAATAGATATTGGTTTTTGATAAGGAAGTTAGCAGCTGCAAATACTGAAGTTCAGCTTTCATGAGAAATGGTTGCTCTATTTTAGGATTCTTGCCAAAGCTGGAACAGGTGCTAACTTTTTTTTCTTTTTTAATCATTCATAGCTCGCAGGGGTTTAACTGACTAGAAGGAGGCCCACCCTCTATGGACTTACGCCCAAATGGGCTGTTGTTCAGGCAACACAATACAATTCCCAAAGCCCTTCTGAAATAGTTGGCTAAGCGGACTCCCACCCATATTAAAATTAGAATCACACCTGCCACATCCAGCATGTGTTAAGTTTCTGAAAATACGAGCGAGGGAAGATGGCAAAAATATTCATACCGATGTCCTTAGAGCGACTGTTGTCCGAGGACATTTCGGGTGGGGGTGAAGGGAAGGGAGTAGGAATAAGCAATGGCCTTGGCTTCTAAAGTCTCCTAATTAATGCAGGACTCCGGGAATTCTTTGAGACACATTGTAGTAAAACATTTGTTTCTACCTCTTTATTTTATAGTTTTCAAGCATACGCTTCTATTTGCCAAACTTCTGAGTTCTTTTTACTTCTTTAAAACTTTTTTTGTTTGTTTAATTTCCACTTAAAATGGTGCTGAGGACAGACTGCAAGCAAAAAGATGCAAAGAGAAAGGTGCAGAGGAAGAAGGCACTACATGGGTTTTCAGACGTCACTGTGGGGAATTCACAGTTCACCTCTACTTGTCACAAGCTCCGATGCGATGCCTCTAGAACCCTCAGGTCCTGTGAATGAGAGACTTGGCTGGGCAAATCGGGAGTGGCAGGGCTGTGGTGAACTGAAGAGGAAGTGCTCTCTGTAAGGCTGGTCCGCTCTAGCCACCTGTCACCATGTGAGAGTGTGGGCTCAGTGTTGCCAGGTCTTCTGACTTTTCAAGAGAAGCCAGAAATCTGGGTGCTATATATGATTTCCCAATTTTTAAAACATTGGGGAGGTTGAATGAAACACATCTGCCAGCTTATTTAGCCCGCGGGCTGCTGATGTGTGACCACTGCCTTATACAGCTCATTACTCTGTACCATCTGCTGCTCGCTACGCTCCCCTTCAGCACCAGCATGAATTGTTCATTCCAATGTGACTGGCTTTGCCCCATCCTGCCAGCTACCCCAGGTCTTTTCAGGCCTGGAGTGTGTCCCCATCCTCCCTCAAGCCCCTCCCCTGCCACCATCCCTCCTCGTTAAGTCTTACTCAGCGTGCACTTCCCTCCAACGTTCTCTGAAGGCCTTTCCGGGCTTCCTCAGCCCATTCTTTCATTTAACACATGTTGATTGATGCTTATGAGGTGCCAGACACTGTTCTAGTCATGGGACATAGCTGTGACTAGAAAGGCAACAAGGTCACCCATGTCCAGCCCACAGCCTAATCTACCTTGATCTTTCCTTGCCTTCGAATCCACAGAACTTGTAGGGAACTCAAGTTCGACCACACCTCTGGCAACTAGGGACTATAACAGATCCTTAGTGAATATCTCCAATGTGTAAATTCTCCCCTTGGCTTACAAGGAGAGCTTTTTCAGTACAGGGACCATGTTTTCTACTTCTTGGAATCTCGCTGCTCTTTCCCAGATGACCTTGAACCAAGTTTCTAAAATTTCTACTGTTTGGTTAAATCGATTGTACCATACCCAATGGAATGGAGCACATTTGAGTAAGTAATCCTTTCTCATCATTGTTCTTTGAAAAAGAGATTGAAGGAACTTTCTTTACTTTGACTTTCAAATTACAACATTTTATTTTGAAGCATAGGTTAACTAACCTTGATGACAAATGGCTTGGATTTTCGGAATTCACTCTGGGGACTTTGTGGTGTCTATCAGTTTCTTACCAGGAGGCTCATGGAAAAGCTAATCACAGAGGACAAGGGCAGAAGGGAGAACTTGTCTGAACTTTTCTTCTCAGTGATGCTGTTCTAACACCGCATGACTTTGTGCTTTGAAAGACTTCAGGCTGCTCATTCTGCGAGGCCTATAGATCACATTTGAGAACATTCTCCCCCCAGGGCTTCCTTGGAGCATGAAATTAAATGAAGAGCAGGTCTAGCCTGGGAGCTAGTGATGGTCCAGTTTTGATCAAGCCTTTGGCCCTGACCCAAGATAGCTCAGAAGAGCAATGGGAGTGTCTGGTTTCTCATGTCTTAGTTTACACAGTGATTCAGAAGTGGACATCTGTGGCTTTGCTGGCCCAGCATCCAATTCCCCTTCTTCTGGAACAACACCCTGATTTTCCTTAGAGAACTAAACTTTAAATTAAACTCTTACTCCACATGGTTTGGGTTAAGGTCACAAGTCTCAGATCTGCCCACTAGCTTTTTTTATCCTTTCAAACTACTCAAGCCAGTTCGATGATGTTTTTAGTAGTGGAAGTGTGTAGAACATTTAGACAAAAAGTAAGGGAGGAGAGGAGAGGAGAGGAGAGGAGAGGAGAGGAGAGGAGAGGAGAGGAGAGGAGAGGAGAGGAGAGGAGAGGAGAGGAGAGGAGAGGAGAGGAGAGAAGTCTAGGCCAGATCATGATAACATATATTGAACCCCTGGATCCAACTATGCCTGAAGCAAGTGTACCCTTTGACTTTACAGTTAAAGGTACTGACTTCCTTTGTCACACATGCAATTTGATCGTATATCTTATCACTTGCAGTTCAAAGAGTCCTGATTGTATTTTGTTATTTAATTTAAGCATTTAATAAACATATAGAGAGCATCTACTATGCTCCAGAGGTTGTGCTAGAAAGTGCTGGAGATACAGAGTTGAGTGAGGTAATTTCTTTATAAATTAAAATTTTGAAAACTTCGCCTTTTATTAGCAATTTGGTACATTTGTACACACACACACACACACACACACACACTCATACACACATACACACATTCTTTTTTTAAAATTTAACATTTAAGTTGAAGAGAGTAAGTTGAAGAGATCAAGACCCTTTTCTGTTAATGTGTATCTCCTTACAATTAGGACAGTCTCTTATTATCAAACTCAAAAAATTTAACATTGATCCAATATTATTATCTAATATATGGTCTATAGTCAAATTTCACTGACTGTCTCAATATTGAATGTAACAATACTTTTCTTCACCAATCGAGGATTTAGCCCAGGACCACACATTGCATTTTGTTGTCGTGTCTCTTTAGTCTCCTTTACTCTACAATGATCTGTCAGCCTTGCACTGTTTTTCATGACATTAACATTTTAAGAGTGTTTGTCTATTGTTCTATTGAATGTCCCTCACTTTAGTGCCTTTTTATGACTTCTGAGTGCCTTTTTATGACTTCACTGTGATTATAGGCACTTGGCAGGAACATGACATAAATGGTGTGTGTCTTCTTCAGTGCGTCACAGCAGGAATCATTTGATGTTGGTTCGTACCATGTTGGGTGACATTAATTTTGATCAGTTGGCTAAAGTAATATCTACCACGTATTGGTAAAAGTATCATTTCTTTTTTTATAATTAATAAGTATTTGTAAGAAGACACTTTAAGTCTGTATAGGTATTCTAGTCCCCAACAAATTTTTGCCCAATAATTTTAGCCTCTATTGATGATTCTTGCCTGAATCAATTAATAATGTGGTGATTGAATATGGTTTAAAAATGCTATTGTTCCTCAGACATTATTCAGTTGGCATTCTTCTCTCTAAATTAGAATTTTCTTTCTCCTCCTAGTCTTTTGTTTATGTCTGAGGATTCATGGAATCTTTTTTTTTTTTTCATTTTTAAAATAAATTTAAACTCCAAGAAAAGGTGCAAAGATAGAACAAAGGGTTCTTGCTCACTGTACCATCTGAGGAAAAGTTGCTGACATAATGTCCATTACCGCTGAATATTTTAGAATTCCTTTAAACAACATTCTCCTACATAACCACAATGCAACCTTTAAAATCAGGAAATTAACATTGATAATTACTGTCATCTAGTATAGACCCAATTCATGTTTTTCCAAATATTCCATGAAAGTCTTTTGTAACAGAAGGATCCAATCCAGGAATATATATTGTGTTTCATTGCCATATGTGTTTATCTTTCCTTGACTTTTATGACCTTGATACTCTTGAAAGTCAGTTATTTATTTTGTAGAATGTCCCTGAGTTTCACTTTGCCTTATGTTTCCTTGTGATTATATTCGGGTCTTATATTTTGGGAGGGATATCTCAGAAGTGATGTGGTGTGTCCTCAGTGTATCCTATGAGGTGACACGCAATTTTAATTTTTCATATCATGGTAACGTTAACCTTCATTGCTTAATTAAAGTGGTATTTGCTGCAAGGTTTCTCTACTATAGTTACTCTCTTTTGCTTTGTACTCAACAAGTATTTTATGGAGAGTTATTTTGAGGCCATGGAAGTATTCTGCTCCTCATTAAACATTCACCTACTAATATTAACATTCACTGATATTTCTTGGTTGAATTTATTATTACTGTGATGGTTGCCAAATAGAGATTCTCTAATTCCATCATTCTAGTCACATTCAACTGACATTCAATGTAAGGAGGTTATCTATCTATCTATTTATTATCTATTTATCTATCTATGTATCTATTGATCTATCATGATCTATATTTATATCAGTATGGGCTCATGGATTCCTATTTTATTTCACATGCTATAGTCTGTTACTAATGATATTTATTTTGTTATTCAAATTGTTTCTGATTTGGCAAGAGGGAACCCCCTCAAGATGGCTTCTGGAAACTTTCAACATGTCCTCATCATTCTTTGAACTCTTCTTTATAGAAAAAGATAACCATTCTGTGTTTTCCATGGCCCACTGCTGGAATTAGCCACTTTTCCCAAAAAGCTCTAGTTCCTAATAGTAGGAAATGGAATTTAGAAACCAAGATATGGGTGCTAAGTGTGCTTATTGCTGCTGGGTTGTGATTGCTTCTAGACCCTTTCAGCTAATCTAAATAGTACATCTATACTTCTATATTTTAAATCATGACTTTGTAATTATTCCTCTGATTTCAGTCCAACAGCACGGGGTTCTTCACCTCCATCTCCCATTTCATATTTGAAAATTCATTTTCCAACTGTAAAAGCTCTAGTTTCCAAAAACTTCAATATAAGTTCAGTCATTTGCTCTATCCTACAATATTTGTAAAATACTCTGAGAATGTCTACACTTAAACCACTACCAGTAACAATCCTACTGAGCAAAGTTCAAGATTTATTTGCAATTCTTTTTGTCTTTAGATTATGTTTATATATAAACAGTCCTAAATTAGTTTCTCTCCATGCAGTTATCCATTTGATATACAGTTCAATATATTTGTTTTTGTTTGTACTCAATTTTAGCTTTCTGACTAACTTGTTGATTTAATTTTTTTAAATATATAAAAACATTAGCATAGTTCAAAAAGTCAAAATCATACAAAAAAGTTTACTCAGAGAAATGACACTTATCTCTGCTTCCCCTCCCACTCCTTCCTAACTCTCCCTCTGTAGGGGACATTATCATTAATTTCTGATTTATTCTTCTTGTGATTCTTTTTGCAAAAATAATCTGATGCATGCATTTTTATTTACTTCATTTCTCACACATACATTATAAATTTGCACTTTGCCTTTTTGGGGGATTAACTTTATATCCTAGAAATCATCTTTTTCGGTATTAAAGAGCTCTTTCTTTTTATTATTTTTTTTAGTAGTAGCTTTATTGAGATATAATTCACATACTAGAAATTCACTCATTTACATTATGCAATTCAATGGTTTTCAGTATATTCACAGAGTTGTGTGACCATCACCACAATACATTTTAGAACATTTCCAACATCCCCCAAGAGAAGCCCTATCTATATCCTTTAGCAGTCACTCACCATTCCTCTCAATTCCACCAACCCTAAGAAACCACCAATATAGTATTTTTTGTCTCTATAGTTTTGCCTACTCTGGACTTTTCATTTAAATGGAATCATATAATGTGTAGTTCTTTGCAATTGGCTTCTTTCACTTAGAATGTTTCAAGGTTCATCCATGTTGTATCATGTATGAACACTTCAGTTCATTTTATTACCAAATAATATTCTATTGTATGGCTATCCCACCTTTTGTTGCTCCGTTCTTCAGTGATGGATACTTGAGTCATTTCCCCTCTTTAGCTATTATGAATAATGCTGCTATGAATATTCTTGTACAAGTTTTTGTATGAACAAATGTTTTCAATTCTCTTGGCTATATACCTAGGACTAGAATTGCTGGATCATTTATGTTTAATTTTTTTGAGGAACTGCCAGACTGTTTTTTCACAGCAGCTGTACCATTTTACAATCTCACTCGTAATATATGAAAGTTCTGATTTCTCCACATTCTTGCCAACATTTGTTATTATCTTACTTCTTGACTATGGCTATCCTTCTGGGTATACAGTAGTATCTCATTGAGGCTTTGGTTTTCATATCTCTGATGCCTGACGATTCCTTGTTCTCTTTGACGGCAGCATGGCACGTCTCGGTGTGGATGCACCATCATAAGCAAGGCAATTTCTTGCAGTCTGTTGCCCTCTGAGGAGCTCATGACCGTTAGGAGAGACAGATTGTTTAGCAATTAGAACACATTGCTAGTATAATTAGTTAAGTAAGAACAGGGCACACGAGAAGTAGGAAAGGGGGAGAAACTCACTCTAGCTGGGAAGCAAAAGGCCTAAAAGAGGGGCAATTCTGAAAGAATAATGTGGAGATGGGAAGAAGAGCCTTTGAGGAGGCAGAGAAGCTTCAAAGAGCTTGTGTGGTTAAGGAGACACTTTTCTTCTCTAGTTTCATTGTTCTTACTTGCAAGCTACTTATGAAAGTGTTTGGGTTTTTTTTCCTGTACAGCTAATTTTTATTTTTCCTAACAATACAAGAGGTTCAGTGAAGGACTGGCAGGAACTTAGAATTTTCTATGGTCATGTTGGCATGCCAACAAATAAAGGCACAGTGAAACAAAACATGGACTGCCATGATATATCTAAATTATAATTAAATACCTTGCAATCCATGCCAAGTTGTTTTCTTTGTGGGTATAAATACATAATGATAATCTAGATTTATTTTGCTGGCATCTGACCGTAATGAAATAAACTTGGATTGCTTTCATTTCCTTAATCAGCTTCCAGAGTCCTGCTAGGTAAGTCACAAGTTGACTGGTAGGTCTGTGGGAAGAAGAGTGGAGTCCTGATGCATTCCAAGTTTGCATGTGGCTGGCTTCACTAGGGGAATCCTTCATCTCCCTACATGGGCTCACTCCTCTCTTTCTTTTCAAAGGGTCTGTCTAGGTGCCAAGTCTGGACCATTCAGGGCAAGTTCATTCTGTCACCATTCCAGGTGCCCGGTTGCAACAGGAAGGGAACTGATTCCCAGTCTGGTGTCCAAGCCTTGTTTGTTGGACCAGCAGTGAGCCTTTGTCTAGTTTGTGATGGCCCTCTGTTTGGCTCTGCCCAGGACTCTGGGGATGGTGAGGTGAGGGGTCAACAGAAAAGCCAACTCCAGTCCCTCTGGCCCTGCTGGCCCTTTTGACTATGGGCTGTTCATTTGTTCCCAAATTCAATTTTCAAATCCTGCTAGGATGATGTCTGCTAATTCTTAGTGCTGACACTGGCCTTAACCAGAAGGACAAAGACTCCTCTGGTTCCCTTTGGTTAAGCATATCCTGACCCCATACTTTACAAACGCTTGGATGAAATTGTTCCATTCAGATCCGCCTCTGATGGCAATGACCCTCAAAGAGCCCCAAACCAGTAGCTAAAATGGAGCAAGGGACTGGGAGTGGAGGTATTTGGGGACAGGAAATTTAATGTTGCATTTCTCTGTACTGTGCATTTTTTTCTTTACCAAGTATACACATTACTTTCATGAAAAAAAATAAATAAATAAAGACTAAATTCACTGTGAATTCTAGCCTGAAACGAAGTTCTTCCTTCAGATCAGGTTACCATCAAAGCCCGTCTGGGTGGCTTTCCTCAGGGGCCAGCAGCAGGAGTCTTTCCTCTGACTGCTAACACGTGCCTGTTCTGGTACTTAACTTTAAGACCTTCTTCCCCTTTTCCTTGCAGATGTCAAAAAAGGAGAAAAATAGATATGATTGAAGGCATCTTCCTGGAAATGGACACTCACTGTGAGATCATGCAGTGAAGCACAGTATGTAAGGTTTAGACAGAGGAGACAAAGAGGTCCAGACAGGCTCCTTGTGGCTCAGCAGGACCTCAGGGAAGAGCCTCCTTCACCTGAGTCCTGGGTGGCTTTTGCTTCTCTTTTGTTTAAAACAGTAATAATCCTTAATGCTTATTCTGCATTAGGCATTGTGTAAAACTCTTTACCTCCACGATCCCATGGAATTCTTGCTACATTCCTGTTATTTGGGAACTAATAAACCCATTTCACAGATGAGGAAACTGAAGTTCAGCAAAGTGATGTGACTTGTTCAAGGTCACCTAGCTAATAATGAAGCTAAGATTGTGTTGATCTAACTCCAGAGCTGGAACCATTAACCACCATGCTATACTGTTCTTTGCTTGGTAAAGCACACTTTTCAAATGTATATTATACATTATGAAATAGTCAAGACATTTTGAAAATGTTCAGATTCTCAGTGCCTGTGTAAGTCAAGCATTTACTTAAAGGTTCAAAACCATCACATTGCGTGTGTTTTGTAGGTTGAATAAAAAAATATTATATATAAAATTCCACCCATGAAACTTTATTTGCATTTTAGGGTAAGTAAAATTTGTTTCTGCCTTGCCAAACTGAGCTTCAATTTGAAGCTATTAAAATGTCTTGTTTTAATAGGATTTGTTAAATAATTATGCATCTATATCTATGTATCTCTATCTACCTATCATTCGGCTTCTAGTTCTTAGGTTACTTATTTCACTTCTACCAAAATATAACATTTATTAAATCATAAGAGTCCAAAACTTACAAAACTCTAAGGATATAGGGTAGGATTCTAAAATTATAAGAGCTAAACATTATAATATATAATATAATATAGTATAACATAATGTAATATAATATAATATAATATAGTATAGTATAATCATGGTAACGCAGCTGATATGTTCTCTTGCTATTGCACAGTTTATAATTATGATGTCATGAGCACCTGTGCAAAGCAGATGGGCCTGAACCTTGCTGAGCACTTAATGGAGGGCCGTTCCCTGGGGCTGTGGGAACAGGCTTACTTGAACAATGTCCTGTGAGTGGTCCAGAACAGTTTCTGAATTTTTTTGAACAGTGCAGAGCTACAACCTCTATAATTAGTTTATAAGAAGTTTGAATAATTTCTCCAAGATGGCAGAAGTTTCACTCGTATGATGTTCAAAAAAACGATTTAACCTAGCAGTTCAAATTAGCATATGAGTGGTTTTGATATATGTATAAGTTGTTCTTATTACAGTTTTCAAATAAGTGAGGTACATCTTTATGTTCTAACATGAAAAAATACTTAAGATATGCTGTCTGGACAGAAGTTGCCAGACGGTGTGTATAATATGATCAGTTTTGTAACATTCAATCAAACAAACAATTCTTTATGTATCTCTATAAAAAAGAATCCACTATTTTACTTAGCATGTAGGGAAGTAAACTAGGAAGTTGAGCCTTCCATTTATATTTTAAATATTTCTGTGTTGTTGAATTTTTAAAGTATCACTTTTGAAAGAGAAAAAAAGAGGTATAAATTTTTTAAAATAAAAATATCCAAAGTATGTTCCCTAGGATATTTGACCACAAGAAGTCTTGACCATCTAGATCCTAACCACAAGGGGGTGCTGTTGGACTTTGGATGAGTCCCTGCACCAGCATCTCAGTTTCCTCCTCTGTAAAAAGATTGACAGGGCAATGGTGGAGATGTAGCCATGAGAGTTATTTAATGTGTCTTGGGAGCCTGCCTTTAATATTCCTAAATCTGAATGAGGGAAGATGAAGCCAAAACATCCTTCTTCTAATTGACGGTATTTACAAAACCAGAACAAAGAATGTAATGCTTAATTTCCTCCTTTGACCTAAGTCTCCTATCACACTCATAATCAAGTGTTGGAGTGGAAGGAAGCTTGGAAGTCAGCTTTTTTGGGTCACTCTCTCCTTAAAGAATCTGATGGAAGTTATGCACCTTAATCCCAGAAAACTGCTTGGAAGGCTGAATTTCAATACAACTCCTGGAGATTTCCAGGCCCAGATTAAGGATCCTTCATTGATTTAATTCAATCACTTTATTTTACCCAGGAGAAAAACCAATCCAGAGAAATCAAGGCCACCTGGCTACTAAGGAGGGCTCAACCTTGTTTCCTCAAATAGTCAGATTTATATATGTATTTAAAATTAGGTGTGGTTTCTAAAAGCCAGTAGCTAGTTACAATTAAGAGTAAGAAAAGCTACTTGTGTTCCTTGATGGGTCTCAGGGGGCCACAACTGTGACTTCATTTAGTTCTCACAATGGCCCTAGATGGCTTGGTAGACACAACGGGGCCAGCCCAGTTTTCCTTCGCTATTGCACCCAGTGCCTGGCTGCTGTGAACTGGGCTGTTGTTAATGGCTCATTGATTCTACCCTGTCCCATGCACCCCCAGAACTGCTCTTGGGATGGGCACCACTTACAATGCTGTGGTGTGGTTTATGTTCCAGAGCACCACCACCACCACCATCAACCCACCCCCAATCAGGCCAAGACTAGACTTTACCTGAACTACTTCCTTGCGTGCCTCTCTCCCGCTCCCCAGTCTCTTTCTTTAATGCCCTCACAGGCATGTCCCCAGTAAATCACGCACACCCCAATGCCTTTCTCAAGCTCTGCTTCTAGGGAATCTGACCTAATACGAGTGGTGTCACTGACATCATTTTATAGTTTCCAGTGAGTGGTGAAAATACACTGTGAGATTCACTTTATAGACTCACACTTGGGACCTCAGAGATCATCTAGTCATTTTACAGAAAGGACGTGTGTATATCGAGGGTGCCAAAAAATGTATATAGGTGGACACTTTGGTCAATGTTGCTCAAGCAGTAGCTAGCTGTAATCAGAAGTGTCTGGACGCTGATGGTAACCACTTTGAGCACCTCTTGTAATTGCAGACGTCAAACGTGACTTGTGTTCATCTTTTGTTGTCGCTATATATTGAATATTACAATTTTAATACCGTTTTCTTTTCTTAAAATGTTTATACACTTTTTGGCACCCCCTGTATATATGTAAATTACATATATTCTTTATATGTGTTTTCATATGTGTTTACTTATTTATTCCTTTGATGTTTCCATTTAGTATCATATCACAATTATTTTCCTTCTTTCTTTATAAACATAATTGTGAAAAGATGCTAATATTCTAATCTATTAGTGTAGCTTTTTAAAAAACCTAATACACTCAAATAGGGAAATAGTTATTTATATTTTTATTGTTACAAATTATAAAAAGGAATATCTTTATGTAAAGGTTTTGTGTGTGTGTGTTCAGATTACTTTCTTAGGAAAGATTCCTAGAAATGGAGATACTGGGCTACAAGACATGATACGTATTGCAAATTTATTTTCAAAAATATTTTACCGGTTTATACTGCTAACTATAGTGCCACCTGTAATTTGATCCCTTTTGCCAATATTGAGTTATTATCATTTAAAAAAAATTGTAACTTAAAGTGAAAAGAACTAATTGCTCTGTAAATGTTTTCTTTGTTTCTTTATAGAAAGGTTAACAATTTTTCATATATTTATTAGTAATTTGTGTTTCCTGTTTGGGGAGTTTTCCCTCTTGTTGAGGGCTTTAATAATGAATTTATAGTTGTGAAGTCCTCTCTGGCAAAATATACTAATAATGGACTTGGTTATTAAGCCCTTGCTTTAGAGATATATATCCTATAATTTCTCCAGAATAACATTTTCTACCTGCTCTGAGGTAAAGTGTATGGGGGAAGCTTTGAGTCTGAAGAAATTCCTTTAGTAATTAACACTCCACCAGATTTACCTCCCTCACCAGAAGCAAGACGGAATGTCTCAAAGAGAGGATTTCTAAACATAAAATGCAATGAGATATTTAACAAAATATTTTAAGTGGAATGGAGGCAGAAATGAAAACATCCTGATGGGGCCAGAAAATATCTACACATTTATGAAGAAACACAAAGCAGGCAGATGACATTGTTCAAAACCCAAGGACTTAGAGCAATAAACTCATGTGCCTTGACAGCACAACTACAAATGTATCTACCTGTTAGGTTTGTCTCACGATTTCAACTTGTGGTTTTGAGAACATTTCTTACTTGATTTGAGAAACTAGGTGACATCAAGAAATATCAAGTTAAATAGATAATCAACATTGAAAGCCAAGTGAGCATTTCAGCCTCCATGTCCTTAAAGTAGCATTATCAGTGATCTGTTTTCGTGATAACAAACTTTTTTAAGTGCTGACAAATTTTCAAGAGACAAGACTAACTTCTGTACTGGAATTTTTTAAGCTTGAACTCTAGCCAGAGGTGAACTTTGTTTTGGAAAATCTGAGGAAATAAGCTCACTTAATTTTGAGGAGTGGAAAGAAGGATCCTGAAATACCCCTCTCTTCTCCAGACATATTATTTAACCTACCACATTCCTCACAGCAGCTGCTCCAAATCTTCTCCCCTATCCCCAAACACTCCTTAGCTGTGAGGAGAAGACAGACTGGATGGCTGTCCTCATTCAAGTTCCCCTCTTCTCCAAACACCCCCATCTCTATCTCCCACTCAATTACTAGTTCTCCTAAGGACATTCGGCTTTCTTCCAATTATATTCCCCTTCTTCTGGCTCATTGATTCTTCTAGCACAAAGCAGAGTGTCTGGTTCAGAGGCATGGTTCAATAATTAAGATTTAAAAAATGAAAGGGGCAAAATCAACTAAACAATGTGGACTCCAGATTTTCTCTGCAGTCAGACCCTGCCTGGAGCCTTGGCGTAATGAACTAAGAAAAAGCATGGCAGGGCGCTTCACACAGGACTAGGTTGGAGTCTGGTTCTACCTTTCATTCTACTGTTCGTTAATTGGTTGATCCTGGACAACTTGTTGAACCTCTCAACCTGCCCCCCCGCAACCCTACTATTTTGTAGAGACTTCATTTCTTAAAATGAGGATAATAAAAATTCCTGCCTCATATTGCTTTTGGGGGGATTAAATCAGATAAAGGACTTGATATGGAGTGTGCCACTTAGCAAGCACTGAAAATGGATGTAATACTTATTGTCATACATAATTAGTATCAAAACTCAGAATAATTTGCCAGATTTGTAAACTGTTTTCTTAATCTCTGTATGTTATCTGCAGGCAAGCCTCAGTTTTTAAAAAAGGAAAGTGGGTGTTGAAGGAAAGCTAGTGGGAATTGTTTCTTGGCTCCTTCTCCCAGATTTTAGAACTTACCTGTCTCTGGTGCCAGGAAAATCTGACCCTTCCCCATTTCACAGACGGAGGACAAAACAAATGGCCTCTGCTTCACTTTCCCATGGAGCTCTAGGTACCATGAATCCCTCTTTGTTTCCAGTAGAAACTAACTCAGTGCTGACATAGGGTGGGTGCATTTAACGTCTGCAAACTAGAATTGCTTGAAGTCTCATGCCCTTTCTCATGAATGGACTCTAAACAAGTTGTTTTCTTCCAAACTTGTCCATTCATATCTTAGAGATCATTTTTATTGTGCAAATTCTAAAACTTTCCTTCTGATATTCCTATCTGAACATGACTCAGTCACAAAGATTTCAAGGCAGAATAATTAATATACATTGATTGTTCATTAACTCACTCAGCAAACTTTTATTAGATGCCTATTGTGTTTTCTTAAATAAAAGACCATATGTTTACATATAGAAGAGATTGTTTGCTTTTCCCCCTGATATCCTTTAACACTAATGAGGTCACCTTTTTGTGTTTTTCTAAAATCATGTCTGCCTACAGTGACATCTACTGGTAAAATTGAGCACTAAACAAAGGAGATCGTGGGCATATAGCCTTAAAGGTACTTTGACAATTCTTTTTTCCCTAAAGTGCAGTCCAGGCAGACATCCAAATCAACATTCTTTGATAATGAGAACTATTGAACCACTTCATTAAAAATCACTTCCCTGTAAATGATTTCTAAATCTTAAAAGCTCTTTTGAAATACCACTGCTATCTTTGCTGAAAAATCATAGACCAACCTGCCGGGCAGCCTTTTGAAAGGACCATACATAAGAAACTGCACAGAACCTTAGAAAAATATTTCATTAAAGTAACTCATATTAAATTGAAAGTCTGGGAGCCATGGACATAGAATTGCCATTAACTGATAGATTCCAGGGCAGTCCAGCTCCCAAATGAATTATTATTAAGTTCATTTGTGTGCCACCTTGGAATTTTGTCTTACACATAATGACATGTCCAGTGGTTAAATTCTTAAGATATCCATCAATAGCTTATTTTACACAACATAGTTGAAATACTGGGAATTCGCACAACAAGAAATAAAAAGGAGGGGGGAATAAGAAATAATGCTTTTATAATATTCGTAAATAACTGAAAAATAAAGTTTTTAAATAATGGATTTTTTAGTGCCTTAAATTCTGGGGGGGAGAAATGACTATTTAATTGTCTAATGAAGGTTCCCTAGTTGCAAAATGTTAACTACCTCTTGTAGTGTCACTGAGTTTTATCAGTCACCTATTTGGCTAAGTGTCCTCATGGTTGCAAGAGGCTGCAGCAGCTGAGAGCATCACCTCTTTACAAAGCAGGGAAGGTTCTTAGCAGAAGCTTCATTGTGAGAGCAAGAAAATCAGAGATGTTGCTTGTAGACTTCCCTTCTCATTTCATTAATCAGAATTGGTTTATTTGGGGCTGGCCCTGTGGCTCAGGTGGATGGAGCGCCATGCTCCGAACGATGAGGTCACTGGTTCACTTCCCATATGGGCCAGTGAGCTGCACCCTCTACAGCTACGATTGTGAACAAGGATAAAGGGATTTGATTGACGTCCTCTATAATTGAGAAGTTAAATGGAAAGAGAGGAAAATGAGACAGGTGTGGGTGATTCTTTCTAGAAGTCTAGGTTTGATGGGAAGAACTAGGATAATGGCAAAAGAGAAAGGTTGGAATTAGAGAAAGGTTTGTTTGCTTTTGTTTAACTTGAAGACAGGAGAGACCTGAACATATCTATATGTAGAAGAAAAGGGGCCAGTAGAAATGGAGAGTTTAAAGAATTATAAAAACAAGGTACTTGAGCATATAAAAAAGGATAGAATCTCCAGCCAGGTACCAGATTTAGGGATTTTGAAGACCAAATTTTTAAAAATGGATGGGTCCATCAGAGAATTGCCAACATTTTATTTCCTTAATGAGAATTTTTTTTAAAATCAATAATCCTTTCATGAAAAATTGCTTTCTTGATAATAGTTTCTGATTTTTAAACATTTTTCTTGTTTGCTCTGGAACAGTCCATATTTATTTTTATTTGAATTTTTTTTTTTGCTATTGAAAAAATTAGTGAAATCTGAATAAGGTCGGTATATTGTATTGTATATAGCATTGTATTGATGTTAATTTTCCGATTTTTCAAATTTTCCTGTGGTTATTGAGAGAATATACTTTTCAAGGAAATATACACTACATAATTTTAGGGATTGGGGATGGTTAATTTTATATGTCAACTTGACTAGGCTATGATGTCCAGTTGTTTGATTAAACAACCGTCTAAATGTTGGTGTGACAGTATTTTTAAGATGTGATTAACATTTAAATTAGTAGACTTTGAGTAACACAGATTATACTCCGTAATGTGGCTGGGCCTCATCCAATCAATTGAAGGGCCTTAAGAGCAAAGACTTAGGTTTTCCAAAGAAGAAGGAAATCTCAAGACTGAAATATAGAAAGTCTGCCTAAGTCTTCAGCCTGCTGCCCTGTGGAATTCAGACACAAGACTGAAACATTTACCTGAATTTGCCTTACAAATTTCAGACTTGCCAGCCCCCAGTTGTGTGAGCCATTCCTTAAAATAAATCTCTCTCTTGAGAGAGAGATTTTAAGAGATATGTATATGTGTATATATACATATACGTATATATATATGTATATATATGTGTGTGTGTACATGTGTGTGTATGTGTGTGTGTTTGTGTGTGTATCATTGGTTTGTTTCTCTGGAGGACCCTGATATAAAGATTAAATAGCATCATGTCTGCAACTTAGTTTCAAACGTTCATTCTTAGGGAATCTGGGTGAAAGATAGTAGGAATTATTTGTACAATTTGCAAGTTTTCTGTAATTCTGAAATTATGTCAAAATAAAAATATAAAAGGAACACAAAGCATATTTAAAAGCCAGTTTGGAACATGGCTTTTCTTTTATATGCAAGCATATAAATTTGGCTAAGTTCCCTAGGTATCTGACAAAGGACTATTTAATATATAGCTGAAGTACTGGGCCCTCCTAAGGTGATTAAATAGGAAGAAGGTAATACTGTTTTATTTTTGAAATTTTGAAATTTTTTATTGAAGTATAATTGACATACAATGTTATTTTAGTTTCATATATACAACATAGCGATTTAACATTTGTGTACATTGCAAAATGATCACCACAATAAATCTAGTTACCATCTGGCACCATACAAAATTAACACAATAATACTGACTATATTCCCATGCTGTACATTTTATCCCCATGACTTACTTACTTTATAACTGGAAGTTTGTACTTCTTGATCTCCTTTACCCATTTGCTTCACCCTTCCAGCCCACCCCCTCCCCTCTAGCATCGACCAATCTGTCTTCTGTATCTATGAGTCTGGGTTTTGTTATGTTTTGTTTTTGAATTCCACATATAAATGAAGTTGTACAGTATTTGTCTTTCTCTTTCAATTGAATTTTGTCAAATGCTTTTTCTCCATCTATTGAGATGATTGTATGATTTATTTTCTTTTCATTTTGTTAATGCGGTATATTACCTTGATTGATTTGAGGATGTTGAACCATCTCTGCATCCCTGGAATAAATCCCACTTGATCATGGTGGATGATGCTTTTAATGTAGTGTTGAATTCAGTTTGCTAATATTTTGTTGAGGATTTTTGCATCTCTACTCATCAGGGATACTGACCTGTAATTTTCTTTTTCTGTGGTGTCTTTGTCTGGTTTTGATATCAGGGTTACTCTGGCTTCATAAAATGAGTTTGGCAGTGTTCCCTCCTCTTCAATTTTTTTGGAAGAGTATGAGAAGAATGAGTATTAAACCTTTGAATGTTTGGTAGAATTCACCAGTGAAGCCATCTGGTTCTGGACTTCTGTTTGTTGGAGTTTTTTTTATTACTGATTCAATCTCTCTGTTAGTAATTGGTCTATTCTGATTTTGTTTTTCTTTGTGATTCAGTTTTAGAAGATTGTATGTTTCTAGAAATTTATTAAATTCTTCTAGGTTGTCTAATTTTTTGGTGTGTAATTGTTCAAGTAGGCTTTTATGAACCTTTGTATTTCTGTGGCATCAGTTGTAACTTCTCTTTCATTTCTAGTTTTATTTATTTGAGCCCTCTCTCTTTTGCTTGGTGAGTCAAGCTAAAGGTTTCTCAATCTTGTTTATCTTTTTAAAGAACCAGCTCTTAGTTTTATTGATCTTTGTGTTTTTTAAACCTCTACTTCATTTATTTCCACTCTGATCTTTATTATTTCCTTCCTTCTATTAACTTTGGGCTTCATTTGTTCTTCTAGTTCCTTTAGGTGTAAAGTTAGATTGTTTATCTGAGATTTTTCTTATTTCTTGAGGTAGGCCTATATTACTATAAGCTTCCTTCTTAGAACCACTTTTACTACATCCCATAAATTTTGGTACGTCATATTTGTTTTTATTTGTGTCTAGGTGTTTTTTTATTTCTCCTTTGATTTCATCAATGACCCATTTGTTTAGTACCATGTTGTTTAATCTCCACAGTTTTGTGGTTTTTCCAGCTTTTTTCTTATAATTGATATCTCATTTTATACTGTTGTGTTGGAAAAGATGTTTGATATAATTTAAATTTTCTTGAATTTATTGAGACTTGTTGTGTGGCCTAACATTTGATTTACCCTAGAGAATGTTCCATGTGCACTTGAGAAGAATATATATTCTGCTGCTTTTGGGTGGAGTGTTCTGTATGTATCTATTAAATCAATTTGGTCAAATGTGTCATTTAAGGGCAATGTTCCTTATTGATTTTCTGTCTGTAGGATCTATCCATTGATGTAAGTGTGGTGTTAAAGTCCCCTTCTATTATTGTATTGCTATCAATTTCTTCCTTTAGGTGTGTCAATATTTGCTTTATATATTTTGTTGCTTCTATTTTGGTTACATACATATTTATAAATGTTTATCTTGTTCTTGGATTGACCCCTTAGTCATTATGTAATACCCTTGTTAGTCTTTTATTGCAGTCTTAGTTTTAAAGTATATTTTTTTTATATGAGTACTGCTACACCATTTCCATTTGCATGGAATACCTTTCTCTATCTCTTCACTTTTAGTCTGTGTGTGTCCGTACTTCTGAAGTGAGTCTTTTGTAAGCAGCATATAGATGAGTCTTGTTTTTTTTAACCCATTCAGCCATTCTATGTCTTATGATTGGAGAATTTAGTCCCCTTACATTTAAAGTACTCACTAATAGGTATGTACTTATTGCCATTTTGTTAATTGTTTTTTGGTCGTTTTTTGTAGTTCCTCTGTTTTCCTTTCTTTTTCCTCCTTCTCTTTCCTGTGATTTGATGACTTTCTTTAGCGTTATGTTTAGCTTCCTTTTTTATTTTCTTTGGTGTCTTGACTATGAGTTTTTGCTTTGCGGTTTCTATGAGGTTCACATATGACATCCTATGTATACAACAGTCTATTTTCAGTTAATAGCAACTTAAATTTGAACACTTCCAAAACTCTACATTTTTAGTCCCCCAACATTTAATGTTTTTGATGTCATATTTTACATATTTTTATTTTATTATCTCTTAACCTTAACTAGTTATTGTAGTTTTAGTTAATTTTACTACTTTTGTTTTGGGACCATCATATTAGCTTTATAGGTGATTAATCCATTACCTTCACTACCTTTACATATATATATATATATATATATATATATATATATATATATATATGATATACATATATGCATATCATATATATATATGTAAAGATATATAAAATTCCAGTGCGATTTTTACTTTCATATGTTTTTTTGTTATTAATTAGTGCCATTTCTTTTCAGCTTCAAGAAGTCTTTTTAACATTTCTTGTAAGGCTGGTTTAGTGGCAATGAACCACTTTAACTTTTGCTTATCTGGAAAACTCTTTATGAATCCTTCAATTCTAAATGATAACCTTGCAGAGTAGAGTATTCTTGGTTGGAAGTTTTTTTTTTCCTTTCCACACTTTGAATATGTTATTCCACTACCCCCAGGCCTGCAAAGTTTCTGCTGAAAAATGTGTCGATAACCTTATAGGGTTTCCCTTGTATGTAACATGTTTGTTTGTTTTTTTTCTCCTGCTGCTTTTAGGCTACTCTATCTTTAACTTTTAACATTTTTATTATAATGTGTCTTGGTGTGGATCCTTTGGGTTCAGTTTATTTGGTACTCTCTGGGCTTCTTAGACCTGGATGTCTGTTTCCTTCCCCCAATGAGGAAAGTTTGCAGCCATTATTTCTTCAGATAAGTGTTCTGCCCTCTTTTATCTCTTCTCCTTTTGGGAACCGTATAATGCAAATGTTAAATTCCTGATATTGTCTCATAAGTCCCATAAGGTAGCTACACTCTTTAAAATGCTGTTTTCTTTCTCCTGCTCTGTCTGAATGAGCTCTGTTGCTTTGTCTTCCAGCTCGCTGATTTTTTTTCTTCCATTTCATCAGTCTGCTGTTAAACCCTGTTAGTGTTTTTTTGGGGTTTTTTTTCAGTTCAGTTATTGTATTCTTCAGTTCTGTGACTTCTGTTTGGGATTTTCTTGTATTTTCTGTCTCTTTGTTAAAATTCTCACTGTTTTCAACCACTCTTCTCCCGAGTTCAGTGAGCATATTTATGAACATTACTTTGAACTCTTTATCAGGAAGATTACTTATCTCTGTTTCATTAAGGTATTTTTCTGAGATTTTTGTCTTATTCTTTCATTTGGAATATATTCCTTTTCCTCCTAACTTTATTTGACTGTCTGTGTTTGTCTCTGTGTATTAGGCAAGATAGCTACTTCTTCCAGTCTTGCGGGAGTGGTCTTTAGTAGATGTCCTGCTGGGCTCAAAAGCAAAATTTCCTCCTAACCACCAGAGCCAGGTGCTTTCGGGGCACCCCTGTTTGGGTTGAGCCTGCTGGCTGTGGTGGGCCCATGGCTGTAGCATGGGTCAAGGGGCAGAGCATTCACCTATCTAGGGCATAGCTATGGCACAGAGATGGATGGAGCATGCCCACTGACTATCAGGTTAGATGGAAAGTGCCAAAATGGTGCTTGCCAGTGCCAGCACTAGCAAGATAGAATGAGATTGCAAAAATGGTGCTCACCAGTGCCTCTGTCGCTGAAGAGAGACCCAGGAGGTTCTTGTGTCTCTGACAGATACTTTAAGATTAGTAAGTGGATCTCCTTCACTTATGGTGTAGGTGTTTTCAAACTGCTACTTTTGTGCTCAGTCCTAGGGTCAGTCTGTGTGCAAGCCCTTTAAGAGTGGGTTTTCCATTCCCTACTGTTCTGTTATTCTCCTGGATGTAATCCACATAGGTTTTCAGACATTTGGGGGACTAGTCTCTCTGGTGCTGGACCCAAAGGTTGGGGTGCCTGATGTGGGGCACAAACTTCTCGTTCCCTAGGGAGAATTTCAATATTTTTGAGATCCTTCCTGATTGTGAGTCGCCATGCCTGGGGTAGGGTTTTTAGGAAGACCGTGTTTCTGCCTCTCCTAATCACCTCAATGTGGTCTTTTTGTCCTTTGTTGTGGAGGTACTGTTCATCCAGTTTTCAGGTCTTTTTTTTGGGAGAAAAATATTCCATATGTAGTTGTAAATTGTTGTGTCCATGGGAGGACATGAGTTCAGAGTCTTCCTCTGTTGCTATCTTGAACTGCCCTCTCACAATATTGTTTTAATAGTGATTCAACCATAAGGGAAAACATTACAACCAAATAATAGATTTCAGTTAATATTTATTTTGGTGGAGTGGAGAAACTATTGCACAATTGTTTGGTGTTCCATTTCCAGTGTAAAAAAATTGGGGTGGGGGGGTGGGGGGAAGCAATTGGGGGAATTGAGAAAAGAATGGTAGTTAAAAAAGAAACAGGTGCTTAGGTGTACCTAAAGAGGAAGAGAGGAGAGTTTAAGAAAAGTTTCATTTGATCTGGTTTAATTGGAAGAAATTTGAGCATATTTTTGTGCTGAGGGCAGGGAGCTAGGGTGGAAAGAATAGTTGAAATTATACCAGAGAGAAGCAAAATCCAATATATATGAGAAAGGATGGACTCTTAAGCAGTGTTTTTTTATATTTTATATAGCACTAAATTTTTTTTACAAAATAATGAAAGTGGAGGACCAATATAAGGTTGTCAACTTTTACATTTGCCAAAAAACAGACAGCCAAAGCCACCCAAACAACAGCTAGTCATTATAACCATCATTTCATAAATAAAAGGTATTTAAACTCTAAATTTAGAAAAGGCATAATGTAAGTGTTTAATAAATTAGCATGATGCTCTCATTTCACTGAGGATTGTGTATATGGACTCCAGCTTTGGGGGTTAGTCCTAACTGGGTCCATATAAGCAGCTGTGTCTGCCCTGGTAGTCTGTGTGGAGCCCACCAGAACAGTGTGTTCTCTCACACACATGTTGGTTGGTTGCACATTCCTGTTTCCTCTGTTGTGACCTTGGCTCTTCCTATGACTTGCTTTCCTTTGTCCCCATAGTCAATCTAGGTAACCCCTGACATGGCTCCAGGCTCCAGTTTCTCCTCCTCCCAGGGGCAACTTTACAGATGGGATCTGTGTCACCCTCGTCTACTTGCTTATTGAAATTGCATGTCTATCTGCCAAGGTTATGATTACTTTTATATATCACCAACTCTGCCATTTGTCAATGTTCAAACTCACTTATCTCTTTCTGGTTAGTGTAGATTTCCTTTTGTTTTCATCTTATTTCTCCCCTCACCAGTGCTTCTTATAGAATTTTTTTGACTGGGGAAATTTATTAGCACCTTGTTTCTGCTTCTCTAATTCTCATAGTAGGTGCCCTGTGCCTTCACAGGGAACAGAAGGTGTGGTTGAATACTTTACTTGTGGTATTAGTACTGTTCCTCTGAGCTTTGTTTAGGATCGTTCCTGCTTCATAACCTTTGGGGTAAAGTCCAGAGCAATTCATCTTCTCATATCTGTAAATGGGAAGCATGAGATTAATTAGAAAGTGCTTTGGGTTAAATAGACTCACATGTGATCTGCTCTGTCTTCTGTCCTTTGCTCACTGTGTGACTACACAAGTCTCTTAAACTCTCTAAGTCTTATCTTTCTTATTTTTAAAATAAGGAAAAGAATATCAATTTCATAAGGTTATTCCAAGGATCAAATGGAGAAGTGTGTAAGGAGCTTTGACATGTCCTGGCACATGGCAGGGCTCAAGAAATAGTGGTTGTTGCTATAACCCTTTTTCCTCCCAGCACTTTGTAGAATTGGGCTGTCAAATATGGTAACCACTAGCTACATGTGGCCATTGAGCACCTGAAATGTGGCTGGTCTCAGGTGAGATGTGCTCTAACTGTAAAATATGCACCAGTCTTTGAAGTCTTAATATGACAAAAAGGATGTATAATATCTTACTAATAATTTTATATTGATCACATTTTGAAATGATAATACTTTGGGTATACTGGGTTAAATAAAATGTCATTAAACTTAATTTCACCTATTTCTTTTTACATTATTTAATAGAGTCACCAGAAAATTCAAAATTACATAGTTTTTGTCAGATCAGCCTGCTATTCTAAAATACCATATAGACTGGGTAACTTAAACAATGGATATCTACTTCTTACAGTTCTGGAGGCTGGGAAGTCCAATATCAAGGTACTGGTAGAATTGGTTCCTGATGAGGGCCTTTTCCTGGCTTGCAGATGGCCACCTTCTTGCTGTATCTTTACATGGAGAGAGAATGGGGCTCTGATCTTTTTCTCTTCTTACAAGGGCACTAATTCCAAAATGGGGTCCCCATCTTCATGACCTCATCTAAAGCTAATTACCTCCTAAAAGACCTACCTCCTAATATCATTGTATTGGGAGTTAGGGCTTCAAATTATGAATATTAGAGGGATATAAACATTCAGTCCCTATCACACATGTAGCTTGCATTACATTTCTATTGGACTGTGCTATTGTTGAATCTTGATTTTTGTCTGTGAAATAGAAAAGATTGACAAATTGTTGTCTGGGATCTTTCTTTAGAGATCACTCCTGGATTCGATTCTATTGCCCACTTGACATCCCTGCTGAGGATGATATCATGTTGTCTTTACCACTTATTTCGTCTTAAACATTTGCTTTGTACTGTTAATTGCTTTTTACATATGCATAGAAGATGAAAGACAGCAGGTAATGAGATAAAGAAGTGTCACCCGGAAAAGATTGGTTAGACACCACATCATATGCCTAAGGGGAGGCACCACCTCAGTGAAATTATTACACTTCAGGGTTAAGTCATGAGGGAATAAGAATCTTGTTGATCAGCATGTAGGAAGCAAATACTGGATATTGATTAAGGTATTTGGGTGCAAGTAACAGAAACTTAATCATGAATAGGGGATTAATTGGAATGACAGTGGTGAGCTCACAGAGTTGACAAAAGAGCTGGACAATTAGATGTTAGGAGGGAAAGGACCCAAGGCAACCACAAGAATTCTGCAGCCAGCACGCATGGCCCGACGCATGACCCACGTCTCTGGGCATTGCCATCATACAATTCAACTATGTGCCTTCTGCTCTTGCAACTTTGCTCAATATTCAAATGACCAGGAGAAAGACATTTGATTTTGTTTAGCTCAGGTTACAGGTCCACCAGCTTCTTAGGCCATGAGGGTGAGATTCTGTATTGCCAGTTCCAAAGAACTGGGAGGATTAGGTTTTGGTATTACAGTCTTCCAAAGGAAGGGGACTATAGGAGAGACAATGCTTTGTGTTCACAAAATTCTGTTATCTTTTCCTCTTTCTGGACAGAAAGGAAAAACTTATTTCCTACCTTCCTCTTCAGTTAGGTTAAGGTCAATGAAATGCAGGTAGAAGTGATGTTTTCTATGTCCAAGCCTGTGTGGACATAAAATCTGCTTCAAGCTTGGAACCTATATGTTTAAGACATCAGGATCATAGGATGGAAAGAGCCTGGAAGCCTGAGTCACCACTGTAAGGAGTGACTACAGAGAGCTTACAACTTATATCACACTGTGATGTAATCAGGAAATAACACTGAATTGGTACATCTCTGGAGTTTGGGGTTGTTTGTTATAGCAGCTAGCATAATTACTCTGAGTAAAACAGGTGTATTATTTTACAAAAAAAAAAGGGGGGTGATGAGGGGTCTTGGAAATACAAGTTATCTCTCTGGGAAGAGTCACTATAACCAAATACATGAAGATTGATATATGGAACAATGCCAACTTTATTAATATACAATGAGAAATGTAACAGTTTAGGGAACCAGTTGTTCAATCTTTTGTTTAGTCCATTCTCTTCTGTACTTCAAGTATATGAGAAGGCAAATATAATCACTGGATACTTGATCATATGGGTATACAAAGCATAAGGGGTATTCATTTTATAATTGCAGTGTTCAATAGCATGAGGACTTGACTGCTTAATCTTTGGATCATATTTCTTAAAATGGAGTTCAAGAGTCCTTTGGGCTATACTGGAGGGGGTAAGGGGTACAAAAGACTCAGGATAAACTCAGCACATCTTTCTAGGGCACCAAAGGTTTGGGCGGTAAAAAGTTAAATAAATGAATTGATAATTGAAAATAACATCTTTACACTAAAATACACAGATATGTTATTAATTAAAATGCCCAAAGTTGCCTAAACTTAAAAAACAACATGAAGCCTCAAAGAAGTTTTGACCTTGAGATGGGCAGCTTCTGGCTTAGGGTGAGCAGTACAGTAGCAACGTCAAGAGCCTGTGCTTGGAGTTTGACAGTCCAACGTTTTAAGACCCAGGCTCTGCCACTTCTTAGCTGTCTGACCTTGATCAAGTCACTTAACTTCTCCAAACCTCTATTGTCTCAACAATGAAATGAAGACAGTAAAGATTCTTGCTCACAGAATTGCGAGGCTCAATGCGCGAGAGCACACACAGCCATTAGGACAGTAGCTGACACAGGCAGGACATGCTAAAGCAGAGTGGTTACTGTTGCTGATGATGATGTTGGAGATGATACCTCCAGCCTCATCTCAGCTCTTAGGCGCACTTTAGGGAGAAAAGCTAGGAATTCTCCATCGTGATGCTCTACAAAGGGAACATGCCTGTCACAGCCACCCTCCCGTCCTGTTTCTGAGGCTGGCTTTCTGATTGGTACATTTCACCCTCAGAAAGGTCATTGGTACCTGTAGAGAAGTTATGGCTCAAAGAGGCTAGCCCAGAGTTCAATGCTGTATATTTAGGTGGCATGGCATAATTCCATTCTATTCTGGTTTGAAACCTCAGGAGGCTGTCTCATTTCAAGGTTCTTGGTAGTATCTTGCTGTAGCCCATGCACACAGCAGTATTATCGTCACCTTCCACATCCAGCTCTTTCTACATGAAGGGGAAAGAGATAGGAGAAGGGCATACGAGCACAAACTTCCAAATCCCAAAGTCAAGAAACAATCATTTCACTACAGTGACTCCCTGTCCTGCATTCTACCCCAGGTAGAGGGGTTACATGGAGTATTGGAAAGGTCAAAGTCTCTGGGGTCAGGTAGACCAAGGGCAGTGGCCCAGCTTCATCATTTACTAGTGAGGGCACTGGAATTTACCAGGTAGGTGACCTATTTGACCTCTTTGAACTTCAGTTTCCCAATTAACCCATCTCCCAGAGTTGGCAAGGATTGAATGAGACAAAGATCAAGAAGCTCCTGGCCTGGATGGGACATATTCAATAAATGGTAGTTTCTTTTCCAAGTAAAAATGGTTTGGGTGCTGTGGAAAGACAGGCATCTGGCTCAGGGCTGAGCAATGCTTTCTGGGACCTTGGGGGATATGTTTCTATTTAAAAGCTGAAATTGTTTTTCCTTTTATATTTTCTTCAATCATGGAATTTAAGTCTGATTTGTAGACTGGATGAGGAAAAGAGGCGACAGGAAAAGGACGTCAGTAACAGTGAGCCAGGGTGATAGCTCAGACTAAAGCAGTGACCACTTATGTATGCATGCAAACATGCATATGTGCAAGTATGTCTCCATCTCTCTCTTTCACCCCCTCCTTTCTTTTCTCCTTTCCTAGCAAGTCATCTCTTTGTTTTTGTTCACCAGTTTTTTATTTTTATTTTTTGACTAGGTTGTATATCCACATGGTTCAAAATTCAAAAGGTTTAAAAGAGGATTCAGTGAAGTCTCCCCAGCCTGTTCTTCAGCTGCCAAATTCTTTTCCCTACAGGCAACCAATGTTAACAGTTTCTTGTGAATCCTCCTGGAATATTCTGTTTACCCGCTTTTTATACAAATGATCACATACTATACTATACTATTATATGACTCTTGCTTTTATCACTAAACAATCCTGAAGATTACTGCACACTCATAAATGGAAAGCTCCCTTGCTCTTCCTTAATTTTTTAAAATTGCATTTTATTTTATGTATATGCCATTACATATTTAACCAGAACCCTATTGAGGAACATTTAAGCTAGTTCTATTTTCCACCCCCTTCTTCTGCCTAGTTCTTTTATTTTTTTTTTGCTATTATAAGTAATACTGTAATACAAGTAATGAATAATCTTGTACACGTCATCTTGTATAAGCAAGTATAAGATAAATTCCTACAATAGAATTTCTGGATGAAAATATATGTGTATTTGTAAATAGATAGATACTGCCAAATTGCCCCTTATAGAAGTTGTATCAAAGTACATATTACCTACAAACGTGACTATAAAGCATCAAACTTTTCTGACTTTTCTAAAATCACATACAAAGGAACAAAAGCACTTATAAAGGAAGTAATAGAGACAATTTGATCTGTCCATGGACCAAGTAGATTGCTTGTTGTTCCTTTTCTCTCTCTCTCGGGTACACAATTTGGATATCGCATATACATTTAGAGTTGTTTTAACTTCACAATTCTAAAATGGAACACCACATTAATTTACAGTTACATTAATTTACAATTTACAGTTATTTAGCTGCCTTTCAGACTGTCAGAACTTCATGAAGAAGTTCATAAATTTAATGATGGGTTTAATCTTTTTGTAAGGTTTCAAATTTTAAAACTCTATTAAATCTGCAGTCCTGAAACTTTTTGGTTGTGTACTTCTTTACTCTCTTAAGGATCACTGAGAACTCCAGTTTCTGTTTATATGGATTATATATAGAAATGTTTGCCGTATTTGAAAGCAAAACTGAAAAAAATTATATTTATTAAAAATGATTCCAATTTACGTTAACATATATAGCATTCCTATGAAAAAAAATAACTTTAAAAATTAGAGAGAAAAATATTGTTTTATATTGTTGCAAATCTGGCTTAATGAATGATAGCTGGCATGGTGCCCTGGGGAGCCTGGTGTAACATTTTCTTGTAGACTGGATTTCTGTGCTACAACACTTTCTGCCCTGTCTTGACACCAAGATATGTCTGCTCCTTACCCTCCCGCTGTAAAGCCTCATCCCCATTTTTCAGGAGATGGATGGGCAGCACCAAGGTTCATGAGCTTTCTGTGAACTGGTTTTCCAAGTCCAGCTCCAAACCTAGTGTTCCAATAGGCTAAAACTGGGGTGCGTCTTTCTTTGCAGATCACAGAGAGTCCCTGATAGGTTATCTTGCAGAATGCTAAGAGATTATGGTAGCTGTATTAGTTTTGATGTAATGACCAAAGGGGCCATATAACTGTGTGCTTGAGGTAGTGCCCAGGTTTCATGTGCCCAGCTTAGAATAACCTAATTCTAATGCCCAGTACTGACCATGATGCCATACACCTAGATCAGAGGCCAGCATGTTATCCGGGACATCTGGCTCTCTTCCTACTAGATTACCTTCAAAAGACTAGTTATGTTTTTTGGGTTAGAAGAGCTTTGCTGAGAATACCGCCTGAGAAATGCACAGAGAATCAGGCTCATCCCTAGCCAGAGCCAAGTGTAATACAGGGAACCAGAGCTAAAGCCAGAACTGGAAAGGTGGTAACATCTATCTATGCATAAGATAAAATGGTTGGTGACCCTTGGCAGTGGTACATGGGCGGATCAGCCAAGAAATGAGAGCTGCTCAATAGTGGAATCCTGTGCTAGCAAGAGGGAACCCAGTGAGGTTTGTAATCCAGAAGACTGTTCCTTCAGTTCCTGGTGAAAGTACTCAGGAGGAAGGACCCTGGGGGTAGGCATCATTTTAAAGAGGAGAGTGAATGTTCAAGTCTAGAGCATTAACCACAGTTCAATACTTAGTGTTTCTGTCTTCCTTTATGGTCTCCAAGTCTTTTCTGTGGCACTCATTTGTAACATGGGTTGAGCAAGTAAGTAATATTACTCTATTTAACCAATGAAGCAAATGAGGAAAACCGGCTCAGGGATATTCAGTGACTTGCCAAGCTAGACAGTGGTAAAAGCACACTCAGGTCTTCAAACTCCTAATCCAGTGCTTTATCTATTTTTCCAAAGTGGACAAGTGTGGGTGGGAGAAGCTGGAGATAGTGGAAGAAAGAAAAGCTCAAGCTGAGCCATTGGAAGCTAAGTGGCTTTAGAGGGCAAAGATGAGAAAGCAAAGAAAGCAGGAGAAAGAGGGAAGGAATCTCTTGGCAAATGTGGGAGTTGGTGGGAAGATGTATCTGAGTGTCAAATTTGTGTTGGGACATGGGAAATCAGGTTGGAAAAGTGAGAACAGGGCCAGATGAATAATTTGGATGTGATGCGGTGTGTAATAAGGCATTGTTGTGTGTGGTGTCATGAGAACCAGAGTAACAATAAAAGCAGGGCTTCACAAAGATTAGTATGGCAGTAGGACAAGGACCTGAGTGCAAGAAAGAGTCTAGAAATGGGTAACCCAGTTAGATCTGGTCCTGGTAATTCAGTTGCCAGGTGATAAATCTTGGACTAACATTGTAGCAGTAGAAATGGCCAAGAATAAATCCATACCAGCAGATAGACACTCCAGGACCTAGTAACAAATTAGCTAAGGGCACAGAAAGTACAGAGTTTAAAGCTGCTGCAAGCTTTGTAGTACAAGAACAATGAAGGCCTTACTGGAACAGAAGATTTAAGCCTTTATTTTAGATATATTGGATTTGCTGTAACAGTATCAGAGGGACAGATAAATAGAAACTTGAGATCACATCACAGCTGAATGGCTAAAGGTCAATCTTACAAAATGAATTTTGAAGCATGTGGATGAAAAAGGAAATGTTATATTAGAAAGCACATTTGCTATAATCATAAAATCCAATATACAGCTTTCTTTCATATTAATTTTATTAGTACTTATAAAATAAAAACAATTTATGAAAATATTTTCCTTTTCAAGATAAACTACAATCTTTGCACCTATAATTGTTACAATACATATCCTTGTATATACTTTGGACATTATAAAAGTGTTTAAGAATCACACCCTGTAAAAGTTGGGAGAAGAACTTTTTCTCCAACCTTGGTCATACATTGTGACATTCAAGTACTTAAACCACACTGTTGAAATAAAACATGTCTCTAGTGTACAGGCCCAAGGGAATTTAACTTTCAAGGTCTTATAGATTCTTTTATTGTGCAAAGTAAAGAATCAGGAGAGGGATCCTCGAGAGTTAATTTACCTTAGGTAAGTCAAGCAGTGGTTACTTTCCATACTTTATCATGGAACTAAGGGAGGGGAGAAGGCCATGGAAACCCATCCTGGGCAGGTCCCCTCCCTAGCATCTCTATCTATGTAGCGTGACTCCTACAAGAGGATTTCTAACCCTTGAGCCCTAAAATGCTGATTCTGTAATTATCTAAGATACTTGCAAAATGATGCTTTTGCAACTCTAAGCCCCAATATTGTGGATTAGGTTAAACGTATGACAGTGTGACTCCCCTAAATAAACTTCCTTTAGGATTTGTAAGGTGGGAAGCATTTGGGAAGATGAGTAAGTCAAAAATTCCCTCTTGGAACTTTTGGAGAAGATCCTTTCTCACTAAGGCATAAACCTGCGAAGCCAAGTTCCTTCTCACTTTGGAAGAATTGTGATGAAAGGGTGGGGAAGAGCCTATAATCTTTCAAATTTGCAGGCTTGTGATAATAATAGATGCTAGGTCTGACAAAGTAAGAGTTGGAGACCATTATAGACTCACCAACAAAGGATTCATTGAGACAAAGTCATTTGCATAGACTCCCTATTTCCTGATGAACCTCCGAGCTATCCTAAATATTCAATTCTCTCTTTAGCTATAGAGTATTGGCCTGATGAAGTTCCAGATACAAAATTTGTCGTTTGAATTCATGATGTTAGTATCATGGTGCAGCATTGACATTTAATATCACACTGACATACTAGACTTTAACAGTGATTTTTTTTCTATTCCAGAAACCACAAAAGTCAATCAACCATGGAATTCACAGGTCTTTACATTTAACATATAACATGAAACATTATTACATATAATTCCGTAAGGGAAAGACTATAAAAATAAGTTTAATAGGATGACTGTACTTTAAAAAGTTGTTTTAAAAATATATATTCCAAAGTCCTCTAAGTATTTGGTTTAGAGTGAAAGGGAGGTATCTATTAGGGTGAACCATAAGAAACTATAGTTTTTGTAAGTTAGAAAGGTAAAATTTCAGCAATTTTATATGATTCAACCTAATAAAATCCTGAGAAAATTTTATTTGGCATCACTCTATAAATTCAAAGGGAATTTATAGAAAGTCACATTTCTAGTGAGGGGAAAACACTTAAGGATGGAAATGTGCACACTGGCCATGCCAAGATTTATCTCTTGTGATTTAAAGGCTTGAAATCTTAGAAAGTTTTAAAAAATTTAGTGCAGTTTCAAAAAAAAAAAAAAAAAGACAATTAAAATTATAGAATGATAGTTACAGTTGCAAATGCCACTAAAAGAGAAACTATTAGTCAAACTTGGTGATTTTTAAAAGTTTACATATAAAAATTCAGGCATTAAGATGAAAAGGCACGAATATGGGTTAAAAGAATGATAATCATTTATAAAAGCCTTGAAAATAAGGCTAATTCATTTGTATTATTAACACCATTAAGTAGGCACCTATTCCAAATTTCAGCTTTGGCCTCCTAAATGGAATTATGTTTGAAATGAATTTTCAACATAATACTAATCATAGCAGCATTATTATCAGTAAGTTTCTCAACCTCTACACTACTCAAAGGGCGTCTAAAATTTCCTCCCCACTTATATTCCATCAGTATGAAAAACACACTTCAAAAAAATTACACATATTTATATTAGAGTCATAAAGTTTTTTGCAGTGTTTCTTCAATTAATGAGCTGTCCTCTTACAAATGCCACCCCAACAACAACAAAAATAATAAAAAAAAAATAATAATTGCTAACCAAACTGACTGGCTATGCTTCTCTAAAGACATACCATATTAAAAAATGGTACTGTAGTTATGAAATGTATTAAATATAATCAGTGAAGTAAAAGCAGATTATCTGGGTGTACGCATATGTGGTGTGTCTGAACTGGGTGATGATGTTCTTGAAAGAAAAAAATACCCATTTGAGCAATGAGGCTTCATTTGGAACCCTGGCACAATTTCCGAGCCGCTGCCCCGGTACTACTGGCTACTACACAGAGTGCACCACCCACCGTCCACCACGTGGGTATGTCATTAAGGAAAATAATCTGAAATATAAAAGCAAAAACCACATCCATTGTCTTCATTATTGCTACTAGTCCTGCTTTTTCTATTTGAATGGCTTTGGTGAGAAACACCTGACCCCCCAAACCAAACAGCCCAATTAGTATGAGAAAGAGTCTGTCCAACCCACAGTACGGCAGACTCCATTCTCCTAATATAAAGAGGACAATGACACATTCCAGGAGGCCAAGTATTACATAATACCAAATGCTCAAAATGTAGTCCACAGATTTCCCCATTTTTCTGAGGATAACTAGAGTCAAGGCAGCAAGCACCGCATGTCCCACGGATGCGAACGTGCCCTTCAGGTGATCTGAGTAACTTTCAGCCATCCCCGCAGCGTTGGAACCAAACAAAAACGGCGGCCTCACGATTAGGACCACTCCGGTGATGGTGAATGCAGTGAAGAGAGCATCCCAAAGGCTGTATTTTTCCTTGAGAAATATACAAGCAAATATAGACGTAAACACTGGACAGCTAAAGGAGATAACTGTGGCATCAGCAAGGGATGTTGTCTGGACAGCGTAGTATAAAAGGATCATGGCGGTAGAACCCAGGGCTCCTCTGAGAAAGAGGAAGATTCGTTGACCCTTTGGGCCTATAAACCCATTTCTGTAAATTCAAATGAAGGAATTCATATTAAAACAAACTTGGTATTTGTTTTTAAATTACAATTTTTAATTAAATATTACTTTAGAAGTCCTAATTGTCAAAAAACAAAGAATACCAAATTAATTATATTTTATAATAATAATAATACATATAATTAAAACTATTATACACCTTTTAAAAATGTTTTCTAAGTATAGCTAATGACACTAAAGTGATCACAGTATAAGCAAAAAATACAAAAGGACTACATAAATAGTACAATTTGAATTCAGCAAATATAGGTATTGTTTTCCCTATGTATATATATGCTTGCAAAAAAAAGAAAACATACTAAAATGGTCATTGCAGTTATACCTTATTCTAGTCAGAGATAATTTTCCTTCTTTATTTTCTCCAAATATTCTACTAAATACGTAAATATATGAAAATGTGTTGTTTTATAATAATACAATTTCAAGATTCAGCTGCCCCATATAAGAAAATTTAGTCCTGGATAGTATGCATTCCCAATCTTACGAGTTTTTCTATAAAAGCTGAAGCAACGCTAAAACGTGTTTAGCCATTGAATAAGAGACTTTTCATTGTTCTCATTAGGAAAAGAGTTAAGACACACTGAAAAAGAACCTGTAGCATTCAGATAAGTATAATGACTGCTACTCAAAGGTTTTTCAAATAAGTATTTCCTAAGCAGACTACTATGTAAGTTCCTGGCTAGGTGCAACTCACAGATGTGTACCAGGGCTGGGCATCTTTTGGGCAGCATCTAGGCAGGCCTGACATGGGGACCCTGGGTCTCTGGGGTTAGAAATGAAAGTGTGGTCACCTTTGGTCCATACTTTGAGAAGCAAAGAATCTTCCATGACAGCGAAACAGAAAATGAGTCAAAGCAGATTAGCACCGAGGATTTAAGAAAATTCTTCTAGTGCTTCCCCTATGAATACTTTTATTCCAAAATGAGGAAGAGCATTGTGTTAGCATCAGTAGTCTGTTACCACCCTTGGAAATTTCTGAAGTTTTATATCATTTCCTAAAATATTGTGACTTGTCCACACTTAAACGGGAATTTCCAACAATACTGATCTTAGCAGATTTTCACCCGTTTCACCAAATCCTCAGGAAATGGAGTGAAACTATTCTAAGTGAATCTGCAGCATGTTATAGATACAAGGACACTTTGGTGGCAAGCAACTAAAGCTTTTAATCTGGGTTTAAGCATCTTTGCCCAAAGAGAGAAGGTGCCAGGCAGCCACCAGGAACCCAACTGGTCCAAGTACACAGGGTTCTAAGTACACAGGGGTGTGTAGAGGTTATAATGGTGTGGGGGAAGCATACTTTTAACCTGGGGAGGGTGGGTGGAGATTCCATATGGAAGGAGAACAGGGGCTGGGTGGGAAGAGGTCAGGAAGGATAGGGAATAGTTTTCATATACTGTACATTGTACACAAAGCGCTCTGATCCATAATAAATTTCATTTGATCCTTGCAAGCACAAGGTAGAGGACGAAGAACATCATTTCCTCCAGTTTACAGATGAGGACACTGAACTACTCAAGATTTCCTTTCCCCTTTCCCATAGAATCCTATGGGGAAGACCTAAATACTATTACTCTAGCCTTCTGTCTGCCCTGATAACAGGGCAACCTGTTCTACTTCAAGAAACCACTGACACTAGGAGACACTACCACTTCCTCTTGTTTCCTTTTTTCTTCCAAGTACTAGTTATGCCAAAGCAAAGAAGGAGGGTGGTACAAGATGGGGGAATTATACAAGGAAAGCTTTGTTCTCAAAATGAGGGGTGGAGAATAACTGAATCTCTTTTTCCCCCTTTGTTGGGCATGTGGTTTGTGCTTATGAGCATCTTCTTTGGTTGGAACCTTGTGACTTTTCATTAATCAGAGTCAAAGGGTGTGGGGACTAGTGAAATCTATGAGACAAAGCAGATACTACAGAGTAAATACGTAATTTGAACAGGTCAAAAGATTTACAAACATTGATTAACATTATGTACTTAAGAAATACTTACTTTCTGTATATTAAGCAAGGGATAACGACTAGCATTTGGAACACACATCGGAACGCACTGATTTCTACAGCATGGATGTCTTGTACTTTTTTTACAAATAAAGAGCCCACTGAGAAAAGGAAGGCAGACAATAATGTGTAAAACAAGCCAAGTGCAGGACAGGGTGCTTTCTTCTTGGCTTCTGAAAAAGATTAAATTCTGGTTAGTCCTTGCTTCCAAGTGTATGTTTTATCGTTTTCACTTAGAAATTGAGAAATATGGGATACTATTAATGGCTGACAGGCTACAAATATTACCTCTTAAGCATATCCATTCTTTGGACCTGAAATATTTCCCCTATTAAGAATGAAGAACCAGAGACAAAGTGAACAATTTAAACCTGTATTTTTTAAAATGCAGTTTCATCCTATAAAATGGATTTCCTTTGGCTCACTGAAGAAACACCCCCTCACCTACAAGTCAAAAAGAAGTAAAATGCTTGCCAAGCAAGACAGTGAGAGAAATCTTTAAGAAATGCTTGTCAAGATGGCTAGAGAAAAATGTTTCCAAATGATACTTTATATCATCTCACTAGTGAGGGGGACTTTATGAAGAAAGTATTCTTTTCTGGAAAACAGTTTATGACTGTGTTCTATGGCTACTTGATTATCTGACTTTCCCCATAGCCTGTGAGCCTCTCCAGGGCTGGGACCTCATGAATAAGCTGCCTTATTCATGCCTGGCACATGGAAGACCCTGAAGAAATATTTGCTGAATGAAAGAATGTGAGAGAGAAGTTAGTCAATTGCTTCCTGACTTTTGTGCTTATATGAATAACAATATTGAAGAATCACTGGAAATTATTTCCTACAGGTCAAGATTCCTTCATGTGATCTTACCAGATTCTTGCTTTACTATTCATATTGTCATCTATCTGGTAGAAAAGATATTTTGCACTGCCAAACCTTGACCACGAAACTCAGTGAAAAATTTGTACAAAAAAAAAAAATTTGTTATTAGATGTTAGGCCATGAATGAAGAAAAGATGTTAAATAAAATAACCCCCAGCTCTCAAATTTTGGTTATTTTAAATCCAAAGTAACATGGTAGAAACTGATTCAAAGCAGCTTTTTCAGGATCATTAAGATTTGTAGCAGGAAGTGGCACTATTTGAGATGCATTAATGAGACATTGGACATTCCATACTTGAGGACTGCAAATCTGCTTCTTTTCAAAGATGTATAACCTTCATATGTATTTTAGTTGTCAATTAGCCGCTTTCAGTGTTCCACTGTGTATTTTTAAATCTGTTCTATATGTATCTGGATGATACTGTAAGAGTTTGAGTCTTTGTTGTTGATCTCATTGAAATAATTCAGGTTTCAACATTCTATTCTTTATTTTTAAATGTAAGAAACAAAATATATTGAAATTATAGATATTTGACATTTTAAATGAATTAAAGAAATTATCAATAAAAAGACAAAGAACATGAGAGGACTTCATGGAAAGCTGCAGAGTGTAACACTACTGGCAACTACAGATCTAGGAAGGCTCTCCGATTTGTTATTTTGAACCATGAGTCAAATCTTTATTTAATTTTCCATAGTTTATGACTTATCTTCCATTTAGAGCATAAAGTCTTTGAGGACAGGGGCTGGATTATCTGACCCCAAAGTGCTTTTTAAAAACATTTTTTATTAGAATTGCCATCTAATAACCAACTTCCTGGCTTGATCTGAATCAGGAAACTTCTGCTTTCTCCAGACCATCAAGTATTCAATCTATTAATGGCAGTCTATATGAGCATTAAACTTTTGTTTAGCCACTTCCTCTGCCGTACTGAGACAGGAGTAGAATTTGTTTTCAAACTTACCCCCTGACATTCAGGAGAGAGCAAAATGGAGCAGCATGAGCAGAGAACTCCTTAAATGGCCACACACTGAGGAATGTGTGTGTGTGTATATATATATATTTATATATATATTTACATATATATATATTTATATATATGTAAATATATATACCTAAATATTTATACATATATTTAAAACTAACACAAAAAAGGAGAATAAGAAGGAAACACTACTGGCCCTCATCAGCTAAGAGCACAGCAGAGCTGAAGGATGTGTGGGCACATGCAATTTGTAGTAAAACCAGCATTATTCCCATCTAGGAACTTATAGGGTATTATTCTGCTATAGAACATACTACATAATAATGTTCTTCCCTTTTAATATCCTTCCCTTATAAATGCAAACACCAGGTAATTTATTTCAACATCCTCATGTCAGCTATATACCTTTGCCCATAAGTGACACTTTGCAAATTGGGACCAAAGTATGATGATGCACAGTGTTTCCGGTGGCATTCTGCAACCTGACCTTTATACTAAAGGATGTCATTCTGGTCAGAGGCCTCCACCTCTTCCTGTTCTAGGTGGACAGCTGAAGAGAATGATTTGGAGCTAGGAGTTGTCATGCTACAGGTTATATATTATAAGTGCCAGAATCCTCCATTCTGTAATTATGTGGTCAGATACCGCAGAAACAAACCACACATTCTCATTAAGCCTGTGAGAAGGAAGCTCTAGAAGACTTCAGAGTTAAGCACCACTAAATACACGACTTGGCTGTGGTCAGCCTTAGAATTTCGCTTCTGAAATTTCAGAATTCAGGCCCAAATAAAATAGTTTTTCTTAAAAGAAACCCAACCCATACATAGAACCTACACCCTCAGACAGAATAAAATGGGAAGATCAAGGACAGAAAACATCTCCCTGGTCTATATTTCAAGGATCTTCTCCAACCTAAACTTCTTAGTTTTTCTCCAGGAATATGTTAATTAACATGATATTTTAACTATTTGAAAACTTAATTTCATACCCCTGGCTCTGATTATCTTTTCCTTAAAACACAGACACTCAATATTTTCTTGTCTATAAACATTTAAGGCCCATGCTTCCTGACTGGGACAGGACAGTTGTTACAAAGCCTACCTGAACTTGATTATTTGTTAATGAGGATGAGAACTAATTCTACTTAGACAAACCTCAGTCTCTTACTGAATAATAATTTCAATTCTCTCTGTCAATGGAGATGAGCAAGAGAGTAGCATAATCCAGAGTCATTTGCTTTTGTAATGTGCTTCTGGGTTCATATCCCACTATATAAGCATATCTAATAATTTGGTAACTCTAAATAATTCAAATTAAGTAAGTGGCCACAGTGCAATTTCCTGCGTTAAAAGAAAACAGAAAAGTTGCTCAGTTTCTCTAACCTCTACTTTAAACTGTTGATTCACAACCCTGGTTGGGAATTGGAATCAGCTAGTAACTTTTTAAACCTCAATTCCCAAGTCCTACCCCAGACTCACTGAAATGGGATCTCTATAACTGTAAAAAGCTCCACTGGTCTGAGAACCACTGCTAAAAAACTCATTCCTTCCAGGAGGATGTGAGGCACAGACCTAAGACAACTTCTAATCCTTGCTTCGGTCTAAGATCCACACTGTCCCTTAAGAAAATAAATAGGTGTTTTAGGACAGCTGAATGCTGTCTGTGAAGGTTATCCAAGAATGTAAGAAAAATGGGTTAGTTTCAACCTGAACTTGAAAATGAGCTTTGTTGAGATAGCCAGTTGAATCAAGAGGCTAAAATGATACTGTCACAAAGTTCAATGACAACAGTACTGTAGTTTAAAGTATTTCTATGGCAATCCTGTTTTTGGACTATTATCTGGTCACCTTACAATAACTATTGCTAAGTCTTGTTGTTAGCAGCCTTCTTTGAAGTTATAAGCTCCCACAAGATTCTTATGTGCAATCCCTTATATAGGTTTGTCATTTTGCCAGTACTATTCCTCTTCAGTTCACAAATAGGGGAAACCTTTAAGAGTTTGCAGTGACTGCCTCAGCATTCCACCAGAATGACATTCAACCATAGGGTAATAAGGTGAGAAGCTGACCTTTTCAAAGGCTGCACATCTGGTCAACCCAGCTTGGGGTAACCCCTGCGCTAGAGGTTCTAGCCTGTGTATAAATGATTAGAAGTCTGATCATTTCTGTTAGCATTTACAACAAAAATGGAGCAAGAGCTATCTTCCTGGGTTTTATCTCTTTAAATTGGGGAAAGTGCATACAGGGGAGAGGGAAGGTGAAATGGGGATAGAGGCACACTTAGTGGAGGCGACCCAGAGGTGGTGCAAACTGTAACTTTGTCTTGAAAGGACATCTGCCTGTTTAGCTCTCCTTCCAGGAAGCTGCTCCAAGTTCAAGGAGAAACGTGCTTGTGGCTAGTAGAAAGAGCCCTGGGCTGGGTTTCTGGCAAGCTAGTGCTGCTGGGACCTGTGCCCTGTCTCACCCACACACATGCCAGATCTTTGGAAAAACAAAACAAAACAAAAACCCCAAAGCCCTCACCTTCCTGGGCCTCATTTTCCTCATCTGTCTAAGGAAGAGGTTGAACAAGATCAAGAGTTTTTCACACGTCCTTAGTTTTGGGGACGAGTCTGGGAACCCCTTAACCACGTATGTAAGACTGCCTCTGCCTTCTTTTGCATCAGTTGCTAAAAAGTTCTCCTAACCCAAAAAGGTCGAGACCCAGGGGTTCCACTCAATTCTGCCTTCTCAAGATTCTAAGACTCTGGCACAAACGTTTTTTTAAACTCTGTGCTTTTAAACTTCCTCTTCAGGTTTACCACCGAGATCAGTTTTCATGGTGTGCTTCCTCCCAACGTCGGCAGCTAAGGAATGGCTTTTCTCGCTGACCCCACAACCTCGGACCTCGGGCCGGCAGCGCTGAACTGCAATCTGACTCCACAGTCTTGCCCGCAACACTTTAATTATAGGAACAGTTTTAGAATCCAAAAAGGTTTCCAAACACAATCTGAAACTTTCTCGGGTCTTCGCGCCTGCGGGGGCGGGAACAGAGGACTTCAGATTTGCTGTCCCCCAGGTGACAGCTCCAGGTTTCCCCGAGCTCTGGGCAGGGTGGGGATGCGGGGCACGGTCCGCAATGCGTCCTAGCCTGCGGCTGCGGGGATCCCCGCGCTGGCGCCTGCCCGGCCCCTCCGGAGGCGAGACCCGCGCCCGAGTCCGCACCCGGCACTCACCAGACTGCACGCGCGAGCCGCAAGGCGAAGAGCGGCACAGCCAGCACCATCCCCGGCCGGGTGTTCCTGCTGCGTCGGCGGCCGCCGGCTCCTCACTCGCTCCCGGGGACCTGTCGCCAGTAAGCGGCAGCGCGGGTTCCTGCCGCTCGGCGGCCTGGGCGACGTCCAGGGGCCGCATCGCGCTACCGGCGCTTTCCCCGCGGCCGTCGCGGGGTCTGGCGCCGGCAGCCGCGGCTCGGTTGCCAGGCTCTTCCGGCCGGTGGTAGTGGCAGCAGCGCGCATGCGCGCGCGGTCCTTCCCCCCCCCCCCCGCCCCCCTTCCTCCCGGGGATGGGGCTCGTCCTCTGCTGCCCTCTTACCTTCAGCTCCCGGTTCCTCTAGCGCAGCGGGAGGCCAGCCGCCTCTCTGGTCAGGCTGAGGTGGCCACAGCTGGCCCAAAGGCGACCACCCCTGTGTTGCGGTCTGGCTAGACGGGCCAGCGGTTTGGAGATACCTTTCCCAAGGCACACTGGACCCCTTTCTAGCATTGCAAAGAGAGATGTCCTGTGGCCTCTCTTGGGGCGGGCCTTCAAGAGGTTGGCAGGGTGTACGTTTACTTATTGATGTGGCGCCATATTCAGTACCTCTGGATCACCCTGGAGACTTTGCCAAGCACTGTGCCTATGTTTGAAGGATCAAGCGTTTTCGAAACCTCCTTGTCTCATTGCCACTTATCCAAGGAGGGTAGAATTTTACTGGATTTAGGTTTAAAAAAATAAGGATTAGCGCATAACCATCGGGAAAATACATCTATTAATACAAGACTGGTGTGGAACCCATTTATATGTTCTTTGTAACAGTAGGCATTCATCCTTAGTTCCTTCCTTCCATTTTGTTTTTAACTGAGATATCCTATTTGGTTAGATGTAAGATTCCAGTAATCTGATGTAATTACATTGGTAAAATAAAAAATACATGTCATTTAGCTCCAAAATTCACTAATAGCCTCTTTACATTTACATAATTCTTCTCTCGTCTCTTTGCTTGCTTTAAATGTGAAGGGACTGTCTCAGCAAGGATGAACCTGTCTACACTGTTCTAGATCCAAGCACAAGCAGATTACCAAACAAGAGAGTGATGTTAGTCTTTCCTCAGATATTTGCACAAAGTGGTCTACAGCTGAACAATTCTGGACTTGAAGTCAGTAGTCCTGGGTCTGGCCCTGATTCTGTCAGTGAGTGTGTGACCTTGGACAGAAACCGCTGTACTACTTGAAGCCTTGGCTACTTCATTTACTTAATAGAGATAAAATGTTTCTCTTCCTACTTCGCAGACTTTTTATGAAAGTAAAGTGCAATGATGTGGGCAAAAACACGTCACCGGGAAAGCACTTTCCTGGAAAATCAAGGTGTATTTTGAATGAGGGTGAACATATAATTTATTCTCCAAACTGGAACTTTTTTTTAGCGTGAGAGGGGGAGCTCTTTTAAAAGTTATGCAGAGTTCTCTTAAATCAGAGCTCATAGGTAGCTGAAGCAAGGAGAAAATCCAAATGCATTTATGAGACAATCTGGGAAATTTGAAATATGACTGAATATTTGAGACTCTTAAGGGTTATTGTTAATTTTTAAGATCTGATAGTGATACTGCTATTATTATTATTATTATTATTATTATTATTATTATTATTTTAAGACTCCTTAACTTTTAGAGATGCATACTGAAGTGATAACAGATGAGATAGTATGATATCTGTGATTTACTCCAAAATAACTCAGGGTGGGAAAGGATGGGGGGGCTGGTTGGATGAAACAAGCTACGGCATGAGTTGATAACCACATGATATTTACATGTGGGTTCATTATGCTATTCTTCTGTATATGTTTTCAATTTTTCATAATAAAAAAATTATGCAGAGCTATAGGCATTCACGGGGGTTGTCCTAGGCAAACTGGGACAAATGGTCACCTGAATTCCAACTTGATTAACATACACTATTGCCTTATTGTAAAAAAATGTAAGGTTGCATACAAAATATATGCAGCTGATTTTGTTGTTGGTTGTGGTGGGGTGGTGTTTAAATGAGAAAATGATAGGTATCAGTGAGGGTGATAGATCATGATTATGAAGCAGGAATCACGAAGCTTCTCCAAACATCTAGAAATCTAGTGCAGTTTCACAACTACATTCTGAGATTTAGATGTGCAGAGGGTTTAAAGAATCCTCCTCTTTGAATGGTGAAGATGGTGGTTAGGAGGTGTAAAGAAGAAAAAATTGGGATGATCTGAGCAGCAAGTACCTTGACCAATTCACTTTCAACACCGTGGTCAAAAAGGGAGAAGCGAAGGAAAAGAAAATGGGGACTGCATCAGGGCTGACTAAGGTGACTAAAGGATTATAGGATGATTTTCATCTGGCTGTTTACGTCTTCCCTATAACTTCCCTCACCTCTGTTGCTGACTTTGATATATGAGTGGTGTGGGGGCAGAGCCCCAGAAAGTAGTTTCCAGGCTCTCAGCCTCACATACACAGGTGCTGGCTCAGGTAGTAAATGGCCATCAACTGTGATCGGATGGCCATCAGCTGTGGCTAGTTGGCCGTCAGCTGTAACCAGTGAGCCATTGGCCACTAATGTAACTGCTGTGGCTACACTAGCAGAAAGAGAAGAAAATGGGGGCTAGCAAGAAGATGGTGGCTGAGCCAGCAAGAGTGGATTGCAGAGAGGTGGATGCCGCCAGCGAGAATATAGTGGTATGACTCCCCTACCTATGGCTCCGTGGGTGTTCCATTTTGGCCTCACCATATCCTGCGTTCTTATGTGGGGAGCGGGAGCAGAGACCCCGCAGGCCACCCCGCACGACAAGTGGTATCAGTCATAGTCCATCTTAGCTAAACAAACAAGAGACATGAGAACATAAAAAGCAACTGGTAAGAAAAGTATGGACCAGGCTAGAAGTAAGAAATGGCTGTTTCAGCTCCACCCAGCAGCAGTGTGGTGTGGTTCCGTTCTTTGAGCATTGTTATTTCAAGGCCCTGATGACAATGACATTGAGCTGCTAAGAAGTGGATTTCCCCCACAGTGTGAAGGATGAGGCAGAAATCCTTACTGTGGGGGAGACCAGCGAAGAGCCCGTTGCAGTGTTCTAGATGAGGTTCTGACTCAAGGCAGAGGAAGCAGGGAAGAAGGGTTAATTCTGAGGAAGCTGGGAGATGGACTGGACAGGATTTGTTCACTAGACGTGAAAGAGCGTTGCTTCTGTATGCAAAATCCTGCAGCGTTCCCACTGAAACTCTTCTGCTTCTGAAGGAATGCAGTCCTCCACTGAGAACCGCAGCTCTCACTATGATGGCAGGTAATCACAGTGGAGGTGGCACTCCCAGAATTCTGGTGTCAAGAAGGAAGAAGGAAGATGAAAGTAGAGGACAGGTGGGTTCTAGCACCCCCATAAACAAATGAATGCCCAAGATCCTCACCATCCCAGTGTTGGCAGATGGAGACCCCCAGGTACTGTAGGAGGAGTTAGACTCCTGATTTCCACTACTGTTTGCGTGTCAGGTGTGCTTCTAGTGAGTGTAGTGTAAGACTGGACAGGTGGGTTTGTTTTGTTTTGTTTTGTTTTGTTTTGTTTGTAAAGCAAGTTTCTGACTTGAGCTTTGATTGCTGAGGTATCAGCTTCAAAAAGGTGTCCACTCCAAAGATGGCTGTCTTGGCCAACCACACCCTAGATAAAGAACCAGGCTGCCTCCCCCGACTGAGCCTCCTTTGTTTTAGAGATCTTGGTTGATTTCAATAGCTAACCATTTAGGCCACTTGTTTCTTGTTTATGTTTTTTATCTTCCTGCTTTAAATTGCTCTCTAATGTTATAAAGAGTGAGCCCCGAAATCCTAGGTCTCCACCCACGAGCTCAATAGAAGCAGAACCATAGCCTCATGCACATGCTTTCTCTCTCTACCCAAGGTCTCTCTGTGGCCTGAGGTATAATTCCTAGGTTCTGTGAGTAACAAACCTTTATTTTTTCAAAGTGTCCTGATGGTTATTGCTGAAGGGCATCTTGCAAGCATAATGAAAACCACAGGTGCCCAACCACAGCATTGTTTATTGATAGGGTAAGACCAGCACAAAACAGTGAAACATTTATAAATCAGGAACTCTCTTTTCCTAGTGTGTCTATCTGATTGAGACCAGACTGGTGGTATCTTGGTACTGATTTGAAAGACTGCTTTTTATTTTCAAAACAAAGATATTTTCTTACTTTTTCAACTAATGTACCTTCTGACTTGGGAAATGGTATTTCCAAGAAGTGAGGTCCAATGTTTGTGTTTTTAGGAAAATAACTGTGGAACGTAAGATCATAATTCTAAATAAATATGGTAAATGAAAGAGGGAACAAGCAAAAGAAGTGGATTTGCATAAATGTAGGCTGATACATTGGTGAGGCAAAATAAACTGCTCGAATAGATGATAAGAACTGACTCTGGAAATATAACAACATTGACCAAAACTTGCCAGAGTCAGTTCCTCAAAAAAATTAAACATAAAATTACCACATGATTCAGCAATTCCACTTCTGGGTATATACCTAGAAGAATTGAAAGAAAGTATGGAATCAGATATTTGTACACTCATGTGCAGCATTAGTTATAACAGCCAAAAGGTGGACACCATCCAAATGTCCACCAACAAATAAATGTATGAACAAAATATGGTATATACATACAATGAAATATTGAGCCTTAAAAAGGAATGGAATTCTGATACATGTTACAATGTGGATGAACCTTGAAAACATTATGCTTGCTAAGTGGAATAAGCCAAACCTCAAAGAACAAATATTGTATGATTCCTCTTATATGAGGGGCCTAGAATAGTCAAATTCATAGAGACAGAAAGTAGGACGGCAATTGCCAGGGGCGAGCAGGGAGGAAGGAATGGGGAGTTATTGTTTAATGGGTACAGAGTGTCAGCTTGGGATGATGAAAGAGTTTTGTGGATAGATAGTGGTGATGGTTGTATAGCAATGTGAATTCACTTAATGCCACTGAACTATACACTTAAAAATGGTTAAAACAGTAAATTTTATGTTGTATATATTTTACTACAATTAAAAAAAAAAGTTTTAAAAAATGCCAGGAACCCCCTTCTGAAAATGTGCAACAGACAGCTAATAAACCAGCAAGGTAAATCCAAAATTGAAATAAACCAGAATCTGTATACAAACTGAGATATGCAAGGTATTTTCCCTAGCACTGGCCATGCTCTCTCTTTAGTTCTGCCAGATAATTATAGAGGGAGGACAGTGAGCATAAAGTAAGGAAATAATAGGAACACACATGGTATAATGTGTTCTGGGCTTCTGAAACTTTTCTATCCAAGTATCCCTCATAACTAACAAGTGTAAACTTGGAACTCTAAACTTTAATTTCTAGGGATAGAGTTTAAAGCCCTTTTCATAAATGGGAAGTTTCTTTGAAGTCCTGTGTCCCATCTTGAAAAATTGATGTCAATTTTCCATTCTGTTCCCTAGTATATTTATGTTTATCTCAATACCATTTTTCATATAACTCATTCAACTAATGTTGTTTGCCTGCCTGCACTGGACATTTACAGTTATTAGCAGAGATAGAGTGGGGAACAAAGGAGACAGGGCTGCAGTCCTCACAGTGGGTGGGTGGGGGATGATGGAGGAAGGAGAAATGGTGCTAGCATGACTTAGCTTCATACAAAACCCATGCCCCCGTGGGTTTGTTTAGTTTCCTGTTCCCTCCCAGTTTGACACACTGATCTGGGATTCAGGACACTGGGTTCTGTGTGGTTGTGCAGATCTAGACACATCTGCTCAGCTCTCTCAGCCCCCATTTTCTCACCTTGGAAGCCACAAGGCTGGATCCCCACACAGTCACTGTCGGGCAGAGAAGTGCCCTTTGGGCCTTGACTTTCTCCAGTGAGTCATTGCTTTCCTTCTCTCATCTGTTCCCATGCTGCCAAAGGCAGCTCCTATAAATGATTTCTGGCTCCCTGCTACACCTGTACACCTGTGGGAACTTGCTTTCTGTTTACAGGTTCTCTGTGAGTGAAGATGCCTGAACTTGCGAGTTGCCTCTAGATGATGAAAGTGCAAGATGATGCACTTTAATCCTGAATGTGTTGTAATTTGAGTTTTGGATTCTACCAAATTCACATTTTAATACTTACCATTCAATAAATGCTCAAAATTTGCCAAGCACCCTTAGATGCATCATTTCATTTTATTCTCAAGTGAGCTGTATCAGGCAGTTTAGCATAAGGGTTAAAAGCATGGCTCTGGAGTCAGACTTCCCGTCCTGGCTGCCTTACCAGATGCGTGACTTCAGACACGCATCTGGTAAGGCAGCCAGGACGGGAATCCAGGCAGTGACTTAGCCTCTCTTTGAACCTCTATTCTCATGTCTATAAAATGGGGTAGTAATGGAATCTAGCTTCTGTGAGAATGAAGTAAAAGAACAATGCAGAACACCAGATAGCAAGTACTCTTAAAAAAAAGTGTGTGTTCTATTATCCCCACTTTACAGATGAGAAAATTGAGGCTCAGAGATATTAAACAGCTTGCCAAAGTCACACTGATTGGGAAGGGCAGAGATAGGATTGGAACCCAGGACTGTCAGAAGTTGAAGCTGTGGTCCAGATGACTCTGTTAATCAAAGGACTTAATTACCCGGCTTGCTGATTTCTGAGAGGACCTTGTTAGAGTAGTTTCTTTCACATTATATCCTGACTTGGACCTTAAGGCCATTGCTATGGCAACATTCCATGACTACTTTCTACACTGCAGTGATGCTGTGTGGTTTACCTTGTGCTTATGTTGTAGCATCTTAAAACGTTTTTAGAGTGATATAGTATGAGACGAAGAGAAGCAATTTTTATAATGATATTAGCAGAAGTCAACCTCTTTCCTCATCTGCTATGAGAACAGTCATTCTCCAGTGCCCACAGCTCTGATCTCTTCCTAACTCACTTCTGTTTTTCAAAGCTGGATCTTAGCTAGTGCTCATGGGGGTAGGAAAAATTCATAGGCAATTTGCCAAGTGAACATGTACCCTCAAGTAACACAGACCTGAGTTTAGTCCCTTCCCAAGTCTTCTGCCTGTCCTGGCCACGCTCCTATTTTCCCTCTATTCTCTTGCTGTCTGCTCCGTTTCTCTTTTCCCATTACCAGAGTTGATCTTCTTCCAACTTTTCATGCTGTCATACAAAAAGGGGAAAGTATTAATTTTTAATAAGAAGAGATCTCAAAGAGGAAGAAGACTTAAGCAAAGTGTCAGTGAGTAGAGAATTCCAATATTAAAACAGAAAGCATTATTTACTTTAGAGACAAACAGCTGCACGGACACACACACACACACACACACACACACACACACACACACACACAGTTCTTGGCTGCCACCACCTAACCAGAGGCCAGCACTAGTCTTCTGAAGCAGCAGCAGTTTCACGTTCAGTGGTGGTGAGTATAGAAAGTACACAAGAAGTTCCATTTTTATACAAATCCAGGTACATTGCTACTCTAACATTTCTACTTGCTTAATATATTCTTTTTAAAGAACTAGATTTTGAAGTTTTACACAATATTTAATACATGATAACTATTTTAACAGTACAAAGGGTATACTTTGAATAATGAAATCTTTTTTCTCTGCCCCCAGTCTCACTTCTCAGAGACAATCATTGTAAATAATTTCTTCTGGTGGTTGCCATTACACTCTTACGCACTCTTAGGTCTCTAGTTACTGATTTATCAACTTTAGGTCATTTTTTTTTATTCTGCTTTGGAAGATGAGGGATTTTAGTGCCCTTTACCACCTTCTACTTTATGTTGTTCCTGTCATATCTTCTTTTTTTTAAATGTTTTAATGTGAATCATGTTGAAGTCCTATGATTATGAGAGATTTATTTCATCGCCCTATATTTCTATTTGAATCTTTTTTTTAAAAATAAATTTATTTAAGTGTGTTTTGCTAGGACCCATCAGCTCCAAGTCAAGGAGTTGTTTCAATCTAGTTGTGGAGGGCGCAGCTCACAGTGGCCCATGTGGGGATCCAACCTCGTTGTTAAGAGCACCGTGCTCTAAACAACTGAGCTAACCTGCCACCACCTGTCGTATCTTCTTGATCAAACTGGTTTCTGGCCAACTTGATGCTTGATGAGATGGGAACATGTTTGGCTTTAGGGTAATAATGATTGCCTTTTGTCAAGTCTTTATTCTTGCCAGAAAGACAATATACTAACACATGATATGTGATAATTTAATTAATCTTCATATCCATGCTAGTAAATAGACACTACCCCCCCTTACAGGTAAGGAAATTGAGGTTTGGGCTACTTATGTAACTTGTCATAGTCGTGTTGTTAGTAACTGGCCAAGCTAGACTTAACCTGGACTCTCAAATACTCAAGCCTGCATTCTTTTTTATTGTTATTATTAGTTTCAGGTGCACAAAACAATGTAACAGTTAGACATTTACACCCCTCGCAAAGTGATAACACCCTCCCCCAAACTACTACCCCTCTGATATCATATACAGCTGTTACAATTCCATTGACTCTATTCCCTATGCTGTACTCTACATCCTGTGAATATATATATATATATATATATATATATATATATATATATATATATATATATATATATATATATTTAATTATAGTTGATGTTCCGTATTATTCAACTTTAGCTTCAAGCCTACATTCTTAATCATTACTGTCCTAGAACAACAAATGCCTTAAGGCCAGTATAGTTTATAGTTCTGCCCAGTTAACTATTTCCTGCTTCCTGCAAGGTGTGTGTGTGTGTGTGTGTGTGTGTCCACATTTATAATATGTAGAAATAAAATGTATGACAGGGCCGGCCCAGTGGCTCAGGCGGTTAGAGCTCCATACTCCTAACTCCCAAGGCTGCGGTTCAATTCCCACATGGGCCAGTGGGCTCTCAACCACAAGGTTGCCAGTTCACTCCTCTAGTCCCGCAAGGGATGGTGGGCAGCACCCCCTGCAACTAAGATTGAACACGGCACCTTGAGCTGAGCGGCTCCTGGATGACTCAGTTGGTTGGAGTGCGTCCTCTCAACCGCAAGGTTGCCAGTTCGACTCACACAAGGGATGGTGGGCTGCGCCCCCTGCAACTAGCAACTAGCAACGGCAACGGGACCTGGAGCTGAGCTGCGCCCTCCACAACTAAGATTGAAAGGACAACAACTTGACTTGGAAAAAAGCCCTGGAAGTACACACTGTTCCCCAATAAAGTCCTGTTCCCCTTCCCCAATAAAATCTTTAAAAAAAAAAGTATGACAGTTATGACAATGATATCTTGAAGAGGAGAAATGGAAGGTTATATGGTTCATCATATATAGATACATTTTTTATTTTGTTCAAGACAGTCAATTATCTTTTAAAGAAATTTAAAAATGAGGAGAAAAATATTTTATATATACTCAAATATTTACCATCTCCAGCACGTTTTTTCTTTTGTGTAGATCTAAGTGTCTATATGGTATCGTTTTCCTTTAGCCTGAGGAACTTTTAAAAATATTTCTTGTGGAGTAGATCTGCTGGCAACTAATTCTCTCAGTCTTTGTTTGAAACATGTCCTTATTTCTCTTTTGTTTTGAGGGATTTTTTTTTTTGGATATGTAATTATAGGTTGATAATTTTTCCTTTAACCCTTTAAAGACCTCATTCCATTTTCTTCTGGCTTGTATTATCTCTGATGAGAAGTCAGTGATTTTCTTATCTCTGTTCCCTTGTTTCTTATCTCTGTTCCCTTGTTTTCTCTGGCAACTTTTTATCATTGATTTTTCTCAAAATGTGTTGGTGTAATTTAGTGTTCTGTGGTTTTACCTGCTTGAAGATCATTTTGCTTCTTTGATCTCTGGGTTGATATTTTCATCAAATATGGAAAAATTAGCAGCCATTATTTCCTCAAATATCTTCTCTGTCTCCCTTAGTATACTACCTCCCTAATTTTTGAAATTCTAATTATACAAATGTTAGACTGCATGATTTTATTTCACAGCTCACTGATACTCTTCATTTTTAAACTTTCTTTTCTCTGTGTGCTTTGGTTTGGATAGTTTCTATTTCCTGCCTTCAATTCCACTTGTTTTTCTTCTGTAGTGTCTAATTATCTGTCAAGCTCATCCAATTAATTTTTCATTTCAGCTATTATATTTTTCAGCTCTACCAGTTCCATTTCGATCTTTTTCATAGTTTCCATTTCTGTCCTCATTGTTTGCATGTTTTTCTTTAAGTCCTTGGACATTTATAATAATAGTTTTTTGTTGTTGTTGTTTTAAATGTATACACACTTTTGTTACTTTTTTTTTTTTTTTTTAAGGAGGGCGCAGCTCACAGTGGCCCATTTGGGGATCGAACCAGCAACATTGGTGTTATTAGCACCACACTCTAACCAACTGAGCTAACCAGCCACCCTGTAATAGTAGTTTTAAAGTCCTTATCTACTAATCCCATCACCTCGTTAATTTCTGGTTCGCTATATTGACTAATTTTTCTCCTTGCTATAGGTCACATTTTTCTACTTCTTTGCATATCTAATGGCTTTTTTATTTGATGCTTGACAAAGTCTAGATATTATTGTCTTCCTTTAAGAAGTGTTCAGCTTTGTTCTGGCCTGCAGTTAATTTACTGTGGATCAGCTTGATCTGTTCAAAACTTGACTTTAAGTCCTTTTAGAATGGTTCTAGAGTAGCTTTAATTCTAAGGCTAGATTATTTTTATTCAGTTCACAGCTCCCTGAAAGCTGTTCTTTCCCCAGTAGTTTTATCCCCCCTACACTGTGGTGTCTTACCTTATGATGAGCTTCAAATCAAGAGTCTGCAAATTTCTGGGGCTTTTTCTCTGCGTGGTATCCTCCTCTTTCATACTTTTTCTGCAAATTCCAGCTCTCAGTCTCACCAAACTAAAATTTCTATCTCCTCAACTAAACAAAACTGTTATGCTTTGTTTGGGTTCCTCCTCTGAGTCAGAATCTAAATGCCTTTTATATCTAAAGCTGGAGCAATTGTAGAATTTATTTCATTTGTTTCACTTCTTTTTGTTTGTTTGTGTGTTTCACTTCTTTCAGAGATTAGTTTTGTAAAGACTGTTGCTTAGTGTCTAAAAATAGATATTTTTAGTATTTTGTCCATATTTATCTATATTTTATTTATGGCAGGGGGTCTAGGCTAATGTCAGTTATTCTATCACAGCCTGAAATGGAAGTCCTCTATCTTCAGAGTTTTGAGCTAATGAAATGAAGATTCCTTTGGTGATAATTGTACTGAAAGCTCAGAAATTGAGATGCTCTTATCAAACAGCAAGGCCACCTTGGATTTTGGTCCCATGCATATATGCAAAGTTATGAGTAACTCCTTGAGTCAGCAGCCAATAAACCAACTAAGTCTTCCATACCTTCTGAAACCCACCAACTTATTTTTTTCACTCTTTTTTCTTATTGGTGGATTAGTGTAGGTTCAACTAATTGCTTAATGCCATACTCTTACTTTACTTGTAAAGATCATTCTTTACTGTTACCACTTGTCATATAGTACCAAAAATGTTTTTGAAGGGTAACATTTTATTGACATATAACAGTCATACAGAAAAAATGTACAAAGCGTAAGTGTACAGCTCAATAAATGATCATAAATTGAACACACTCATGTAAACAAAACTCAAATCAAGAAATAGAACATAACCCGTTCTCCGTAAGTCCCTAATTGTGCCTCCTCCCTATCACTACATCCCTTGCAAAGGTAACTACTATCCAGACTTCTAAAACTGTACACGAGTTTTGTTTTTAAATTTCACATGATTAGAATTATACAGAATACATTCTTTTTTCCTGTGGCTTCTTTCACTCAATATCATTTTTGTGAGATCTATTCTTATTACTGTGTATAGTTTTAGTTGATACTGCATGACATTATATTGTGTGAGTATGTCATCAATATTGACTATTATAAGGGGCACCACTATGTTTAGAACTATAGTGTCTCTTGACCATTTAACATGTTTCTATTGCAAAACCTTGGAGAGACTACTGGATCTGAGTTCCAAAATTATATCATACTCTATATATTGAACTCTAGAACTCAAATTCATAGTAATTCACAAGTATTTACCAACTGTATATGTGCCAGGTACCAGGCTAAACATTAGAGCTGAGGACCCTGGAGGACTTTGCAGTGTACTAAGAAGGGGTAGACATGTAAGTAGATAATCACAATATATTATAGTAATATATGACAGAGCCATAACTATGACTTTGATAAAATTAAATTATATAATTTTTTAAACATTCATTTTTCACAAAAAACCTCAGCCTGTATTAGGCGACCAATCTTCTGGAATTTCCAGAGGCGGCTTTACAGATAATTTAGACAGATTTAGAAAGATTAAAGAGAGTCATTCTTTGCAAAGGGTCTTAGTGTTCAGTCAATTGAAAAGATCCCATTATACATCAAAGAAATGCCAATGTCATTTCCACAGGCTTTCCTTCCTCTGTGTTCCCCTTAAATGATCTCAGCCCTTTTCACTTCTCACCTATGTCCTCTCAACTAGCTCATCCATTCCCTGGGCTTTAACTACCACTTGTATCTATCCATGACCCTCATATTTTTATGTCTTTTTATATTTATTTTAAAAAATATTATTTTCAGTTACAGTTGACATTCAATATTATTTTATATTAGTTTCACATGTACAGCATAGTGGTTAGACATTTGTATAATTTATGTAGTGCTCTCCCTAATTAGTCTAGCAGCCACCTGGCACTAATACATAGTTGTTGCAACATTACTGACTATATTCTCTGTGTTGTGCTTTACATCCCCGTGACTATTTTGTAAATACCAATCTGTATTTCTTAGTCCCTTCACCTTTTTCACCAAGTTCCCCAACCCCTCTCCCCTCTGGCAATGATCAGTTTGTTCTCTGTATCTATGAGTCTGTTTCTGTTTTGTTTGTTTGTTTATTTTGTTCTTTAGATTCCACGTATAAGTGAAATCATATGGTATTTGTCTTTCTCAGTCTGACTTATTTCACTCAGCATAATACATACCCTCTAGGTCCATACATGTTGTTGCAAATGGTAAGATTTCATTCTTTTTTATGGCCGGGTAATACTCCATTGTATATATGTACCACATCTTCTTTATCCAGTCATCTATTCATGGTCACTTGGGTTGCTTCTGTAGCTTGACTATTGTAAATAGTGCTGCAACGAACATAGGGGTGCATCTATCTTTTCGAATTAGTATTTTGAGTTTCTTCGGATAAACACCCAGAACTGGAATTGCTGGGTCATAAGGTAGTTCTATTTTTAAATTTTTGAGGAACCTCCAATTTCATAGTGGCTGCACCAATTTTCAGTTCCACCAGCATGAGGGTTTCCTTTTTTCTGCATCCTCGCCAACACTTGTTGTTTGTTGATTTATTGAGGATGGCCATTCTGATAGGTATGAGGAGATATCTCATTGTGGTTTTAATTTGCATTTCTCTGATGATTAGTGACACTGAGCATCTTTTCATATGTCTATTGGCTATCTGTATGTCCTCTTGGAGAAATGTCTATTCAGGTCCTCTGCCCATTTTTTTTAAATTGGATTGTTTGGTTTTTTTGAGGTTGGGTTGTATGAATTCTTTATAAATTTTGGATATTAACCTCTTGTCAGATGTATCATTGGCAAATATCTTCTCCCATTTAGTAGTATGTCTTTTCATTTTGTTGGTGGCTTCCTTTGCTGTGCAAAAACATTTTAGTTTGATATAGTCCCATTTTTTTATTTTTTATTTTGTTTTCCATGCCCAAGGAGATAGGTAAGAAAAAATATTACTAAGAGCAATGTCGGAGAGTTTACTGCCTATGTTTTCTGCTAGGTGTTCTGTGGTTTCAGGTTATACATTTAAGTCTTTAATCTATTTTGAGTTTATTCTTGTATATGGTATAAGGAGGTGATCCAGTTTCATTTTTTTGCATGTATATGTCCAGTTTTCCCAACACCATTTACTGGTGTTTCCCAACACCAGTAAAGACTGTCTTTACCCCACTGTATATTCTTGCCTCTTTTGTCATAGATTAAATGACAGTATAGGTGTGGGCTTATTTCTGGGCTCTCTATTCTGTTCCGTTGATCCATTGTATGAGCCCTATATTTTTTACTCTACTCCAGCCCTCACTCTGAGCCCATATTTAACTACCCTGGCATTTATCTGCCTTTCAGATACCTCCACCAGCACAGCAGATTAACAGGTCCCTAACTGAACAGACTGCTGTCTTCAGAATCCTCTGCTTCCTATTTCCTATCCCTGTGACACCACTACCATTCACTCAGACTAGGAGCTGTTTTAGACTCTTCCTCCTCCACATCAGTCAATAGGGCTTGTTAATTCTCTTTGCAACTATGTCTTGAATCTGTCCACTCTTTATTTCCATGGCCATTGTTCTGATCTAAACTCTTACAAATATTTTTCTGGATTATTGCTGTTGTCTCTTCACAGATCTTCCTGAATTCAGTCTTATTCTTCACACTGATTTATCTTCCAAACCATGATTTGGAATGCAAATCTTATCATATTATTTCCTAGCTTAAAAATCGTCAATGATACTCCATTACCCATAGTAGAGCTTCCCAAAACATGTGCCCAAATTGTATACTGCAATAGATTAAGAAATGACAGGGGTGGCGGGATGACTCAGTTGGTGAGAGCGCGAGCTCTTAACAAGGTTGCCGGTTCAATTCCTGCATGGGATGATGGGCTGCACCCCCTGCAACTAAAGATTGTAACAAGCGACTGGACTTGGAGCTGAGCTGCGCCCTCCACAACTAGATGGAAGGACAATGACTTGGAGCTGATGGGCCCTGGAGAAACACACTGTTCCCCAATATTCTCCAATAAAATTTTTTTTTAAAATGTTTAGCAACATCTTTGCAATAAGTTCGCGAATTTAATTTTCAGACCTCATATATCAGCTCACGGTGAACCTGGGGAATTATGCATGATACAAACACACACACACACACACACACACACACACACACACACACATTGTTCTTTTTTTTTTTTAATTGTGGTATAGGAAGATGGCACCAAAAGTGAAGAAATAAGCCTCTCCCCTTTCCAAAGCTGGCACCAAAGCAAAGGCTTAGAAAGCAAAGAAGGTGGCGCTGAAAGGCATCCATAGCCACAAAAAAAAGATCTGCACGTCACCCACCTTCTGAGGCCCAAGACACTGGGGCTCCGAAGGCAGCCCAAATATCCTCAGAAGAGCCCCCGCCCACACACACAGGAGAAACAAGCTTGACCACTATGCCATCAGCAAGTTCCCATAACTACCAACTCAGCCATGAAGAAGACAGAAGCCAACAACACACGTGTGTTCATTGTGGATGTCAAGGCCAACAAGCACCAGATCACACAGGCTGGGAAGAAGCTCCATGACATTGACGTGGCCAAGGTCAGCTGATCGGTCCTGATGGAGAGAAGAAGGCATAGGTCTCACTGGCTCCCGACTATGATGCTTTGGATGTTGCCGACAAAATTGGGATCATCTAAACTGAGTCCAGCTGGCTAATTCTAAATATAAAAGTTTTTCACTATAAAAAAAAAAAAATTGTGGTACAGCACATAACATAAAATTGACCATTTTAACCAAAGTGTACAAATCAGTGGCATTAAGTATATTAACAATGTTGTAAACCCATCCCATCACTACTGTCTAGTTCCAGAACTTTTTTCCCACACCCACTAATCAGTCAATCTTTGTTTCCTACCCTTTCCCCTGCCTCCCCCATCCCAGCCCCTGGCAATCACAAGCCTGCTTTCTTTGTTTGCCTACTCTGGATATTTCATATAAATGAAATCATATACTATGTGGTCTTTGGCATATGGTTGCTTTCACTTAGCATAATGTTTTCAAGTTTCATTCATGTTGTAGCATGTATCAGTACTTCGTTTCTATTTATGGCTGAATAGTATCCCATTATGTGTGTCTACCATATTTATCCATTCATCAATTGATGGACATTTGTGTTGTTTCAACCTCTGGCAACTGTGAGTGAGCTGCTATGAACATTCATGTACAAGTTTTGTTTAAACACTTGTTTTTAGTTTTGGGGTATATACTCGTATACCTAGTAGCAGAATTGCTAGGTCATATAGTGATTCTGTGTTCAGTTTATGAAGAAATAACCAAACAGCAATTACATAATTTTACGTTTCTTCCAGCAATGACTGACGTTTCCAATTTCTCCACATATTCATTAACACTTGTTCCTTTTCATTATTATTATTATTGCCTTACATTCTCTTAATAAATTCACATCACTGTGCTCATATTTTATATGCCAAAGCAAGTCACATGATCTAGCTTCAAGGGGCGTAGGAGGCGCAGTCCTACTATGTGCCAGAAACAGGAGCACTGGGACATTTGTGAGCAGCCTTAATGACTATCACATAGTTACTATCAAGGGAGCTGAGAGATTAAATTAAAATAGGCCCATCATCTCTCTGCAAGTTCATATGCACAAATCAGGCCTAATGCACAAATCTCTTACTTAAATATTACAACGTTTCAGGAAGGAAAATGAACAGAGGATCTTTGAGAGTATATAGATACCCTCAAAGAAGAGGGGGAGGGAATAAAGGCCAGAAACAAAGAACAGAAACGAATGAAAAACTTCTAAAGTAGAACATCTTATTTTGTTAACTAATTATAAAAATTTTTTTGGGGAAAACATACAAAACCATGTCACTTTGAAAGAAAATTAGATTTCTTCTTTTTTAGCACAAAATATAGTGTAGCCAAATAGTACCACCCAAACTCTGATAATTAAACTTATTTTCCTGGAGTTGATTCACCTCTGTTGGCTCCACAAGTAACTGCTGTGGTACATTTTGTTAAATAAAATAACCAAATAATCATTTTCTGATGGAGCCACAAAACCAATCTGAAAAATGTACAAATAAAAATCTGCATGGAAGGATTTTCCTGAAAAGGAGCACTTCATGTCAACAAGCTTTTCCTGTCACCCAGCAACCACTCCTCTGGAGTTCCCTTTAATGAGGGTAATTTCAGCTGGCAGCTGCTGCAACCTTGAAATGATCCTGTTTGTTTTCCTGCTCCCTGATGTGTAGAAGTAACTGCTGATAATAACGCAGTTTGCTATTCATTATTACATGGAGTGTGATAACATGGCAGAATTGCCTCAAAATGCTCTTTTTTAACCTTGACCTTGGCTCTGCATGTACAGTTGGGTCACACTAGATGCACATTTCAAATCCTAAAGATATTTACATTTTAGAAATAAAAATGACCAAATGGGTGGGGGTGGGGTGAATAAACATTGTTGTACTTTGTCCAGTTTGTCACTGTTGTATCAATCAGTAAACAGTCATCATTCAAACTGCCCGGGTTTGAATCTCAGCTCTCCCACTACTACTTGTTCTTAGACATGGTTATTAGTCTATGATGGACTTGAATCATCTATAAAATGGGACTAATAATAGTATTTACCACATAGACTTGTGAGAATTAAATGTGCTCACAAATATAAGTGCATAGAACCATGTGGCACATGGTAGCCCTATATCATCGATGACTTTGATTGTTTCAGGATTATATTCAGTTGACAAGTCACTCTTCCTCTCCCACCCCTCCCTAACTGGGTTAGGCACCCCTGCCATGTGTCTCTCTGGCATGCTGTACTTCCCATGGCTAAACAGCACTTACATGGAATTATAATTAGGTGTTTACTTACCTGTGCCACCCAGGAGCTGGAAGCTCAAGGTGGGTAGAGACCTAGTCCATCTCATTCACCACTGCAACCCTGTGTGTTGGATGACTTACTCACCTATTGTGCCCTGAGCAAGGTAGTGTGGGGATGCCGAAGCTGCCAATCTAACCTACCCAGGAACAGCAGAAGGTAGCAGTTGGCTGAAATTTACCAGGACTTTTCAGGGACTCTGAGAAGAAAACTGCTGAGTCACAGGCATGCGTTTTGAGCAGGGAATAATCTTAACTTGCGGTCTCGAAACTTTACTGCTTGAGCACACAGCTACTGACTGACTCACCAGAAAACAAAGGCACACAAATATTTGTTATCTAATCTTTGAGCCCTTTCTTGCAAGTAAGGAGATGCACTTGAACTAGCTTCAGAAAGGACAGTGGGGGTGGGGAATGTATGTAAGGATGTACAGGTTGCGCCTCAGAACTCAAGGGCAGGAATGCAGCTGGGTTTCCTGCAGGTCTGCCATTAGGAGCTACGGTGCCCTCTCAGATTCCCTTTCTTTCCCTCTGGAGCCAGATGGTTCCTTGACGCTAGATCTCCCTGCCCATCTGCTTCTTTCTTTTCTGTCTTCACTTGTCTGTTACGTGGAAGAAAAGTCTCTCAGCTCCTGGGGTTATGGGTCCCTCTGTTCCAGCTGCACCCTGAGAATAACTAGCTGTTGCTTAGCTGCCAAACTTAATTTCCAGGGGAGAATCTGATTGGTTCAAATGGAGCCAGCTGTCGCCCTTGATCTAATTTATAATTGCCAAGGATTATCTATTACAAACAAAGTTGCCAGGAGTCCACTTTCGTGGGTGAGCAATTCACTGTGAATGGGGTCACGGAGAAACGGGTGAATATTCCAGTAGGTTTCTGCTAAAACAATGTAGTTCAAAATGGTCCCTGATGTTATGGAAGATTGGGTAAGGGGAAAAACAGCATGGAGTATAAAGTACACTTTAGCCAATCAGAAACCACAGGGTTTCAGTAGCTATTGAGAGTTGTCCCTTTAATGACATTAAAAACATGCAAACGGGTAGCTGCTTAGCTCAGTTGGTTAGAGTGTGGTGCTGATAACACCAAGGTTGCCGGTTCGATCCCCACATGAGCCACTGTGAGCTGCGCCTTCCTTAAAAACGAACAACAACAACGACGAAAAACATACAAATAAAACTTCTTCTGGATGGGACTTTATTCAAAATTAACTACATAGTTCTCTGAAAACAAGAGGACATGTGCTCCTCCCTTTGCCTGGAACTCTCTTCTTCTCCGTCCACATTGGACAATTCCCTAATCCCCACCCACCTTTCAGATCTGTTTACACATTCCCTAGGTGAAGAATTTATTTGGGCAGATCTGCGGATCTAAAAGAAGGTGTTGGTTCTCCTGGTGGAGAAACGTGGCTTATGGTGGTGACGCAGGACTCAGTGGGGGCAGTGGAAACTTGACATTGGAGTTGTGGAATGGCTTGGCTGCCAGTGGGTGTCACTTTGCTGGCCATGATGTCCACCTTCATG